>NC_088886.1:54823127-55423127 GCF_037157495.1 Lathamus discolor | reverse complement strand
CATAGGAATATTTCAAAATGGAAAACAGAGATCCTGTGTTTGAAACAAGCAAGTTCCTAACAGATCTGCTTTATTTCAGAGAAAGAAAAGCACAACTGCTATTATTTTAAGACTTTGTGGGATTCTTGTCATAATTGTATAATTTATTTTGCATCATTTACAGTTACTTAGAACTCTCAATTAATGTTCTATAATATTATGGGATTTAAATTCTGCAGCTCCTGTTTAGTCTGTAAGATCCTGAGACTTCAAGTGCTTTACCACTTTAGAATCTTGGATTTGATCAAGCTGAATGACAGAATCAAAGTTTAATTTTCTGCTATTTTTGAATGCACAAAATATCTCCAAATAAACTAAGATTCGGCCTAAGCACCGAGTACAACAAAACACAACATCATAGAGAGAACAGAAGACCCCAAAAACCACATTTTATTCTACATTACATAATCCGCCAACACTCTTCAAATTCATCTTAATTAATGCTAGACATCTTTCTTGGAGAACTGCCATTGTAAGCTCCTGATATTATCAACACAGAAGGGCAAAGCAGCACAGACCTCCATGTGGTGATTTAGTTCCCTTTGAATCTGAATTGTGCTCTGGGGTGTCTGTCTCTGCTTATTGATAATGAAAGGAAACAGAGCATTGAGATACCTTATTTACACTTAACATTACATGGGATTAACCCATTTTTGTTCTGTTGATAATTTTCTATAGCATAGTGTTCAAAAACTGAAGGTCTTGATGTGTCTTGTTTGGACTAGATCATTGTCTGGATTTGTTTTCATCCTTACATGCAACTTATTCATACTGTTTCCCCCAGACAAGAATTTTGACTAATTGTCGCTGAGCATAGAGTACTGGCATACTTTGTTTCTTCTGTAAATTAGCATGTGGAAACATCCTAATTTTCTGATGTTAAAAGCCCTGAAGGGTAAAAAGAATGTTCAGCTTGACCTCAGTGAGCTTTCAATGAAGACATAAGCAAAATTTGTGCAGGCTTCTTAGTCTTCAGTATGGAAAAAAATACATGTCCATCTTAGTTTGTAGCCACCTTTTTCACAAGCTAATCATTCTACACTGGTGATATGTGACTAATACTGATTTCAAAAGCAAAATAACTCTTAGTAGATGATTCACTGTGTCACAGAAAAATGCCTGAAATAGTCATTCACTGTTACTCGTCGTCTTGTACAGTTTACAGAAATAATTAGTATTCCACTTGACAAACAAGTGAAAACATCCATTAGCTAAATGACACAACATATACTTTGACTGAGTCTACAAATTTCACTAGAACTCTATCAATAGTAACTGCTGAACAGTCATAGGAGCACACATATTATAGTGTATTGTATAATTTCTCTGGTTAGGAGGCCACTGAGGTATTTAAATAAAGAAAAATTATTGGATAGCTTAACCTGTCTTTGAAATCAAAAGAGAAAAAAATGCTTGTATGTAATCTGTAAGCTACAGATACATAGAGTTGGTCCTATGAATTTGTTGATCTGCAATGAGTACTGCCCCTACATCCATAAACAATTATCATCAAAAATGAAAGAGTGGAATAGAGGAAAAAACAATTGGTTTGTGATTGCTGTTTGTTCTGTAATAATGATAAAAAATTGTCAACTCTATACAAAAATACAAAAGGAGCCTTTTTCCCATTCTACTCTGAGTGCAAAGGACAACTTGAATAATGACATGTAAAAACTGTGAGATTAGCCAACTAGCTGTAAATGTTTAATTTTTTTTTTTCTTTTAACTTTTAATCTGAAAGCTGAGTTGTAAGTTGGAATGCATCTACATAGGTAACCACCACTTACAAGATTCTGTTGTGGAGATGTAACTGATGGGTTTGCTAATGATGCATAAGGCAGAATTAACTTGCTGTGGGTTTTCTGCTAGCTATGGTAGAAGTTATTTTGAAAATACTTCTTTGTCGACAGGAGCAAAGTTGATGAGGAAGAGCTCCTTCTATGTATTTATCATTTAAAAAATATTTTCTATTAATACATCATTTTCTTGTAGCTATTGTGCATAGATCCCTCAAACTGATCTTTAAAGTAAATTTCTGTTGAAAGATGACAGTCAAATGGTAATGAATGCAATGCTATTTTCTACACACTAGGGGAACAACTAAGAATGTACTGAGCACAAACATACCAAGTTTTCTCCCTCCATTGTAAATGATCAGGACACCAGGAGGTCCAGTCAGGTTCTTCCCCAGGATCCTGGCTGTGCTGAGGCAATTCTAAGTGACTTGGGCAGAACAGTTCCTCCACTTTTGAGAGAGCGTAACTTCAGTTCTGACTAATCAGATAGACGGCTGAGGCACGTTCCTGCTCACTGAACTTGCACCCATACAAAATCAGATATAAATATCTTATGATATAAATACCCTTTTACTCTGCAAACACACAAGCTTTCAGAAAAGATCCTATAATATACATTATGCAGCAAAATTGTACTTCTAGAATTATCAGTGTAGGCATGTCAGCTCCTGTATCCTTGTACATATCTGGCTATTTTGTACTCTACAGAACTATAGGTTTCTGTTACTGCACAAGGAAGAACGCACCTCTTTCACACCTCAGCAAAAATCTGCTTCTAAATATGTTACAAATATACCCAAAATTCTGAATAGTTGATTAAAGAACAAGGGGTAATGGCTTTAAACTGAAAGAGATTATGTATTTGGATTATATATTAGGAAGAAGTTCTTTACTGTGATCGAGATGAGACACTGAAACAGGTTGCCCAGAGAAGGTGTGGATCCCTGGAAGTGTTCAAGGCCAGGCTGGACACGGCATGGCGCAACCTGGTCTAGTGGAAGGTGTCCCTGTCCATAGCAGGGAACTAGATGATCTTTAAGGTCCCTTCCAATCCAAATCATTCTATGAACTAATCCCTGGAAAGTAGTTACGTTTCAGCATTTATTTGGTTTTCTCACAGAAATGACCATGAAAAGACTTACAAAAGGTTTCAGTCTCACTTGAACCAGTAAGCAAGCACTTTTGCTGCACTTTCTCAGTGCATCAGTCTAACTTAACTGGTGAAAAATGGAAGTAGGAGTTGTTCTGGGCTTCACACTTGAACTTCTTATAAAATGGTGTGATCCCCATACGAAGCTATGTGCCACTTCTTTCTATATGTCTGATAAAAAAGCATGGTTTTGAACAGAACCCTGTGTTGTAAAGTTATATTGACTTTCGAAGTGCTGAGAAGCCAGTGTTCCTGTTGAAGCAGATGGTAAAATCAAGCCTGTCAACCAATAACTAAGAAGGGCTGTGGTGTTATAATTTAATCCATACGGTTCCCGAAAGTCATGGGTCAGCAGGGAGGCATGGTGAGGACAGTGGTGCCAAAATCACACTGTGAGCATGTCCCCATGGTATTGAACAAACTAAGGGGAAAGTGATTTGAAACTGTAGGCGCTCTATTCAAGCTACCAATCTAGATTTACTAATTTTGCATTACTGAATCTATGGTACTTCGTGGGCCAAGACAGTATCTCTAAATGTAACCAAAACATGATTATGAAAACAGGACAGTACTAACTCAAAATGTTTTTGTCTTGTGCTTCATTGCATGTATGGATAAGTCTAGGGCTGGCTCCCATATATGTCTGGGGGGGAATAGACATGGTTACTGCTCAGTGTTGGAGAAAATGTGAAAGATCAGCCTGATGAAAGCCACCCTTAAGTGGACAGATCCAGAAATGGACCTTGCTTCTCTCAGCATGAAGAAACACATGTAAGCTCTAAATAATGTCTCTTAAAATGAAACGCTGTCTCAAATTCACCATAGATGTAACACAATCAAAGACATTAGGCTAATTGATTTTCACTATTTATAGAGAATTTTTTAGGTATTTTAAAAATATATTCTGTAACACAAAATCATACATAGATGTGTAAAAAAATTGTAAAAATGCCATTATGTGTGTTCAAATAAGCAATAGCAATAGTTGCCTACACAGAACTCAAGTCTTAGGCAAGCCACAGATGTTTGAACAACTATTCTTAGTCATTCCAAAAGTACTTAATTTCCTTAGTTATTGCATTACTGGGTGTCTTCATCCTATTTAGCTTATTTTGCGGTCTAACAGGGTCAGTACTAGGTCAGTATATAATGATCTATAATGAGCTGCTATCCACAGCTGTTGAGACCAGACATAATTCCTGTAGGTGAGTTTGCCATTTTCTGCATGTTTTACTGTCAGTTATCAAAATGCCTGGTGGTGAGCATGATGTTCTGTTCAGATGCAGTTTCCATACTTTATTCAGCCAGGGATCATCACAGTGAGTTCTTTGGAAAGACTTGTCAACTAGCTTACTGCAATGAGAACTGGATACATATTTTGCTCAACAGTTCAGTATAATATCGAGGTAGGTTAGTAAAAAAGGTGAAAGCATATTTACTCAAGAGTGCTTTGTATTATAAAAAATTTAAAAGTAAAGATTATAACCAGTTAAACATGTTCAAGAGCTAGAGTGATAGATTTTTATGCATTCTGATTTAAGTATTTTAGTCCTCTTTCATGTAAAATTTCCTCTTACAGGGACATAATATTCAATAGGAAATTTAATCTCACAAAAAATAGTTACTGTTTAGAACTGGTAGCATTTGTCATTATGCAGCTGTGTTGTCATAAGACAAAGGGTAAAATTGGACCATTTGTTTAGCCACTGGCTAGAAAAAGCTGCTCTTCTTGAATAAAGGACAGAGAAGGACAAGAATGGAAATGGCCATGTGTTATTTTACGTTGTTATTACTGGAAGGGGTTATCAGGATATATATATATATATAATATATATTAGTGGCTATCAGGAAAACATGCTAGAGGAATAAAGTCAGAGAAAATCAAATCACTGTCTCCAAAATGACAGACCAAACTTCATCAGTATGCTGACCCAAATTCATCCTGTCTGGCAAAATAAATACAGGTGACAACCTTTCCACAAAGAATCATCTTCTCTATTCACTGCCCCCCTGTGCACTGTCTTGTAACACATTCTTCATTAACCAAGTATGTTTCTATTTAATGCCCTCAACAGATTTTTCTCCATACTCCCCAAACTCCTATAAATTTAAGTTTTCAAGGTCTTGAGGTAAAAAGTTCTTCAGAGGAAGTTTGGGTTTTGAACCTACCATCCACTACTATCTAAAATCTAAATTATTAGCAGCTGTCACCTGTACTCTTTATGGGAACCTGACTTGGTCATCAGTGGTAAGGCTGAGATCTTGCATATTTTTCTCTGTCTGTCACACCAATCAAAGGAAGGTGACTTCAGTATGGGTACTTCTGGTGGTACTCTTCAAATTTGTGTGACTTTTCTGCGCAGATTGTGCTCTTGGTACGTATGTGAATTTTCCCCAATATTTCTTTTCTCTTGTGTTTTTGTATCACATCTGTTTCCTTCCTTAAAATGATTCCTTTTCCATTCATGCACATTCTGTTTCCAAACCCAGTGTATCAGGACCCCAATACTAGCAGGTGCTAGTTAACACTTTCACTGCAAGTATATTACTGTCTTTATTTCAGCGCATGGTTTCCACAATGCCTGTTTTATCACCATGTAGTAAAGAAGAAAAGCCAATATATATAATAAAAACAAATGGGTTTTAGCCACTTACCAAGTGAAGATAAGACATAGTAATGTAGATATTAAAATAAGGACTTGGTTAAACATTGCAGACTGTGTACGTTGGATGGCTCTGTGAAGATCATTCTATATTAATGGGAAACAGATGTGAATTTGGGTTTTTAATTAATAAGGCATGAGCTGATTCTATAGAAGAATTATCTAGTGCCCTGATAAAATGCAGTCATTCAAATGCACTTGGAATTTGCTGATCATACAGAAGGGTGCAAAAGAGCCAGCTGTGATTCTGTGATCATTTAACTAGTTCTTTGTTCATCCTGGCACAATTCTGATACTATTCTAAGGTGCCTTAAGGTCTGTCTGCTCATGTCTAGCTTACAAATTACAAGCTGCAAGGACCAATTAAGGCATTGAGTTCACTTCAATTGTGTATGAATGGAATATAGCAAAAGAGCCAGCCATTCCAACTTTCCCTTATTGGCACAGTAACAATTTTTGCTAACTGAGATTTCAATTGATGTCTTATTTTTTTCTAATTTTGATGCAGAAAGCAGTTTAGCAATGCTTGCTCATTTGTATAATCTAAATACAGATCTGGCTGGCTTCCTATTAAAGTTGGACAATGGACTCTGCTGCCAACGTCCCACTAAAGACAATATACTACAAAGGAAAATGGAAACTCTAAACCAGTTATTTCTTTTGTCATACTTACAATCATATTCTCCAAAGCATGCTTTGCCAGCCAACAATTTAAAAATACAGGAATAAACAGGTTTCTTAGGTCTGGCCAGAAAATCTGAAAGAAAAATTAACAAATTCATTAAAAGCTTTTCTCTTCAAGAATAGTACTTTTCTACTTAAGCAGCAATAAAATGATGAAACACTTGGGGAAATACTTACTACTAATGTGTTTTTACTGTGAGTTATGGTTTTAAATACTATATTTTCTTCCTTTGTGATTAACTGTATGTAGGATAAACTGATAAAATAAAGACAGCTTTCAGAGACTCTTAGATTTTTATATCTATCCGGTTTAACTTATTGATTGTGCTATAGCTTGAGTTGGAGCGCTTTGATTTTGTTTGTCCCCTGCTGGGGAGGATGAGGCAAGTGATCTGTATTATTACTTCATTCAAGAAGCAAACTGTCTTCTTGTTGGCAACTTTCTGTTCCCACAGGCACAAATTTGTCATCCACGTAAGATTCAAATTTACTGCAATAAAAATTAAGGGTATTTGTGCAGCTACAACAGTGCAGTAAGAAAATGCATTAATCCAAATCTGGTTACCGTGATGATGAAAGGGACAGCATTAATTATTTCCAGGAGAAAAGGTATTCTCAGAATTTGTTCCCAGATATTTCCCTTCAAAGAAAAGAAAAAAAATGAAATAACCACCATGTCACAGTAGGCTTATATAGAGTTCTGATGAGAAATATATGCAATATTCCAATGCCACATATGGAGTCTTTCCCACTAGCTTTTTTTTTAACTAGAATTTCAGGAAGATCATTCATCTCAGATTTAAACACATATGTGAAATGTGAATATAGAACCACTCTGGCCTATTTTTTCTTACTGCTTATCATAATGTACCTCACAGGCAAAAATACATACTTTTAAATCTATATTTTCACTGGAGCAGTTCTCTGTTTCCCTATGACCTTATATTTCCTTGCTATGACCTAGTTAGTAAGGCAGCTTGAATGATGAATTCTAATTGCATTCACTAGTCAACTCATTCTCTCAGCTAATGAAGAGCATCACTAAATTAAGTTTTCTTTTTTTTTTCTTTCAGCACATAACATGTTCCTAGTTTCTTCTATGCATTTTTAGGTAACTAGGAATTATACACATTTTGTTTCTACTTTTTCGTTCTTGAAAGGTTAGTTTACTTTGATTTTTACATGCACACTGACACATGGATAAGGAGGTGAGGTTTGTGCCCTAAAAAATTTATCTTCTTAATAATTCTCAGTTTTCAGTGACTCTTCATAGAAATAACAGACTACCCTGCTGGGTAGTCTTTCATCTACAACTATTTCTACTTCTTTTTCTTAGAAGCCTTTAAATCTTTAAAATTCTCCATTGCAATGCTTTAGCTTTTGATCATGCCAAAGTTTTCCTTACCTTAAGGCTTATTGTCTTAGAGTGTTTAAAAGCTAGAGACAAAGCCCTAGTACAGTGTAAGAGTTGCAAAGACATATATCAAAAGGACATGCCCTGCTCAGAAGATTTCCCCATCAAATCTATTGTTTTGATTATCTCTGCGCATGGGTGACTACCCTGTAGTCCATATTCACATTTGTTATGAATGATGACTCACTGTCTGTACAACCTTCTCATGAAACTTTGTGGCAAAATATAAAGCAAAAGAGGAATGCAAATACCTTGTATTTTTCAAAGGAAAATAAACAGCTTGTTTTCTCTTAATCTTGTTTCATTAGCCTCTGCATGTTAGTCACAGAGGTCTGGATATATCTCTTTATTAATTCTAACCTGCTATCAAGATATTAATTTATTATGAAATAAGTATTAAAAAGAGGAATGCAGTTAAGTTCAGGGAAGGTAGCATTGTACTACAGTGAGCCCTTCTTTCCTCTGCATTTGTCTTCTTTTATCTTTACTTTGTATTTTCTCTTTCCCAACTGTTTTGGAGAAAGAAGTAAGGAAGATAATCTAGTGTTTAAGATTTCAGTTAGGACTACCAGAACAAAGTTCTGTATTTCTGCCACAAACACATCAGTAAATTTCAGGGCTTTTTGGAACTTGATCTTGCTTACGTGAAATTAAGATGTGTTTCCACTTATTTCAATGAAAGTGGTACTGATCTTTCAATCTGCTTATTGCTAGTTACAAGATGCAGATAATACTACTTCTTTTCCACACCTGAGCAGTGACTGTGAATGATTAAACGTCGGGATGAAAATCCACACATTTTTAAAATCAGGTATTTAAAATGCAGTGACTTACGGCTTTTCTAACTCTGTATATCAAAACTCCATCATAGGTAATGCAATAACAACGTAGTACATATAGGGGAATCATAGAATAGTTAGGGTTGGAAAGGACCTTAAGATCACCTAGTTCCAACCCCCCTGCCATGGGCAGGGACACCTCACACTAAACCATCCCACACAAGGCTTTGTCCAACCCGGCCTTGAACACTGCCAGGGATGGAGCACTCACAACCTCCCTGGGCAACTGATTCCAGTGCCTCACCACCCTAACAGGAAAGAATTTCCTCCTTATATCCAATCTAAACTTCCCCTGTTTAAGTTTTAACCCATTACCCCTTGTCCTGTCACTACAGTCCCTGACAAAGAGTCCCTCCCCAGCATCCCTACAGGCCCCCTTCAGGTACTGGAAGGCTGCTATGAGGTCTCCACGCAGCCTTCTCTTTTCCAGGCTGAACAGCCCCAACTTCCTCAGCCTGTCTTCATACGGGAGGTGCTCCAGTCCCCTGATCATCCTCGTGGCCTCCTCTGGACTTGTTCCAGCAGTTCCATGTCCTTTTTATGTTGAGGACACCAGAACTGCACACAATACTCCAGGTGAGGTCTCACAAGAGCAGAGCAGAGGGGCAGGATCACCTCCTTCGCCCTGCTGGTCATGCTCCTTTTGATGCAGCCCAGGATACGGTTGGCTTTCTGGGCTGCGAGCGCACACTGCCAGCTCATGTTCATTTTCTCATCAACCAGCAGCCCCAAGTCCTTCTCTGCAGGGCCGCTCTGAATCTCTTCTTTGCCCAGTCTGTAGCTGTGCCTGGGATTGCTCCGACCCAGGTGTAGGACCTTGCACTTGTCGTGGTTGAACTTCATAAGGTTGGCATCAGCCCACCTCACAAGCGTGTCAAGGTCCCTCTGGATGGCATCCCTTCCCTCCAGCGTATCAACCGGGCCACACAGCTTGGTGTCATCGGCAAACTTGCTGAGGGCGCACTCAATCCCACTGTCCATGTCAGCGACGAAGATGTTAAACAAGACCGGTCCCAACACCGATCCCTGAGGGACACCACTCGTTACCGGTCTCCAGCTGGACATTGAGCCACTGACCACAACTTTTTGTGTGCAGCTGTCCAGCCAGTTCTTCATCCACCGAGTGGTCCATCCATCAAATTGATATCTCTCCAATTTAGAGACAAGGATGTCACGCGGGACAGTGTTGAACGCTTTGCACAAGTCCAGGTAGATGACATCAACTGCTCTAGCCCTGTCCATCAGTTCCGTAGTCCCATCATAGAAGGCCACCAAATTGGTCAGGCAGGATTTCCCCTTAGTGAAGCCATGCTGGCTGTCACCAAGCACCTTGTTGTTTTTCATGTGCCTTTAGCATGCTGTCCAGGAAAATGTACTCCAAGATTTTGCCAGGCACAGAGGTGAGACTGACTGGTCTGTAATTCCCCGGGTCTTCCGTTTTCCCCTTCTTGAAAATGGGGGTTATATTTCCCTTTTTCCAGTTGTTGGGAACTTCACCTGACTGCCATGATTTTTCAAATACGATGCCCAGTGGCTTAGCAACTCCATTCGCCAGCTCCTTCAGGACCCGCGGATGGATTCCATCAGGTCCCACGGACTTGTGCAAGTTCAGGTTTTTAAGATGGTCACGAACCAGATCCTCTCCTACAGTGGGCCCAAGGTCTTCATTCTCACAGCCCCTGCATCTACTTTCTAAGACCTGGGTGGTGCAGTCAGAGCCTTTGCCAGTGAAGACCGAGGCAAAGAAGTCATTCAGAACCTCAGCCTTCTCCAAATCCTGTGTAGCCAGTTCTCCCGAAAGCTTCCTCAGGGGGCCTATTTTGTCCCTAGTCTGTTTTTTTTTTGTTTGCTACGTACCTGTAGAATCCCTTCCTGTTATCCTTAACATCCCTGGCCAAGTTTAATTCTAACTGGGCCTTAGCCTTCCTAACCTGGTCCCTAGCTTCCCAGACAACATCCCTGTACTCTACCCAGGCCCTGTCCTTGCTTCCATTTTTTATAAGCCCCTTTTTTCATTTGAATTTTCCTCAGCAGCTCCTTATCCATCCAAGGAGGTCTCCTGGCCCTCCTGCTGCACTTCCTTCTAGTTGGGATGCAACACTCCTGAGCTTGCAGTAGGTGATCCTTGAATGTCAACCAAGAGTCTTGGGCCCCCCTGCCCTCTAGGGCTATATCCCATGAAACCTTACTAAGCAGGCTCCTGAAGAGGCCAAAGTCTGCTCTCTTGAAGTCCAGGGCAGTGAGCTTGCTACATAAGAATAATACAATAATTTGCAGTACAGCATTATATTTTCAGTTGCAATGACATATTAATATTTCCTGGTAAAATAGCCATCTGATATAACCACTCAAAGTTAAACACAAGCTCCATAGTCTATAAAAGACTTTTTCTATTTTTACTTTTTCACATCTGGAAGATGTAACTATAATTACAAGGGGGCAAGGATTACTGTTTTCCACGTAATTGTAATTGGGGAGAGTTAGACTGATCTGAATAATGTTAAATATTTTCTGTGATAAGCAGCCCTGTAAACAGAAGTGAAATTATGAAACTGTAATCTGAGGTTTTATTTGTAGGAATAGTAAAATCAAAAGAAAATGTGATTTTCCCAACTGCCCCATTCTGTGTTTTCACTAATTTCTTCATTTTTACTATTAAGAGCTTTCTTTTCTGCAATATAGAAATGTCACAGAATTTACGTGTGCAGGCTAAATGCCTGCGAACATGCACCAGGTACTTAGTGATCTGTCCAGCTGTAAAATTCTGGCTTCCACATAAAAATGCATTGTGTCTTCTGCAGAACTGCCTTTTGCAATGAGAATGTATGGTACTGATAAAAGCGGCTAAGACTGCCTGTGCACCAGAGATATAGTAGAATTGCCAGATGTCTGTCACAAATTTTGGCAATGGAAATTTCTAATGCAGACATCTTCCAGAATTTTGGCCAAGGGCAAACCCGTGCATATATGGGTTAAGCTGTGAGAATGCAGACTGTAAACCCTTTATTCTTGTATCCAAGCAATCTGCAGTGTAATACAGTCCTACAGTTTTTGCATTCTTCCCCCTATAAAAGCAATAAAAAAAATGCAAATTCACTGTATCCTAGTAGCATGACACACTGTTGTGTTCTTACTATTCTGCATGTTGAATCATTCCTCATGTGTCCTCACCCAGGTATCAGAAAGGTAAATTCCTTGGAGTATTCTCTCAACTGACTGCTTTATTTATTTTACAGGTTGTTTTTGAAATCTTAGCAATGTGCATACAGATGCAAACACATTCATCCTTTTCTTGTTTTCTTTCTGGCTTGTTCTGACTTGTGCCTACACTGTAAAAGCTTTAGAAATGTTGGCATGAAATAAGTAATCTGTCACAGATTTACATGAACCAACACTCTTTCAGTCATTCTGGCTTTGCAGAACGGCCTTACAGTGGGTGAAATATCATCTGCATTGTCTTCCAGAGACTTGTGTAAAACTGGGGTAAATAGCTCTATCATGACATTTCCAGATTCTAACTAAGAGGATGAGACCAGGGGGAAGAAGGTGTTTGCATCAGGTGGACTGCCAAAGTGCATTTCAGTACTATTATTCTGCCTTACATTACTCTTACTCCCTTATGGGGAGTGGAAATATAGCAATCATAAAATTGCCTCAATGACAGGCATATGAAGCAAGTCAGTGCAGTAGAGCTTTACACCCGTTGCACACTAGTAAGTGACTTCTTCTAGGGGCTGACTTGTCCATGTTTCTCTCATCTTCTGTACTCACTGAAATGGATGCAGACCACAAGCAGAATGGATAGGGATAAAACGCTGCTCAATAAACTCAGGAAGAGCATAAATTGTGACTGCTCATTATTGTTTTGGTATTAGATGTGTTAATTTTTGATTGCTTCTGCCTATAATTGATCTGCATTTGTAAGCCCCAACACCTAAATAGTGTACACTAAAAGGATTAAGAAGAATAATTTTTAGACAGCGGTCTTAAGCCTTTTAGCAATATTGGGCGCTAGGGAAAACATTTATGCCATAATCACTTGATAAGCACACTAAAGTACAACTCTCTCACTTCAGTGGTGGCTCTGATAGCTGCTGAATGTATGCTCCAAGATATTTTTAGCTTTAGAAACCAAGTCTTTTCATATTTATTTTGATAAGTGATTTTAGTATTGTTCTCCTGAAGACACTAAAAATGCAGAGTACTTAAAACTCACTAGGATAGCACAGAACAAAATGTAATGAAGAAAATGAATTAAAATATTAGGAAAATATAACTTTTTAAGGAGAATGCAAATACAAAAATATATTGTATTCACATCAGATGATTTCAAGGCATTTTACAAGGATGTTCCAATAGCATCAGAGAGATGAATAATACGAGCATGCAGGTTCCCATTTTTTCATGATATATTTTTTTAACAAAGTGCTACCTCTGCCTAAGTTTTTGGTGTGTGGTTTTAGAGGCTTGTCATCAATGAGAATTGTGTCCATTGCATTACAGATAGACATATAAAACTGTGCACTTTAAAACAGTATCCAAAAATGAAGGTCACTTTGAGAATGTGTTTTCAAATTACAGTGTACTAGAGGACAATGGAAAAAAATGAAAATTTCATTTCTAATTCTCACTTTCTAGATATTAGCATTTGCTCACAAATTTGGGAAATAGGCACAGGGCTGCCTGTGCCAATATGCTGTCCTCTAAACGTGTGTTTTTCTCAACTTCTTGCTTGTACCTCCATGCACAAATGCAAGCACATGGATTTTATATTGAAACATTTAACTCAGTTACGGTTTGTGATGAATTAAGCCTGAAAGTAACTGAAAGTACGTACCTTATAGCTTAGATAACTCAGCAGCAGAGTTTCAAAGAGACTTATTAAAGCCACAGAAACCTTAAGTGAAGTGATAAAATATGTGTATTAATACTGGCTTCCAAAGAATAGATGACATTAAGCATGACAATGAAAAGTAAAGGGTAATAAAAAACAGCTTTTCCATGCATCCTCTGAAACCACCTCAACTGGAAACATTTAGCATGAAGCTTAAATATTGTTATTTTTCTGACTAAAGCACAGACTCTAACTTCAGTCTCATGGCTCTTTTACAACACCCCAGAGAGCCTACAGGGTGGCCTTTTCATGGCTTTAGAGAGCTCCATACGCAGTCTGCCAGATTGTTTCTCAGGTTTCAGCTGTTTGTTCCTAAAAGGTACCGAGATCTTTTCATGAAACAGAGAGAAGGAAGTTGTAATAATGGAAGCTAGTCAGCTCTTTACTTTTCCATAAAGATGTCATGAATGGTGGAAAACCAAACACTTTTCTTACTGTGTATAATTTGGAAAGTTGAAAACAGCACAAACGATACAGATTAATAGTTATTGATTTTAATATTTAAATGCAACTGAGATCACCTTCTAAGCCTCAGATTATAACCTTATCACTTAGATTATAAGTAGTTAGCGTATGTAGTGTGTACTTTAAAAATACTTAAGTAAATACCAAAATAGTAAAAAAATTACTTAAAACTTTATACAAATAAAATAATCACAAATCTTAAGTAAGTCCTTTGCACAGCAAATACTTGTATTTTAATATATATCATGGGAATATTTTATCATAAAGATGTACAAATTCAGCTGGAGCCTGATGTCAAACAAGATCAGGATTTCTGATTTTATACTAATGGTCATTACTGCCGAAAACTTAGCAGAGTACCCAATTTGCACTTACAGTATCATCTAGAA
This sequence comes from Lathamus discolor, assembly GCF_037157495.1. NCBI lineage: Eukaryota > Metazoa > Chordata > Aves > Psittaciformes > Psittacidae > Lathamus > Lathamus discolor. The sequence goes on along the minus strand of NC_088886.1, from coordinate 55,408,794 downwards.
TTAAAAAAAAAGATACTCTGAATTGGAAAATTATTAAAACACGCAATCAAAATCACAGAATCATTAGGGTTGGAAGGGACCTCTGGAGATCACCTCCAAGACTGGACATATTACAGATTGTCCGATCCCCCTGCCAAGGCAGGGCCACCTAAGAGCAGGTTACACAGGAGCAGGTTTTGAATGTCTCCAGAGAGAGAGACTCCACAACCCCCCAGCCATGGAAACAGAATACCTATTTGGAATATTTGTTTCTCCAAATAGGTATTACTGTTTTATATAAAATCAGGCTGTATCTCAAATAAAAACAAATCTTTCTTTGCAACTATTGTATATATCCTACTGTGAATGCATATGTATATTATACGTGCATGCACATACACATAGAATCATAGAATAGTTACGGCTGGAAAGGACCTTTATCAAATAAAAATATTAGAGTAAGACTGTTACTGTAAGCAAATAAATCTCTCAGTATTTCTAAATTGAATATATTAATCTGAATGTCTAGGTCAAAATTTATTCAAACTGAGCATACTCTAAGCAAGGAATTCAAAGATGTTTTCATCAAGAGAGTCATCCCTTAGTAAAGTTGTGTATTGCACAGAAGTAGAAACTGCTGTAACGGAATTCCACTATGCATGGTGAACAAAATGTAATGGTATAACTATTCTGGAAGCTTAAGGAATTCTTAGTAAAAAAACCACATTTCACAGGGAGAATTCCCACAGTGCTGTGCACAAGTAGAAAACAACAAAAAGAGTGTTCTTAAAATGAGAAGGTTTCAGGACACTGAAGAAACTTCAAAAGATATCCAACCCACAACGCACTGATGTAGTGTATCTTTTATAACACACTCCTCTAAAAGTATAAGCTTCTATATTACGAAGTAACTTTAGATTTCTAGTTTAACAAGAAAGCTCACAAAGCATGTCATAAGCAATTATGAAATTTAAACTCATCACTGAAGCAAACACTGACTACTTGACTCAACAGAGCTTGATAATTCTAAGTGAGAAGGCTACCTAATTCCACAGTATTTTGTTATAAGTCTTAATACTTCATATTCTAAAACCATATAAATTTAAATCACATAGCTCAACTTATCTTTATGCTTTTGTTGTACTTGGTCATCAAGTAGATTTCTGTGTTAATGTAAACTTTTGCAAGTATCCTTTAACATAACTAAAATGCAATAAATCGATATTGTCTACAGTTATTAAACAGAAAGAGTTAAATTGGCCATTTAATTATTAAACAGAAAGAGTTAAATTGGCCATTTAAATATTACCTGTAATCCCCATAAAGGCAAGCTTCGATTCACCCAAACAATAGGAGACCTGTTTATTACAATGAGAAAATAAATGTGAAATTCATCAAAATCTGATTAATGTTTGGAATAAAATCAAGGAAGAAATTTGTACATTTGAATAGAAATTAGAACAGCCTTATTTAAACAAATAAAAAAAATCTCAGTAATACAAATATTTAATTAGTAGCCTTCTACTGAGCATTGACATTGCCTGTATTTCTAGTCCAGAGCCAGTCATTGAGATCCCATGGGAGTAATCCAAAACCAGTAACACCAAAGTCTTTTAGTGGTATCACTGGTTGCTACTGCATGCCCTATGATTCCAGAAATTATAAATTAGTTTGTGCTTTTGATTCTAGAGATGCAGGGGAATGATTCTTTGTGGTAGCAAAAATAAACATGACAATTCTTTTGCGTGAACTTTCTGCTAGCTTTGCAACAATAAAAATATTTTCTAACTCATAGGGGCTGTCATATCTTGGAAAAATCTCATGTTGTCTTGGCATTTACTAAATTCAATGATAATAGGTACTTACTACAGTACTACTGGAATCTGGCACAGTAGTTTACTGGCAATCATTTATCACTAGTCATAATTGGTTTTTAAATAAGGGCATCGATTTTTTTCAGCAAGGTACAAACACTGAGGGAATTCAGATCTTACAAGAGCATCCAATTGCTGAAACAACAAAAATATTAAAGGCCGTTTTGAATGTTCAGAAACACATATTTAATTGCTTGAGGAAACATCACTACTACACGTTAAAATTCCACCATTCCAGATGGAAATGGATTCGTCTTCCTCTTTTCTTCCACTTCCCAGCATTATGGGGAGTTTTGGTTTGCTTTTTTAAATTGGGAACTCACCAATCAATCGTTCCAGGTGTGTAGCTTTGATTGGAACATCTCCGGTTTAATTCCTTACTGATAGTTGTCATCCCATCCATTCAAAGTCCATTTTCATTAGCAAATGTATTTGGGAACATGATTATAAAAACATATAAGAGGAAAAGGTTATTAATTACATTATTAAGTGTTCTATAAAATGCATGCAATAGTTTTAAACCATAGGTAATGGATATAGATATGTTTTAAAGTAAAATAACTTTTAGAAAGTAGTTCTGTATGTGTTCTGTATTTGTAGATAAAGGACTATGAAGCATTTCAGGCTACATTCTTTAAAGATTTATTTTCAAAGGTGTTCTAATTTAAAAATAAAATAACTGAAATTATACTTTCAAAAGCTGAACTAAGTACGCAATAAACATGAAGATCCAGAGAGACTAAAATCCTGTGACATGGATAGGCTGGAATAGAAAGAGCACATGTGCCTGCCCCACTCTCAACAAGGAAGACTGCATCAATCCACAGTTTACATCCTCTTGTGAGGATGTGAGGAGGTCTGAAGATTCATGTAACAGTAATTCAAGTAGGAAAGTGGTGACGTCTATGTAGAAAAAAAAATAGCTATGTATATGTGATGTTATCTTGCCTGGAATTGCTGGCACAAATCCTCCCTTCAGAGAGTCATATAAGGATGTGGGAATATATATTTGTGTAAAGGATGAAAAATATCCATGTTTGTCCTGGGATAGCAAGGTCAACAGAAAAGAAAAGGATTTGCAGACCACAGATTAGTAAATGCTGTATTTTTCACTGGCTATGAGTAGGACAGGTGCTAAATAGTACCCATTAGTAAGAATGCTTTATGTCTTAAGCTCTGCCTTGTACATCTGCTGTGCCTGAAGGAGTAAATAAAAGATATTTACTTCTGCAAGCATTTCAGAAAAACAGGAAATAAATCTGCAGGGGGAGTCTGTGATGGAAAGCATTCCTCCCACGACTGTCACTTTAAAAAACAACCAGGTGATAATGCTTTCTGTGGCCATGCCCTCAGTACACTGAATAGTTTCTTTCATTAGGGTGTGACACAGCATCGAGAAAAGACTTTTCCACAACACTGCATTTGTAAGAATGCTTTGTGGCAGTAGTTTAGGTATCAAGCTCTCAGGATCTCTCTGAGTAAAACCACTGACATTAGTGGGATAACACTTGGGCACAGGGATGGGTTTTCTGGCATAGACAGCTTCTAAACCTAGGGTCTCAGCATGCAGAAGTGACTGATCTGAAACGTCTCAGCCAGAAAAATGTTATACAGAGGTAGAACATACTAGTCAACGCATCATAAAGTATCAATACATAGGGAAAATACAAATGTGGTCTCTGGCTGGTGAATTGTCAAATATTTTTCCTTAGATTGAAGGACCATGTCAGGAAAGGTCTTGGCAATTAAGTAGTCTGCAAGATGCAGAAAAATCTTTGCATATGAATACAAAAGCGCTGAAGCATACCTGTGGCAGAAGTGCTGATGCTCTAATCTGTTCTGCGTACCCAACCGTAACCTTGCAGTATAAAATGCTTATTGAGGCTCACCAGATTTCTCATAACAAAATAATATCAGCAACTTCTTCATGCCAGAAAATACCAATAACTAGAATTTCAAGTCTTTGAGTTGCTGTGCTACTATGCCTAAATCACTAAGGATGGATTTTCTCTTTTCCATCACTGTTAAAGGTTTTATGAAATCTTTACTGCTCATTTCCTCCCTACATATTTCTTCTCCTTGAAGAATCATTCTAAGACACATGTGAGTAAAAAAATTGGGGTTTTGAAGTTCTTTTCCTGTGAGATTTTTTTTTTACTGGCCCTTTTTCACATGTTCTAATTTCTCATCACAAATTTTAACAAAAAAAAAATAATTCTCAAATGCATCTTCTATACCTCCCATTCACACATCCTTCTCTTATGCCCAGCTGAGTAAAGCTGATATTACTCACTTTGCTTTTGATTTGATTCTTGTAAAATACAGTATTTCTCCTGTGTACTCGTTACAGTATTACCCTTATCAGGTTTAACTGATTTCCAGATATTAAAATTAGAAGTCATACTTGGTCCTTTGTCTAACATTGTGTGAAGAGTGCTAGATCTATCATCCCAAGCTTAGTGATTTAATCTGTGCTTTGTTTCTTTCCATACTTAAGGCAAACAGAATCAAATCAAGTGAAAGCACAGTAAAACATGGTGCTTATTAGTATCTAAAATTGAGAAGATTCAGTATATGCAGGGTAAAAATACAATTGAAGTATGGGACTAGATAAATTTTGAATATGCTTTCTTCTACAATTTTTGGTTGACTCTGTTAGACATGAACAAAAAAAAAAAAAGCAGAGTACCCAATGACCTACCATATAGAATCCTGACACTTGCAGGTGTGCACAATCACACACTGTGACCACAGGTCATCACGAGTGTAGAATGTACTTTTGGTCTCCCTCTCTTCTACATGTATAGAGAAAGCAGAGGGCTAGAAAATTATCATCAACGTCATCTGCATGAAAGCTCAGTTTCATGTGTCTGTCTGTCTGTCTGTTTCCAGGGTTTGGGGTTTTCAGTAAAATTATTTAAGTAAAACCTTAAAACTGTTGTTGCATAAACAGGCAACCAGATTATTTTCAATTTTATTTTCAGAAATATGATACATCGGAATGTTATGAAATAGTACTACCAAAATGTATGTTTGCACAACTATATCTGATGCACAGCATCTCTGAGGAAAGAGACAGGATTATTTTAGCAGTAAAATGAAAAAAGAATATTGTTATTTTAGTTCCTATTTAGTTCTTGTTTCCATTCACAATGTAAGATTAGCTTTATAATTCTTTCAAAATATTTGAAAGACCAAATCCCTGTAGAGAGACTATCAAATGTTTTTATACTAATTTCTGATAAGTTAAACAATACTTTTGAGAGCAGAAATAAAAATTTAAAAATCCACAAACATTACCATGCAAGTCCTTGTGTAGGGTCATCCAGAAGCACACGAATTATGTATAAGAAACAGCTTAGTAGCTTGAGAGAAAAATTGAATAATCGTATTCGCAGACCTATTTTTAAGAGAAAATACAAAAATAAATTCAGGTTCTCTACGGTTTCAGCCAGTTTTAAAGTAAATCTAAAAAGAACTAGAATAGCCATGCTGCAACAAAGCAAAGGTTGACCTAACCAGTAACGTGTCCCTGAGATGGGTGATCAGCGTATCATACAGAAGAACATAAAGAATAAGCCTGTCAGATACGCATGTAACGCGTATTTCCAGGTTCCAGAAATCTCTGGGTTAAGACTCAGTCAGTTTTAATGTAAGGAGCTACTCAGTCATTTGAAAGCTATTTTATGCCATTCATCTTTCCTGATGCTATTCTTTGCATCTTTTGTAGTTTTACAAGTCCATTTTCTTAAAATGGGAACCAGAATTATGCATGGTATTTGAGATGCAAGATACAGCAATGCAAAGATACACTTTCAACCACAGGCAGAGGATATACCATGGCAAGTATTTAAATATTAATACCTGAAAGTCTTCATGCAGTAGATTCTCATACAGAATATGTTCATATTATCCCAACTTACGAAATATGAAACTGTAGTTATTTAATGTTGAAGTTGAGTAATTAGGTGTCCGGGAATCAGGGCATGCATGAATGCACAAGTGCACGAATGCACAACCGAACTGAGTCAACAACTTCTTCTATAGACTATGCAAATATTGAAGTGTTCTAGCTGAAAGGATATATCATAAATGCTATCACAAAATACTACAACACTTCCCAAAAACATAGGTCTACGGTGTAAATACAGGATTCCTTCAAAGGGACCTCATGGACACTTGCTTCTATCACATAGGCAATTTATTTCAGTGCTAAGTGGAGCCATAATCTATTACAGTGATACTGTTGGCCTTTTGTATTTCAATCAGATTTTGCAGTCATTAGAGGATTAGAGTTTAAATTTTTGGTTTTGTTATCAATTCAATAGTCTTATATTTTTGCCAATGTAAATATTTGTATCTAACTCTTGGTTTTAAGTTTCCATTCACTGATTAAGTTAAAACTGTCAGCTGACTAAGGTCAAGTGGTGGGAGGTCACTCTAAGCAACAATTTTTTCAGTCTGGTGAACCGAGAGTCCAGTTCTGCATGGCTCAACCCTTCTGTCCAAAGCAGAATACCACTGACTGACGGAGTCTTGCACAGATGCGGCTTCATTAACACCTAGTCATAGTAAAGACAGTATCTTTTATTGTGGTGTTGCAAGTATGTGATCATGTCTGCTGAGCTCAATCTGATTATTTCTATGCTTTAAGAACTACAGCTTCATTATGCATACCCAAAGCTGCGTGCATTCATTCTCTTTTAAGGAACAAACCATAATTATGGCAATATCACATACTTTTTGACTTTACTCAGTCCTAAGTTCAAAATGAATGCCTTTCAGGTAAAACTGATAAATCACCCTTCGTATCTACTATTTCCCCTCTCATTAAAACATAATACACAGCAAAGACTGAAAAATAGAAAACAGATGCCTAAATAGTCTACCATACACTTGCCGAAAGACATCTTAAGGTTTATTTCACAACACTGCTTACTACCTTTAACTGCGAAGTTGCAGTTATCACATGAGAACTGGATGGGCTTTTACAGAATCTTGAAATCTGTGAACTAAGGGTTAAAATCCTGTGGCCCTGACCATGAGAAGTCTCACAGCTGTTACTGGCAATTAGGTTTGTGAACATTAACCTAGTGACTCCTGCTCTCTGATCAAGAGTAATTAGCCACAGATTATTTATTACCCTACATGATCGAAGGGGTTGGGTTGAAGTTGTAAATGGATTCAGGGGTTGGTAGGGGTGGGTGGGTGGGTGTATTGCTATGCTATTTGACTAGGAAGAGCCCCCAGTAATTTTCTTGGACAATGCTATGGGGTTTGGGTTGGCTGGTTTTTTTTTCAGCTTTCTTGAACAGTTGCTGAAGAAAACATGTATTGTTTTTCTGTACTAACCCTTTTGTAGAAGTCTGCGGGAGTATGAATGGTTGTCATAACAACAAGAAGAGCAGATAATGTTTAAAAAAAAAAAATAATGCACACCTTCCAGCCCCCAAAAAACACCTAACACCAGACTAACAAGAAAAGCCCACCATGATTTCTCTTCTTTACTGGTTTTATGTTGTCTAACTTTTTCTTGGGTAAGTACAAAAGTCTGTATTTGTTTCTTCTAGTTTTCAGCTGTGTAAATGTAAAGCTTTGTGTGAAACACTTCTGCATTGATAATGGCCTGGTTTCAAATCATCATTTGCAATTATCTGTTGGCTTAAATGATAAAAGAAAATAGTGCTTTCTGATTAAAACCTACATCAGTACTAAGGGACCCATGTTCCTGCTTGTCGCCTTAAAATCACTCTGAAATCTTCAATCTGAAATAGAACTACTTATGTATTCAAATAAGTTCCACAGATCTATTCCTAGCTATGCCTAAAAAGTGCTTCTCCACAGGAATGGCTGTTTCCCACAGAATATAAGACAGGGTTTTCCCGACAAATGTGCTTTCATCCAAGGGTTGTATTTAACATAGATGCATAGTGCATATCATGGATTGTGTTATATATGAAGTAAGGTGATATGCTAGGTTTTGTACCATAAGTGATTGGGTTGTTCATTACAATGCAAATATGTAAGAAAGGCTTCAAGTCCGTCCTATTTCAGAAGGTCACCTCTCCTAGTTCTGTATGCTTCAGCCTTTAGAAACAGGATGTGCTGTCAAAGGGAGCGTATTTAGTCACCCCTATAATAAGTAATGTAGAACTACCAACTAAGTGCTACCTCTGGCTGAAATTTTCTGTAGCCTCGTAGTTGGGCTGTCATGTGTGAGTTGGAAGAAATGCATTTATTCCACTGCCATGGAGATCAAGGATTCCAAATATGGCAAGGAGGGTATAGTCACTAGACACAAGGTATTTAAAATAGGTTTTCATTTATTACTTGGTTACAAAGAAAGCGTTTCATGTTTATGCTTGCTGGCTGACTATTTTTGTCCTCTATTTTACATGCTGCTAGTGGATCAACATGGTCTGCTTGACTTTGTTTCTTCTTTTCCATTCACAGCCAGATTGTTCAAGTAGCAGGGTCATTTGCATAGAGTATGTCTATGTTTTGATGCTGGTGCCTGAAACTTGTATTCAGCTGCAATAGCCATAGACTGTTATCCAATTATGAATTGTTCAATAAGATTGTCATGTAACCATGGTGTTGCATCCTTTTTCTTCTTTAGAAGGAGAAGAAATTGCTAACAGTTCAAAATCTGTTTGTTTTGTGAAATAAATATAACCATGTCAAGCATTAATGTTTCTTTCTCAGCTTGAACAAGTATTTGACTTTTTTCAGGCATTTTTAAGTACAGAGTGATACATTTTACCTCACCAGTACTGACTGTAACTTTCACTTTTATTATAAATTCTTGATGACTCTCTTAGAAGCATTTTAGGAGATTAATCCTCAGTTTTGGACAGCTGATCTAAATCAAAGCAAAAGTGGCAGAGGTAACAGCTGAAGTTTTTACGATTACCTTCTGTTATTTCTTTCTCATAAATCTTTAACATAATTTTGATTCTTACCAAAATCATCTAAGTAGCAGCTGGCTGTAGGAGCTGTATCAAAACATACTGTTAATGATTTATTTTGTGGTGATGGGTATCATTTATTTCCTCTTCACTGAATTGAAGCTTCATTTATTTTTTTCCCTTTGAGACTTATTTTGGGCTGCGATAAAGCTATGTGTGATCTTGGCAAGTACAGACAAGTCATACCAATAGTTCATCTTTTTTTTTTTTCCTCTGTCTTTATATATATGAATACTTCTTAAGTACATGTGGTGGGGTTTTGGGGGGGAAAGTGGCTGGCTGGTACCTTTGTAAAATGTTTTTCATGCACTGATTGAAGTTAACTAGATATGTGCTCACAGAAGACTGAGTGAAAGCTAGGTTGATACAAATACTTCCAAAAGCAGAATAATGAATGAACCAGTTTATATTTCATGCTACTTGTCTGTATACAATTTAGATCAGAACAGTATTCTCTAGAAAATTCATATAAATTCTAGAGACCATGACTGCTCTGGTTGACAAAACCATGTGATATTGCACTCCGATGTGTTAAATTCACTTGTGAAGTCTTGAGGATTAGCAGAAACTGCTTGGTGAACATGTGTAGTTTTAGTTATGCTATCAGAAAATTTGCTAATATATTGCCAATTATTCCCTCAAAGATAGCAATCGTATCGTTAGCATGTGAAGGAAGGTTTTCAGAGCTCTCACTGAACTCTGACTAAGCTCTAAAGGGTATTTATCAACTCCTCAAGGCCACTAAGCAGCAGAATCCTCCAGTTTCAGTGGAGGATTGAATGAGTACACCTGAATGAGTGCCAGGTTACTATCGCGGCAGAAGGTTTGTAGAGACTGTATTTTGGAGAATTCTGGTTGTGAGTATTTGGACAAGAACCAGGATCTGTTTGACTGAACTTGCTAATTCTGAATGCTTTGGTTTGGGGATTGTTGACTTTTTTTTTTTTCCCATTCAGTACAGTAATAATTGCTGTATTTCTTGTTTCTTTCTCCTGAAAATTGCCTTGTTTAATGTCTAATCGTTGGTTAAGCTTCTTGTATTGTGAGAACCAGTAGCAGTGCTTGTGGGGTTGTAGTGGGAAATGCCATGCCCATGCCATACACTGCTGTAAGTACAGCAAGCACACTCATTTCCAACTTGTTTTCTGCAGACTGGCTCCATAATTCAACAGTAGACAAAACATGCCTTGTATGTTAGAGGTTTTTTTCTGACAGGAAAAGAAGGTGCCCATAATGACAGTGTCTCTACTAGCTGTCTACAGGAAGAACTCAATAATGTGTTTTTATTTGTAAATCAAAACCACAGCATGCTTCTATGAAATTTACCTCAGCTCTCTATGACATCATTGTGTAAGAAAATTAATTACAATCTGAATTTTTCCAGCAAGTATCAAGCAAGCTAAACAGGAAAATTCTTGTGCTACTTGTCTATAGCACGAACCCATCTCTAATAGGATGAATTAATAGCCGTTTCCCATTCTCTTTCTTATTTCAAATAAGCTTCCATATCATTCCAGTCCTTTGGACCTATATATCTCACTTACCCAATCAAAACTTAATAGAGACTTCCCAGGACAGTAACTCATTACAGTTCTCTTAATATACTTAGCCAGAAACATATACACTTGGAAAAGGAATGGCCATGAATTCATACTGATAAACTCACAGGTAATTTTTGTGCCGATGATCATAAATTTATCTATTTTTATACATACAGGATCAGCAGTTCTGCAATCAAAATATGTATCTGTATATACATATTTTTTTAATCTTGAGAAGATCTAAGCAGGGAGAAAAATCTTTCACTTAAGCAAGAAGGTATTATTCAGAACCCTCCCTTCTTACAGCAAAAACAGATTAGTGAGACAAGTCATAACTTCATAGATGTTCTTAGTAGACAGTTTATCAAAGCCCTGTTTTGTGGACTAGATCAGAAACAAAAAGGCTATTATTTACAGCTTTCCAGACTGCTTTTCTAGCCAGGAATAATACTCCTTTCTAGTTTAGGATGCTTCTTTATTTTGTGCCTTACTCCATTACACACTATATCAATGATGTCAGAAGTCAAAGGTTATAAAGATACAAAACATTTAAAAGGTGTATAAAGTCACAGGGGAAAAAAGTAGAAGAGAATTAAAATCATCTGAGAAGCTGTAGTGCAATAAATTCAAAATGTAAATCTAGTTAAACTCATTTATCTCTAATGAATCACAGAATAGTTGAGGTTGGAAGAAGGTAACCCACAGCTGGTTGCTCACGACGGCGTCTAGACAGTTTTTTAATACTTGTGTGGTGGGAGACTCCACAACCTACATAAATAATGCGTGAGCACGAATGTATTCTATGTAAGCACAGAGTATGAAATTTTTCTTCATGCATGTCCTTTCTTTATTCTATGCGTACTGACGCTTTATGCAGTAAGAGAGTTCTCAAGTGTTCTAATACAGAATAAGAAACTTATTTCAAATAAAAACATCTTGAGAAACAGTATCTCTTACAAACAGGAGATCTTATGGTCTTTTTTTTTTTTCCTTTTAGGTTATCTACTCTCCCAAATTTTGTTGATGTGAGGTTTTTTTAGATTGGGATACCAAAAAAGTAGTTTGTTCTTTTCTCCCTTCTGTCCTTTCTCAGACACAGAGCCATGGACCCGTCTTAACTGTATTACAAAGGCCAAAATGAATTTTTTCTATTCCAAAAGCTTTATGTATGAACCCATTGTAATTTGAGTTCTTTACTAGTGTAGGACAAATGGAGGCAAATTCAATCCTGCTACATGGACATGAAGGAAAATTTAAGTCAGTTGCTGCTCTTCCGTAGCTATGAACTCCACTGGTCTAATCAAGATCTGATAATATACCATGCTTCTGTCTGCTTGGACAAGCTGCGTGGATGTATTTAAAAAGATTAATATCTTCGTCCCTCCATATTACTTTCTTCTATCATGACCTATGATATCATGTTCAGGAGAAGGAGGTATGTCCTTCCCATTAATTTCCTTTTCAAATTGTGGGGGGTGTTTTAGTAGAGATCAATTTTAAAACTTCTTTAGGAATACTTAATAAAACTGAACACTTCAAAAACACTAGGTACTCCTGCAGCTTTTTTCCCTCCAGTATCTTGGAGACTATCTGATTTTCTAGACATAAGGTTATGACTTGTCAATAAGCACTGTAATGTCACATCCATGCAAATTAGTCAACTTGATCACAATACAGAAATAAAACCATGTTACTAAGTATTTGAGTCTAAAAAATAAATACATTATTTTAAAGTTTAATACTTTCTGAATTTGTCTTCGGTATTATGTAAAACTGACTCCTCTATGGGATAAAATTTTAGCTCAGAAGAAAATCAATGATAACTTTGCTGTTGCCTTCGGTGGAAATGGATTCTACTCAAAGTATCACAATTATGCTTAACAGAAATTAATCCAACTGCTTACTTGATCTTTGGTTTTTGATGAAGAAGAGCTTTAGTCTCTCTTTAAATGTATTTTCATTCATATAGAATTCAACTTGCACCCTGAAATATAAAAGGAAGTATTAGAATTGAATATTAAAGATAAGTAATTTTTTAAATTTTCTCTAGTTATTTGTTCTTTATATAAAACTGGAGGAACAAAGAGAGAGTATTAAGCCAAAAGCTCACTGAATTTGGAAGATTAAAAAAAAAAAAAACCAAACAAAAAAAAAACCAAACAAAAAAAAAAAAAAAGGAAAAGCCTTATCTCTTTTACATGCAGAATCATTTTCTTGTTACTTGGACACTCTACACTTCAAAATCAGAAGCATCTACATTTTAGTATTTTCGTTGGAAGACTGCTTTGTCTGCATCTTTGTAAGGAAAATTTCCTTGACGTTCAGGTTAAACCTCTCATTTTAACTTCCTTCCTGAAGGAACTGAATTTTGATGATTCTTTTTTCTGTCTTGTTCATACCTCTGTTAAGCGTTCACTTACTTGTGTCCACCATTAATCAGATGCTCATGCACCAAATAAACCACCTCTCTGAATTTTGCTTTTGTCACAAGGAAATACTGAGGCTTGAAAGCAAAATTATGTTGCAGTCATACAATATTATACAGAAAATAATCCCGTTATTATATTAAACCAACAGTAATATTTTTACTCTTCCCTCCCCCCCCCATCTTCCAGAATGTATTTCATGTTTCTGTCCCTCAATTCAGTCTTAGTATAGCTCATGCAATAGTTCTACAGACTAGAAGAGAGAACTGTTGCAGAGGCTGGCAAAGTGAAATGATGTGCAATAGCTGTACAGAAAGGCCATTCCAGAGCTCTGGAGCTGTACTGCTTGCTATAGGGTAAGTACAGCATTAGTTTCATTTCGCCTGAAGTCCCTGCTCTACCCAGCTGGCTCTCCCTCACCAGTCCCAGCACTCCTCCAGCAATGAATCACTTTAACCTCAGCACAATTTTGGTGTCTTCCTAAGAAGTCAGTCCTCACTTACAGAACTACTCTACTGTTGCTAAAGAATAAAGTGATACCACAAAAGTGAGTTACTCCCTTATGTCTCGCTTTCTCTGTACACCATCATGTGTTGCAAAATTGCATATCCCTTTTCTGTGTGTAGGCATACTTGCCTTTATCTCCATAATTCTTTTCAACAATCTTTCATCAAATGACTCCACTTCAGTTATTTATTCTTATCTTTACTATTGTATTTTGCAAGCAGGATCCTAACTTTAGTTTTTCCCTTCTTGCATGTGAAGCCTTTCCTGAAACAATTTTTGTACAATCTAATGTTATTTATAGTCTCTCTCTTCCCCTCAAATACTTGTCTTATACCACATATTTCTGTACACTTACAGAACTGGAGGGTTATTTAATTATGGGCCCAGAATGGATGGCATCTCAGGTAATGTGACTTTTACATTACTTTTACATTTTTGCTTATTTACTACCAGATGCTTAGGCATATCACTTTGTAGAATAGGGTCAGCATGTCACAAAAGAAAGGCTTTCTATGACTCAGTGAGGTCAGTTAATTTTAGCTAGACATTTGGCTTTGGTGTGGTTTTTTGTAGTATTCCTTGTAGAATGGAAAATTACAGTTTTCTTTGCAGAAGAAGAAAAAACGTAACCTTATTTTTAAGAATCTATATTGGACCTAAGCTCTAAAGCTTACAGAACTATATATTTATTTCTACCATGACACGTTTGACACAGTGGTTAGAGCAACTCCTACCCTAGATCATCTTTTCTGCCCTATCTGCTTCACCCTATTGTGACAAGATCTTTAAGCAGTTGGAATTAAAGAGAAGGAACCCACCTGCCCTCTGCTTTAAATGGAGAGTAGCCCCAGCTGCGTATTTCAAAGAGCTTGGGCACAGAGAAATGTCCTAGAAACTGCCACCAAACTAAAGGAAAAGCCCATCAGATGAAGAGCAACTTGTTTCTGGGCTTCTATTGAGCTTAAATATAGACTAAGTGTTGTGCTGTTCAAGACTGCAGGAGTCACTGCCAAATAACAGAAGCAGCACAACTTAGTTGGTAACCTTAAGGGAAGTTAAGGAAGCATAACCATAGGTTAATCAGTAGGTGAGCAGGTTTGTGAGGCCCTGAGCTCTGCTTCAGTTCTTTTCTGCTCATTTCCCAAGGTACTTACTATCACTGCACTGACAGTTTTAGTGAGAAATCTATCCCATCATTTGGCAGCTGCCACATGCTAAGTGTATATACATAATCGTCAAGGACATGTTTTAGTAGGTAAACAAAGTGGTACAAGCTATTGAAGTAAGGGATGTTTTTAAAAGGTGCACTGTATCAGTGCACATTTTAAACTAGTCTCTCAGATTTTTCAGTCAGAAAATTACAACAGTCACTTATCATGAAAGAACAACACGTTAACAGTAAGCCATCATTTAATGATAATAAGGAAAGAGGATGTGGGAGCTAATCACCCTCCTATCACTACCATGCTGAATTGCTCTGATAGCCTTTTAACAGCTGTCTACTTCTCTTTTCTTAGCAGCCTGTGCTCACAGCAGACTAGGATTCCACAGTGCAGCAGTTTCCATGGCAAAATGGATTACGAATGCTGCTAATACCACTTTTGTGGCTCAACTCCTCCTTCCCCTGACTTTTACAAACTTCAGCAAAAACTGTGTGGGGCTTATACATTTGCAGGAAATACATTATTATGTATGTATAACCATGTAAGCTTTCATGATAAATGATACAGAGAATATTTCACTTTGTTTCTTAAAGGTTACTATTTGACAAGTAAAGCTAGGAATGAATGGGTGAAGGAGCCACTGGCAGAGATAAGGACAGAAACCTCCAGATACTATTCCTTTCCAGTATTCTGCTTTTGATTTTTACAGAGAAAACTCATTCTACTTGAATATTTGCTTTAATCTTTTAATAACTAAAATTTTACTTATTTTATTTGCTCTTTTCTGTATTTTTTCCCACTATGAAGTGTAACCTAAAAAAGGAGTATGTTGGGAACATAACAGAAATTCTGATCCTTACTGAAAATGCACAAATATATGGCTAATACACCTGTGGCAAAACCAACTGAAGTTATGATTCTCTTGAAAGCACAGTGTGCTTTTGGTTCTTTTAACCTTCTTAAAATTAAATGCCACTAATAGCAGTCTTCCCTAGTTTAAACCCAAAGAACAGTGATGTCAATGGAATCTTGCAAACTGCAAGAAGCACCTTGAAGTACACAAAGTACAAGTATGCATTGCACTCTTCTAATTCAGTCAAGATGTAACTTGAGTAGTACATTTTAATGTAATACAAAGTATAGCAGGAAAATACTAATTCATGCCAAGGACACTAAATGCAAAGCACTTCTTGTGACTTTAAATAACTGGGACCTATCTGTCTGCACTCCAGTTACTTAACTAATTTTGTCTGCGTTTTTTCCATTGCTATTTACAATGTCATCCTAACTCCACAGCCATGTTTTCCTATAGTAACAATATTACCTTGCGCCCTCAGATCTACAAGTTGCCTTTTCTGTTAGAAAATAGCATATTTGGCTAAATTAATCCATTCAAAAATGAAAGTGTAATTGGATTTCTCACTACATGCATGCAAAGAGCTGTAAATGTTTGTTGACTCCTTCTTGACATCAGAATCAAGAAAAGTTGCTAATTGTACAAATAGAGCTAATCTGCAGAAAAGTATATCGATTTAAGTCCATCTTTATGGGAATGGACATTTCATGTTTTTCCTACAAAAAAAGCCTTGTAATATAGAAAAAATATAGGTTTTTTTATTGTGATTTGCCAATTCACTATATATGAAATCCTGTTAGATTACAAACCTGAAAGTTTATTATGTAGTGTGTAGATCAGTGCTTAGAAATGAAGCATTTGGAGTGCTGAAGTGAGCTGCTATTGTTAGAGCTTATTTTATATTAAAAAAACCCCAAGAAAATGGGAATTTTTTCTCATAGCTTTTATTAAAAGATGAATGTATTTTAATGATGGCTGTCTTGCATAGCAGCTCTCAAAGTTTTGCATGTTCTGAAGCACTCAGAACTGATTTATTTAGAGCTTCACAGAAAAATGGTCACTTGATTGTTCTGTCAGAATCAATGACAGATCAAGACCACTTGTTGAATGATAACTTATCATACCATGCTGAAGGAAATGGATGTAAGATACTACTTTTCCATTACTGGTTCTTAACCTGGGGAGGTCTTCTGTTTGTTTCTGGGAGGAAATCAGTCATCATTTGCACAGGTCATGATGAACACTGACCAGATGAAGTTCTGAGTTTTTTTACTTTGTCTTCATGCTGAATGACTGCACCCCAAAACAAATGGTAGTAATTGTGGAAAGGAGGCTGCTTCATCCTTCCCTGTGCAAAGGAAGGGTGCTTCCAATCGGTGTTGCCTCCCATTGATTGGAAGGACAGAAAAGATGCTATTTCATTTGCAGCCTCCTAATTTGGTACTCTATTCTTGCAGTGAGAGCAGGATATGAGGAGTTGTGGAGATCAGCATCTCAACATTTTTCTGGGTACTTCAGGAAATAGTCTTTAAAAGATACATTGCTACTGAAGGTGTTTGCCATGCACTATGCTGATAAAATCTAACATTTGCAATATGACACTGCATTTTTTTAAAGATGAATTCTAATAAGAAGTGCAGAATAATTACAGCTGACAGGTGTAAGGTCTTTTTCTGACAGGTGATTTTATCTGTTTGTTACAAATCAATATTTTCAAGATCTCTGCAGAACTGTACTTGTGCAAAATTGTCTTCTAGATTCTTTATAATATCTAATGTTGTGAATGTTCATAACAGAACGCACGTTCTACACCTTCTAACAGTTGCCTTGTAGTATGGCACCTATTACCTCTTTATTTTTCCAAAATAAATTCTTGCAGTACTTCTCTAGAACAACTTATGCAATGTAACTGTCTGGTCCAAATTTCAGCTGCCATGTGACAGACCTGTTTGGTCATCTTAATACTTCTAGTGTATGCTCTGACATCTGTTCCTGGGTGTTTCTTTTGTTCTGCCCTTTATATATTTAGATAAAGGTTACCTTCTAAACCACTGAATCTGAGTTAATATATCTAATGAAGGTTTTTTAGACATCTTTTTGCTTGATTATGTAACTGGACGTTACCATAACTAATGGATTTGTAGAGATTGGGTGTTATCAGTGTCATCATAAAATTCTCTGTATTGATAAAGATAGAAATAGCATGAACTGAGTTGAGTTTAATCACAAGTCACAGGATAAAGGATCAACGATGTATAAATAACTTTGTAGCTTAGAACTGTATGTGTGCTGAGACCCCTTTTTACTGCATCTTTCCAATAAGTGCTGCTTGTTTCAATTGAAAGAAATCCAAGATAGCACCAGAAAATAGGCCAAGCTGAAATTTTCAGGCTGCACAAAGTAAAAACTTGCACCTGCAACCACAAGAAAATATTTTCTAGGTAAAAGCAAGCTTTCTTAATTGTTCAAGAGAAAATGCTAAAAATTGCTGCCCTTAATTAAAATTTTCTTCATTACAATTTAATAGAATATGTGTATCTAGAATATATCTTAAAATCTGATAGTGAGCCAGCTTCATGTTCCTTTTTACAATCAGCTGGCCCCAGTTATATAAAACTGGCTTCATGAAATCTATACAGGTCCATGGCAGCAATTTAATATTACTGCAACAGAAATATGAAATTACATTATTTTTTTAACTCTTCTGTGCAAAACATCATCATTTTTTCCATTCCTTTGAGGGAAAGATTTTTAAGGGAAGACTGATAGCAAGCAGCTGAGACTCAGTAGTGGGTAGCATGCATGCTTTTTAATCAAATAATAGTACATGAAAAAAAAAAAAAAACCAAACAGAAATCCTTCACTCACAATCACATTTGCAAATTCAAAAAGGAAATGGTCACTTCAGTCCAAGACCCATGAAAACCAGTGACAGCTTCACCATTCCAGTAATGATGTGGTAATAAATGAATTTGCAATATGTATTCTTTGTCATTAGAAACTTCTTTTTTTTTTTTTACTTGCTTTTTATGTTGCTTTACTTTGGGGAACAGAAACTGCAGAGCATCTCCTTCCATTTTAGTGGCCCTGCAAACACCAGACACTTGACTTTTTTCTGCAAATACACTTTCCTATTGCAAATCTATTGCTTGAACTTAGAAAGTCAATAAATCATATGTGAATGATTCATTAAGAAATCATAGACTTCTAAGCTGAACTTTACAAGAAAAATCACACAAGGAAGATACTTGACAAGTTTGGTAAAACTTTTCCTTCTCCCCTCCTCCCCTGTAAGGGTACAAGGGGAAGAAGCATAAATATTTTAAAGTGAATTTACTGCATGTGAAAATAGCTTTTTTTAACCTCTGGGCAAAAATACTTCATGAATAGGATATACACAGCACAGAGCTACTGCAATGAAAATTCGTTAAAGCCTTTTAACTGTGTAAGTCTGAAAACTCTGAGTAACGGGGTATGCTTCATGAGGTTTGATTTCAGGCGCTGTTCAGTTGTATGTAGTTGTGCTAATTAATCATACCTGAGTAGCAGGAATGTTCATTGGGGTTTATTAATAATGTTGGTAACTGCTGGTCAAAAGGAGACTTGAAACAAACTTGGTGAATACCAAACATACTGTGATAATACCTTTCTGTTACTGTCAGTTTGGATTTAACTCTTTATTTAGACTGTAAGGAACAAAAGACAGAGTAACCCATTAAAACCTACCATGTATTTGTACTTTTTTTCCCACTCAAATCTTGTTTTCTATTCACCAGGACAATTTCTCTATTGCTTTCCTAAAATTCTTCTGTACCAATTTTCTTGTTTTCATTCAAAAACATTTAATTTTTGTTTCAGGTTTTATTTTAATAAGTTTGGATTAGGTTTGCATGCTCCCCATTTAACAATTTTCTCTTATAAAGCAAGCAGCCAAACACTATAAGGGGCATTGTCATGCAGATTATCCAGATAAAGATAGAAACAGGTGTCCAGATAAATAAAAGTCTTAAACTGTTCTAGTAGATTTCGGTCATCTCTAAAATAGTAAATAAATAAAAATCTTCAAGACAAATTGCTTGCTTCAGATATGGCAGTTTACAGGTACACACCTTTCTTATATATGAAAAATGACTGCTACTGCTTAACCCAGGACACGGAGAAATCTAAATCACTATTCACTTAAACTCTACTTCTCATCTGTAAGGCAAATGTATCTCAGTAGTCAGCTACTGCTCCTCTGCAAGTTATCTTTTTCTTTCTTGTCATTTTTCAAGATCGCATCTTTTCAAAAGCAGCAAGTAGAACTAAGCTGAGAGCTGTTAGTACATGGCATCCTCACAGATCAGATTGCTTATCTCAGTTTTATTTTTACTTAAAAAAAAAAAAAAGAAATTAAGATTTAGTTTTCTGAAAATGCAGCAAAAGGGAGAAGAAGGAAAAAAGAGCAGATGGATAGGAAAAAAAAAAGGAACAAAAACCCTTTGTGGGTGAATCCCAATCTGTCATTTTTTAAAGTATCACATCACCATGAATAAAATATAATTTTAAATATGACTCTTTAATAAGTTACCTGAATCACACACCCAGCTTCCTAGCAGGTCTGATCCAATGACCACTTATATCAATGGAAAGAATCTATTTACTCAGAGTTAAGTAATCAAACAGTAAAAATATTCAAACGAGGTATTTCCCTATTACATACTTAAAGCAATTACTGTTTTTCTCCCCAAATGAAAGCAATTTTCTTGCTATTTCAATTATACAATGTCTTTTAAATAAAACTGGCAGGCCAGTGTAATTCAGAAAAGCGTATATATTGATTCTTCTCTAATGCATTTCCACAGCTTTTTGTTATCATCTTGCTTTATTATTACCTCTGTTTGCTGGCTTTTCTCCTTTTGTTGGTTTTTTGGTTTGATTTTTTTTTATTGAATTATTCTGGTTATACTGGTCAATTATAACCAATGCTATATTTAGTGTTTCATGGAAGAATGCACAGCATAATTATATGAAGTCAGAAAACCAAATTTGGAAGTGCTTGCATTTGTTTTCAGTAATTTTCCGAATTAAAATTTTGGGATTCAGTAAGTTAACCTACATTTTTACCAAAGACATAGTAAATTATAGGGAGCTGCCCCTACCCTAAAGGAAATAAAAGCTTATGCAAACTCTTAAACAACAGCATTTGGTGAAAGCACATGAATTTACAAGATCTGTGTATGGAGTCTTACTCATTAACATTTCCTGAGGACAGGGAACGTTCGAAGAAAAAAATGTCAACATGTCATGTCAAAATCACAGATTCCTGTTTTCCCTCTGAAAATTGTTTCGTTGAAGAAGGTAATTATATTTGTCCCTTACTGTACTGTAAGTAGCAAATTAGTTGAATTTTTCCAAGGAAAATACGTTCATCAACCTAAAGAATAGTTTTGTTTTGTTTTAATTTTGGTATCGTTTGGGTTTTCTGACCCAATTAAAACAGAATGTCTGAAATTTCCTAAGTTTTTGTAGCCTTAAATTTATTTCCTGTACAACTCTGCAAGACATTATGCTGCCTTTTGTATCACAGCGACCTGATGGGATTTGATCTATATTCTGTGTCCTCCCTTTTGGGAGCTGTATTCTTCTCATATGTCTCTGCCCTAACTTAGTTGTCATGACTGCTTTCTGAATAACTATATGGAGATGATAATGATTATTTAACAGGTTCCCATAGAGTTCAGCAGTACAAATGGCAAAAATAAGGCCATCCTCCATAAAAATACTAATAAAAGTTTTATAAGAAGCATCAGATGAATTAGAATAGCCTGCAGTTTCAGAAAACATTGCATTTGTCCTTCAAACATGGAAGACTTTCTTCCCAAGTGTTAAGATAAAAATAAGTACTTTTTACACTTAGGATCCTCCTTTTTTAAATTGGCTACCAAAGAGTATCTCTAAGTAACCTGAACTCTCTGACCCCATTCAGACTGACCTAGGGGTTTTTTTGTCTATTTTTTTTTTTTTCAACCTCCTAAATCTGCTTCCTTAAAGACAAACAAAATGCCCATATTATGGATATTTGGAAGATAAATGAAACCCAAAATTTAGCATATTTCTCTAAAGCAATTTTAAACCTGAAGTGTATATAACTATCACCTTGAGAAAATAACCTCTGGACGTATTGTAGTTCGTGGATCTTAAAATCCAGCTTCAAAATGAAGCCAGTGAAATGCCTTCTGCAGTTTCTGTGTTGTGATACCAACATGATGGCTCAGAACTTGAACCACAGAATTCCCTCCAAATTATTCTATATGCTGTAGAAAAAGCGTTGCAGTTAAAATTCATCTCCAGTCAATGGAAGCTTGGCACTCAAGTCTACAGTTCACATTTGCCTATTTTGCAAATGCAGTCCAGGTATGAACTATGTTTTCTCAGAAATTAGTTGACTTTATTGCCAAGCCATGGGAAGGTAAGCAGCTAAATTCTTGAGACACTATAACCTTCAAATACTTAGACCTTTACTTCCCTAGAATGAAGCTGTTGCTAATTTTAGTCTCCAGTGAGGTTGCCTGTAGTCTCACTCTATATATATATCTATCCCTCTATACCTGTGATACAACACTTTTGATTCCTTGACTGTTTGACCTATTGCCTGTTTCCTTCAGCAAAATTGTGGAATGTTTCTTCAGCTTAAGAGATGTGAAGGAAAAGTGCTCAATTTCACTTTCTGTTACCACCCCTGCTACTTACTCCCTACCTTCCATCCCTAGTCCTCACAACTTCCTCTTGCCACCCCCAGCTGTCACCACAGTTTGCTTTGTCACCTCCTAATCCCTTCAGAGAAGGATATGATGAGTGTGGAATAAGTGCCAAAGCTGCTCTCCAGGGCCCTGTGCAGCAGACTCACTCACAACAGCTTATGCAGCATGAAGCAGGCTGCTTTAGTTTTATGCTATATGGAAGGTAAATCCATGTGTGCATCAACCTAGCAACCTAAACAAATATCTGGGTAGGACTGGCAAGTTAATATTCAGAGAAATGACCCAAAACCTTTATATGACAGGTGGCATATAGCGCAGTAAGAGTTTAAATAGAAGTCTGACAGTCTAAATAAGGCCAAATGATAAAACTGGTTACTTCTCCAGTTGTGTGTTTTAAAAAAACCAAACAAATCTGAACACCAAAACAAGGAAAAAACACCCCAAAACCAAACAACCCAAACAAACAAAAAACCCCTCAACAAACAAAACATAAAGCTGAATGAAACAGTAGCAAAATCTCACAAAGAAGCATACAGTATGACAAATAAAAGCAGCTGCCCAGGATTTTAATGTGGGCAGTACCTACTTTACACAGTTGGGTTCAGACTGACGAAACAGAAGAGCGCTTAATTTCTTTACTTTTGCAACCTGCAGTGGAGGGAGTAGCAGCCCTGAAAGCAGGAGAAGCCCAAGCCTTGGGATTTGATTTGAGCTTGCTATAACTTGCAGTACAGAAAGAGCTCCTGCTAGAAAACTGCTGGCACAGGTGTCTAGAACATGAGGCTAAGCTTAGATTGCACTTCCAGGTCTATCAGTTTCAGTTTAAGCTAGCTGAACTCTTCAGTGTTGCGGTGTATGAACGATAAACTTGCAGTCACGTGTATACACAATAAGGAAAACGAGTGTTCACTGTGGAGTCTTTTACTAGTGTAGATTGAGGATCTTTGCAGAAGCAGACAAATCATTAAGGAATATTCAGATGCATGTCTTCACTGAACCATCTATTCAGTATTTAGCAGCTTACTGCAGGCTTTCAGGAAAATCGTGTACACAGTTTTTAGTTTACAGATGCAGTAGCTGTTCGATTTATGTTTGGAACTAGACAGCTGTTTGTTTATCAACATGCAGTTTACTTCTTTCTCTACCGCTCTCAATAATGCCATTTCTTCCCAACTACTGTTAAATCAACACTGACCAATCAACACTTGATTTGCTTATTACCAGATAAACTAGTGGTACAGGTTGGTATGTGAATTGGATGTAAACACAAAATTGTTTCTGTCAACCATGTGAAATAGGCTTGTGCTGACTTGGCAGACAGCAGTAGATACATTGTCAAGTCAGGATGTTCCATGACCAACGTAAGAAGCTGCCATCTCCACAAGGGGGGGTCTCTGCTCATGTCACCCTTACGAAGGGCTGATTTCCAGATGAGTTTGACTAGGAATTTGCTCTAATTGAAGACTCTATGCTTTCGTTTGGAGAGTTTTCAGTTGATAAGACTGATCTTAATCATTGTGATAAACTGTCCTGGTTTAAGCCCAGCCGGCAACTCGGAACCACGCAGCTGCTCACTTACTCCCCCACTTCTTCTTCCCCTGCTCCCCAAGGTATGAGGAGGAGAATGGAAAGAATGTAACTCCCATGGGTTGAGATAACGACAGTCCAGTAACTAAGGTTAAAAACTAAATTAACAAACTAAGTAACTAAGTTAACAAACCACTACTGCTACCACCAGTAATAATAATGATAAGGGAAATGACAAGGGAAGAGAATACAATCGCTCACCACCCAGCTGCCTATACCCAGCCCAACCGAGCAGTGATCTAGCCCCTCCGGGAAACTGCCCCCAGTTCTACATCCTGGGCATGACGTGCTGTGGTATGAAATACCTCTTTGCCTAGTTTGGGTCAGGTGTCCTGTCTCTGCTTCCTCCCAGCTTCCCCTCCTCCCTGGCAGAGCATGAGACTCAGAAAGCCCTTGGTCAGAGTAAACGTTACTGAGCAACAGCTAAAAACATCGGTGTTAGCGTTTTTCTCAGCCTGAAAGTCAAAACCAAAGCACTGCACCAGCTACTAAGGAGAAAAACGATTGCTAGTGCTGAACCCAGGACAGTATCATAGCTAATGCTATGTGGAAAAGGCTGTGATCATGAACTATCTCTTTGTATTGCTGGAAAAAGCAGCATAAATAATATAATTCCACAAACTTAATGGACCAATAATTCAGTTGCCCAGATAACGAAAATAATGGGAGGAAAGGGTGGGTGGGGAGAAGACAACCAAAACCTCTAGTCTAGAACTGTACAGTGTGATGCTTATGGGATTGCATTCATAAATGCGATTACAGATATCTGGGTTTATATTGTGATTGAATTTGGGTTTTTTTTTTTAATTGTTATTATCTGTAACTATGTTTAAAGCTAAACCTTGATTTAGCATAATAAACTGTTCTGTATTCATTACCAGACTTTTGCTGACTATACCTACTTCCATCACTGGTGCTTAGCTAGTGAGCCTTTTAGGATAGGTCTTCCACTGGTTCTGTAAAATATCTATGTTATTCATAATACAGTAATGATAGCTGTCATAGTTCTATTACACACACATTCAGATTTTTTTTTGCAACTGGCAAATTCATATACTCATAAACAGCATTTTAAAAGTAAATTTGTTGGTTCATTTTTGTCTCCTTCAAATCTGGAAAAACGTGATTATCTTATTTTCAAAATTCTCTAAATGGAGACAATATTTTTATAGGCCAAATCCCTAACGAATTCTTTTAAGTGCTGAAATATTTCCAAGTGGATTATGAAAAAATCATACATCTGTCACTATTTGGATGTTATAACTCCTACAGGGGTATTTGAAGCTGTTTATATGATCATGCTAATAATCATCTAGTCAGAGCCCATTTCGCAAACACAAGTTACTTCAGTCTAAGATAGTATAGATGTTTCTCTGCAACCTTTCCTTAATCACACTGCCTGTATCAGGCTGTCTTATTAACATTTACATAATGTTAACTAATACGTAAGTTCCAGAACACATTTTAGCGCTTCAGAACACAGTAACAGAAGCACTTTGGTATCATTAGGAAAACGCTGATGATTTGTTTCAAGAATAATTATAGTGATGGTAAGAACAAAACAGAATATGGGAACAGACATGGGAATGGGCTGAGTGTTGATGGAGGGGAAAGTTGGAAAAGAGGGTATAACAGAATGAGGATGTATTAAAATAAGCAACAGTGTGTTACTTGCTCTGCTCTTGCATTACCGTTTCACTGCCTGCTAAATAAACAAACAAACAGACCAGTTCAATCTGCTAAGTAACAGACTAAATAGTCTGCCCTGGTGCAGACACTCTTCAATTTTAAAAGAAACCTAATTAAGTAAAGGAAAAAACGACTGGCAAAAAATTAATATTGTAAGAGCTTTCACCCTCTTAACAACGAGAATTAGAAAAGAATCTTAACTTCCAGCTGTATAAATTTACAGTCAACTGAAACACTGTTAGCTTACTAAAACAAAGCATGCTACATTTCCTATTTCAATTCGTACTGTTCACAAAAATCAAAACTGATACTTTACAGGCATAATTAGAGCTGTGTTTGAAAGAAGTACAAGGAAGAAGATGCATAAACACAGTATACCTAAAAAGAGGCTTTAATGTGATTTAGCACTTCTTTGTTGTGCTAAACTGATTCTGGAGAAGTAGTAGTTACCCACAGTCAAGAGCTAAATCCCCTGTCTTAGTCTACTGCACAAACAAACATAGACACATGAAGTTTATCAAGCCCCTGCTCTGTCTAGAGGAAGGCTATGTTCCATTTACTGCTGTAACCTTGTCTATTTTCCTTTCCGGCATTCTTCCATTTTCATATTTGTTGTCTTCAAATGTTCTCTCTGAAAGTGCTTCTCAAATACCAGTCTTTTGCATGTCTTCAGGATGAGTGGTAGTTCAGTACCCTGAATTCTTCATTGTGTGATTCATATTTGATCTATACATCCTGGTCCTGTGCTCCATCTACTTGAGGCACATTGCTTGACCTATGCCATATTCTTTTTGAAATGGGAATCACAAGCTCCTCTGTTTCACTAGTGCTTTTCTATAATGGTCTTACCTAGATTCAAGGTCTCTGGATTGTATCAAAATGCAAATAATGAAAATATGAGGCAAGTAAATATTTATGAAGTTCAGAATCAGATTTTTGTGTACCGCAATGTTTTCCTTCCAATGTTCTTTTATTCCTCACATTTTTCTTTTTACAAACTCCTGTGAATATTTTGCTTTAAAAAAAAATCAAGATGTAAGAGTCTCAAGGAACCAATTCTATAGCCACTTAAGTTGGACAGCACCTTAATATTTCAAATGGACAGGAGATCATGCTCGGTGTGATTTCAATTTCTGTGGAGTTGCATAAGCCATGTTCTTCGCACAAATATGTTCACACAGTTCCTAACTGGGTGTGAACAGTATGCATATGTATAGTATTCTCAGGTATATGGTTAATGTTATTCAATTAATATCATAATTCTTCTTAGTTTTATATATTCTGGCTGTCATACTCCTAACATTGCTAAAATGTCAGGAGTTTCCAGGCACACAGACTAGGCTTCAATGCCAGATACTGAATTGACATATTTCGTAATCACAGTATTAGTGATAACAGTAAAGAATTAAAAATAGCACAGCTAAATAAAATCATGGAAAAAGGCAATTAAATAGTCTTATAATGTACGTTAGGAATGATAAAAATATAAGTATTGGTTAGAATGTCACCGAGACATGAAAAAGAGTAAATGGCACCCATGCAAGACCTACAAGTTTGATTTAGCCTGCGAACAAACTAAGAATGAAGCGAATGACAGATATAAATAGAGTATGAGCTGTAGCACTCTGCTCCATTATGAGATAATTGGAAGAGATAGATAAGGGGGAAGTCTGAAGTGAACATCATGTACTTAAACTTTCATAAAGCATCTGAAAAGGCTCTCTGGAGATTGATACCGAAGGTAAAAAATCAAATACTTGTAATAAGGAAAAGAAGTAAACAACCCAAAAAGTAAACAAACAGATATAACACAAAGTGAGTGCCTGTCCTTACAGAAGACATTTTCTTTTGGAAACAGTGAAAACGCTATTTCAGCTACAGAAATTTACCTTTTTTTTATGTTTTTAATATAATAGATTAGCTTGAAAGTTAAAAAGAATAAGAACTGACTGAACGGGAAGGTAACTTGAAAAAAAAAACCGGTACAAAATCCCCTTTCATAATGAACATACAATGTTCCTTTAGGTAGAACAGAGAGAATTCTAACAGAATAAGCCAGATAACTTCTTATAGACATAGTAAAGAGGATGGTTGTACATATAAATCAGAAGCAGAGCAAGCAAGACAATATTTATCTTTATTGGCCTTGAACCCAGACAGTAAAAATACTAAAATAAGTAACAGCAATGAGTATTTTGAAACTTGTACACATACATTCAGTTGCAACACAAAGGAACAATAGACCTATACCCTTCAAGTCTTATTCAGTGGTGTGAATATATTGCTCATTTATGTAAGTCTGTGTTCATCGGCATTTATAACCAGACTCTGACCTCTGTATACAGAGCCGGTACACAGCTTTGTGATCAAACAGAACAGACATATACTTGAGATACAGGATAAGCTACTTTGGAAAGGGGAAAGGAAAACAGCTGGAACAGGCTGTCAGAACACTGTGTATTCCTAGTACATGTATTGTATGTTCAGATAATGTAGCTGCAGAATAAAATTGCTAATGATTACCTTTTGTTTTTCTCTTATCTATATTGCTTTGGCAAAATAATACACAGCTGAAGTGCAAGTTAAAAAGTTTCAGTTCATTATTTGACACTGTAATCTTCAGCCTGAGGCAGTTTCCAAATTATAAATGAAGTTAAAAGAAATGCTGGACATTCTTTGCTTCATAATATAACTAAAATTCTCAGGCTTCTGATATGCTATATTAGCCAGTTTACCTTCTCTTAGACGAGGGGCCAGAGCGCTTGAAATGGGACCTGTTACTAAGGTTTGTAAGTGCAACAATAGCCAGCTATCATTTTCATATCTGCTTGTTAGATTTGGATTTGTAGAGCAGCTATATTTTCAAAAGTGTTCAAAGCAACTCCAGCCTTAAAATACTGAATAACAACAAATTCATGTATTATTTTCAACATTTTGACAGATACACAAGACTTCTCTCTGAGCTTCTCAACCTTCTAGAATATTTTCAGACTGCCAGACACTGGTCACTAAAATGTCACCCGAAATATTCTATTTAGGACCTAACAGTACACGTTAGTGGCACTGACATTTAAAATATATAACGTAAAAGAACATAAAAGTTCACAGGTATAATGCTCCATGAATCTCAATATAGTATGGAGTAGCGCAGAAAGGGGCCAGTAATTATTAGCTGTTTATACATCCCAATTTTGTAGAGTGTGAAAATGTAGTCATCAAACTGAGACTTAAAATAGAATAATAAACTATTATTTTACATTTTCTAATGAAAAAACCCATACGAATTCACAGGACATTCATTTATATTAGTTGTATGTGGTTTTTACCTATTATGCCCGTAATTATTCTAGCGATAAGGGGAGCTGAAGCTAGCTTTGAGTTTTCCATGTATTCAAAAATCTGCGCAGTTATATCTGGAGCCTTAATAAGTTACATCAGGTCGAGGTGCAATGACTAAAGCTGTCACTAATGACTAAGCAAAATACAGTGTTGCCTGATACGCTATCTCTTCAATGGAATATAACCTCTCTACTCAGACTAAGACACAAATATTCCCATTGAAATAAACAGGTCTACTTGTAGTAGTAGGTGATAATGCAAAAAAAATAAAATCTCTGCAAATTACTTACAAAGCAGCTGAAGGTTATGTGCTTGTCGCATTTCTCCGTAGCTCACACATTGTAGAACACACTGTGGCTAACTTTCTTCATGCAGATTTAGTGTTAATGCAGTATTTTGATGAACAGTTAAATGATACACAGGGAATGAAAACTCTGACCAAAACAGTATCGTACAAGACTGATGTAGTATTTTAAAGTTTTGCTGCACAGATTGGAATTTGTACATATCCACTTTAGGTAGCATGTCAAATCTGATGGACAAATTGTTGGTGTTTTGTTTCCACAATATATAGTCTCAACTCTAAACCTGTTGGAGGTGAAGGAGTGATTAGGAGAAGAGTGGCACATCACAAATAAGGAATAGTATTGGTGTGTTTTTCATTTGTGTATAATTTCTAGGGAACAATGCCTTTTACAGGTTATCTACATTAGGTTTTGTAATAGGGAATAAATGCTGAAATCTCTTTGCTGCTGTATGATCTGAAGTGAAAATTGATACATAACTTTTTGGAGTGTGAATCTTTACTTGATCTGTGAAGCAGAAAAGTACTTGAAAAAGATTTTTTAGCTTTGAAGAGATTAGACTTCCAATTAAAATAAAGCCTTGTGCAACTTCTCATCTAGTCCCCATTCGATATAACGATTTAGCGTTTCTCCAGTTTCTTTTGAGGGAAGGACTGAAATAGCTTTCAGAAACTTCAGAGTTTCTGAAAGTCATTATGGAAATTTACTGACTGAATTGTGTGGTCAATACATACACAGTCCTTCTCATCTAAAATAAATATTTAGCTAATTCTGAGCATTCTTTACCTTCATGTAAACTCCATTTATGAGGAAAACACACACACACACGCACACACTCCCCAATACACAGTGAAGTCTAGTTTTTATAGCCCTTTCCTGACTCTACTAATAGCCACCAGAATGCCCAAAGGAGAAACACCATTAGTTAATAACAGTACTCTTAAAGACAATGATCCTAAGTTTACCATTTTTAGAATTTTTAGTAACTAAAAATATTATACCATTATCTTTTGGACTGTATTCCAAAAATACGTACTGTTGGTTGTCACAAAATACTGAAGCATGGAATAACGTTTACATCAGATAGTTTAAACTAAATTTTTCTCGTGCAAACATTTGTTTTCTCTGCAAGCTATATTTTCCCTTCTACTGATAGAAGTAATATTAAATTAGGTAGGATCCAAGAATATGACATGCAAAGCAATAAATAAAATTAATTTAAAGGTTTTATTCATTTCATGTACATTCATTCTGTACTCTGCTCGATTCCCTACTTATCTACAGCTTCACTAAGATTAGCAATATTTTTCTTATTACAGGGTAAGAGATTATAGGAACCATACCTGATCTGAAAGGAAAAATAGTAGTAAAAAGTCAAATTAAATTTGTCAGGAACTTCCCACAGATATTTTAACAAGCCTAGAAAGAACATATCTGAGATTCCATATGGAGCTGAATTGTTAAAAGTTTAAAAACAAAAGTGATACTGCACATGCTTTTTACACATGCCCAGGACTAGGGTAATTTTATTACAAGGAGTCTCTTTTTTTTTCTTTTTTTTTAAGTTTCATATTCAATCAGTGTAGACTTGCAATCCAGAAACAATTATACAGTACTCCAAAAGCAGCCATTAGAATGCCAACAACTCTGGGAAGTAAATACAGAGCTGAATCTGAGATTATCACAATTTCCTGGAGTTTATGGGAACTGTATATGCTTTCAGTCTCCCACGATCACGTGTTTAACAGGGAGGCAAAGGCAAATATTTAACAGATAATTGCAAGGAGGAGGAGTATTCAGGCAAAGACTCAGAAAAAGGTGTAAAACAAAAGTCCAATATCAGTGGTAGGTGTTCCCCCTCAGGTTTCCCACAGAGGAAGGAACAGTTGTCTGGAGACTCCATTTACCAAACCAAAAACAGGAATGTTGATGGCATTTCCTGCTGGCGATACTTTCTAAAAGAATTGTGCACTGATACATACCTGTCTTCATTCTTCAGTATTTGAAAGTGCTTTGGCTTCAATGTTGTCATACAGGTGAAGAATAAAATACATAGGGTTTCGGAAGTAATGCTTTCAACTTCACATATGTATACACTGTAATATATCTAACAGCAGTCTTGAATTGCTTTCTTTCAAACGCAGCTTGCCACACAGTACAACCATAGTATATGATTATCGGTTTACATTTTAAGAAATTACAACATTTTAATACAAATTGTAAATATTTCATTAAAGAGTGGCAATGATTTAAGAACTCAGAACATATGATAGAACAAGTACTTTACAAGTCCTTATTATCTCTAAAATTTCACATATCTGATACTGTTTTCTCCATAGCTAACAGTACATACAATTACAGACTTCGTACAAATCTCAGTCTCCTTACTCAGAATGAGCTATTATACTTCCTGATTAATCATATGGCATAGCTTTAATTGTATTTTCATTAAATTAAGAAAAATATCCATTTTTACGATATTTTGAAAGTTTAATTCTGTCATCTTTATTCAGCGTGTTCAGAAAATCATTTAGCAGATGCCTTCGTAAAATTGGCCTGTTCCATCTAAACTATTTTTTTTTTTCCTTAAATATGACTTCCTAAATGAATGCAGGAATTTCAGAGTTTGCTGGCTTTGGTGAGAGTCAGATTATTTAAGATGTCCTTAGCTAACTTAATTGGTGAGATGGGTTAGGACAGTTATTGTTTTGTCATAGAATCATAGAATAGTTAGGGGTGGAAAAGAGTTTAAGATCATCCAGTTCCAACCCCCCTGCCATGGGCAGGGACACCTCACACTAAACCATCTCACCCAAGGCTTCGTCCAACCTGGCCTTGAACACCCACAGGGATGGAGCACTCACAACACCCCTGGGCAGCCCATTCCAGTGCCTCACCACCCTAACAGGAAAGAACTTCCTCCTTATAGCCTATCTAAACTTCCCCTGTTTAAGCTTGAACCCGTTACCCCTTGTCCTGTCACTACAGTCCCTAATGAAGAGTCCCTCCCCAGAATCCTTGAAGGCCCCCTTCAGGTACTGGAAGGCTGCTATGAGGTCTCCATGCAGCCTTCTCTTCTCCAGGCTGAACAGCCCCAACTTTCTCAGCCTATCTTCATACAGGAGGTGCTCCAGTCCCCTGATCATCCTCGTGGCCCTCCTCTGGACTTGTTCCAACGGTTCCATGTCCTCTTTCTGTCATCTTGAAGTCTTGTATAGATCTTAACACTGATCAGACTTAGACAGAATATATGGATAGAATGAGGAGAGGTCTGTGTTTATGAGCTGAACTGGACTGGCTGTATTGCTGTTGGGATGTCTGAGAATCAACCACCAAATGTCTAGGATAATACAAGAAGGCACGGTAGTACTTCCTGCTCTCCATATCACCATTTCTATCACTGACCATTTCTATTCACTGTAAAGTGATTCTGCCATCTTAGAAAAGACAGGAATTTCTAAATGCTCAGTTTACCTTAGCCTGAAGTCAAGTAGCAGCAGGTTGCTAGACAACTCTACATCCCCAGTCACCTCTGCCTTAGAAGACGACTTTCACCTCATAATTTTGATAATGGTGATCTTCTAACAGCAATTTTTTTGTCTTAAGATCAAAACCTAAGGTCCTCCAGAACAGTCTCTTACTAGCCCATGGTGTATGCCAGAAGACTGCCTGTTCCATGAAAGTTCCCTCTTCCCCGTAGAGATACTTCCTTTATACTGCAAAACATTTCCAGTAGCCAGCCTTGTTCTTCCCACCACATGCAATACTCTGCCAACATCACATTAAAATCCCAACGTTCTGCTGACCAGTTGAGCTAGTCAGAAACAGTAACTGCCACAATTAATTGTATTAAATGGATTCATAATGTCAGCGCAAATTTAACTTAGTTTGTAGGTTTCTTCCTGAACTCAGACTAATCTGTGAACTGCCAAATAAGAGGAAAATGGGAAGCAAAAACTAATCAAGCCTTTAAAATTAATTCAGTGCATTTTGGATATTGTTTGTATCGTTTTAGCTAAATTGTAATTTTCCTGCAATCTGTGGTCGGTCTCAGTATAAAAATAAATCATCACGTGTGTCACTTTGAATACAGTTTTTAATTTAATTCCGCACTGCCAGTGAGATACATGATGTCTGGAACTACTCTTCTGAGACAACCTTCACTTTTATAATGCTCAGGTGAGTGAAAAGTCTACTTTGATTTCCATAGTCTTTATAAAACCTGGTTGACAAATCAACATCTGCATATTACAGAATATTTTGTTCCACTTTTTGTGTTTGCATTATCTTTTTTGAATGACTACTGAGAGATCAAAGAAGTAGTTAAAAACTGGACAATATCTGTAAAAATGCCTTTTAAAAAGTGATTTGTTTAACCAGTTAAACTCATTTTAGCACGTGATCAAACACTAGACTATTGTTCGCAGTGAAAAAAGTACCTTGCTCACTTTCCAAAATTGTACATTCAGCTATATACAGAGCTTAGATTTTAGACCATCTGTGTTATAGCTGACCGTGCTTGATTGCGAGAATTACAGGGCGATAGCGGTAAGTGAACAGTGCCCTTAGCTTCTTTTTAATTTGGTGTGAAGGTAGGAAACTAAAATACCTTCCAGAGTCAAGGAATACTGTGTATTAACAAGTGCTGGCACATAAGGAATAAATATAACCATATTTTTCCATTTGCAAGTCAGCTTCTTGGTTTTTCCCGTCTGCATTTGTTTCAGATTTGGTTTGGTAATACTGCTTTTATCGGTGTTGCAGCTTTCTCTAGTCACAAGGGGAAGAGAAAACAAAGTGAGAAAAAAGCATAAAATCTCTAGAACATTTTTGGCTATTTAGAACAATAAAAGAGTGAGGCTATTTTATAGTGTTTATTCCTTATTAAATATTTTAACAATCACTATACTTTGAAGGAGCTCTAACTTAAAGCTACTTGAAGTAAGCTAAGTGCTATTAACTTTAACATCATAAACAGCTAAAGGGCAAATTCTTTTCTCTGCAAAATGACAAAGTGGTTTGACTTAGGGTACAGAGTCTAGGAGGCAAGGCCGGTCTTTCCTGCAGAGCTAATCCACAGTGAGGACTGTTGCTCAAATCATGTAATTGCCCTGCTAGGCACATGATCATTGTGCTAATTGTTACATACGTAGTTATTAATGGCTAAAACTAGCAGGAGACTTATAAGACACAGAGAGGTAGGCACAGTTTTCTTCTTTTTGCTAACTCGGTAGATAACTTGCACTGATCTTAACCTAATGCCTTCTTCCCCCATTTACCATAGTTTGATACTCTCAAGTCAAGCACAACAATGTCAGACTTAGCAACCTGCTTTCCACCACACAGCTACAGCTCTTCCTAACAGATATCTCTGTAAGTGGAGGCAGGATTTGTCCCTCAAGAGATACTTCTGAGTAAATAATAATATCACTGTTTTATCTGTGAGTATAAACACTGGGTTTTGTCTCATAATGACTGTTTCTGTTTTACTGCTAACATGAAGTTGACTGCTAACATAATTAGCAGATGATTGCACTGGGGAGGCTGAAATCTTTAACAGCTGTTTTAAGGCATTTTGTACCAAATCTATGCTGCAGAACCTTTGGATTGGCATTCTCTCCAATGACACAGAGGTTATGGGATGATGGTGTGTAGGCCTCCAGGAAGGACCTGACTTGCTCATTTTCTTGAAAAAATATAAGAATCCACTTTCAAAGCATTTAGTGGCTTAGTACAAGTACTTGGGCATACTGTGTGCATCAGAATTCAATACAAAAGATCACCTTTAGCTGAAGTCTGAAAACTGAATGTGCAGCACTGAAATGGTTGGCAAATTAATTTTACAACAAAGGTGTTTTGAAGCTTCGGATTTTTCTGATGCTCCAAACGATCCATTTCTTTATTACCAGATGAAAGAGACAATATGAATCAAAGTTACCATTTCTGACAGTAATGCATAGTGCAGCACACAAGTTTACTGTTATAATATAAATAATCATAATCATTGGCTGTGATAGCATAATAACCATAAAATTAAGACAGAAACCATTTGGGAAAGCACTGCTTCAGTTCCCCATGGAGTATTATAGTGTCTGCCAGATGTAAAGTAGTATGAATCAAGTTTTAGATGGAAAAATAAGAGCCTTAGAGTAATAAGTGTATAATTAAGTACTGATCGAAGTACTAAGCACATTTACAAACTCTGCATCATGTTGTCCCAGAGGAGGAAAGCTACTTGATCTGTGGGAGTTTTTAAGCTAAGACACTTAAACCTCTTCTGCACGAGAAAACTTTTGCTGGGGCCATACCACCACCTTCTTCCTCAGACAGATACAACTGTAACAGCACTGAAGTGTTCCTCTTCTCTTTTCCTGTCCTTCTCCCAATTCCAGTGTGCCCTAGTTTAAGTGGAACATAAGAAACATTCCACTGTTGTTGCAAGAATGATGCTAAAACAAATTAGCATGAGGCTGACTGAAATGCCTTCTACAGAGTATTACTTCCACACAAACAAATTGATTCCCTCTTTTATCTATATTAGGGACTCAATCCTAAGATAAATTTAGAAGGAAGGTGTGTATGGACATATATGAGACTGTACCCTTAAACTCACCAGCCACTAAAGTGTAAACTCAGACCTCTTGGTGTGGCCAGTGTGGTGGTTTTACAAATGTTAATGTTTTTCTTTAATCCTTTTTTAATTTAGTTGGGTTTGCACAATGAGAAAGGGCTTGGCCTGTACTTACAACAATTTTTGTCAGGGTTTAGAGCAACTCAAACCTTCCAACTACTACTGTGCAAAGTCTCACTGCAAAAAAGAAAACGCTGTCTTTGTGAATTAGACTGTTAAAATCTTGATTTTAAGCTTCTAAATAATTTCATTTTGAAAAATTACGTACAAGGATGAATCAAGATAAATTTGTCAGTACTTGCTTAAGTCCTTTTATTTTGTAGCCTCTGTTCAATGGAAGAACTCAGAAAAGTTAACATATCTTCTGAAACGCAAACGAATTGACTGAAGTATTTCTTGAAAGAAAGAGAAGTATTATTTTGAAGAAGCCATAATCAAATTTTGAGAAAATCACAATAGAATTTTTTGTTCAAGTTGAATCTAGACTCAGATATTTTAAATCAGTTGATTCAGAAATGTGTAGGCTTTTTATCTCCTTTTAGTTGAACAATCTCAGGTGATTTCCAAGGGGAAAGGCAAAGGGAGGACTTTCCTCCCTAATTCACACTGTGATAAATGACTGTTAAAGGGCCTTCTGAGATTTACAGTAGGGAGCTGTTCCTTGAAAGTCACTAGTCAACATGACAGTCAGCAGTATACAATTGTCCAAGTGATGTGTGGAGGTGTTCTGTATTATCTGAATCTTTCTCATTTTCAGGTAAGTGGTAATATTCACTTATGCAGTAAGCACATCAAAATGGAAAGCCAATTTTACTTTAATCTTTTAAGTATCCAACGTAAGAACAATTCCTGCACAAAGGACAAATTTAGGTCTATAGTTTTATTATGAAATTATATACTATAACAATTTTCATGTCAATACAGGAGCAGGATTTGAAAGTTATTTCCAGTACCAGTTAATGGGTCCTGTTACGTATATACTGAAAAGAAAAACCAATACAGAACCAGAAAAATGTAAATTTTCATTTACAAAAATTATTTATAATTTAATGCAACAGCATATAGAAAAGATATGAAATACACAGCTTTCAGGGTGGGGGCTGAAAATATATTGGGTTTCTGTTTATTTTTTGTTCTTTCCATTCTCTTTGTTGTGTGTGTTTTGAAGCGTCACAGTAATAGTGATACTTCCTAGAACATATTAGCTCTGTATACAAAGCTTCAACAAGCAATAGAATGAAATAGTAGTATAAAACAGATATTTTGATTTTCGAATGACTTATTTATGTGACAGTGTATTAATTCATCAATTCAATGCTGGTATGTGTACTTGATGGTCTCCTGATTAATTTTGCTAGAAATATTCAGCATTGATAAAATTTACCTTGGTATGTAAGGTACAAAGAAAGCTGAACATACTGCTTAATCTTACCTAAATCTAAAGGGACTTAAAGTGTAAAGGTACAGAAAACAAAAAATACTATATACATTTTTATTAAGTCAATAAAATGAATCTTACTCTGCATATCTTAAAAAACATCCATATGTTTCTTTCTCTTTTTCTTTCTCTAAAATGTGTGAAGAAAGGTGTGGGTTTTTTGGGGGGTGTTTTAGGTGTTTTTGGGTTTTGTTTTGTTGGAGTTTTCTTTCTTTAAGGACTCTGGGACAAAACACACTTATTGTCTACTTATAAGGGCTATACTCCTTACTTCAGGATGGAAGGCACCATATATAAGCTAACCTATACTTTACAAATGGATCTCTCTGCAACACAGTCCCCCATATATGCATAATTTGAACGTGTGACTGTGCAGAAAACATAGGATACTAGAAAGAGAGGAACAAATAGGAGAAGCAGCATGTAGTGTTAAAGTGTAGAGGCTACCTTCATGATAAAATGATTGTCTCCGGGTACATGCTTAAGTTAACTTGCTCAGGAACATTCACAGGCAGTGACATTAAATGGCACAAAATAGTCTATGTAAGTTTCAGAAGACGGTTTCAGCTTCCCTAATTGGGTGACTACCTCCAATTTGTCTGCTCAAAGTGTTTCCTTGGATGCTCAAACTGCCAAATCATTCCTGGCACTTGTGCTGGTTTTGGCTGCCATAGAGTTAATTTTCTCCATAGTAGCTGGTAAAGGGATATGTTTTGGATTTGTCCTGAAAACACTGTTGATAATACAGAGACATTTTCGTTACCTCAGAGCAGTGCTTACACAGAGTCAAGGCCTTTTCTACTTCTCACATCACACCAACAGCAAGTAGGCTGCGGGTGCACAAGAAGCTGGGAGGGGACACAGCTGGGACAGCAGACCAAATGGATATTCCATTCCATATGGCATCACGCTCAGCATATAAAGCTGGGAAACAAGGAGGAGGAGGAGGAGGAAGGGTACATACAGAGTTATGGTGTTTGTCTTCCAGAGTAACCATGAGACCTGAGTAACCAAAGAGCCCTGCTTTCCTGGAGATGGCTGAACATCTGCCTGGCTATAGGAAGTGGCGAATGAATGTCTTGTTTTGTTTTCCTTGCATGCATGGCTTTTGCTTTACCTATTAAACTGTCTTTCTTTATCTCAACCCACAAATTTTCTCACTCTTCAGTCCTCTTCTTCATCCCACCAAGGGGCTGTGTGGTCCTTAGTTGCCAATTGAGGTTAAACCACAGAAGTCGTTTTTGTTGAAGTGTTCAAGATAATGGCAGATTTGACTGGAATGTGCTAGATCAAATTTATAGGTTCTGTTGCTGTTCAGCTATTAATGTACAGCTTCTGTACTTACCACGGTGCTTGGTTCCCTTACTGTGTATCAGAGTCTAGTGCTCATTAGTGGCTGCTTTTTGCTTCTGCTGCTGGCTGTACTGCTTATCATCTTACTCTGCTGTGCCTGGGAACATTTTGATAACAGCAAAGGCCATGCGACTAGGCTGGCAGATGGCCAGGGCATCGCTGTTGTTTCTGTGCAGCACTCCAGTGTGAGCTCCAGTCAAAGGGACTGTGACCTGTGGAGGAGTCCACAAAAGAGCAGGACACCCCAAAGCATCTGTGCTCTGGATAAGTCCACACCAGAGCACGTACATCTCAAAGTGTGTGTGGCCACGGTCATGTCTGCGCCACCTGTACCTTCTCCACAATGAAGCCAGTACACCTGGAATCATCTGTGGCTGCAGATAAGTCCGTGCTGCAGCAGGTACATCCTGAAGCATTAGTGGCTGTACATGAGGTCATGCCTCATGAGAGGACCTCAAAGCGTGTGGCCTTCGTTAAGACCAGGACAGAGCAAGTACAGCTCTGAAGGAAATGCAAGCATGAGTAAGGCCATGCTGAAGCAGGTATATCTCTGAAGGCGTTGTATCCCATGCATAAGGTCACACTGGAACATGTACACCTCAAAGCAACTGCGGCTGTGGCAGCAGGTAAATCCATGGAGAGACTGTGGCTCATGGATAAAATTCCACTTGGAGCAGATAGACCCGTAAGGAACTGCAGTGTGTGGGTAAGTACAAGATAGAACAAGCGCAAGGGGAGGTGTTTATCAGAATGTTAAACCCAGGCCAAAGGGCCCATGGTGGAGACTGTAACGGCAATACCTTCACATTGTACTAACCCAAGATTTGAATTGCATGTTATGGGAATTACTATAGCAGGACCCACGTGAACTAATGGAGAACAAGCCTTACAAGCAGCAGTGCAAGTACAGCAGTGACCTGATCTGAGCTGGCTTTGGTGCCCAGTAATTCCATGCAACACATAATCTCTCCTGTTCTGAGTGACCACCGTAAAATACGGAGCCCAGAGTCATGGACTAAATGAAGTCAACATATGTGGACATATGTGCACATTTTAAAGACATTTTATAGGCTAGAGGGGCACAACTGTCTTTACCTAACCCACGAGTTTTCTCACTTTTCCCTTACAATTCCCTCTCCCATTCCACTGAAGGGGGAGTAAGTGAGCAGCTATGTTTGCTAGGGTTAAACCGCAACAGCGCTGCACTGTTCAACATAGTTTGGCTAGCCGGCTATGGCCAAAGCATGCACACGAAAATTTGAAGAGCTCACTAGTATAAGAGGTCATGCTTCAGTGGTGGGAAACTTTCTGGCTTGTTTGAATTTCCTAAAACAAATACAGCTCTTGTATCTTTGTAAGCTTCTAAAGAATGGACTAGATGTCTTGACATAAACGGTTTAAGAAATGTGAGGTAAAGTGTGCTCTGCAATATACTCAGTCACTGAATTTATATGACTGACCTTACTAAAAAAGCAGTGCTACCAACAGCATGTAAATGCTTTTCTATTTTTAACAGATTTTTTTCTTTACACCTCCAGTGTCTTGTGGTTTAGTTATTTTGAAGTACGTGGTAACTATATATGCACATAGGAAAGTATTTTTTGTGAATAACCTCTTCATTGTATCTTTCCAAAGCTTACATGGGAAACATCCTCTTTTCACCCCTCCTTCGAAGCAAATTTACCAGGTTTAAGCATATCAGGTCTTCACAAGGTAGGATATTTTCTACTTTTATTTGTCTTGCTCTTCAACACAGCTGATAAGACTAAGGACAGATGATAAGTAGATTTATGAAATGTTTTATTACATAATTTACTTTTACAATAATGATTACCATTGTATATTACTATTACAATAACTGATACAATACAGTGAACCTCACTGTATTAACAGGTGAATAATTTGTGTTAACCAAGCTTCCCCTTTATTTCTGCTCCCTTACCCAGTACTGAAAGACAAATTCTGTTATGATGGTCAAGAAACATCTCAGACTACCCAGCAAATCAAAACAGATTATTTCAGGTTCAGATACTTTCAATAATGAAAGTAAAATGTGAGAGTCGCAAAAGGATAGTAGTGATATTTATAAATTTAGTGAAAAAGATGATTCAATCTTCTCTTAACCCTTAGCCCAGTGACTGGAATATTTACACACCAGAAGAAACCTGTTACATTACCCTACCTGCCAAAGAATTCACCCACTTGACATGCATACACTCTAGCTTGTGGGTTGATCCTTTACATGTTGCCCTGAGGAACCTTTTCAAATATCTATTCAGTGTAAAATGTGTGTACTGGAAGCATCAAGCTTCACCTCCATAGTTTTCAAGGGAACCATGTCCTTTGAAAATCTAGCCCTTCAAAACACAAAATTGGTTTTTACATCCATTTTTTTTCAGGAAAAAAGCACTCAGCAAATTCAAGACAGATAATTATTAAAAATAGTGTATTTACCAAACAAATGCATTTGCCAAAGATTCACCGTGTTCTTCTGCCCACAGCAACTTCTTTTATGAAAAATAATACGCAATCCAATTTGGTGATTTGTGGATACAACAGCCCAGAACCCACCTCTTACTGAAGCCAACTACAGGGGTGGTTAGGAATCTAATCTATGCAGGTAGAATTATTTTTCTGGGAGAGAAATGCAAAAGCAGTGAGATGGTATGTTACTGTACTGGAGAAGTATAGGTAAAAAATGGACTGTGAGCTAGACACACAAAAAACCCCAGAAGAAGCCCAAGTGATGCGCCACCACAGAAGTCCTCGAGAAAAAAAAAAAAAGATTAGAAATCGTTTCCAAATGATTTATGTCTAAGGTCAAAAGTTCTGAATCCTGGTCCTGTTACATGCAGGTAAGCATTTCAGCATGTCTACATTTTATAAATTGACAGGATAATTTAAAAGAAATAGCTGATCAAACTCTTCTCCTAAAGAAACATAACCGGTCAGGTTTCAAAATTGGGTACAATGCTTATGTCAGAAATAAGGAAAAGAAAAAAAAAGAAGAGATGTCTGTATCATTTCAATCATATCAGTCACATTTGTTATTAAATACTACCACATTACTTACTGGCAAACTATGCTATCAAAACTGTGATTCAGTGACAAAGACTCCTGGGTAGTTTGTGCAGAAGAGAGGAATAATTCCATCTCCTCTCCACTTTGAAAAATAGACAATTATCTGAAACACAGAGATGGAACATATGCCTCCCAGCCAGCAAAAAGTGAGCATCTTTCCAGAAAGGGCAGAATGGAAGGAGAGAGACTTCAAGGGTGAACAGACTGGGAAGATCAAAAAGGGAATAGGACTAAGACAGAAGACAAAGCATTCAGCTGGTAACAGACCTGAAATTCACAGATCACAGAGATGGAAAACCCCTGATACAGATCAGACTGCCAGAGTTGAAAGCAAATAGAACTACGTAGTTGCTGGAAATAATTTTCTTAGAATCATAGAATAGTTAGGGTTGGAAAGGATTTTAAGATCACCTAGCTCCAACCCCCCTGCCATGGGCAGGGACGCCTCATGCTAGATCATGTCACTAAAGGCTCTGTCTGCCTGTTTCCAGTTCACCACATCTCAGTCAAGGGCCAGTAACCTCCTAAAATGAACTGTCTTGATCACTTGCCATTTTGTAGCCATTCTATAAGGCTACTTGACTGTATTTTAGTGTTCAGATATTCCATTCATAGTTAATGTCCATTCAGCTGAACGGGTTACAAGCAACACCTTTGGCAATATTTATATCACCCACTAATTAGAACAGAGTACAAAAGATATGCTTCACCAAAACCAAACTTGGACCACTTATGTAAGGAGACAAAAGACAAAAAAGTAAACAACTAAAAATAGGACATACTTGTCTCACACTAATCATTAATAACTAATAAGCAACTGACCTCAGGGTCCCCACAGGTCTGCAGTCTTTCTCATTAAGTATTTCCTGAATGTATGTCTAATACTCTAAATATTCCATTTGACAGTATTTCTATGCAGAATATGTATCCTTTTTCTATAACAGATAGCAGCAAAATACCAGCAACAGGGGACTGGATTAGTATTTCAGTATTAAAAGTTATATCCTCTAGTACGGGACAACAAGAATCTGGACAGAACCTTATTGTAAGGTGGACAAAAAAAGACAACACTCAAGATTTTTAAAAATGGACTTTGTTCAGTTACTGGAAAACTCGTATCAAACAAGACTGCTATGGCAACTTGCAGAGCTGGAGCAGAGAGTGCTGCTGTCACAACCTAATGTAAGGCACAATCCTAGTGGTATTGCGGGGATAGTACCACACAGCCTTCCTGCTACAGTACAGCTGTGCAGCCCCGGCATGGGACGATATCTGAAGATCTTGAAAGCCATTTCCACTAGCCATTTTCAGTCCTAGGTTCATACTTTATATTTCAGATGTGCCAGAGATCTTGCAATGCTTGTATGAATATTAAATAATTAAAAGTAACTATTCATTTTCTAGCAGTCCTTTGCTACAGTTTTCATCAACAACTGCTCTATAATACTGTTATGCTAGAATTCTGCTAGAGGGTGGGGTTTTTAAGGGATTATTTATTTTCACTTTGTCAAGTGCACACAGACATGAAATAGACATTCACATAGCTAAATGGATGTTATGGTTTATACAGTTGCTTATAGACTATTTCCTGTTTTGAGACCAGATAACACTTTTTCCATAGAAGGTAACTCCATAAAGTTCAAGTCACACAGCTGGTATCAGGGAAGCACTTTGACGGATGTTTAAACTACAGCTGGAAAAAGCAGTAAGTCACAGACTGGTCCAAAGAGGTATATAGAGAATATTTTGTTTATTTTAACCATTAAAACTCTAGCTAGCTGAAGTTGATAAAATAAGAAAGGTTGCATGTTCTTTAACCTATTGCAGGAGAAATGAGATTCTAAGATCCTAAGTCTCCATTATGTAGTTACAGTGCTATCATTTCCAACCAACTATTCATTTTTTGTGACTATCTTGTCATTCACCATTTCATAACTGTCCGAATAAACAGTTAATTGCTTCAATGTATAGCATATTCCCCTAAACAAAGGTAATAATTAGTTACATATCTGCATGATCTTGTGATTGCACCACCACTGAAAATCCACCTTTCTTCAGGAAAGTAGCTAAAATCTAAACTATGCAGACCAGCTTTAAAAACAAAGTTTCTGACTGCTGAGCTGAAGAGTCGTTCCGACAATGTAAAGACATTGAATTAAAAT
The DNA here is from genome assembly GCF_037157495.1 of Lathamus discolor. Taxonomy (NCBI): domain Eukaryota; kingdom Metazoa; phylum Chordata; class Aves; order Psittaciformes; family Psittacidae; genus Lathamus; species Lathamus discolor. Next base: position 55,365,152 of record NC_088886.1, on the reverse strand, counting down.
CAATCCAATACACCCTCACACAGTACCAGACAATTTTACTTACCTGTCATTTGACCATAATAAATCAGTACTACACAGAGGATCTCACAGATCATTTTGCAAGACGGGATCAAGCAATAATCTACAGACACACCAAACTGAACGGTCAGAGTGGCGTGATGCTCTCCCTGCCCATGAATACTATTCATTTAGCTTTTCTGAGTTAAACATGCATTCCTGGTTCGTTTGTTTGCTTTGATGTAAGGTTTTGTTTGGGTTTTCTTTCCTCTTTTAGAAACATTATTTGACTCGAGACAAATACCTTTTCCTATCTGTTTGTAACTGAAGATGCTGACAGTCCTTGAAATAATTCACAAAGGAATAAACTAATGGTAGTTACATCCCAGGCTAGGGTCCTCACATGAAAACAAACTGCATGTAAAGGAGAACGCACACTGGGTCAGGAAAACATCCAGAGCCCTCGGCAGCTGGCTTTCCGACGAGCGGCTAAGGAGTATTTTGCGTGGGGCTTCCCCTCAGCGCTTGTTAGCACCGGGAGACGGTACCGCACCTGTCCTCCTCTTCCTCCTGCCGTTGCCGTAGGGTACAGAGAGGGGTGCGCCCGCAGAGGCGGCGGCGCCCCGACGGCAACGGGATGCCCAGCGCCTCGGTGGGCGGCGGCGGGGCGGGGCGGGGCAGCGCAGCCCCCGCCGGCCCTCGCATCCCTTTCCCGGGAAAGTTTCGCAGCGGGGCTGGGCTCCGCCGGGCGGTGCGCGCCGTCCCAGCGCGCTGACCTGCCGAGCCCCCCCTCCCAGACGGGCACCGCCGGGGCTTACCGCCGCGGCCGGACGGCGCACGCACTCACCTGTCGTCGCTCTGCCAGCCCTGATCGCCCAGCAGCAAGTCCCGAAAGCGGTACCGGGGTGGCAGCGGGGGCACCTCGCTGTCCAGGTCCACCATCCTGCCCGGAGGAGGGGCGCTCAGCCCCACCGCCTCCCCCCGGAGCGGGGCGGGATGAGGGGGAAGCCGGAGTTGGGGGGGGGGGGGGGGGGGTGCTGCCGGCTGCTGAGGGGGGCGGCGGGGCGAGCTCGCGCTTAGCGGTGCCCCCCGCGTTCAAAGTTGCGCCGAGGCGCGGGGGGGGGGGGGGGGGGGTGTGAGCTCCGCGCGACCCGCCTCGAGGGGAAGCAGGTGCCGGCGGGCGGCGGCCTCGGCGGCGCGCGCGCGCCCGCCCACCGCCCCGGAGCGCGCGCGCACCGCCCGCCGCGGTTGACAACAACAAAAGAGCCGTCCACCGCCATGCAAATGTTGTTTGGCGCCGCCGCGGGCGGGGCAGCCAATGGGGTGGGCGCTCATTTGCATACTCCGGTGACGGCGCGGGAATCTCTGCCTGCCGGCCAATGGAAGCCCCTGGCGAGGGCAGGGGGCTCCTCGCTGCTCGGGCCGGGTGCGCGGCCGGGGCCGCTGCGGGTACCTGCGGGGGACGGCGCGGCTCCCCCCGCCGCGTTGCTGCCCGGCTCCCCTCGAGGCGGCCTCGCCGGCTGTCGGCGGACCGCGGGTTCCCCCGCTCGCCGCGGCGGGGCGGGCGCGCTGCGGGCTCCAGCCTTTCTTCGGGGGGCGCTCGTGGGGTGCCTCCACCAGCTACCGCCCGCAGCCGGCAGCCTCCTCCTCTATCACCGCCGGCGTCCTCAGAAGTACTCTTATGTGGGCTCCAGGGTTTGGCAAGTGAGGTGTTTTATCCTGGGGGGGCCTCTGTGCAACCCGCATTGTACTGATGGTAGGTCATCAGTCAGGCGTATCTCGTTAGTGACATATGCCCGACCCTGTTTTGTGCCGGCTCTTAAGCAGTCACAAGTGCAAACGTGGTAAGCCGTCGGTCAATTTCCACTTTCCACTACCTGGGGGTTTGTGGCGCGTATCGGGAATGGCGACACGTGTCCTGTAAACATCCAGGGGACTTGACTTGTTACAGTGCTTGAAATATGTAGGCAATGCCGCCAAGTAGGAGGCACTCCAGGAAGTACTTGAGTTTCTTATGTGACTGATGAAGAACGTATTACTGACTGATGATTTGCTGGAATCCACTGTCACCAACTTGAAACAGTGAATAATGTGGTTTGGATTTGCTCTTAAAGGTCCGCTGTAATATACGCTGTCATACTTAGCATCTAATGCCCCAGTTCCTGTAAGCCTAAATATTACTACATTTTGGTAGCTTTTCATTTGCCTCCCCAGATGAGGTCTTCGCCTGAACCATTCAGTTGTAGCATTCCTTTCCTAAAATGAAGTCACGCATAGTCTTAACACTGGTACAGTTCGTTCAGAATCAAATTTAGATTCTGGTGGACCAGGGGCTAAGTGATAAATAAGCAGTTATTTCCTACATGTGGTTTAAATACCACATACTTAATTAGGTGCGCGCGTTCATGCTGTACATTGAAGAGTGAACTTGCTGGTTTACAGTTAGTTGGATTTCTGTGTAGAAAGTAAGCTGGTTATAAGCTGATATGGCACATACAGTAGCAGCTTGAGTGTATCATATAATAATGTGCCCTGCTGAGAATCCAGCTCTGAGCTTCACGCTATGATGGAAAGACTTCTCAAAGTAACCAACAGGTAGTCCAATTCAGGACATGGATTATCTCTGCTGTTTTTACAAACAGTGCGTCTTTCCTTGCTTCCTTAGCACAGAGCTCTTAAGCATAGGGTCCCTGATCGCTGTTTCTTAAGCGAGTTGCAGTATTGTATCCCAGGTCCCGTGAAGTGCTGGGATCACTGGGGTATGATGCTTACCCTTTTTCACAGCTTGGTGCATTCAGCATTTACAATGTGCTTCTCAGAAAGGCTTGTTAGATGAAGGAAAACAGATGCACATATGTGGCAAGAGTTCAAAGGTAGCTCACTCTTTGCTTTGGCTGATATGGGAAATAGATAAAATAGTGCGTTACCCCACTGTCACATTCTTGCCAGTTTTGCCATGCTGTGTTCTGACGGAAGAGCTCTCTAAAAACCTAATTAAAAAGAAAGAAAAAATAAAAATCCAGGTTCTTTCTTCTTTAGAATATTTACGTTCAGCCATATTATGGTTTTTTGCTCTCAGCTGCTTCTCCTGCTGAACAGGCCATTTCTTCTAAGAAAACCTTGTTTCCTCTCTCTACCTGGGTATCTTTTCATCTTGCCAAAACTTGAGGGGGGATGAAGCCTGTATATTGTAATGGTTTGTTATAAAAGTAAAGCGGTTAGGCTAACCGTAGTCCTTTTCTGAAGCCGATGAATCCTAGATCAATTGGGAAATTAATGGTGTTTCTATTGTACCTTCTAACAACAGCCTCATTAACTTTTCCATATTCACTGATTAATTTAACATTTGTTTTCATACTTGTGCTTTTCTACCATGGAAATGCATTTCAGAATGGTAATAGCTGACATGCAAACTAGCAACCTGGTGAATAGTTGAGCAGAGCTAATGAAAAGCAAACTCATAACAGAGACTATAGTGATGCAATTTGTACAAAGGCTTAATTTTACACTCCTAAGTAATACAAAATCTTTGCAGGATAAAATTGGCTGTGTTTTTACATGTCTGACAGTATGAGGCCTGGTCTAGTATGTAAAATTGGACAGAAATGGGATTTTAGTTAGCTAAATCAGATATTTTTATTAGCAACTCAGAACAGCTGGGAGATGTCTTCAAAGCTGGGGAGACACTGAAATCCGCCTGGAGACAGATGCCGTTATATGTCAACTATTGGGTCACTTTGCTCAAAGCTAGGCATTCCTTCTGCCATTGCCTGTTAAAGAAAAGGTGTGAGCCATGCTTGGCTTTTTTTAAGGAACAAATGCAGGCTTGTGCTCTTGGGATGATTCCGGCCCTGGGAAGTGTCGACAACATCTGTAGCCCTGATTTACTTGGGGACTGAAAATAGACTTTAATGGATCTCTTTAAAAAACACAAAACAAATTGGCTAGATATAGGTGGGTAACTCTTTTCAAGTACTTAACTCTGAAGTTTGGAAGTGGGGGGGACACAACTAGGAACTACATTACTGAGTTTGTTGCTAATTACTGGATATAAATCTTGGATTATACTGAGTTACAGAAAGAAGAAGAAAATATTTAGGTTTCCTTTTTAGGTTACTTATTTTTGGTGGTGTATAGGTAAAACAGACTGGCACAATGCAGATGGATTCTGGACTTTCTGAATAGTTGCAGTGTGTATGGTGGTGTACATAGATTACTAATGCTGTTCTTAATTCAAGAGTTTACAATCAGCTGAGGAGGATAAAGCGAGGAGGTGGCTGGTCTCTTTACCCAGGTAACAAGTACCTAAGTGGGTTCCTGTTGAGTTGCAAGAAGGCAAAATTACCTTTAGATAGTACAGCCTTACATTTAACATTTACACAGCACTTACGCTTCTTGAGGTTAATGGAGAGCAAAGCAGTGTTGCTGAACTGAACAGTACAACATATATAGGGCCCACAGTACTTTGAGATTGTAATTTAAAATCCTTGCATCTACAGCATCTAGTTCTTGCGCATTTATTTCATATAATCTAATGTACATTTCTTAGGCCCGTCATTTTGTGCGTCAGTTACTGCTTGAATAAGGGCAGCCTTTTGTACTTTCCTCATTTCTGTGACCATAACACTGTATCTGTTAGTTCCAAGGACTGGCTGGACCTTGCTTATTCTTCTGTGTCATTTCCTATTCACATGATTATTTCTGTCTTGCATCTTTCCCTAATAGTCCATGTTCCCACACATTATGATTTGAAAACATCATCATTTTCTTAACTTCTCCCACGCTGCAAAGGAATTGCCACTGTAATGCCACTCTTTCACATCCTTTTCTCAAAAAGAACTTGCTAGTGAGTTAGGTCACCATGAGCGTATCGTGTTTGTCCCTTTCTTTGTTAGTTTACATTTGTTGCAGCTTGCTAGATTCTTGGCTGTTAGGGATGAGGCCCATTTTTGGTTCATTCTGAATCTTACAGTACAGTCTGGGGGGTGGCACCTGCGTACTACTGTAGTATAAATAATAATTACATTGTTCAGGAAGTTCCTGCAGTGTTTCTGCAGAAAGAAATCCTTATGTCACCTCTTTCCGAGGTTGTCTGCTGGACTAGTGACAGGAATAATTGGTGATGATCTTAATTGTCCTTTAAGAAAGCACAGCTGCTGGAGGAATACTACTAATATGTAATGAAACTCTTACAGACTTGTTAATCATAGTATTCTCCAAGCAGCAGCACAAGCTCCAGAAGGCTCTGCATACTTTTGTTTTCAAAAGAAGCATTTATTTCTAAACAAATCTTCCTCTTGTTACACACCTTTAAGTCTTTAATGCTCCTATTTACTTTTTATTGCGTATCTTGCATTTTCATTTCGTGTGTCTCTTCATTTCACTGTCTGATACACCTTCCAGAGTACAGCGCTGCAATGTTTGGAATTATTTAAACTTCAGGGGAAAAAATATCCTTGGAGTCCTCTTATCTTTCCACTTGGTGCCTATTTTTTAAATGGCTGTGCAGCAGCAGACTGTTCCACTGACATGAAAGGCTTGATAGTGATTCAGAAACAGTAACAGACTGAAATAGCCCAAAGTGAGAACAGAGTTTTAAGGTCACTTGTAAGCTACAAAGCGAAGGCAGAAGGAGAAATGTGAGGAATTTCCAATTTAATAATTTCTCTGAAGGGATTAAAAATAAAGAAATAAAGAAATAAATGGAGGTGGGTTTGGTTATTTTGGGGCCTTTTTTTGTATTGTATCTAATGAAACTGAAATCTTGGTAGGTAAGAGGGCATGTTTTCCATAGCCTCGTGAGCATGACTCTGTAGTGCAAGCATGATACTTGTCAGGCTCTTTCAGACACAGGGCATACGATATGACCTGATCTTTGTTCTTATATGCTAAACCATAACAGCACAGATCCAAAAAGGAACAGCATCCGCTTCAGGGCTACCCAAGGTCATGGTGCACCACAGTCCTCGGACCAGTGGTGACGTGGAAACAAACTGTAGGAACAAGAGGAATAGCAGCACTGCAGCAGGGGAGAACAAGCTGGTGGGAAATGGTGCTAACCTCTGAATTGCCTTTCAGTGTATCTCCACTTGGATGTGAGTAGGAGGACTTCATTTAAAACTAGATATACTGACAGCTGCTTTTATATAGGAGAGCATCCTTTTTTTGCAAAGAACACCTTTTCAAGTAATTTTAACTCTGCTTTTGAGTACAGAGCACAAAGGTGGGAGAATGAGACTTTGTTTAAACAGGAGAGTTATAAGAGGTGCGGTACAAAATGCTTTTAGAATTGGACATGATACGTCTCCTGTCATTGCTGCAAAACCCCGAACATGCCTGAACACATGCTTTTGTCTAATTTGTGTTGGAAGGAGCTGAAGGAATATTCAAAGAATTCCTAATATTGCTTTCTGTTTGCAATGGTGCTCACATGGCCCATCCTTGGTCAGATGGCCTGGACAACAGCAGCTGTTAAGGTAGGAATGTGATTTTAAGCATCCAAAACTGTCTGAGAGTGCGTATGCTACAGCTGATCCTATTGAAGGGGATGACAGCCTCAGCCAGATTAAACAGTAACCAGGGAGTCAGGGAGTGTTGAAGTGAGGAAGGTGCCGGGTTGGGAAGAAATGCAAGGGACAAATGAAACTTTGTCATAGCAGGGAGAACAGCGAGAACAGAACAAGCAGTCAAAACCAGAAGAGTTGTGTTGGACACTGCTGTATGTTCACCTGCTGGCCCCAAAACCTCTGTCTGCGTGCAGGCAGAGCATTCTCCCTGTGTGACTCTGCCAGCAGCCTGCACCCAGCTCGGGCAGTGACAGTGCAGGGTGTAATAGGTAGGGACCCACAACTGGTGGGTTGTGAGCTTGTGCTGCTTTTTCCCTAGGGATGCTTTAGCAGGTTGTAGGGTGCAGCACAGGTACACATTGAGCACCCACATCTCCTACAGAAGGTATGTGTGAGAGGAGGACTCTGTGTATAACTGGGGGTGGGGTGGGGGGTGTGTGTGTGCACAGTTTTTGTGTGCATGGTTAGAACTTTGGGGCACTCGTGAAGAAAGGTCATTTAGAAATATGTCATTTAGTGTGAGGTGTCCCTGTCCATGGCAGGGGGGCTGGAACTAGATGATCTTGAGGTCCTTTCCAACCCTAACTATTCTATGATTCTATGATGATTCTATGATGCTGTGGTTCATTAAGTTCCTGACTTTATTTCCATTTAGCTAGGGTAGGTTTAATCAATGACTTGAAGATCACAAATACAACATTGGAAAAGACTGAGTCCAGACCCTTGCTTTGTGATTGAAGATGGTTTCTTTGCATAGGCCTACATTACACTTGTGCGAAGATTACTTCAAAACCTCAATAGGTTAGGTGAGTCTTGTAATTTTCAGCTTGAATTTGTTCATAGGAAGTTTATCTGCAGTTGTGTGCTGGTGTTGTAGTTTTAACACTGCCTGTATTCATAGAGAGCAGTCAGGAAATTTATAGTACATTTTCAATTCAGTTCCAGTTTTGGTTCAGCTGTAGCGGAAGGTATCTTTGTGTTTCAGGCCCATAATGATTTGGTAAGTGGTTTAGTAACCTAAAAGCAGTTTTGGTAAAGCCTGAACCACTTTGATATCAAACGATGCAAGTTGGAGAAATGTTGAAACCCATGCCTGCAGCATGGAGTTTTACAGCTAATTGGTTTGAGTCACTGTCTTTGGGTTGGAATCTGAGTGCCTCGCAGCGTTCTGCCTCAGTGTTTTTCCTGCTTTCCAAGCTTCCCACAGTGGTTAAAGAATTGAAAAGCAGCAGTGTCACTGCTACATTTGCAAAGCAGGTAGTATCGGTGCTGTGACAAAATTAGACCATTCTAAGTTCCTCACTGCAGCAAGAAAGCTATCTTTTGCATCCAGCAATGCACTGGTACAGAAGCAGGTAAAAGCATGCATGTATGGTAGTTCAGTAAGACTGGTGCAGAGAAGGCAAGTGGGATTGTTGATGCAATGAGAGCACCTCTGTCTGCAGCAGCACACGGTTCTCTACCACAGAGCAAAAGGAATTGAAGATTCAGGCAGTGAAGTTCTGTGTGGAGCTTTGTTAAAACTCAATTTAGGCACGTGCAAAGAAGTATCTTTTTACTGACCAGGTATGCACCAGTAAGTGCGATTTCATGCAGACTGATTGTCACAGGCCATGGAGCTCATTCTCCATGTAGGAGTTGCTCAGCAAGAATAAGGAGAAGGGAAAGGAAGAGATTTTATGCTGTCTAGAAGAGTTCTTGTAGATGAAACAGCTGAATGCCAGTTTTCACTGAGGCCATTTAAAATTATTCCAGCTGCATTTTGAGAACAAAGTTTTAACTGCTTTGGAATTCAGGTTTGATTTGAGTTCTGTTATCTAAACACACTGGGTTTTATCCTTTATCAGTAGACTAAGCTGGTGATTTTAAGGGTATGTTATGTGGTCTTTTGGGAGTGTATACAAATCAGTCTGTACTCCACACTAGTCAGACATCACTACTACGGGGTATCTGGTGTGCAGCTGTTTTATGTCCATATCCCAAGAGCACTTTGCAGCCTTAAATTGTTTTTTCCTGATTCTCAGTATCAAATAAATCTCTTCATATGATCCACTTTTCCACTGGAGTGCACTTCTTATAAAGCCAAGACATTTAATGAAAATACTAATAAGACTGTTCCTTACCTGAATCCTTGAGGAGTTCCGCTGTTAACACAGATTGCCATATTGTTCTTCTTCTACCACAACCTTTATTACTTTTCTTAGGATATTTGGTTACCCATCTTGCAATTCATTCGCATCTTCTCCATCTCATAATTTCTCATGTGATACCGAAACAAGTGCTTCAACATCACCTAAGTTCATTTTATCAAGTATTTGATCAAGTACATTTCCATTGCTCTTACACAAGAAGCAGGGGTTAGTAAGTCACTGTGGATTTTTGTTGCCTGCTTTTTATTTCAAGTGCTTTCAATGCGGATCTTGAATGATATGCATATAATAAAGTTAATTTTTACGCACATTTAACGTGAATTTCTGGTTTTCAACCAAGCATGTAAGATGAGGAATCACAAAATATTTTACTTGTGCAGCTTCTTTGGGATACCAAGAGAAATGAGCTCATCTGAGGATGGAATGGGTTAATCGGGAAAGAAACCTGAGGAAAGATGTCAAACCAAGCAGAGCAGAGGGAAGGACTGTGTCACCCAAAACTGCATTTCGGGCATCTGTTTGTTTATTCATTTGCAAAGTTTGGAGAGGGAGGGAAAAAAAACAGAAACATTTGTGTGTTGCAAGAGGATTAGGGGAAGTGACTGCTGAAACCGGAGTATAAATGCTCTGCAAGGTCAGTCACTGGAACAGTTGGTGGGGAGAATGATTGGAAATAACACAAAGTAATCAAAACAAGCAGGCTCCGGTACTAAATCTGTTTGAGTTTCTGAATCTCTAGGATGTCATTCCTGGGCTATACAGCTCTGGTCTTATGCTGGATATATTGTACTGCAGAAAGAGGTAAGTTTTAATGTGGGAGAATGAAACCCGAGCCTTTTTTAAAGTGTATGTGAAGATGGTAACTAAATATGTAAATAAAATATTTGCATTGTAGCTATTTAATGAACTGCCGACTACAATAATTGAGATACTTTCTGGCAGTATTTAGCACCTTTAGTACTTAGTATCCTGTGATAGGTGTTATTTCACCTATTTTTTGGATAACTACTGCTGTTATTAATCTGTTGCACAACCTTTTAATGGTTGCAATCCTTATAAACTGGAGCAAGACAGCTCATTTGTTATTAATTATGCTCCTTAATTTTAACATCTAAACCCTGTAAAGAGCTGGTAGATCAAAATAGAAAATATTCAATAAATAAGCATTTCTTTCTGCCCGGAAGAATCTGTAAAATCATCTCGGAAAGAGGAATAATTGCAAAATTGACTGAAAAGCTTACAAAATATCTGTTGCCTGACAGACTGGTTTGAATCCATTAGATGGGATAGATAAATGTATACAGGTATGCTTTCATTCGTGTTTAAAGAGGTAGCTAGTATTCTGGGATCCTTTTCAGAGGCCTCTGGTATTTTCTGCTTCTCTGTTCAATTTATTTTTTCTTAATGCTGTGCTTATATTGGTTAACGTATGTTTAGAAATTATTCTTTTTTTTCTTTGCCTTCTATCTGGGTTTCTGTACATGTCCTGTTGGGGGAAGGATGTTTTGTGGTTTTGAGCTAGCGTGTCTTTGCTTGGTTCAGGTTGGTTTTAATTTTAGGTGAGGTTGATGAAGGCCTTATTAATCAAAACAATCTGATTCATTTTACTTTGAAAAACTGAAAAATCAGGACATTACTGAAATGTATCATGTTTTTTATGTATACTTATAATAAATACTGTTCCAAAGCAACTAACAAGGTCTAATTTCTTTGGAAAAATGTCCAGAAAAGTTCTGAAATTTGAAATGAAAGTTTGCCTGAATTTGCACTTCCTTTTCACAGTGCTTCCTTTAGATCAGAGAGATTGCAAAGGAATGTGAATGTAGCAATATTTGATTTATCCAAGACAAGTATTTACCGGGGTTCTTAGTTCAAGTGTTATGTTGAATGTCTGTGTGAGTTGTTCAAGAGCTGGGTTTTTGCATAAGAGTTGAAAAATACTTCTACCTGAATTCATAGTTTGTGCGTGATGTTATGGAACTTGCTACCAGCATAATGGCAGCAAGAAAGCAGCTTGAGCTATAGCTATTTCTAACTGGGTTCAAGTCACATATTAATAGTAAAAGTTCTTTCCTGTTAGGGTGGTGAGGCACTGGAATCGGTTGCCCAGGGAGGTTGTGAGTGCTCCATCCCTGGCAGTGTTCAAGACCAGGCTGGACAAAGCCTTGGGTGGGATGGTTTAGTGTGAGGTGTCCCTGCCCATGGCAGGGGGGTTGGAACTAAATGATCTTGAGGTCCTTTCCAACCCTAACTATTCTATGATTCTGTGATTCTAAATGATTAATTCCAGCTCTCCTGGTCTCTCACTAAAGGATTTGAAGGTATGCATTTGGCGCATGCTTTCTAATATAAAAATACAAGTTTTGGTGAGTACACATGGCAAAGTGCGTGATGTAATTAATACAGTTTAGAAGTACATCCTGTCAGCAGATATTTCCTTTTCAAGCTACTTAGAAACTGCATTAAAAATAGAGTAATTGGCTGTAGTCAGAAATCTATGTACACACTGTAACGCCTGATGGTAACATGGTTTGATATGGTTTGACACCAGGGCAGGAGTGGTAAGGAGCAATCAGAGAGTTGAAATAAAACCCAGAAAGAAGCATGTCTTAGTAATGATGAAGAGACTAAGGCGATTACTTTTCACACCTTTTTTTCTTTTTTTCCTATGTGAAAAAGGAGTTAGAAGGCACCATTCTGCACAACAGATAATGAAAATATGGTAAAACTCAGAAGTGAAGAACAGAGCGGAGAAGCTCTTCTGGTCCTACATAGCTTCATTTTTAAATCACATAAGAGTGTGCTTTTTCAGCTTGCAAGCTGAAAGCACAAATTGTAACGAGTTCTGGTGAAAAATACGTAGAATTAGAAAACTTCCTTTCTCAGTATTGCAAAAAACTTAGGGTTTTTGTTTGGTTTTGGTTTTCTGTTTTGTTTTGGTTTTTAAGTAAACTAAGCATTTTTAACACATTTGAAAGGCAGAACTAGCTAGAGTAGTAGTCCAGTTCACTCATTCCTGCATTTTGCAGAAACGTTGTTAGAAGGTGAGCAAGTCTTAACCTCGCTAGGGCAGGGCTCCCTACTGCCGTTTTCGATAGTATAGCAGTACCCTCTAGTGGACAGAAGCAGTAATTTGTACTTAGATGTAATCCTGAGGAGTGAGCGTAGTTATCAAAGTAGTTTGAAAGAACGTGAATGTGCGAGCATACTGTTCCGTTAACACCTCAGCAGTATCATCAAAGCTTGTCTGCTTCTTCTGGCTACTTAAGACAGCCAAAATAAAGTCATTGGATCTCACAATTAGCACTCTATATTTTCCCAAAAGGCCGTAACTGCAGAACACTTAAAATTCTGAAGCTTTTTTTTTTTCTTGATCTTTAAACAATTTTCTAAAAATATGCCTCTAATTTGGTAGGTGTTTCACTGGCTGAAATAACAGCAGCGGGTGTTCAAAGGAGTGTCTTTGCACGACTAAAGTAAAATCCACATCCACACTTTGATGTGGAAGAATAACTCTTTAATCTCCTCGTGTTGTATTAGAAATCACAGCTCCTTAATCTGGTTGTGATTTCCACAGTTTAGGTCAGCAGGCCATAACTACACATCCCTTGCATGAGGATAGATCCTCAATATTTTTTCTGTAGTCCCACTTTGAGGCAGCATCCAAACAATCCGTAGGAAAGCTTCAGTGAGAGTATTGCTGCTTTCTCAGACTCTGGCTTTACAACCAGACTGGTGATAGGACTTTTGTGCCAGCCCTCTACTGGGTAATGAATTTACTCACTAAGAAATTTCATTCCCTGGTTGATATTTATTTTCTATATAGTGGCTATATGTATTCCAGGGCTGCATTTCTCAGAGGTTCTTGCACTTATGCTTGATGAATTCTCATCTTTCATGTTCAGAGGTAAAACAAACTTCACCACATCTGATTCACTAGACTGTCCAGACTCTATTATTCTGGGTAAAGCTTCAGTTGTTAAAATAAGTGCATTTCAGTCACTCAAGCACAGAGAGTTAGTCACTGAAATTAGGTCAGCTGTTAAAACAATAAAGTGATGTTTCTTACCAAAGATCATTTAGTCTTTCATTAACAGCTTCCCAACATTTGTTTCTTTCCCCCTTAGTTTGTTTTTTTTTTCTAATCTTCAGGCTGTTGAGGAACTTCTTAATAAAATTAATTCAGGCTTCTTTCTTGTAACTCATATGGGCTTAGCTGTACATTTCATGAACACTGAAGAAGTCCCAGGAAAGAGCTTTTGGGGAAGGACTGTATAGTATTGGACTAATGAAAAATATCAGACAACAACATCCCCCTCCCAAACGGAGTCAAAATGTTTTGAAGCTAATGAAGGTCAAAGTGAATACCCAGAATTAATCACATCTTGCATTAAGTAACTCATGGACAGGAGGAAATAAGTTTTGGAATATCAGGTGGTCTCAGCTTAGAAAGAAAACTGAGGCATGTAAAGCTGACGGGGGACTTTGGCAGAGCTTGACCAAATGACGCATGAAGTTAATGTCAGTAAGGATGGTGGTGGCTGCAGAAGAAAATAGAAGCTTGAAAGGAATCTACAGAGTGCACAGAATTGTTCCCTGTGGCAACAGAAGGACAGGCAGAGGGACTCCTGTGGGTGGAAGCGTAAAGGATGTCTGTGGTTAGAACCAGGGTAGTAATCTCATCTTGGTCTTTGTAATGAAAATCTGTTTTATGAATGGTGACTTTCCCATGTGGTTTCTTGGTACTTGCTTGGCTATTCTTATGTCCTTCTAAATGTGTCTTCGTATTCCTACAATATATGCATTCTTGGCAGTTTCTTGTTTTGTGAGATTGAGTAGAAAACGTGCTCATTTGATCACAAATGTTCCCAGGATTTCTTGCTACATTTTCTGTTGTAAAATTATTTCGGTGATTGTAGCATGTGCTTCAGTCACCAATGTTTTTTGTTTACAATTTTTAGCTTGCAATGAACCTCCACCCAGGAGGATTAAAGAAGTGCCTACTGAAATATGGGACAAGCCTCCATATCCACATGGTACTAAAGTAACGTACAGATGTCGGCCTGGATATATAAAACTTGGACGAATTGTATTTGAGTGTGATGATGGAGAATGGAAGCAACTCCCCCCAGAGACAGAATGCAGAAGTCAGTATTTATGCAAAATACGTGCAACCATTTGACTTGACATTTCACATTCCTTGCCAGTGATGTCAATATGAAATTGCCATTGTATCCTTGGCTGTAACTAACTTATTTCAGCATCCTTTAAAATCTCATCTGAAAAAGTAGGTATGCATAAGGAAACATTTTTGGAAATTCCTTTTCTTCAGGTCAAAGGACTATCATTTTCTTTCTTTACAGATTTATGTTGTCATTAGGTTGGGTTATGACGTTACTAGGGGCTTGCTTCCAAAATTTCTGTAAAGGTCTAATGCAGATGAAATTTACAGTCTAAGCAGAATAAAGCACTCACCTAGCTTCTGAATGCAAGTCAAGAGCCAGCATTGCCTTCTTTACAGTTTATTCAAGTAGTTCTGTGAAAGATATGATTTCTTGAGCTTGAAATTATTTTTCCCTGCCTTTTCTTCTAATCTGTGAAGAAAAAATTCATCATTAGTAAGATAGCTGCTATTTATTACCTCTGATATACTGTGTTATCTCACACCCTCATACAGAATTCAGTGGTGAAGAAAAGTTTATTATTGTTAGTCAGCAGATACTTCTTTCCTGTAATAAGTTAGTTTTACACACTAAGAAGTTTTAGACACATGAGGGGGTTTTCTTGCATATCTGACATACCGAATGTGTTCTAGTAGACTATAGTGTTTGGGTTGATAATATAAATTTAAGTCCCAGCTGTCATTCAAATAGAGGTAGATACGAATCATGAGTAAAAATAAATTCATGAAGTTGTTACTTAGTTTCTTTTAGGTCTTCTCAGTTTTGTATGTGATTGTATAACCAGTCATTGAACAAGGATCTTTCAAATTATACTAAATTTGGGGTTGCTTTTAGTAATACTTTTTAGTAAATACCGCCACCGAGTGAATAGATACTGACACTGGCAACGTGCAGGTGGAAGGGGAAAAAGGATGGTGTGCCACAGATTAAGTGATCACGTTCCCCTTTCAAGATAAACCACACTAGACAGAGACATTGATCATGAGGTTGTCCTTTTTCTCTGAATCACACTGGAGCAGGGTTAGAATCTATGCGAACACCTCTTCCTTGATGTTTGAAAGGCTCATACTCAACAGTAATTACTAGGAAAGTGCTGTATTTCACACTTTCGCATTCCTACATATGGTGTAAGTAATTTTTTTTCTGCGGCTGCCTCTGTTTGCTTGTTGTTGTCATTATTGTTGGTTTTGGTTTGCTTTGGTTTTCTTACCAGATAAGCCATGTGGACATCCTGGAGATATTGAGTTTGGTTCCTTTGAACTTACCAGTGGAAGTGAATTTGTATTTGGTGCCAGAGTGGAGTACAGATGTAATGATGGGTAATACTGATTTAACTTAATATATGGGAGTTAACCTAAGATGTTAATTATAGTGTCAGCTATAGAATTGTTTTCTGTAAGGCAGCTGCAACTTAATATTAATGCTTGATTATTGCTTAAATTTCTGCAATTATGGTGATGCTAAATAAAACTCATTCTCATGTCTGGTGCTATTGGAGTAACTGATCTCATGCACCTGAAGCTGTCACCCAAAGTGTTTAAAGTATGTAAGGCTGTAGCTAACTTGAAATCATGGCTGTCTGAGTAGAAAACAAAAATAGTGATCTCTCCATAAGGCTGCCTCATGTCTGCACCAGCCAGCCAGTTCAGATGGAAATGCAGCTTTGTGTGCTGGAAGCAGTGCTTTCAGTAGGCAGTCATGATGCAGTTATGTTAGCAAAGACATTAGTCTCATATTTAGAACCACAGCTTATCAGTTCTGCTTAAATGATTTTATTTTTCTTTCTATTTTGAAGAAGAATGCATTGTAAAACATGTTTGAAGGAAAACATTTCTGTAGACTCACTAATGTCTTCACTGACTGCTTGGAAGAAGTTCTGTCTTCCTCCTTTACTCATCTTCTCCAATGAAAACTGCAGTAAGGCAAATACATAGTATAGTGCTTAGTTAAGGATGCCCGGGACTGGATTTTTTATTCTTGAAATGTAAACCAGCTATGGCAGTTTAACCTTGCTTTTGTAGTCTTTGCATTTCTGGAATCTAGTCAGAATTCAACACAAAAAATTCCAAAATCAATAGTCTCCTTAATCCCATAATTTCAGACCGTTCTTTACTGACCATTTGGACTAAAAGTGATTCCTCTAAGTACAGCTCAGACAAGGCAGAAGCCACAGTATTGTGGCCATGTTGCCCTCAAACCTAAGATGGTACTAGCTTATCAAAGCATGAGATACATATGGTTTGGATTAAATCCTATTTTGGTGCTATCACATGGCTTTCAGTCATACTAGAGCACAAACAACAGGAATTTTACTCTGCTTGCCATTGATCAAGTAAATTATCCCTAGGTTATTTATTCTGTAGCCAAAGCTTGCTAACTCTGTAATGAAGGAGCCATCTCACTGATTACTTCCTACTTCCATATTATTTTTTTATTATTACTTTTTTGCCATAAGCAATTAAAATAAGGAAAATAGGGAAGGTGCTAGCTGAAAAACTTCTCAGTTTTGGTTAATCTGTGCTAGAGCATGTGAAACGTACATCCTTTGCTTCAAAACCAGCAGCATTGCTGTTCCTGTCACATAATGAGACTGTATTTTAGCATTGTTTACTTTTTATTCGGTAAGATACTGGATGCTCAGCCAGAGAAATTACCGTGAGTGTCAGGCAGATGGATGGAGCAATGACATCCCTCACTGTGAAGGTAAATGAAGTTTGATATTTAGTTCTTTAGCAAGCTGTCTTTTTATCTGTCTGATACTGTCTAGAGCTAGTCTGTGATCTCTGTACTAGTATTAATTCATGTATGTTTAAATTCAAGTTGTACAGCAATTACTGCTTAGCCATTTTAGTCCAATAACCACTCGAGCTTTTGTTGAAAAGCATTCACAAAATAGACTCTTGTCACCCCAGACTGCCTTAAAGCTCTGCCTCATCTGAAGGCCCTGATGCCTGCAGAACATGGTTACAAAAGACAATTGGGATGAGGCATTTTGGATGTATGTGAAAGGATGTGTGTTTTTAGCTACCTTTTCCCTCCACCTCTGCGAATATCCTCACCATTAGGATTTTATCGTAAGTTCTCCCTATTAGCATACGGTGGAAGAACTTCAGTAAGAACTGATAGTCTGTGTTTTGACATTTCCTTGGTCTCAGATACTCCACATTTAGTTTAGTGGATTTTGAATCTCCTCAGTTTTAGGCATGCGGGTCTCTGTCTGTGCGGTGCAGAGCAATGATTTCCAACATTTTTTGTCACCTGTCGCCAAGAAACTGCAATTTCAAAGTCCTCATAAGATTTTTCTTTCATGATTGAGGAATTTGTATAATGTCCTAATTGTGATGAGAGTGGAAGATAAAATGTGAGCTCACAGAAAAGGCTCATAGACTTGTAAGATGGTGAATGCTGTCACAAAGTGGAAGCTGTGGTAGACAAAAACCAGCCACTTGCTCAGTGATATCCTTGTGAGCATTTAAGAATGAGATTTGATAGACATTTCCCCCTTACTAAGAAATATCTAATGACATGTTAACTCTTTCTGCAGTCACAAAATTAGGAGATAATAAGAGGTCTGAGTTCATGGCTGATACTGTGTTTATTTACTTTGGTAATATAATGTTCTGATAATATATAATTGTTCTGGTAATATAATTGTTCTGGTAAAGTAACCTATTTTGACAAAGTTTAATGGCCCTACATGTCAGTCAAGGCTTATCTAACCATCCATAGAATTCATAGGCTCATAGGACAATTTAGATTGCATAAAACCTTAGGAGGTCACCTAGTTCATTGGGTGCTCTGTCTATAACCTTCGAGGGCAGAGAAGAGGATTGATGAGATCCAGTCTGCAAGCTTCCTCCTATGTTAGTCTGTGTTTTTCCTTAGGGTTTTGTACTGTATCTGTTGCAAATAGTATCTGAATACATAACGAGAGTGTATACTTCTAAAATGTGTAAGGAAATTACAGTGAGTTTTCTGTATTTTAAGTTTTTTGTCTGACAATTTATTTTATAGAATAGGCCTCAAAATGGCTGGGCTTTTTCCTTTTGTTTCGCTTTATTTTCCAGTGGCAAAGTGTTTACCCGTACACGCACCAGAAAATGGAAGAATAATTACGACTGGTGCATTTGAGCTCGGTCAAGAACATTCCTTTGGCCAGGTTGTAAAATTTGAATGTAATGCAAAATACAGGCTTGTTGGATCTAAAGAAATCATTTGCTCTTCTAATGGAAAATGGAATAGTGATGTGCCTCAGTGCCAAGGTAAATAAGACACTATTATCGGTAATGAAGAAACTTGGTTCTCACAGATTTGTAAGGATTGGTTACTATATGGGAAACTACAAAGCTTTCACTTTATTTTACAGCAATTAAGCCTTGCTTGGCTGTAAACAATCTCCATTGCATATGTGCAGTAGAAGCAGGATAAGAAAGAGAAATTAGAGAATATTGGATGCTAATATATTCATAGTGGACCATCTGTTTGTTCCGCATTTTCACTACAAGCTGTATGTTTTGCCAGGCTGCAGGTTCTTTGAAAATAGCTTTGGTATGTCTACATAAGAGTCAATCATTTCAGTGTTGATTTAACCAAAGTAATTACGAACAATTTGAATCTATGTGAACCAAGTTTAAAAAGTGAGTATGGTTTTCATTCACCCATATAAAATGCAAAGAAATCATGACGTATTTTGTTTTCCTTCAGACTAACCCCTTTTGGGAAGTTAGAAGGTTAACTCATGTTTAGTTTGTACGGAACCACAGAATCACAGAATACGGCAGGTTGGAAGCAGGGGTCCCTCAAGGCAATTAGCTAGGGCAAGTGGCTCAAGACCATGTCCAGTCCGCTTTAGAACATGTCCAAGGATGGAGACTCCACAGCCTCTCTGGGTTAACCACTGTTAAGTAAAACTGGTTTTTCTTACATTTAAGTAGCATTTCCTGTACTGTAATTTCTGCCCACTGCTTCTCTTCTTGTCACTGGGTGCCAGTTACTTCATCATCTTTACTTCTGCCTGCCCCACCACAGGCAGGAATTAACACATGTAAATAAGATCCTCCCTCCTCCTCAAGCTCTCTTCTCTAGACTCTAGGTTGTGTGAGATTGGATTGTCAATATTTAAGAATGAATCCTAGGAAGCTAATGGTAATAAAGACTTAAATATTCAGTCCATCAAGTTTCTTAGACTCTTTATATGTTATCTAATAGGGAAGTGTGTGTTTACAAGAGCAGAGTACATATGTCAGGGTGTCAGATACATGTATGGTTTGTTCACACTTTCAGTGCTTCATTTTGCTGCTTTGAAACTCCCGTTTATTAGAATTTGAATAGCATAAAGTGGGAATAAACACAGTTGCTAGTAACTTTTGCAGAATAATTCTTTTTTAATTCTTTTTTTTGTGTTAATGCCATGATTTAACCGATCGTCAACTGGCTATGAGAGAGCTTTAGATTTTCTGGAAATTACAAGGAAATGAAATGATCTGAAAAATTGAAATTCCTAAATTTCAGCAGCCTATTTACTTAGTTCAGAATGTCCCCTGTCATATGCATTGATTCTGAGATCCATTAAAATCCAAAGCAAAGCCTTGAAATCTGGTTCACGAACCAATTTGCTATTGATGCTGTGCTGTGCCACACTTTCTACCCAGCACCCACAATCAGGTCACTGAAGGGTTTTCAAATAAGATTCAAACAGTTTCCAAACACAAATGGTTTTTTGAAGTTAAATGAAAAAAAGAAAAAAAAAAAAACAACAAACCAAACAAACCTGGTTTATTCCTGTAGGGATTTATTCTTATTAAATAAAACCAAACAAAGATATATGGATATTGTCTTTCTCAACTTCAGAAATTGCCTGTGATGTGCCAAAATTTCCGCATGGATATGTACGATCTCCAAAGGCATCTTACAAGGAAAATGAACAGCTACAGTTTGCCTGTGACAAAGGATACAGATATGGTGAAAGAGCAGATGCACGATGTACAGCAACAGGATGGAATCCAGTCCCCTATTGCATTGGTATACCTTACTTAAAGTTATTTATTCGGCACACTTTTTTGTGTTTGGAAGTAATTTCAGAGATTAGTAATGACAAAAGTTAGTTTATTCACAAGATAAGAAATCCATCCACATCTGACAAATATCCCATGAAGATCTGGAAGGTTGAAGTGTTAAGTGCTAAAGAGACCAAACAACTAGATAAGAGTTTTTTCATGGAAAGCAGTAGCAAAGCCAGTTTTTTCAGTCTTTTTTTTTTTTTTTACTTGTGTGTAGTTAAATAGGTCCACAAAGCAACAATTGCTCCAGTATACTGCATAAATGAGACTGATGCTAAAATACTTTTTGCAGCATTAGTAGCTGTTGTTATTTTATTCTTTTTTGTTTATATATATGATTCAGAATTAGTGGGAAGAATACAGGAAAAATAATCCTAATTTGGAAAAATAAGAAGGAAAAAGCTGAATCTCTTTGCCAAATATGATGAAAACAAAATATGATGAAAACATTTTATCCAAGGAGTGGAAAAATCAGACACTAAAAAGAATGATTCAGCAAGCAGGAAAAAAATAGGTGTTAATACCAGAGAAATTCAAACTGCAGAGGGAATCTGAAATCTTTAGTGGCATGGATAAATTAACATTTGAAACCAGCTTCTTAGAGAAGTGGTGTGGGTTTTGAAGTCCTATTGTTTTCATATACAGTCTCAGCGTTTTTAAAGTGTGTGTAACATGAACAAAACTGGTAAAAATCAGTGTACCAGGCTGTGCTGTATGTTGGAAGACTAGTTAAAGAATTGTTGTTTGATACCATATGAATTGCAGCAGTATGAATAAAATCAGGTGTCCTGGTTTCAGCTGTAACAGTAAATTTTCTCCTTCCTGTTAGCTGATGCAGTGCTGTGTTTTGGCTTTAGTCTGACAACAATGCTGATAATACACTGATGTTTTAGTTGTTGCTAAGTAGCATTTACTCTGATCAAGGACTTTTCAGTCTCTCATGCTGAGCCGGTGAGGAGGGGCACAAGAAGACTGGAAGAAGCAGAGACAGGACACCTAACTCCAAGTAGCCAAAGGGATATTTCGTACCACAGCACATCATGCCCAGAAGGACAGATCCCTGCTTGGGTTGGGCTGGGTATCGGGCAGCAGGTGGTGAGCAATTGTATTGTGCGTCACTGCTGTTTATTGAGGGTTTTTTCCTTTCCCCTTTTGGTTTTATATTCTCTCCTTCTGTTATTTCCCTTATCGTTATTATTATTGGTAGTACTTTTGTATTGTACTTTATGTATTGGACTGTTCTTATCTCAACCAATGGGGTTTACATTCTTTCAATTCTCCTCCCCATCCCACCCGGAGTGGGGAAGTTGGCCAGGGGGTGTGAGCGAGCGGCTGCATGGTGCTGAGGTACCAGCTGGGCTTAAACCACACTGTGGAAAAATAATAGTCTTAGCTTGATGACTTACTTCTGAATCAGCACTTAGCATCTCACCCTGTATGAACAAATGGATGTTTGCTTGAGCTACTGAACTGGCCTCCACATTTTGTCTGAGTGTCCTGATGAGTCTTACAGTAGTGTGAGCAGACTGAGTACCTGGCTGCTAGTTATTATGTCCATTCTTTACATTTCCAGACTACTAGCTCTGATGAACTAGTTGTAATCAAAGAACAATTCAGATTGATTCAGATCTATTGATCAATAGATCCCTATTTCACTGATGGAACTTCAGTAAGAAATTGTTAGTGTACGGTGCAACCTCTCAGAAATGATAGGAAATTACAAAAGTATCCTTCAAATTATCTCTCAAATGAAAATCCTGTCTTAAGTTTATAAGCTGCCTTTCCAGAGTTGTTTGGAAATAGTAAGATAGTGTTGTAGAAGGAATACTCTGAAGTTGACATGGCGATTTCCATAGGAGTTCAAGCAAATGTGAAGCAGCCCTATTTCAGAACATAAGTACTCCATTAATGACCATAAGTGCATAAGCTAAAAATTACATTGGAATTGTAGTGCTAGATTGTACATAAAGCTGAAAACTTTCTACACAGCCATTATGTCAAGAACTGTGTACAATATAATAATTAATTAACCCTAAGAACCACGGACACGAAATGATGTATACATCGAGACCAAAGTAACACGGTATGCGTGAATCCTGCCACTGTCCATCACCGAAGATAGCAATTTAATGTCATCAGAACTGCAGTTGCACAACCACATTATCCATGGTGTTGAAACTTCCCATCAGAAATTGTCTGAGAATCTCTACAAATTAATATATTTACAAAGCTGAAACTCCTTCTTGCTTTCTAACTCCCAAATGCCTTCTGAGCACTTCCTTGTTTAAGATGATAAATCCAGAACTTCTGAGGCTAGTCCTGTTGGGCATCATCCCTCTGGCTTATGGATCTTTCTTTAGTTTCATTCAACTACAGAAGTTAAAGACTATATTAAAATCTCTCTCCAAATCCCGCAAAGAGAAATGTTGTGTCCCAGTTGAAACAATTTGATGTAAATCTGGTGGAAATCAGTTGTGGCTTGAGTTCTCTTCAAGGAATTGCCAAACGCTTGAAACCGGAGAAAAAAATGTTGGCAACAGGGCAACGCTGTAGGCTGTTGTGTGCCACCCACCTTCCTGGGACCTCTTCCAGAAAGACTCCTTTAGAAATATAAAGTAGTCATAGTGCCTACTCAGTTCTTGACCTTTCTGCATCAAGATTAGCAATTATATTAATTAATATGCACTGCCTACAATTTAACAACATGCTGCTCTTGGGAAGTGACAAATAAAACAGTCTCCCAGGCACCGATACACTGGGCAAAGATACGTGGGACATTCGGACAGTGGTTCTGGATCCTCCCGGACTTACCGCTGAACCTAGATGATTCAGCAGTACATGCATACAGCTGATTCACTCACCTTCGCTCCACAGCAAGACCAACCTGTAGTTACTTTATAGTCATTCCTTCCCAGCCCTGAGTGTGTTAGTGGAATTTTTGAAGCTCTGGCTTATAAATAATATGCTTTCTTAGCTTCTGCAAGAATAAAGATACCATGGGTTTTTTGCAATAGCATTCCCATCCTTTCTTAGTTGTCAAAATACTTCCACTGTCAGTGCAAGACCCTAATCTTAATCAGACACCCTTTGAAGGATGAGTTCCTAGTTTAGAAGTACAGTTATTTCTCCATTTACATCCTGTCAATGAACCTGCCCTCCTCTGGAACAGTGTTCATTAACCAGCCCTGGAGAGCTGTGAGTGAGCCCAGCATAGATCATTTTGAGCTCCAGCTGTGGAATGACCTCCTGGATAAGATGAGTCAAATTCAGTTTGATCACTTCTAGTTCTTGCTCGAACCATTCTCTTTGCAGTTAAGTTTTAATCTTCTAATTAGCACGACATCGGTAACAGCTGCCACTCTCCTGTTACAGCACTGTACATTTCTAAGAGTGGGAGAGAAATGTAACCTTTTTTTGCCTTAAGAAACATCTTTTTGACAATTTTATGCAGTTATGGTCAATATACTATGCAAATAAGAACTTACGCAGTAAGTATAAACATGTTCTTCAAATTAGCCACCATTTTTTCTCTTTTTATTTAGAAATTACATGCTCTCCCCCAAGAATTCCAAATGGGGACTTTAGACCTCAAGGAGACAACTACAAAGAAGGTGATACAATCACAATACAGTGTAATCCTGGATATCATTTTAAAACATTGACTGGCAGAAGAACAGCTGAATGCACCAAGAACGGCTGGGTGCCTGATCCAGGCTGCGTCCGTAAGTAGCTCTCATGAACAAAGACTCAGTGTGTAGCATTGCTGGAAATACTTCAGTAAAAAGGAGGTCAAGAGAAAAACTGAAGAAGCATGAGAAACGAGCTGCTTATTCATTGTGCTTCTTTGTGATGTAAAGCTTCATCTGGTGGTGGAAAAACCAGCTGCAGAAACAATGGCAAAATCTACATTTACACTATGTTATAAGCACAGGTAGTACCTATTACTGTATTTGTAAAGTATGTGTTAAGATGTGCTATAGTCAGCTTCCTGTCAGGAAGGTTTACTGCCCACCTGAGGAGTAGCATGCCAGTCAAGGTAAGAGAACATAGTGAGTGTTAAAGCATCCAAACCAAAACAGAACATAGATAATGTTTGAAAGGTATCATTCATCACAGTTATCAAAGTTTTAGACTTTTACTTGCTGTTGTGTGTTGGTATATTATGAGCAATCGGTTTTGTTCTACCTATTATAGCCTGTCAAATAACAAAGCATGATATTCGTGATTGTTGATGATGTTTTTTCTTGGCTTAAACTTCCCTTAACTACAATGATAGTTTTGCCCAGTAGGCACAGTATTAATGACTAAATAACTAAATCAGGAAGTAATTTGATAATTAGTGAGCTGTCACTCATTGATCTATGGTCCCTAAAAATAAGAGGAAAACTTAGAATGTGAAAGAAACCCCTCTGAAATCTGTCTTGGGAATGAGCCTTTAGATAAGATTATTTGAATTACTCCCAAAAAATTGCAGTTAGTATCTGTATTAAACTTTTCTCTATATGTATGTGGGTTCTAAAACTCAGGTGTCATTCTGAGACCACTCATTATTGAATGGTCTGTCCAGTGGGTGATCTCCCGTGCCCCAGCATGAAGGCTTTGGCTTCGGGAAGAAACTACTTGCCATACCCAAGTAGGGCACCCTTGTAAACTTGAATGAAACCTTCTGGGAATCTCCCCTTCTATCCTTGACTTGTCCCCAAAAAAGGTCAGTTCTTTTGAGGAAATGAGACAACAAAAGAAAAACACTACAGTTTTGAAATAAAAATGAGAAAAGCTAGGAAGAACTTTTGGTGCAGGATCCCCAAAGGTACAAATTAAAGTGTTGACAGGAGTCATCTCAATTTCAAGAATCCACTGTTCAGTGTGTATATGTGAGCTAGCTGTCTGGGCTGCCATCATGGTCAGTATAGTAAATTTAGTTGAGACACTCTACAAAAACAGTGTCATCTCACCATATAGAATAAGTACTTAGTCTCATGAATTAGCTGGATTTCTGTTGGTTCCATTGGAGCTGGAGGGAAGCAACACAGGCATAAGCACCGACAAAGACACCAGAAGCAGAATGTGATTATTCCTGTGCTCCTTACGGTCTGCCAAGTTGTGCAGTCCTGTGTCTGTCAGTTTCAGAAAACACTCAGTTGATGATGATGAATCTGAATTGTGCCTTGAGCATTTTGTCGTGCATGCGTTGATACTGTTGCTGTTAAATTCTATTTCAAGAGAAACCGTGTGACTACCCTGCTATAGAAAATGGCAGGTTATCTGACTCGCTGGAGTACTACAAAAGCTATTACTTTCCAATGAGTTTTGGGCAGCACGCTGATTACCACTGCAATACTGGTTATTCAACTCCGAGTGGAAGATACTGGGTTCGGATGGTCTGTTCTGAAAGAGGCTGGTCTCCAGAGCCAAAATGCCTCAGTAAGTGCATTTCCATTATATGCTCAATTCTGTCATGGTTATCAAAGGTCCGTGCATCAGAAATTGTGCCGATGGAGCACAAGATGGAACAAAGAATAGTTTATTAAAGTAGAACTGCTTTAGTTGACCCCTGGAACTGCACCCAGACTGCAATAGTATTAGTAGTATAGCTATAGTATTGCTTCAGCCATCTTTTTTGTGCTGAAAATCACTCAGGGCAGACATCAGCATTTTCAACCAGAGCCGACTATCCAGAGCTCATGTACATGACTCTAGATACACTGAAGTTAGCTGAGCTTGCTTATGAGCAACTAGGTAAGCAATATTGCTTAATAGACCACTTCATAGCACCTTATGTAGTGACTTGCAGTCCTGTTGATGTGATTCATCAGTCTTAAGGCAGTGCAGCAAAACATGCTTTCATTCCAGTTTTACTGTGAATGTCTTCTGGCGTTGAAGGCTACAGAAGGGTGCCTGTTTTTCGCTGTGTTCCTAAGAATTAATTTACCTGGCTTCTTGCTGTCAGATGTACTGTAGTTAAAGGTGCTTACCTTCCTTCTTTAGAAACATGTCAAGTCAGGAGCCTGGAAAATGGTTATTTCTCAAGTAGCCAAAACATTCACAAGGAAGGTGAAAGAGTTAAATATATCTGCAATGATGACTATCAGGCTGAACATGAAGATGGGGAAGTCACATGCACGAAGGGTGACTGGTCACCTCGTCCAAGATGTATCCGTAAAAGTGAGTGTCCTTGTATTTTGTTGCTGTTTCTAGCTGAAGCCAGTAAATCTATCATCACATCACCTACATTAATCCATCACTGTTCTAAGTCTAGGTGCTCTACAACTGGAATGCAATGCTGTGATTCTCTCAACTGTCTCGTGCAGCTCTCAGTCCCTGCATGCAGCTGAGGTCGCACGCTATGTGCGCAGTGTAACCCTGTAAAACATCCACATGTGCCTCATTCAGGTCTCTGTAAGCTCTGGGACGGCAGCCATAGTCTTTTTGTCTTCAGTAGTGAAATCTTGTTCTAACACGGTAATATAATACAGAGTTATCACTCCCCTTGCCTAACTTGTGTATAATGTGCCTCCTTTCAGCCTCCCACCGTGCCACCTGATCCTTGGTTCTCTTGCTTCCTTGCTAGTCAGCACCATACTGGAAGGGTGGGGAAATAGGAAGGTTACTTCTCCAAACTCCAGCTTTTGTTCCTAACTTGCGCCGAGCCTGAAATTGCTAGAATGTCTCACAGTGGCTTTAAATACTTCAGATAATGGTTTCATAGAAAGAATATTCAACTTGACTTCTCTTGAGCTATGAAAATATTTTTTTAGTAAAAAATTCCACCC
Organism: Lathamus discolor; assembly: GCF_037157495.1. Lineage (NCBI taxonomy): Eukaryota > Metazoa > Chordata > Aves > Psittaciformes > Psittacidae > Lathamus > Lathamus discolor. The sequence continues at coordinate 55,338,424 of NC_088886.1, read as the reverse complement.
TAAAAGAGGCACCGACTACAGAATGTTTCATGCTGCCTCCCACTGAGATCTTGAGATAGCAACGAGCCAGCAAAATAAAATCTTATGATTCCTAGGCTATTGTGGGTATCACTGATATAACACCCCCCCAAAACTGATGTGGAGTTTAAACTTTTGCAGCTCTTGCACTAAAGTGTCATTAACTCTGCTCCTCGCAGTGAAATATATCCTCAAGTGTTCCTCAAAGTGGTTTTTTTCCTATCTTGAATTACTTGACTCTCTAGTGCCAAATATTGCTATTTGTTGTGGTGTTGATTTCTGAAAACGAAGAAACTCCTTCACAAATGGTTTATCAGTAAGGAATTCGGCATACTATGGAAGTTTTCTTTCAGAATACAAGACCGGGCCCTGTCCAACCTGACCTTGAACACTGCCACGGTTGGGGCATTCACAACTTCCTTAGGCAACCTGTTCCAGTGCCTCACCACCCTCACAGCAAAGTCTGTCTGTCTGTCTCTTTCAGAAAAATGCCAGACCACCTATTTTGACAATGGCTATTTCTCCTCGCAAAAGAGAGTATTTAATATACGGGAGAAGGTCAACTACCGCTGTCGCACTGGCTTTGTAACTCCAGAATTACGAGAAACAGGAGCCACAGAGTGTCGAGAGAATGGCTGGACGCCAGCTCCCAAGTGCAGCAGTGAGTAGTGTAAAGTCTTCAGAGCTCCCTGTCACCGTCACAGGCACAGACGTGATGTGCACAGCCTTTTGTCATCTAGAGACAATTTTCGCTAGGCAGAGGGAGACTCAAACCAGCGACTGGTGCTCCAGAGATTGACTTTTCTGGGGCTTCAGGAAGTAAAGTGAGAATACATAAAGAGAACAAGAAAGGCAGGAAAATATCTACTGTCTTCTAGGTGAGCTGTCTTTTCGCACCTCTGTAGCATGAAGTAGGTGGCAATCACTGACCTCACCAGTGATTCTTACCTGATACAAGGTACATATGCCGAAATTTACTCCCAGTTCTCCCACGTTGCACAGATGGAAGATTTATGAAGAAATGCCTGTGAACCAAGGGATTCTTCCATAAACTTTCTTCAAGTGTGACCGGACTAGAGAAAAATGGGGTTCATTATTTGGAAATATGTTATCACTGTGCATAAAAAGCACTATATATATGGGTGCCCTGGTGTCAAAAAATCCATTTGTGAAAAACACCCGAGTGCTTTTACCTGAAAAAGTAATTACCTGAATAGGCTTCCATGCTGGTGTTGCCTTTCTCCTCTTCAGGTCTTCTTCCTCTCCTGAACATGGGTAGGAAAGATGAGACTTAATCTCCCTGTGTTATCATACCAAAGCTTGTAATACTGACCAGCTTTAGCTGATATCTTGTCCTTTTATTTCAGGTTGCCTTTACCTAGGATTTTGTGACTTCTTTTCCTACCCTGCTCACAAATGATGGTGGGAAACAGGAGTACAAACTATTTGCTATGACACCAATCAATCATAATGAAAATATGTAGTAAAGGGACTGAATCTAAGGAGGAACTATTTATGCAAGATATTACTTCTACACACGTATTTCTGAAAGTTAATGCAATTGATCCATCAATATGCTATATACAATACTCTACATTCATATTTTGACAATGCAGAACTTCTAATGTTTCAAATATACCAAGTAGTTCGGTAGGCTAGCACACGCTAAAGCACCTACAGAAATGGTGCTTCCAAAGGACGGTGTTTCTGGATCACAAAATGCGCTAACTTTTGTTTTATTCTACAGAGTCATGTAAAGCACCTCATGTGGACATTTTGAACTACCACGCAGATAAAACTGTGTTCATGCCTGAAGATACAATTGAGTATGCATGTTGGGAGGGATATCAGCCTGCAAATAATATGCCAACTGGTACCACAAGGTGTGGCATAAATGGTGAATGGAATCCAGAGCCCCGGTGTCTTGGTGAATATTGTTGTATTTGTTCTCTATATATTTTGTGAAACTTTCTTCTTAAAGATTATTTTTTGTTTGTTCTGTTCTAATCAGTAGCATTTTGTCTATTTTTTTGTAAGGTGCACATTATATGTTAAAATATTTTGTCTTTGTAGCAATCGAATGTGAAATGCTGACATTGCCCAATGGAGACTTTTCTCCCAAGAAGGGTAAATACCGCAACGGAGATGTTGTGAAATTTACCTGTACAAACAATTATGTGAGAGTGGGACCTGCCTCTACTCAGTGCTATTACTTTGGATGGTTTCCATCACCACCTGTGTGTAAAGGTAATTCTTCTGTTAACTTTGGTAGGAAATAGATGAAAATGCTTGGGTCCTAAAGTCTTCTGTGGACACCGTCTATAAACCAGTCTTGCTCCCAGGAGCAATTATCCCACCTTTGTCTCTAAAAGGGCAGGAACTTTGTATCATTTCATGTGTTTCGCTGTTTTATGTGAAAGATTCTGAACAGTTGAACTTTCGATGCTGAACTTTCGGTTAGCTTTAGTTACACCAACTGAAGTTTGGCAAGAACTGAAAGTGAGCTGGTAAATGAATTGTGCAAAATTCTGCTCAGGTTATTGAATTATGTGTGAAAAATTACTAATTTTTCTAAAAAGCATAAATAATGTGCAATGTGGCAGCCAGGTGTGATTAGTCTGAGTAATATACTCTCTTACTGTATCCTAAATGTGCTACATTATGCCACTGCCTAAATGTTGGTACCTTCTGTACCTTTTTCTGATCACATGACACTGAAGGAAAAAAAGCTGTTTTGGAGATGACACAGAGCTAGTTATTATTAAAAAACTGGGTTGGTTTTATCAACCACTTCTTTTATCATAGCAGGCAATTGACAGTACATGGAAATAAGAGAGTAGAGTGAGCCAGGATGATGCTTATCTGTTTGTGATCTCCAGCCCAGCACAAATCCAGATATTCAAAGGCATAAGCCAGTGACTTGTTTAACCTCTTCTACTGATTTTTCTTAACTTTAAACTACGAGTTCAATCTATTTTATGTTGCACTTAACATAAAACTGTGCTAAAAACAATGAGTTAGTATATGTTAGAGCATAGATTTGATCTCTTGATTTCAGTGAACGCCAAAGGCTGTGGGCCTCCACCTGAGATTACCAATGGAAGTATTGCTGATGCCTCTGTGAAACGGTCTCATCATGGGGACAGAAAGACATATCAATGCAACAGTGAACTGAAATTGGTTGGATCAAATGAAATAGAATGTGTTGACGGAGAGTGGTCATCTCCTCCCTCTTGCATTGGTAATCTATATAACTCATACTTGTGAGAAGTCTGTAATTCACTGTAGGCTAATACTTCACAGATATTTTCACAACTAAAATTACATATTTGCTGGTATAATACATTGTGTTCAAAATCATTATCATGGCTGAAAAGTAAATACACACTGTCTGGTAAAGCGAAAACCTTATTAGTAATACAGTTGAAATCTTAGAAGTCCAATAAAATAATTGTTGTGATTATAAGAAGAAAATAAATACATAATATGAAAGAATAATTATAAATATATAAATAGTACAGAATATCTACGTAATGCAAGGAATTTATAGTATAAAATTGCAATTGTTATATGCACACTTTCTCTTATTTACTCCTTTTTCTGGAAGAAAGTACCCAATTTCTGTGATGTCATTAGGTAGCATACATCAAACCTGAGGGTACAAATGTCAGTGACAGGAGCTGAAAAACTGCTTATGCAAAACTACTACTTGTTTGCTCAGACAGCATCTCAGAGTTAAAGTAGAACGGAATATTCAAGCCGAAAATCTGTAAATACAGAAAGTAATTCAAGGCATTCTTATGGCGCAGGATGATCTAACAGCACAACCAATAAAAGGTGCAGGTTTTATAGACTGGTGTACTCTGTCCCTATACATATACATTGTGACGCGTCTTCCATGAGCAACGCTGATGGATTAAAACTGTTCAGCGCTTAGCAGAAGCTTGAAAGAAGAGTGGTCCAAACTTGAGTGCAGGGTTGTTCAGATTCAGTGTTTGAGTTTATCATGTGTCTTCCCTCTCCCACATCCAGAGCAGTCATATGCCCTGATTCCCCTTTTGCACCTTTTTCCTGTTCAAAAAACCCCAATACTCACTTGCTGCCCTTATGTGTGCTGTCACTACCTCTGCAACACTGACAGCCCAAAGCAGGAAACTTCCTGTTGTCACACAGAGATGACAGCGCTGCAGCCCTCTAAGTGATGATACAGTGGTTTTCACTTCTTGTGATAGTACTAACTGCAGGTGCACATTACAAATGTCTAGTTGGATAATCAAGTATAATTTTGACTGATTAGATCCACGTGAGCTGGATTGATCCCACTCAGGGATCCACGTGAGCTGGATTAACTGAAGGTTTTCTTACACTTTAGGGTTTACATACCAATGAAAAACAGATTGGGGAAATTACTGTTAGCTGAAAGTAGTTGTGGAGCATGCTGTGGAGTTACCACAGTGATGGAAAAGGAAGGGAAAAAACAGGAGATGGATTTAGTACACTGACTAAAGGATACACATACTCCAGCCACTGTTACAATTAATGGGAGTAGGTTTGCCTCACGAAATGGAAATATTTTTATTTAAGTTCTTTCAGTATTCATATATGACTCCAGTATTATTGTGGAATACTTCTGCTGTTTTCAACAGAAGACAAAATGCCATGTGGATCTCCTTCCTCTATTCCGAATGTTGTTCTTCATCAGGAAGACCAGCCGCAGTTTTCCCATGGTGATGAAGTAATGTGTGGATGTAAAGAAGGCACTGGCAATTCTGAGGAAATGAAAATAAAATGTCTTAATGGGGAATGGAAGCCTTTACCGCTTTGTGTTGGTATGCTGCATCCATACATACTATTTCTGTAATATTTCAGATCTGAGTGAAACATAAATCTATTTAAAAGTTCAAGGATTTCAGCTATCAGCACACAGCCAAGGCTACTATAGATCCATGCATCTCAAGTAAGTCCTTCATCCTGGAAAGACTCCACACCTACAACTCTGTAAGCACTCTGAGTAGGTTTGGTGAAGGGAATGGACTCTTGCGTAGTGGGTAAAATCAAGTATAGGCGTACAGGTGTACATCGTTTGTGTATGGTGGCTTTTACCCATTTTCCAGTGTTCCTCCCTAGTAAAAACCTTTCAGAAGCCTTGGGACATACCTGCAATAAAGTAGCATGCCTGCTGCATTGATTACTTGTAGTTTCATGTCTCTTTGTACTACTTTGATTTTTGAAACCCTACTGGGAAGTAAAAATTACATTAGTAACCAAAGTGTGCTAGGCTTTTATGTGGATTAGTCCTTTTTAATTAGAACCAAATTAGAACCAAAATTAGAACCATTTTTATGTGGATTAGTTGTTTTCTGATCAGTAGTTTTCTCTTTTTTTGCATCTTTCCATTTAGTTTTGCAGTGCGTAAGTTGGATGAAAATAATGCCTTTTCCTGACAAAAAGGAAAAAATTACATTGGAGTTAGTAATTTAAGAAAAAAGCAATACTGGACAAGAATAACTCTTGTCTGTGAAAAATCACTCCAGCCAATTGCTTGTCTTTCTTTAACAGAACACATATATTCAATTCTTGGTTCCTCCTTTCTTTTGAAGTCATTTTATATTCATCAGTGATTTGAGAACGCTGTGCCTTTATTTACAATTACGCTGAGGTTTGAATCAGGCACAAAACACGGTCTGATGAGCTTTCACAATCAGCTTGTGTTCTGACTCTCAGAATCATCGGTAGAGGGCATGAAACACAGAATCACAGAATCCCAAGGGTTGGAAGGGACCTCAAAAGATCATCTAGTCCAACCCCCCCACAAGAGCAGGGTAACCTACAGTTACACAGCTACATTTCCACAGGAGATTGACACCTGATACATATACAATGTGGAGCAGTACTTCCTTTATGCTCCTGCTTCTACAAGCTGCTTCTTGCTCATCTTACTCTTGTTTTATAGTCTTAGGGAAGAAAAGGATTACTAGGTTTTGTATTGTTTACTGCACCCAACAAAAGGGAAACTGCCAGCATAAAAACAAATGCTTTGTGAGGTGGAGCAGCCTCATCTTTAGATATCTGGAGCAAGCAATCATTCTGTTACTGTAATCTAGGAATCTTAGGGGTTACTTCACAGTACAGTAAAAAACGTAACTCTTTCACATGGACATGCATTAGGAAACTGATGACCTCTTCATCACAGAATGCATGTGTATGTTTCGGTGTTTTCACTCTTTTTGTTGATTTTTTTCCAGATCCATCCCCTCAGTGTGTTCTTCCAATGGGTGTTGAGCTTCGCAAGTCAAAAAAGGAGGCTGGGTTCCCTGGAGTTATACGTTACACATGTACAACAGGTGACAGAAAGATTAAAAATGCAGCCTGCGTGTCTGGAAGATGGTTACCAGAGATTGAATGTACAGGTATGGGTTTAGATTTGCATGCATTTTCTTCTTTTTATGGAGGAATGATAAATGCTTATTATTAAGCCTTCTTAGCATTGCTGTGTCACCAGTCTGAAATAGGAATGCTTACATATAAGCTTGTACGTATGCTTACTCAGTAATATGCTAAGGGATAGTAATGAATAATTACAGCAATCACTTAAACAGCTAACTGGGTTTAGAGATGCACGGCTTTAGTGAGCCTGACTTAATCATGTGTACTCTGACAATGGAACAGTTGGCACTGCCACTTCTGATGTGAGGAAAGACGCAATGGCAAATTTAAGCTCAGTTCTTTAAAGCTCAGTTCTTCAAAGGGTCTGTACTGTGGCGCAAATGAGAGTAGCGCATAGCTGAAGCTCAGGCCAAAGTTCCTTTATTTCCTGGAAACACTCAAAGCTTTTCTAGTCCTGAGTTTGCTTTTTTTTTTTTTTTTCAATTTCCTTCTTTGTTTTCCCTGTATAGCAGAATATTGCCTGTAGAAGGCATGACTGTGAAGCAATCATCGCCTCACTGCCTGCTTTGATTATGCCAGATTCACGGGAAATGATGCATGGAAGTGGGAGAAGTAGACAGAGGGGCAGTCACTCAAGGGAGCATTCCATTTCAAAAACAAGTGTCCCTATCTTCTCTGTTTTCTGGAGCCACTAGAAGCAACAAACGAAGTGCTAGAGGTCTCCCTCCAGATCTCCTTCTGAGATCTACTGCCTTCCCTCCCTTTTTCTCTCCTTTGGTAGGAGCAGCCCTCTGTTCCTTGAGTGGCAAAATTGAAGTTTATTTCTTTGTTTCTGTTTGTGATTCTTATTTAGCTCTGTTACCAGATGAGTCTGAAGAAAAAAAAAAAAAAGCCCACAAAGTGAAACAAAACAAAACAAGAACCTCCAGAGCTGGTCCAGGTTTCCTAAAGTAGCTCACCATAGAGAGGAACAGGGAAAGCACACAAGAGTGTGCAGCTGTTTGTAAAGGAAAGGAAGGACTACAAAAAGCTCCAGCATCAACCGATGTAGGCAATGGTCTTCTCTAAGTTGGAAGCACATACGCATCCAAAGGCAGTTCTGGCATTTCTGAAGCAGAACGAAATGATCATGATTGATGTTGAATAAGCTTGAGATAACTACTGAAGAATTATCTGCTGCCAGTGTTTTCCTGATTGCTTGTCTTGTAATCTGCATTGAACTGTTCCACTTTATCTTATGTTTTGTTATAACACGAGTATGTGTCCTTAGCTGAGGAAAGCGCATGCCCACCTCCACCTCAGGTGCCTCATGCTCAACAGACAACAGTTGGAAGAAACTACAGGAATGGGAGTAAAATATCTTTTTCGTGTCTGAAGAGTTTCCAGCTCATTGGCGTGAATGAAATAACATGTATAGAAGGGAAATGGCAATCACCACCTCACTGTGTGGGTCAGTAGTGGATTCTTTTTCCTATTTATTTTGTTATGAATTTCTGTGTTATGCATTTACCGTCGTCATTAACAGCTGAATGGTAGTGTTTATGTTAATATTATCATGAACAGGTAACTGCAGAAAAGCAATAGAACGAAGTTGCTAAAGAAAGTGCAGTTAACCAACTGCTGGAGAGTAAATCTTTTCATGTACGCAGACTTATCTATCTGAGGTGGGAAATGCAACTTTCAGGCAGACCCTCAAGAGCTGTGTGTTTGTTTGTTTAGTATGATGCAGAATGGGTTGGCACAGTTTTGACTAGCAGCCTTTAATAGTGTCATGTTGAAAATATCAGTAGTATCTGTTATTTAGTTATAGTAGCATCAATCTTTGGTTTGGAGTTGAGATTTCTCTTTCAGTTTTTTGAGCTTCACAGAAACTTAATCCATTGTATGTATCAGGAAATACATTCTAATACTTCATCATTTCTCTTTTTGATTTTGATTTTCATGTCATCACAAAACTGCACAGGACATTGTTATAACTTTATTAATGGCGGAAAAACTTAATAGCTATCATTCTAGAAACTCACCTTCAGTGTCCCCAAACAAGATAATGTCTCTTCTATTTCTCTGCCTATGAAATGTTCCCCATTCTTCATGCTAAGCTGTAACTGTATCTCTTTGCTTTGAACAACTGGAAATGGCTGTAATTTGGTAGAAAGGAAAAGAGACAAACCCCACATAGAAGGGAGAGAGAAGTTTTGCTCTGTGTGTGTTATCTATTTTTTCATCTTCCTTTCAAGCCAATTAATTTAAGTTTGGATTATTTCTTTGTCTTTGACATTTAAGACAGCACATGCCATGAGGATATTGTCTTACATTTATTCATGTATGTTCTACATATATGTTTTAGAAAGCCCCTGTTTGCCACCACAACCCATAGAATGTGCTGATGATCCCAGGCTGGAAAATCAAAACTTAAAAATTAAAAAAGAAGGGAAAACAATTTATCTGGCTGGTGCCAGACTTAAGTATGCTTCTCGTCCTGGATACAAGTTGGACGGACCATCGGAGATAACGTGTTCTATGGGAAACTGGACTTCAGCTCCTACATGCTTGGGTAATATCAACAAATATTTGGGTTTTTTTGAAGTTCATTTAGCCATGAAATAGAAATAAGTTGAAACAGGAGGTTCAATAGTAAGTGCCAGTAACTCCTTTTTTTGCTATGGAATCTTATCAGCCTCATGGATGTCTTCAGAGCAGTCCAGATTGGATATAAAACTGACTTTTGTCTTCAGTTTAGCTGTTAAATTTTCCCTCATTCTCATGCAAGCTATATTCAGTTCATATCTCTTCCAGGTGGGTCCTGGGCACATCCGCACAATGCAAGGTTCTGTTTACTACACTAAAGCCTAGGAGCTGCTTTGGTGCTTTGGTGGTGGAAACCTCTTCAGTGCAGTAGGGGACAGAAGACTTCTTTGTTAAAATTTTGCCTGGCATGGTTAGGAACAGGATCTATATCTTTCAGTGACTGAAGTCCATGCCTGTTTAGGGGAATGATTTATTTAATCTTCCACGTGCTACCTATTACATGAAATCCACTGTCAGAGGATGACTGTGATGATGTTAGAAAAAGCTCACTAAAGCATCTGTTTGTACACTCATTCTATGTCTATCACATTAGCACAAGCATCAGCTTTCTGTATCTTTGCAGAAATGCCATGTGGAAGTGTTCCAGAAGTTGCCAATGCTCAAACAGAAGGCAGAAAAAAGGACGTTTATGAGCCTGGTGAAACAATTCGCTACCAGTGTGATGTGGGGTTCCTGATTGTTGGCCCCCCTGAAATTATTTGCAGAGAGGGAAATTGGACAGCACTGCCCCTTTGTGAAGGTATAGGTTCTGCTTCTAACTAGTCTGTGATCCTTCTTGGTCTTTCATGTTGTGGATTGAAATAGCTTCAACTCGGGCATGCAGGTGAGTCAGGCCAGTAGAGCCACAAGGTGACTTGCTTTGGATGGGCTGCTACAACTCCTCTTTTTCTGGCTCAACACAAACAAAAAGCAGGGTCTATGAGCAAAGAAGCATTTCCTCTGTGGGCAAAAGCTAGTAGCTAAAGTTCCTCTCTCTGCTGAAATTAAGCAGGCAGAGGATTATGGAGGGATGGATGCAGAATGCACAGGAGGGGACAGCTTGTGGGGTAATGTGTCTTATGTTCACATCACTAAGCATGTCGGTAGCTGGAAGTTACTTTCAAACAGTAAAGAAATCACTTAACTCTACAGCACTTTAACACACGATGCTGTACGGCGCCAGTCAGTACATTTGGGGAATCTCTACAACTCCTTTTCTCTTTTAGTTGCTCTAGGCAAAAATAGTGTTGTGTGGCAAAGCAGTGCAGAATAATAAAGACCATAACATCTTACTTTACTTCCTGTACAAAAATGGTCTATAATACACAAACTGTTTTTGTTCTTCAGGAACAATAATGCTCTGGAATGCAAGGCCTGTGATTTTTATATTGCTGCTGCTCTACTGCTCTTTTCAGATGTTACGTGTGGAGCTGCACCTGAAATTCCGCATGCGCACATCACAAGCACTCAACAGGAGAGGTATCTGCCCGGTGCCAGAGTGCACTTTGAATGCGAAAGCAATTTTCAGATGATGGGTGGAAATTATGTCACGTGTACAAATGGAGAATGGTCACAAGCACCAACTTGCAGAGGTAGGAATCTGTGCTTTGGTATCGCCCGTTAGCACAGGGGGGACTGTTAGTCTCCCTAAACACTAAAGACTCTACCTTTTGTACTTCACTTTGCGTACCACAGCTTAGTACTTGCTGTTCCTTCCTTGAGCACCACTTTACTGTAGCTTGATGCTTCTAGAAATACTGGGGATCTTTTCGTCAGTGCCAAAAACGTCTTGGAGAAGCAGAGCCTGAGCTGCGCTGCTCTGTCATTCTGCAGTACGATGCTGCTGTTTCCCCAGAGGCTGCCGTTTCAGCCCCCCTCTGTTGAAAGACGCATGAGGGCTCCTCTGTCCTGTCCAAACCCGCCAGGGAGCACCGGAATGGAAGAAGCCGTAGGGGAGGGAAACGCTTGTTCTTCTCCAGGGCTCCGCTCTGACGGATGCAGATCCCAGCAGAGACTCAGATCTAAGCCGTGGTAGATCTGCTGGGGCCATGAGGTGGGAAGAGTGCTCCCGTGACAAGGAACCGTCAGGAGCTGTGCTCCTGCCCCAGCCCAAGTCTGGGCAGCGCGGGGTGAACAAGAGCTCCTTGGCTTCCACACATCCCCATGGAGCTGACTGCGCTTACCCGTCCCTGGGCAGCGCTGACGAGCTCACCCAGTGCTGCCACTGCTCCGGAGCTCAGATTTCCACAGAGCACCAGCCTGCTGCTACCCTGCGATTTCCAGGCATTCCAGGGCTCCCTGGGAGGGACGTGGGTGCGCAGGAGGGCCGGCGTGGCCTCTCGTGCAGCCCGGGGTAGCTACAGAAGCAGCGGCTGTTTCTGGGAGCTCTCGTTGGCCCTGCCTTGTGCCGAGGGCCCCAGAAAGAGTGCTCTCTGCCACTCCATCGCTGCCTCCACAGCGAGCTCCTGGAGCTGCGACCCACCTGAGGCAGAGAATGCGGGCAGAAGCTGGGGCAAGGGTGCAGAGGGGAGCAGCTCCAGCCCTGCAGCCGTGACTGCAGCCGTGTCTCGTTTCAGATGTGACGTGCAAACCTCCTCCTGAAATCGCTGGCGGGAAAGTTCACGGTGTTAAGAAGTCGAGGTACCTGCCTGGGGAGAGCGCCCGCTACCAGTGCTGGCGAGGGTTTGAGATGAGCGGGGCTCCCACCGCAGCGTGTCGGAACGGCACCTGGACAGAGCTGCCCACGTGCACAGGTCATTTCTCTCTCTCTCCATACAGTCGCCTGCGGGTGAGACTGTCCTGGAGCTGCCGCCGGGGCTTTTACGTCTCCAGTTCAGTCTCGTTGCTGCGCACAGACACAATGGATCTGGTGCTCCCGGAAAAAGCCCTTTTGCTGGGCTCTGCTCAGATGAGTTTGGCAGCCGAGGGACCCGCGTGGCTTCAGTCGATAGGGACACATCCACAGAGTGGGGCTGGGAGCAGTTGGTGGCCAGGCCTGATTTTGAGAGGCAGCCCTTGACTTCCAGGGCTCTCTCTCTGATTGAGTGGGAATTTCCTTCCAGGGAAAGGTGGGAAATGTGGCTCGCCTCCGGTTATTGAAAACGGAGACCTTCTGTCCTTCCCCATGCAAGAATACCCGGAGGGTGCAACTTTGGAATACAAATGCCCAGACTTCTACGTCCTGGAAGGATCTCCGACTATCACCTGCACTAATGGGCAGTGGACGAGCCCCCCAGTTTGCCTAGGTAGGCTGAAGCATGTGCTGTGGGGGGAAAAATGCTGCGTCTAGTGAGTGTGTATGGAATGATGACACCTTCTTTTGCCTTTTCAAGTTGCCTGTACGGCATCTGAAGAAGACATGGGCAGAAACAACATTGAGCTGAAATGGACCAGGGGAAGCAAGCTGTATTCCAGATCCGGTGACTTTATTGAATTTCGGTGTAAAAGAGGCTATATGGAGGACCCAGCCTCTTCCCCATTCAGAGTAGAGTGTTTGGAGGGGACATTAGAATATCCCCAGTGCAAGCCAGCAAGTAAGTCATCTCCACTTCGGGCAGAGCTTAGGTGCATTGCTATTGCATTTTCAGTGCTGAAGGCAAGGGCAAAGCCTTTAGGTGTCCTGGGAGAATGCCAAGTGGTGATCCAGGGTGCGAGAGCATCCTGTAAGCTGCAGGCAATGAAGGGTGGTGCTGTTGATGGCTGTACCTGAGCTGGAAAGCCTGCCTGGCAGAGGGCCCTGGGGCTCGTGCCAGAGCACCAGCATTTGCAGAGCATCAGTTATCCATTATGAGGTCTACAGGCAAATAACGAAAGTACTTTTTTCAGGGGACTGTAGACTGAATGAGAGGTTGATGGAAACGAACCACATTCGACTGCAGTCATCAAGCTGGTCAAGGCCCTCCACCTTCGTCACTGGGGAGTATATTTTGTTTGAATGCAAATGGTTGTACCAGCAAGTTTCACGCCCTGAGAAATTTAGAGCAGTGTGCCGGGATGGAGTGATCACGTACCCTACGTGTGAATGTACGTGCTCGGTGCCCAGGACACAGCAGGGCTGCATGAGGCAGCTTTGCTGAAATTTCCTGTCCATTGCTCCGAGGAGCCCCAGCGGTGTGTGTCAGGCTTGGTCTTCATGCTTTTTTCTCTTTCCTCTCTTCCAGACGCAGGGGTTTTTGGATGAATGGAATTGTCACAAAGGATCCCAACTCTATCAATGAAGGATCTCCACCGACCTTGTGATTTGAGCTTAATTTTTCCTGGCAATTCCCATTCTCTTGCGTTTTCTTTGCAGCTTAAGCAATGTTCTGTCTTGGAATTTGTTATGGTTTTTATGATCCATTTGTTATGATTGTTTTTGTGATCCTTTTTTTTATGATGTATTTGCTATGATTTTTATTATCCTTTTTATGTAAATGCATTTACATTTTTTAAATGTGTTTACATTTCGTAAATGTGTTTACATTTTGCCTATCCAAATGGTTGCATTTGCATTTTATCCAGTCTGCATTGATCTCATTGTTTGTTAGTTTTATTAACCATCGTGTCCTGAAATAGGCTGCCTTCGGTGGCATACGGCGACAGGAATTTAACTCTTCAATATTCATGTGGAGTATTAATACAGGCTGATTTCTCTGCAAGGAAAAATAAAATACCTTTGTTTCCTTTGCTGGATGCTAATGTATATTTCCAAACAGCTAAATCTCTGCTTTGGCAGTCCCATAACCAAATATCTGGACATATTGTCTGTGATGTGAAGATAGCAAAGTTGACCTGACTTTGTGAGCACAGACAGGTCTTTTCTTGTAGGGACCTGGAGGGGAGGGAGTCCTTCTGCTTAAGAGCAAATAAATTGACACTGAATGTCCTTTAGAACAATGGGCTCCAAAGTGGGGAATAGGCACCGCTTGGGGGTTGGAATTTCAGCCAGTGAGTTGCAGGAAGAAAATATTAGAACTTCTATTTATAATTATTTTTTGCCAAAGCAAAAAAAAAAAAAAAAAGATTTGACATTGGTGATTTCACTTGGTCTGCATGTGAGAGGGTTCAGTGTCACATATGGTACTGATGGGGGAGATCAGGTGCTCCACAGTGCAGAGCTGTTCACAGCGGCACCCTCACTCATTCATTCACCTTCAGCGTATTGCAATGCATTGTAGTTTATATGCGCCCATTTAAGTGTATATTTGTGGATTATATTTAGTTTTAACGACACAGAAGATAACACGTGAGCAAACAAGAAAGTGATAAATCTGACGCTTCTAATATAAAGTCTTCATGAGCCACATTATGAGGTAAAAGATATTGTCTCTCTAATAACACCTGACCGGAAGTCAATCCAAAAAAAATGAAAATTGTGAGGAAGAGTATTTGAAATAAGGATTTAAATCCACTGCTGTTAATGATGAATGGCTATAGCCAGGGTAGGACAAAGAACAGAGCTGGCGACCTGGTGGAAATACAAGAAAACTGTATGCAGTGTTAATAACAGAATGAGAAGAAATCTTGAGTATGAACACGAACAATATTAACCATTGTTATGAATACAGATAATGCAGTGAGAAACAGAACAGTGATCAGCTAACTCACCTGTACTGAAAAGTCCAAGTAAAAAAACCATCATGAAATCCAAGTTGTGCAAATGCAAACACTTTTTTGAGCACCTCCTGTGCTGCTGCACTGAAGGGATGTTGCTGGGAGTACTCACACTTTTAAAGCGAGTCTTACTGCCTTGGCAGGAGAGCAGAGCACTGCCCCACTGCCACCTCACTGCAGCTCCTTTTTGTTGTAAGGCATTTCGGGAATACCAGCTGCAACTCTGTTTTCTCGAGAACACCAGTGACAGCACATCAGCCAATGTAAAATCCCTGTGAAGTTGTGAAGTTATGAAGTTAGAAACAAACAAAGAAACATAAAAGCCAAATACACCACCACCATCTTTTTCTTCCCTCTTTCCCCACCTCTAGCAAAAAGATACAATGGAATTACTTTCTTTGGTTGTGAGCATAAACTTTCTGGTAAACAAGTGTGTGTCTTTCTCACTGCAAGAATAGTGTTCAGATGAGTAGTTTCCCTACCACCAGTGAATTAAATGTTCAGTCCTTTGTTTGGTGTCACAGTTCAGTATTTATTTTGTGGGTGCGAGCTTACATGTGAGAAATCAATAAGGAATTTGATACTTTAATATGCAAAGCAGAATTAAGGAAAATTAAGGTAATGTTATGCTTTACTCAGGTTACTGAGAAATACCAGTTTCAGGATGCAGGATCTCAAGAACAGTTTGATTTCTTTTCTAAAACAAGACAGTGAGGGCAGGGTTCTGGCTGTGATGACACTGATGCAGTTCTTCGTGTGGATGACACAGTGTGACCGTGACAAAATATCTCAGACCCATGCTTTGGTTGCCAATCTACAAAATGTATAAACCTTACTTATGCCCAAGAGACGTCTTCTGTTATTAATAAAATAAAGGAGTTGCTTTATATTAATCTTATTGAAAAGAGAAATAGTGCTTTGTTATGGTAGTACAGACAGCAAGTGAGAGGCCAGCAGAAACTTGCTTCTACTGCTGGTTATCTCTGTCTAAATTTCAGCAGCAAATTAATCCATAGATTACACAGATCTTTGACTGACATTTTTGTACTCAATTAACCAATATGAGCAGCCAAAGTGTTACAAATGCTTCAGTCACATAAGCAAAGGCTATTCTCATTCAAACCTGCTGTCTGGTCATTTTCAGAGACAACGTGAAAAATTCCCAGGAACTTCGTGTTTCTTTAGAGGAAAATGCAGGAAGAGTTATGAATCTAGTTATCAGTGGAACCCCTTTTTGTTGTTACCAGATGGCTGGTTGTTACCTTTAACATAGGGAAGAAGTGGACCACACCACCTAAATGTACAGCCATTGATCTTTCACTCTAGAGTCTTGTATTTTATAATGTAATAAAAAATGGCATTGGGAAACACTGATCAGTCAAATAGTTTGGTGGTCTTCTTTCACTTAGGATGGATGCTGCAAACAATTTACTCAGGCTGTTCAGAAGACTGAGACAGAATAGGGTTTAGTTCATTAACAAATGAACAGTCAAAATGCCGCACACAATCATAATTCTATGCTTGTCTGAGAAAGCCACAGCACCATGCTTTATACTTAGGTAGGCAAAAGATAGAATCATAGAATCATAGAATAGTTAGGGTTGGAAAGAACCTCAAGATCGTCTAGTTCCAACCCCCCTGCCATGGGCAGGGACACCTCACACTAAACCATCCCACACAAGGCTTCGTCCAACCTGGCCTTGAACACTGCCAGGGATGGAGCACTCACAACCTCCCTGGGCAACCGATTCCAGTGCCTCACCACCCTAACAGGAAAGAATTTCCTCCTTATATCCAATTTAAACTTCCCACTTCCCCTGTTTAAGTTTTAACCCATTACCCCTTGTCCTGTCACTACAGTCCCTGACGAAGAGTCCCTCCCCAGCATTCCTATAGGCCCCCTTCAGGTACTGGAAGGCTGCTATTAGGTCCCCACGCAGTTCTGTCCCTGAGCACAAGCATTCACAAATCACAGAATGGACCTCTGGAGGTCATCAGCCCTCCTTCTCAGGCAGGGTCACCTGGAGCAGGCTGTCCAGGACCATGTCCAGAGTGCTCCTGAATATCTCCAAGGAAGGAGACTCCACAACCTCCCTAGGCAAAAGAAGTATTTCCTGAATTTCACAAGGGGTCTTGTGTTTCAGTCTGTGCCCATTGCCTCTTGTCCTGGCCCCCCGAAAAGAGCCTTCTCTGCACCCTCCCTTCACGTGTTTAGAGATATTGATGAGATCCCCTCCGAGCTCCCCTTTTTTAGGCTAACCAGCCTTCTTCAGGATGAAGAATAATTTGTAGGCAAGGAAACTAGTCACGACCACCAGAATGCAAAGGTAATTTGTCTTCTAGTTCTAAAAACAGCCTGTGAAGAATCTGGTTTTGCTTACTGCTGAATATAAGCTTAATTTTCTGTAAATGTTATGCATCTAGTAACATTTAGTGCACTAAAACACATTGTGCCTTTTCAGTTCTTCTTGTAACACATCTGAAAATATGTTCTCACTTTGTGATTTGGAGCTGTCGGCACACCTTGTGTGGAAATACAGAAGGCACACCTTCCACCATCCTGGAAAAAGACTTCCATCGCTCTGCTCTTCCTATGCTCACAGCGATATGATATTAAATGTGGATATGGTATGTGAGTCTAACAGTCCCACTGCTTTCAAAGGGAGTTCTGGGTAAACAGCAGTTCACAGCCTCGAGGTGTTCGTCCCGTGATCATGCTGAGAAATTTCACCTGCTTCCTCCTGAAGCTTAAAGTAAGAACTTCAGTCTTCTCCTTTCTGGTCTTAGACATGTATGAACATGTTTCTACCTCAAAAATAAAGGAGAAAAATTAAAAAAATACTTGGAATTCTAGTTCTGAACAGAAAAAAAAACCCAAAGAAACATTCCTTATTTCAATGTGAATGAAATGCAACTATATCAATCTTAATGTACCACATCTGCAACCAAGCGTCAACAGCAATAGCATCTGCAGTGCTATAGGGCATCCATCCGTACACCTGCATAAAACAACTAAGTCAAGGTGATCACAAAGTAAAGAGCTCTTTGCTGGCATCAGTCAACCTGTCAGCCAGCCAGCAAAATATCAATCAAGAATAGATCAAATTCTCCATCAAATTATCAGATGGAAATATTACCTATAAACATGCAAAACCCTCTCCTCATTTATCACTATTATAAAAAAAAAAAAGTACAGTCACTGTTTGGTATAAATTTGAGATTATTTGATTGATGCTGATTGTCTTGAAAACAGATACGCTTCCACCATCTGGGAGATGGTGACTTCCACCTCCTTTTGATAATGGACATAAATATCACTCTTCTTGAAAGAGTATACACCAGCTTCAACAGTGCAATATGGATATCTCTATTTCTGTGAAATCAAGGAAAATAATATTGTCAGATAAAATGCCGGCTGATGGAGAGACCTACTAGTCAGGTTGTTAAGTGTGTTTGTTTTGTAAAATGAGATGCATGCAAAAATACCCACCATCGTAACAGAAAGAGAAAGATACTAGAAAGATACAGAAGAGATACTTACATTTATAACATAAACTGCCTTTCTATGGCAGCCCCCAAACCTCAACAAACCACAGAGGAAAAACGCATAAGATTTTATATGAAGAGAACCTCTGTACCCTGATTTTCACTAAATAGGCATGCAAAAGAGAAAGAGCTTTTTAAGACAAAAAGTAAAGATTAAAGAAAAAAAATCATTCCTGACCATGAACATTATTAAATCCATACTGTCTTTTTAATTAAGCCATTAATTTTTCATTCCATTAGCAAAACTTATGCTACCTTAATTTATTAAAACATATAATCAAAAGTGATTATGCTTTGCCTGTTTTCTTAAGAAGGAAAGAATTCTATTGTGCACTAAGGTAAAATACTGAGAGACAGGAACTACCTGAATTACGATTTGGAAATCTAATTCTTAAACCTGTTACCACAGAAGAAGAGGTAACTTACATAGCCTTTTTTTAATTTCACTTCTGCTGCTCTCACTAGATACAAACAACACTAACCTAGAATGGATTTCAAAGAACGTAAATGGTTTTGCTTACTGTGGGGCCTAAGGGTGCTATCCCTGTGAGAGTTACACCCTCAGCACTGCATTGCCAAGGACACTGCCACAGCAAAACAGCCCTCAGTGAGTGTGCCCAAGCCTCTGAGGCCCTTTAGCGACATAACCCCCCTGGATGTACACATAATGCTGGACGTTCATCTGTGAGCAGAGGACAGGATGGGCTGGATTACAGAAATGAAGACAGCATCTTGTTGATAAACACTGAGGCAAAGGATGCATTAAGTACTTGAGCTCCATGTGGGGCTGCTGTCAGCAAATCACCTACCCCATTTAGGGACAGGTGAGATTTTTATTGTTTTAATGCTAGTGTAGTAATAGATTATCTTCTTCTGATCCTTGATAGCCCTTGCAAGTGTCACTCTAGGGAAGCTTCAGCTTTCTTAGCACTATTCATACAGGCTAAGTCAATGCCATAGACAGTTGGCCTCGTAACCTGTTTTTCACCTCAATCTCTGGGAACTGATTTCTACTTCAAAGATCTACAAGAAGTCCCTGCTTAGTCAAGCCACTGTCCTGATAAATGTGGTTTTCCTCCTGAGTGCCAGAATTGAATATTTTTGTGCTTGGAAGATTGTGTCCTCCAAAGACCTGTAAGCTTTTCTGGACTCCACTACCACTCTCCCAAGCAATCCCACCTACCTGTTTCCCAAATAAGCCAAAATCTGCTCTCCTAAAGTGCATGATTTACCCAGCTACCTGCTTTGCTCTCTCTCCCATAAATCACAAAATCTATGAGTGCATGGTCATCACATCCAAGGTTGCTATTGATTTCCACAACCTCAGATAGTTCTTCCTTGTTAGTGAACAGCAGACAGAGCTGTGCACTGTGCAGATTGGCCCATCCAAGACCTGGACCAAGAAGTCAACCCCATTTCTATCCAGAAATTCCCATTTCTTGCATCCCAATATCTTGCTCTTCCAGCAAATGTCAGGTAGGCTCATGCGGCCTGTAAGAACTAGATCTATGATCTAGAGACTTCCCTGAGTGATTATAAAGGACACTCCACAAACTTCCTCTTCATGACCAAGCGGTCAGGACACTCACCTCTGCCATGACCCTAGGGTAGTTTTCAGGCAAGTGCATGGAGTTGAAGCTAGGAGCTAGAATAAGGCCAAATACACTCTACTTGCTAATAATTAAAGTACCTGCAGGATTTCACTCTTGTCTTTGTAAACCACCAAAGCCAGCCTATTTTAGGACATGATGGTTAATGAAACTAACAATGAGATCAATGCAGACTGGATAAAATGCAAATGCAACCATTTGGATAGGCAAAATGTAAACACATTTACGAAACGTAAACACATTTAAAAAATGTAAATGCATTTACATAAAAAGGATAATAAAAATCATAGCAAATACATCATAAAAAAAAGGATCACAAAAACAATCATAACAAAAGGATCATAAAAACCATAACAAATTCCAAGACAGAACATTGCTTAAGCTGCAAAGAAAACGCAAGAGAATGGGAATTGCCAGGAAAAATTAAGCTCAAATCACGAGGTCGGTGGAGATCCTTCATTGATAGAGTTGGGATCCTTTGTGACAATTCCATTCATCCAAAAACCCCTGCGTCTGGAAGAGAGGAAAGAGAAAAAAGCATGAAGACCAAGCCTGACACACACCGCTGGGGCTCCTCGGAACAATGGACAGGAAATTTCAGCAAAGCTGCCTCATGCAGCCCTGCTGTGTCCTGGGCACCGAGCACGTACATTCACACGTAGGGTACGTGATCACTCCATCCCGGCACACTGCTCTAAATTTCTCAGGGTGTGAAACTTGCTGGTACAACCATTTGCATTCAAACAAAATATACTCCCCGTTGCGGAAGGTAGAGCGGCTAGGATGGCTTGATGACTGCAGTCGAATGTGGTTCGTTTCCATCAACCTCTCATTCAGTCTACAGTCTCCTGAAAAAAGTACTTTTGTTATTTGCCTGTAGACCTCATAATGGATAACTGATGCTCTGCAAATGCTGGTGCTCTGGCACGAGCCCCAGGGCCCTCTGCCAGGCAGGCTTTCCAGCTCAGGTACAGCCATCAACACCACTATCCTTCACTGCCTGCAGCTTACAGGATGCTCTCACACCCTGGATCACCACTTGGCATTCTCCCAGGACACCTAAAGGCTTTGCCCTTGCCTTCAGCGCTGAAAATGCAATAGCACTGCACCTAAGCTCTGCCCGAAGTGGAGATGACTTACTTGCTGGCTTGCACCGGGGGTATTCTAACGTCCCCTCCAAACACTCTACTCTGAATGGGGAAGAGACTGGGTCCTCCATATAGCCTCTTTTACACTGAAATTCAATAAAGTCACCAGATCTGGAATACAGCTTGCTTCCTCCTGTCCATTTCAGCTCAATGTTGTTTCTGCCCATGTCTTCTTCAGATGCTGTACAGGCCACTTGAAAAGGCAAAAGAAGAGTGTCATCATTCCATACAGACTCACCACATGTAGCGCTTTTTCCCCAGAGCCTACAGAAGTTCTTTGTGTCAAAAAAGACTTCCAGCTCTTTGTTCTGACCCTGTGTTACACAGCAAAGACATTCACATCCAACCTAAAAAAATGGAGACCGTGGCTAAGAGCCCACACAGAGCTCTGGAGAAGCCCTTTCGCGCTGGCAGTCCAGTCACACAGGGCAAGATTGAAGCAGGGGTGGGAAGGTCCGCAACGAACCTCCTGTGTCTTTTCCTCGATCCATCCTTCCCTTCTGCTGCCAACCTCCCTACATTTGTTCCCCTGTGGCCCTGCCATGGACATGACCCTGCATTTCCCCAGCAGTGCCCTGCACTCAGACCCACCCTCCCTGCTGTCTATTGGGCATAGCAGCTTCCCTAGCTCGAGTGCACTCAGGAGCCCTGCACAGAGGTGGAGAACCCCTCACACAGGAGGGTTCAGCCAAACTTCTCTTAAACCCGCCCGCCCTGCAGGCAGCAGAGGGCACTGTAAGAGCTAGAGTCAGGGAGAAACTCCTTGTGGGCAAAGGGAGGACTCGTTGCTGTTCTGCCCTGCTACATCGCAACCCAGCACAAGCACTGCCGCACAGGTTCTGCACTCAGGCTCCAACAGGAGCAGTCCCGCAGCCTCTGACCACACAGCACGTACTTCAGCCTACCTAGGCAAACTGGGGGGCTCGTCCACTGCCCGTTAGTGCAGGTGATAGTCGGAGATCCTTCCAGGACGTATCCTTCCAGACAGTCTTTCCAGCTCAGGTACAGCCATCAACAGCACCACCCTTCACTGCCTGCAGCTTACAGGATGCTCCCACACCCTGGCTCACCACTTGGCATTCTCCCAGGACACCTAAAGGCTTTGCCCTTGCCTTCAGCACTGAAAATGCAATAGCAATGCACCTAAGCTCTGCCCGAAGTGGAGATGACTTACTTGCTGGCTTGCACTGGGGATATTCTAACGTCCCCTCCAAACACTCTACTCTGAATGGGGAAGAGGCTGGGTCCTCCATATAGCCTCTTTTACACCGAAATTCAACGAAGTCACCGGATCTGGAATACAGCTTGCTTCCTCCTGTCCATTTCAGCTCAATGTTGTTTCTGCCCATGTCTTCTTCAGATGCCGTACAGGCAACTTGAAAAGGCAAAAGAAGAGTGTCATCATTCCATACACACTCACTAGACGCAGCATTTTTCCCCCCACAGCACGTGCTTCAGCCTACCTAGGCAAACTGGGGGGCTCGTCCACTGCCCATTAGTGCAGGTGATAGACGGAGATCCTTCCAGGACGTAGAAGTCTGGGCATTTGTATTCCAAAGCTGCACCCTCCGGGTATTCTTGCATGGGGAAGGACAGAAGGTCTCCGTTTTCAATAACCGGAGGCGAGCCACATTTCCCACCTTTCCCTGGAAGGAAATTCCCACTCAATCAGAGAGAGAGCCCTGGAAGTCAAGGGCTGCCTCTCAAAATCAGGCCTGGCCACCAACTGCTCCCAGCCCCACTCTGCGCATGTGTCCCTATCGATTGAAGCCACTCGGGTCCCTCGGCTGCCAAACTCATCTGAGCAGAGCCCAGCAAAAGGGCTTTTTCCGGGAGCACCAGATCCGTTGTGTCTGTGCGCAGCAACGAGACTGAATTGGAGACGTAAAAGCCCCGGCGGCAGCTCCAGGACAGTCTCACCCGCAGGCGACTGTATGGAGAGAGAGAGAAATGACCTGTGCACGTGGGCAGCTCTGTCCAGGTCCCGTTCCGACACGCTGCGGTGGGAGCCCCGCTCATCTCAAACCCTCGCCAGCACTGGTAGCGGGCGCTCTCCCCAGGCAGGTACCTCGACTTCTTAACACCGTGAACTTTCCCGCCAGCGATTTCAGGAGGAGGTTTGCACGTCACATCTGAAACGAGACACGGCTGCAGTCACGGCTGCAGGGCTGGAGCTGCTCCCCTCTGCACCCTTGCCCCAGCTTCTGCCCGCATTCTCTGCCTCAGGTGGGTCGCAGCTCCAGGAGCTCGCTGTGGAGGCAGCGATGGAGTGGCAGAGAGCACTCTTTCTGGGGCCCTCGGCACAAGGCAGGGCCAACGAGAGCTCCCAGAAACAGCCGCTGCTTCTGTAGCTACCCCGGGCTGCACGAGAGGCCACGCCGGCCCTCCTGCGCACCCACGTCCCTCCCAGGGAGCCCTGGAATGCCTGGAAATCGCAGGGTAGCAGCAGGCTGGTGCTCTGTGGAAATCAGAGCTCCGGAGCAGTGGCAGCACTGGGTGAGCTCGCCAGCGCTGCCCAGGGACGGGTAAGCGCAGTCAGCTCCATGGGGATGTGTGGAAGCCAAGGAGCTCTTGTTCACCCCGCGCTGCCCAGACTTGGGCTGGGGCAGGAGCACAGCTCCTGACGGTTCCTTGTCACGGGAGCACTCTTCCCACCTCATGGCCCCAGCAGATCTACCACGGCTTAGATCTGAGTCTCTGCTGGGATCTGCATCCGTCAGAGCGGAGCCCTGGAGAAGAACAAGCGTTTCCCTCCCCTACGGCTTCTTCCATTCCGGTGCTCCCTGGCGGGTTTGGAGAGGACAGAGGAGCCCTCATGCGTCTTTCGACAGAGGGGGGCTGAAACGGCAGCCTCTGGGGAAACAGCAGCATCGTACTGCAGAATGACAGAGCAGCGCAGCTCAGGCTCTGCTTCTCCAAGACGTTTTTGGCACTGAGGAAAAGATCCCCAGTATTTCTAGAAGCATCAAGCTACAGTAAAGTGGTGCTCAAGGAAGGAACAGCAAGTACTAAGCTGTGGTACGCAAAGTGAAGTACAAAAGGTAGAGTCTTTAGTGTTTAGGGAGACTAACAGTCCCCCCTGTGCTAACGGGCGATACCAAAGCACAGATTCCTACCTCTGCAAGTTGGTGCTTGTGACCATTCTCCATTTGTACACGTGACATAATTTCCACCCATCATCTGAAAATTGCTTTCGCATTCAAAGTGCACTCTGGCACCGGGCAGATACCTCTCCTGTTGAGTGCTTGTGATGTGCGCATGCGGAATTTCAGGTGCAGCTCCACATGTAACATCTGAAAAGAGAGTTATTTCCACATGGCATTTTATCAAAAGATACGGAAAGCTGATGCTTGTGCTAATGTGATAAACAATAGAATGAGTGTGCTTTTCCCACCATATAGATGCTTTAGTGAGAAAAAATGGTTGCTAATTTGAAGAACTTGTTTATACTTACTGCATAAGTTTTTACTCATATTGTATATTGAGCATAACTGCGTGAAATTGTTAAGACTATGTTTCTTAAGGCAAAGAAAAGGTTACGTCTCTCTGCCACTCTTAGAAATGTACAGGTCATTAAGAGAAAACTGACTCCTGAAGAGAGTTCCTTAAGAGAAGATTGTGTCCTGAGACACAATCCATTTAGGTTTATCATCATTATCTGAGTGCTTTCCAGAAAATCACAGAAAGAAGCAATGCCATATAAGCGAAAATACATGACATCACAGTTGTGCAGCTTGAAAATAGACATGTTTGGTACTTTGTGCACATCAGTCACCTCATTTGTCCTTTGTTGAGCTATCTCATTTCTGAAAACACGTAATTTTACCACTAAATGAATTTCTGCTTATATCACCTACACTGGTAATGGTTTAGCAACTGAATTACGGATTCCTCAGCATTTCTTACTATAGATGTCTTGACTTATGCCATCATATCGTTTATACTCCTGTTACCTGAAGAAGGCACAAAAATAAAATGTGAAAAAAATCAAGAAATTGTACAACTGTAGAAACCAAAAGACTTATTCCTGATGAGCAGATTTGGAAACATACTTTATAACCATAATTTGAAAACTGCCTTTGCTTTTGGTTTAAGTAAGAAGGAAGGGAGTGATTCTCTCACATTATGCATCTTTGATTTTGATGACTTGCCCTCTGCACTGGGTTCACACACAACCTTATCATCAGCAGGTGCATTTGTGGTGGGAAAATCAGTTTCCCATAGAATAAAGAGTCTCTGATAGCACAGGCAGATGCAGCTCATGTACATGAGCAAGTGCAAAATCACAGAGAAGATGTATTTGATCGATCAATTTTATTCAAGTACGGTGCATATTTACCAGAAATACATGAAGGAAGCTCAATATGCCCATCAAAACACTGTTTGATAGGAGAGGCTGTGAGTTTGAATCCTGTCTCGCATGCAAATATCTCCCACTGACCACTTTGAATCAAAAATGCTCGTCTTTGTCCATTGGAGAGAAGTAGGTTTTGGGCTTCCAGTTGCTGTCTTGTAATGGTACACGGTGCTGAAGGAAACAAGAAAAACTAAAAATTATGAAGTATGAATATTTGGTGGCTTTTATTATGTGAAGCACCTCCTCAGCAAAGACAGTTCAAAACCAGCTTGGTTATCACTCGGCAGTGATTTTTAAAAGTAGAATGCGGATGACTTAAAACACTTGATACTCCTTCACAGTTAATACAGAATGCATAGTTTTAGGAAGTTTATCAATGATATCCACTACTTCCAAGCATATATATAGACTTTGAGAACAGCAGTGATGATCTCAAGTACTGACTTCAGGAGATCACAGTCCTTGAAATAATTGATGAAATCAGTGAGATTATGTCCAATTTTATCCCAGTTTATAAGGCTCCTAACAAGGAGCTTCAAGGAGGAAACTGAAGACAGCAAAGCAGCTTACCACAACAGCAATCTTCCCATTTATGAGGGACAGTTAAGAGCCACATGAAAGGATGTCTTAACTAATGTAATCGTGGTGGAAGGAGGCAGTCACCATTGTCAGTACCTGCACCTCGTTGCACAAGTTCTTGGAAGTACAGGCAAAATGTTTATCTGCTTGTAACCTTCCAGACAGCTAAAAAATTCTTGCAATAAAAAACATGTCTGAATGTAGATGGTTTTAGGACACTAAAGGCCAAGATCCATTAAGGTAAGCAGCATTGAATCCAGGGATTAATTATGGTCCATTCCAGACTTGGTAATCTAGCAACAACTGCAAACCTAACAAAGTTGGAGTTTCAGAATCACTAGAATTGTCTACCAATCCAAAGTCAACCAGCAATAAAAGTTACACTTACCCAAACATTTTGGTGGCCCAGGTACCCAGATTTTTTTAAAGCATGTTACCCATTCTGATCCTGATAAAGTGTATCCAGGGTTGCACACATATTGCACACGGTCACTTTCCTTATATGCTGATTTATTCCCACTAACAATGTCTCCAAAGTCAACAATTGGTGGGTCTTCACAGGCTGCTCCTGCAGAAGCTGTGCACAGATTCTTGTTATTTGACTGCATGTTCCCATTTTCTTCTTGTCCTTATTTTTCCCTAATAGCAATTTCTTCAAAATCAGTGATGGGTGGGTGTTTGCAATGCTATTCTAGCAGAAACCATGTACAAGTTTTTGTTCATTAATAGATATAGGTCAATAGTGACAGCTGCAAATAATGACAGCACACAGGAGTTAAATAATATTTCGATTACTGACATCCCTCCATTTGGGAATATACTATACTAATAAACAGCACCAACTCTTTGCTCTAAGAAATTATCATTGTCTTCACTATTTTTACAGTCTTTGATTGAAAAAAGTTACCAAACTGAAAACATTTTAATTGAAAATATGAATAAGCACCTGAAATTCTCAAAGTACAGTTTCTGGTTTTTCCAGCATTACCCTGGAAAAAAGTTTTAGACATTGCAGTCACAGTTCTCAGTTTTCCTCAGTTCTACAAACAAATCTGTTTATCCAGGATTTCTAAAAGTAGTTCCAAATGAAAGAAGTTGGATCTTTTTTTCTTAAGGTATTAATTACATACAAAAAAGCACTTTCAAAGGCAGAGGGGAGAGAATAATCTTAATATGATGAATAAAGTTAAATGGATCAATCATAAAGTTTAAAACTGATTATTTTAATAAAGTTATATATACAGTGAAAACCTCCTTCAGGCAGTATGGCATTTTTGTATCATAGAACTTACTGAAATAATAAAGTACCTGTATTTTTAAAGAGTTGTATTATGATTCAAAATCAAATCAGTATTTTGCATTTTTAATAGCATATATTCAAAATAATAGTAGCTAAATTTAAATACAAAGGAATTTATATGGACTAATGCATTTTAAGTGAGTTATGGCTTGTAATAAGTTAGGTTCTGATGAGAGTCATAAAGTTTAGGCACAAGACAAAAAAACAAGCTCATACAAGGAAATACAAGGTAAATATTCTCAAATGCATAGTTTATAGTTCTAAATGATAACTCTCCTGTCAAACTTCTGAAAGGACTTCTGTAAAAAAATAGATGGTGTAGTTTTAGCAGTTCATTTTCCTTGATTGTCACCTGCTACCTAGATTAAAATGTAGATTTCCACTTAATAGCTTACCTCTATATGTAGTACAGCCCATCCACAGCATTAACACTATGGTGTGGTGCAACAGTGTCATTTTCAAGCTTTAGGAGTTAAAGATGTCCTCTGCAACAGTCGCTGCTTTCTGTGCCCAGAATCGTGTGTTACTGTATTCACTCCCATGATTCCCGAGGCTGTCCTTGCAATCTCCCCCAATAATTTTCTTGCAACACAGCAGTCAATTTGTACAGATAAATTATGCAATTGTTGCAAAAAGGCTTCGATGCTTTTTGTCACAAAGCTTTTCAGACTGAACTTGACACAGAAGCATTATGAAGCCCATAACCAAAATCTCCTGTATGTTTGTAACACACAATACAGTGCACTTAGCTCTTCAAACTTAAGATTTTGTTATGGACCACCTTATATGTGGAGCCCATAATTTATTATCAGTCTGCTTAAAATTAAGCAAGACAGGAGGGGAATGCCACAGTGATCCATTAGTGAACAAGGATCTTTGTTGAGAAGAGTTCAGTTCAAGTAGCAGGGGTCCCTTCTTCCTAAGTATTGACATTTGCTTGTGTTTAAATGTATTTTCTTAATACACTCCATTGGTTTGGATCCCAGTTATTCAGTGTCTCTGCCCACTAAAATTGGGTTTACCCGCATAAGACCAAGTTGCGCTTGTGCTGGGGCTGCTGCTTGACCACCATGGTTTGTTTTTATAGTCGTTGATCTCTGTCTACCCCTATATTATCCATATTCTCCTTTCCCACACCACATTTTAGTCTGGAGTCAGAGATAGCTCAATAAGTGCTTGTTACCAGTAAGAATTAGAGCTAAACTAAAACACACTTAGGCAGCCAATGGGGTGACTGCTGAACAACTGCTATCACAGCTGAATAAGCTAAAACCAGCTCAAGACAAACCCAGACAAGCCCAGAGATCCTGCACTGCAAAGTCAATGCGCAGCTTCTGTTCTTTAATTAGCAAAGGCAAAAACTGTGCTTGTTGGGCTACACCAGCAGGATGACTTTGAGCAAACTGAGCTCCTCATGTCACAATACTACAAATATGTTAAAGATTATTTTCTGTGGAGTTTCTTTACACAATCTTCTTTTTAAGGGGATTTTATTTTTTTTTCTTCCAATGCGCTTGCTGCCATGAACTATCGTGAAATACCGGATTAACCAGCATAGCAACTGACTTTGAGTTGTTTTTTCTCCCTTAAAAACACATATGGCATTGTTTTGTTTACTGAATGGTAACATCCATTTGAGGATCAACAGATACTGCTATTACTATATATACAAAATCTGTTTCATCATTGATATGCCACCTTATACAACTGGCAGAACTTGAAAGCACCTTCCAAAAGGCTTTTTGCTAAAGATCCACGAAACTCTCAGTGACAAATGCCTAATATTAACACCTATACTAACCATTTTCTTAAGGAACTCAGCACATTCTTTAGAGAAAACCAGGAAATATAAACACGTGGCTAATATTTCTAGAGACATGAAGTATTTATTTGTATTTTAGATTCTTACATGCTAGTCCAACATGCCCTAAGGACTGTTG
This sequence comes from Lathamus discolor, assembly GCF_037157495.1. Lineage (NCBI taxonomy): Eukaryota > Metazoa > Chordata > Aves > Psittaciformes > Psittacidae > Lathamus > Lathamus discolor. Next base: position 55,309,379 of record NC_088886.1, on the reverse strand, counting down.
TTTACGGAGTCCTGGCAGGTTTGCAATACAAAACACCAAACCCCACAAACAGTATATAAAGCTTTCTGGATTTCACTGAGTGCAGTCTTTCTGGCTCACTTCCTCATCTTCTAATCCTCATGTGCTTCAGAAAGACTGGTCTCTCACTCAGGAACTTTTCGTTTTAGTATAGCACTAAGAAAAACAAAAAACATGAACTAAAAGAAAATTAATTTCCACCTTATATGCCACTATTCATGCCCTTTTTATAGATCATTAACTTTTATAGATCTGTATAGGTCATTAACTTTTGGCCTCATTTGTAACTCAGTCTCTGGAAAACACTGAGTTACGTTTTCTCAGCAGCAATTGCTGATCAGGCAGCCATTTCCAGTCAGTAAGCTCCAAACAGGTTGCATAATTTTTATTACAAAACATATAGATTTCTTTTTTATAAAAAAAGACAAAAGAAAATATTCTTCCTATTCAAGACCATGTTTCCTTATACACAGAGGAGAAAATACAGGCACTGTTTAAAAGATCAGATCTTCACACCAAGGTAGTAGAGGACTATACTCGCTGTGTAAAATCACTTTGGCTTTGCCTTGATACAGGGTGAAGCTCAGCAAGACCAGCCTTCTGCAATACTGCTATGGGCTGAAGCCTACCTGAAAGCATTGCTCAGATAAGCGAGAACCTGACTGCCTTTGCACAGCCCTGACTAGATGGCCATTCATCTTGAATGAAAATAGAAGGGCCTTTGGTTTGTCAGTGTCATTGAACAGAAAGCTTACAGTAGAAATTACTATCTTCTTGCTCTACCAAATCTGCTGCTGATTAAGAAAATTTAAATTACATGCTACTGAATGGTGCAGTACTGCTCTTGTATCTACTCTACCCAAAATTTCCAAGATAGCTATCTTTCCTTTCTGATATCAGTTATTGTTTTGCGGGCCTTTGATACCTTTCCAACTTCAAAATCCAGTGATTTCACATCAGGACTCCAGAAAGTAAATTACCATTTTTTAAAATGTTGGAAGTTGTTCTGAATTCTACTTGTCCCACATGTTCTGCAGACTGACTTTCCCCCCATTTTCTCCAGTTCTGCTCTTATAAAGGGCATTTACCAAATATTGTTATGCTTAACCCAGAGCTCTTGAAAGGCAACGGAGGTCTGGGCAACAGACCCACAGCTTCACTGCATGAAACACTTTAAAAAAAATATAAAAGTTGTTGAAACCTCACTGGGGAAAAGATTCACCTTTGTTAAAATGTGCCAGTCTGCATCAGTACATACAGCATGCAAAACTTTGATGGTTGCAGGAATTGCCCTGGTCTGTGAGTTTATATCCAGACAGAAGTCAGTTTTCTCTATTATGTACCACGGCAGCAAGAATCCATAGATAAATCTGAATGCCTTTTCCATCCGATCAAAACATGAGTAAGTGCAAGATTGTTATGCAAGAGGAAAGGAAAGGCCTGTCTCTCATGATTGAATAGTTTTAAACTGGAAGAGGATGAATTTGGATTAAAGAAAATTTTTTTAAGGAAATTCTTTTTCTTTTAGTGAAGGTTCTTCCCTGTGAGGGTGCTGAGGCCCTGGCACAGGGTGCCCAAAGAAGCTGTGGTGGCCCCATCCCTGGCAGTGTTCAAAGCCAGGCTGGACAGGGCTTGGAGCAACCTGGTCTAGTGGAAGACATCCCTGCCCATTACGGGGGGATTGGACAAGATGGGCTTTAAAGGTCCCTTCCAACCCAAACCATTCTATGATAAAAATAAAAGGCTGATCTTGAAAAAATTTGCACAAGCCAAATTTGGTGCAGAAATGTTATCATATTATCTACCTACTCCCAAGTCAGAATTATCTTTTTTAACCGTTTCTTAAGAGAAGGCTGTGAGGACACTTATTTCTGGTTTTGGCTTCCTAAAGACAGAGTACAGAGTAGACTGAGCCATACTTTTTTCAGAGGTGCACAGTGATGGGATGAGAGACAACAGACACAAATCTGCAGAAAAAGGAGTTCCAGTTAGATATTACGAGAATAAATCCACCATGAGGGTAGGCAGACACTGGAACAGGTTGCCGAGAAGGGTTAGAAAACATCTCCTCAGAGATACTAAAAACTCAGCCAGACAGGGTCCTGAGCAACATGATTCTTCTTTTGCAACCCTATGCCTAGCCATGCAGAAAGCACAGCAAAAAATTCAGGACTGATAAAGGGTAAAATTGAGGTCTTTGGTATGTTGATGGTTATTTTAAAAGTTACTCCAGCACCATGGTTCGGTAAGTCTAAGCAAATAATGCCAAAGAAAAAATTCTTTCTCTTCTTCCAAATACACTTAGGAGGTCAGAAACACTCCTGTGCTTATATATCACTGAGCCTCATTTGCGCTGTATATTCCACATGCACTAAGCACAGTGTTTTGGCAGATGTGCTTTCAGCATCTCATCCACACTAGGAAAACGGCAGGCCTGAGCTGTGTGCCTGCAGCAGTTTCTCTGCTATGACAGCAGTGTATGTAGCTGCTCTATGTCTTCCCCCACTGCCTAGCCACATGCATTCACATTCACGAATATATTCCAGCAAAATTAAAGTACTGGAAAGGAGTCCTTAACAAAGTTTCCTTACCTTACAAAAAGCAACTTGATCACTTCCTGTGTCTTCATCAGCTTCTGTGAGAATTTTGTTTTCAGTTTGTTTTGTTATGTTCATGTTGTAAATCTCTATTTTCAAGATTTGACACAGATTTTTCTTAGCTTTTTCAGATTTTAAAACCCAAGCTGTAGCTTTCATTTTCTTTCACATAATTCTTCCGTGCTACTTAACAGAAATAACATAGTCCAAGATTTCAGATTGCAAACAAGTTTGTTTTCAGATAATTCATGAAAACAAAAAAAAAAATTGTAAAGGGGAAAATGAAAGAAATACATTTTTTCTTCACCAGAGAAAATACCTGAATGCTGTCCTGAACATGCTGCAAAAAAACTAAGAACAGGAGATTTAAAAACACTGGCATAGGCTGGTGTTAGAAAGCAACTGAGAAGATGTTGACGCCATCGGGCACCAACATAGCAATAGGTGGATGCTCCAGTTATTTCTCTGAGGTGTTTTTCCCTGCTAGGTAAAGAATAAACCCTTCTTCCATGCCCTGAATTAGTCTTCCAGACCATAGGAACAGGTTTGATCTCTGTGGTATAGTTAAGACTACAGATTTAGGGTTTTGGCCTAATCAACACTAAGGTGAGCAAGCACAGGGCTGCTTGACTGGTATCCCCAGAGAGTCTGAATTATATCATCTACACCCCATATTACTCTTTTTATTATTTAATGTTCCTCTTTTCACCATGTTTGTACTTCCCTTTCTCCACCCCAGTATCCTTCCAAATAAACAACCTGCCCCAAATTACTTTTTTCCCCATTCATCCCAGTTTGGTTACATCTGTATCCAAATTTGTTATTTCTGATTCTGATACTTAGGTAATATTGACCTTGTGTGGAGTTACTGATACAGTCACAGATGTACTAGTTGCCTTGCAAGATTTTGCATACAATCAAGACAAGTCTAGTCCATCATGTAAACATCTTTCATGTTAAAGGGAAATAGTTTTTTCATCTATCCATCATAGACACAGGAATAATTAGGATGTAAAAACTCAGAGACTGAAATAGATTTCTACGTATTTGAGCCACAGTACAAATAGTTTCTGGATACACAGCAAGCCTAAGTGCCAGCTATTGAGGTAACAATGCTCAATACACCAAAATTTACTGGTTAAAAACTGATCAGTTGGTTTAAATGAACGCTTACAGTATTTCTTAACTGAGAAAGACTCACGAATTCACATTACAATCGTCGTTCAAAACATGACCTAGAAGTGAAAGCTGTGAATATCTACTTTGGATTTACATGTCATACATCGGAAGTCTGTTATGTTAAGTTGCTAAATCTTGTTTTATTTGTCTTAGTTTTTAGATAACACTTTAGAAAACAATGACTTTTTAATCTTTTGAAAGCATTTTGGAATGCTATTGTAAGTAGCATATAAAAAGCTATTTTTATCAATCTTTTCTTCTCCCACCAAATGGTTGGCTGGGTTTTGATTAAATAAGCAGAATTTGTCTATTTCTTGAATGCTTGAATTTCTTTTTGGTCTATTCACCTAGCACTCACAAAAGCTTTGGAAAACCATACAGAACAGCACACATACGTGCAATAATATCAGAGAAAGATGGATTTTACACAAAACATGGAAGAAACCCTTACTTACAGTGACATTTTTATTAAAACATAATAAAATGGATGCAAGGCAAATGTCCATATTCCTGAACTTTCTTCATATCTTCATAGGCAAAGTTCCAAGAGTACCACTATTTAAGTGTCATAGGAAATCATACGAAATAGTTGGACTAGATATTTTAATAATTTTAATGCTCTCAATTAGCAAAATGATGCTTGCTTGACCTTTCTTAAGAATAATAATTAACTGTTCAGTAGAAGTTGCACATTTTTAGGTTTTAAATGGTTTCATATATCCCTTAAATGAAATTTTGTTTTTATACTTGCTTTATTATTCTTGCACTTCAAGCCTTGTCCATTAGAGGGTTTTTACCTGTGAAAGGAGACATAGGTGTTGTTAAGATGTACAAAATAATAGGCCTCACTGTAAAATTAGAGTTTAACATCCATTTAAAGGGCACAAAGCCTCAAGTTAGCTATATTCTGTAGTCACAAAAGCATCCATGCTGTCAAAATTGTCAATGTCTTCACAAAGGGCACTACTTGCTCAGCATCTCCTCATTGTGGTGGCTTTGCTCTGGCCTTTCAGATTGTGACTCACCCTCAGGTTTATTGCTGTACAGGTTATGAAACTCCTATGTCCTAAATTTTCCATGCGTATGCCAATATTACATTCTCCTGCTGCACTGCCAGTCCTCACACCACAAAGACCTTTCACTTCCCTTTCCCTTCAAGCTCAGACCCAACAGTGCAACTGATCACTCATTTTTCAAAGTTGACTGTAGTGATCTTAAAAATGTAAGATCACTTTAATTCAGGTGTTAACACCAGGTAAAGAATATGCACATACCTTTCCTGAAGTCCATACTTATTTTTCTCTTTCAACACACCTTGGATACATCAGCAGTCCTCTCTTACACTGCACTTGAAATAACGTTGTACCAGATTCTGCTCCAAAATGGTTCTGTTTACAGTAAAAACCAACATAATCCCCATGGTAAAAGTAAACTTGATTCTCATAGAACCCTTGGAGCAGCACATTATTTTTCTCCATTTCACTTTTTGACAAAATACATGGCTCTAAAGAAAAGAGATGTGATCAGTGTTAATGTACCATGGTTTTGACTAGTCACCACTAAAATTATAGATTATTTCCCATTCTCCTAATGTAGTATGCATGAAAATTTGGATACTGCAAGCATATCATATTTGAGGGGAAAAAAAATCCCCAAAGGCCAGACTAGCTTGCACTGGCTCCTATTAAAAATTTCATCTTGAAAAAAGAAAAAATGAAGTTGAGATCTTAAAGTTCTACTTGACAATATCCAACTTATAAATTCTAAGTGTCTGAATTTAGAGAGAATTGGGGTTGTTCAGCCTGGAGAAGAGAAGGCTTTGGGGAGACACTGAAACTTTTCAATACTTAAAGGGGGCTTACAAGAAGAATGGGGCCAGACTTTTTAGTAGGGCCTGTTGCGATAGGACAAGGGGCAGTGGATTTCAAGCAGAAGGTTGATTCAGATGGTTGTAAGGAATACATTTTTATAGTGAGGGTGGTGAAGCACTAGAACAGGTTGCCCAGTGAGGTGGTAGATGACGCATCCTTGGAAACATCCAAAGTCAGGCTGGACAGGGCTCTAGGCAACCTGATTTACCTGAAGACATACCTGCTTATTGCAGAGGGTGTGGGTTAGATGACATTTAAAACTAACTTCCAAAGTATTATATGATTTTATGAATTACAGAGAAGAATAAATTCTTATCTATGTTACCAAACTTACCTATACACAGTGGTGGTGAAGTCCATTGTCCTTCAGAACAGTAGATTTTCTCAGATCCTTGCAAAAAATGGTACTCAGAGCAACTATACTGAACAGAAGAACCATTGTCATATTGAGTCAGGGGTGGGAGAGTAAGAGCTCCATTCGCAATAGAAGGTGGAGAGTCACATTTTTCTGTAGGAGCTGAAACGAGATTAGAAACATTGGGGAAACAGTCAATTTCAGAAATTCACAAATCAGCAGCTTTAAATTCCTGTCCACACTAGATGCCTATCAGTTCTCAATGTATTTTCTTGCTATTTCATTATGTCCCAGAACAGAAAGCAATCTCTGCTTAACTCTAACTGGGAAATCCCTTGTGTGCGTTTAATGTTTTGCACCTGTCTTTCTACAGAGCTTTGAATTCTCTGTGCTTGGAGATGAGCTCCTGCCTCCTTTCTATAGCTTTCCACATCAAAGAAACTGTATAGTTTTTCCATGCTTGGATATATTTAATAATATAGGTGTCTTGTCCATGCGTATCTGCATATCTGTATTGTTGAATTTTAAGCATCTATTATTTACAACAGATTCTAGGCCCACACAGCCAAAGCAAATTATTTCTAAATAAGTTTGACATTGATTAATTAAAAAGGTAAAAAAGTATTGGTGTACCTTGCATAATGCATTTTGGGTATTTCAGCCTGCCGTGGCTGCACTGTGTCCTCCCAGGAGACAGAAGGGTAGTCTGGAGAAAACTGTATCCCTGTTTACATTCAAACTCTATGAGATCGCCATGAAGGAAAATTAATTCTTCTTGTCTCCATTTCAGCTCTATGTTGTTGCTGTTCATATCAGTTACATTAAGAGTACATGGTTCTAGGGGACGTAAAGAAATGAGCTGAAGTAACAGAAATAACATTTACCAAAAAAACCCAGCCTAAATTGGGAACAGAAAATATCAGAAAATGGACACTTCTGACAGCATCTGGTTTCTGTATTGGTAAACATACATTAACCTAGGTTTACTATTGAAGAAAGGAACTTCTTCACCGTAACTTGAAAGGACTTTTATAATGGTAACAGTCATCCATCAAAACTGACCCATCAGATTTGGCTGACAGGTTTGGTAAGCCCTTCGAGGATAGCTGTTAATACACAGTAAATTTAAGCCGTTAACGTAAGGAAGTGTTTTGACAATTCCCTTTGGTTTTTTTTGTGGGGGGGGTTGTTTTTTTTTTCTCTGTTTTGTCACAGTTAAAAGAATTTTGATATCTTCCAAAAACCTTTTGGAAATTTTGTTTTCTGACAGGTTTCATAAAACTTAGTGTGAGTAGCATGTCAGGTAGCATAGCTTTCCTTTAGACAGTTAACCTCATTAACTTACCAAAGCAAGTTGGTAGTTCTGTCCAGTTTCCTTGTTGGCAGTAAACAGTACTAGGTCCGTCCAAAAAATGGTAACGCTGACAACCATATTCTATTGAAGAGCCATTTTTGTAACTTGTCAATAATGGGCCAAGAATAACACCATTTTTAATCACAGGTGGAGAGGTACAGTCTTGCTGCGTTTCTAATACAAGGTAGGGAGTTAGGTAATTAGATATTTGAAACAATGTTAACACTGGTGAAAGTCTCAGACTAATAATAGACTGAGCAAAAAATTATCATACAAATAAAATATAAACCAATATAATTTCTTTTTCAATTTTTTTTTCAGAAACTCTACTCTTGCCTTACTGAATTGCAGACAGGTATTTTATTTGCTGTATAGTCCTCGCCTTTGCCAACTCTTTGACTTTTGCTGGTTTAATCAATATAGATTAGTTCTTTTTCTGCGATGAGACAGTCTTTATTCGTCGCTTAAAATATTTAGCCCATGTAGGGCTCAAAATTAAAAGAAACCCTATGGAACTGTTAATCAAAGGATCAGCAAAATACTCATGAATTTGCAAGTTCAGACAACATTAACTGAAAGGGTACAAAATAAAGGTAAATGCTCATGTATGAAATAAAAAATGAATACAGAAACAAGCATATAGGTGCAGTTTATAATCACTAGAAAAGGGCAACAATGACCTTTCATTCAGACTGCTACATTGACATCTGTAGCACATGGAAATATTTTCAAGTGTAAAGAACTATACTATAGCAAAAGAGTAATAATAGTCATAAAATGCCTATAATATCATTACAGAGTACTGAAGTCCCTTTTAAATGGAAAAGCAATGTTCACCTACTCGTATCTTCATTGTGATATGCTTTGCTTGCCCTTGTTGCTGCATCTGCCTCAAGTGATGGTGGTGCCTCAGATTCTGATTTATCCGTAGTTCCTATAACCATTCCTGTAACCATAACAGAAACAGAACCAGAGCACAAACTAAGACACAGCTCAAGTTCAAATACCAAAACAGACACACTGATGCACTTCAAGATCTAATAAAATCAATATTCTAGGGAAGAAGTACATAACATGCATGTCACTTGAATTCACCTATCGCATCTTCTCTCTTTGATTTGAGAACCTATTGTCTACCAATTAGATTGCAATTTACCTCTCAATCATTTTAACAGAAGAGGACATAAACAGTTTTGCAGATATGGAAACGGAGGTTTTCCAGATAAATAAGGCATTGTCTGAAGATCTGTTTCTGTTCAGTTGTCAATCTTCACAAAAGTACTAACCAATACAAATAGGGGGTGATGTCCATTTTCCCTTTTCACACTGGATTTCCTCAGATCCTCTTATTTCAAAGGTACTTTGACACTGTATACGAACTTTGTCTCCATTATGATACGTTCTTCTATCTGTGACTATATGGGCATGAGGAGGAAGTGGTGGTGGAGGACATTTATTTTTTATATCTGAAAATAAAAAAATGCATACTAATTTCTCACTAATCAAAACCATATACACGATTAATTGTATTATACACAATGCAAACCTATAACTCAAAAGACATCTGTGGTTGATCAAGAGTAATTCCTTACTCCCATTTTCTTAATAAAATAGGAGACCAGAAAAAAAAATTAATTGTTACATTCAGTAAATATGAGGTATTATGCTACTGCACTGCTAGAAACAACTTTATAATTTCTCCACATAGGCTTAAAATGTTTTTGGAGGACTTCAGGGAATAGAGATTTCCCCAAAACTCCATTGATACATTCTTTAAAGCAGCTTATATATTAGACCTAGATCTGCCATGGGCAGGGACAAGTTCCACTCGACCAGGTTGCTCATAGCCCCATCTGACTTGGCCTTAAGTTTGCAACTGCAATATCCTCAAGACTCGATTGAGGCTTTGTTTTCATTCTGAGCACCCCACCTTCTCTGCATCACACAAGAAAGATTCCTGCTGTGTCATCAGAATAAATACAGAGCTGGGGTCCTAACACATGCCATTTAATTGAGATATTCTAGTGCATTTTAAACACTACAGTATATTCTAGGAAAGGAAGATGATTTTCATCTTTGTACTCAATCTGAGTTTTCTGCAAGATGAGCTATAAAGGAATTACAAAAAAACTGATTTTATTGAAAATTCTGCTTAACACATCTATATTTTTAAAGGCTAAATATAATTTTTAATATCACACCATCCTACCCACCCAACAATTATTAAATTTGCTTTAAAAACATACTTCATGGGGAAAAATTCCTGTAAAAATATATTGGGAAAGAATACCTTACATTTAACTTAAACCAACAAAAAAGATTGATTGTCCCATCCTCTGTCATCAAAATGTGGCACCCTTTGTATATAAATCAGAGAATTTGTTAACATGAGGCAGTGAGATCTCCTAAATCTCAGAAGTAACCCACAGAGGGGAAAATATCCACATCAAGGTATGCTGAACGATACGAATTCTCAGCTAGCCTAGATGCTGATTTGTTCCATTTTTTGCTGTTTATTATATCTCAACTGGCTCACTAGACTTTCATTCTTTTGCAAGTTTCTTTTCTGAGAATCACTATTATCCCTCAGTTACTGGGGAAGTGATAGCAATTGCTAAAGTTGTGCTTCTGATTACCTTTCTAGTTAAACTCTGCTGAAAACATACACAGTTTGGTGAGGCTGTAAAACTCTGAAAAGGACCACAATTCCCCAAGATGAGGAGGAACTTGTCAAAGATTTTATTTTTAATGCATCTCAAGAGGCATGTTCCCACTTCATAAGGCAGGATTCAACATGCTTGATTAAACCTTTGTGCCATCTGAATATGCTTTAACTTGAGATCCAGGGGTTGAACAGCTTCCCTGTAATTGTTGATTTCTGCTTCTCCAGGATCCAGCATGCAAAGAAGCAACAGCAAGAGACAGAATCCACGCTACTGTTAGAGTCCACTGTAAAATAATTCCAAGTACCATTGTCTCCCTCCCTGCTACCTTGGCTCCATGCTTTTCAGCTAACACTTGAATTCTATTTGGATTGTGAATAGGTACAAAAAAGTGTATTTTTATTTTGCATTCATGTAGCATTTCATGAAAGAAGGTGTTCACTAAGAATCTGACATAATAAAACTATGAAAATAGGTACCTTCACACACTGGAGGGTCTGGATGCCATCCGAAATAATAACATTGAATTAGGTCAAATTCACTGGCAGAATAATTTTCCTCACAATAAAAATGAACTACATCTCCCTCTTCATAGGTTTTCTTCACAGGATAGAAACTTCCATGTGCTATTGCACTCAAAGAGGAACAAGTTATTCCTAGGAAGAAAACATAAAGCAGTGAAAAACAGCTGAGGGAGCCTTCTCCTTCCCACCCTGCCCCCCAACAGCTTACAAAACAAGCCTTTCTGCAGATTTTTGTTCATTTGTAGGATAAATCAAATTTCACACTGACTTATATTCCAGCTCACTACATACTACTGCAGTTTGGAGGAAGGGACCACCCATGTGATAGACACACTGCTTCTTCTGTAGTGTTTCCTCCTGCAGTACGATATCCCTCGTCACATTTGTATAGTAGTGTTTCGTTCAGCTGAAGCTCTTGCTGGGCTGTGAGGTAACTGCCATGATGTAAACTTGGTACTTGACATGACTCTTAAAGAAATAAAACATGTGCATAATATTAGTCACTCTTTTCATTTCAAGGTATTATTCTAAAATTTTCCTTAGATACACCTTAAAAGTGGTTATATCCAAGTCAAAACTCTTTGCAAAAATCTTTATAAATAATGAAGAATTAAAACTGCAGTAGTTTGCATGACTTTTCCAGTCATCATTTGGGAAGAAAGTTTGGATGATTTTATCTGAAACAATGTGATTTCATCTATCCTGATATCTTCTATGTGTAATTTTATCTGTGCAAATTCACAAAACTAGCAGCATGTGAAATCTGACTTCTTCCCATGAGGTACTGCTGAGAACCTACTTTGGGAGTACTCAGATCATAACCTGACACAGGCAGTTTGGCCCTACAGGTACAGCAAGGACAGCAGAATCATATACAGATAAGAGATAATAAAGGAGAAAAATGCAGAGTCCTACCAAATTTTTTAGTACAGCTTGGCTGGGAGCTCCATCTTCCTGACTGACATTGTACTGTATCTTCAGTTCCACCGCTTGGAGAGTGGTAGCCTGGATTACATTTGTATTGCAGTTTCTCATGCACTTTGAAATACGTTTCTGTGCCATAAAAAGCGCCATTCTCCAGAAGAGGCTTGTTACATTTTCCTAAATTAAAGGAGACAGCTTGAGTAGAATTAATGGTACATTCTTGTTCTCTAATGAACAAAAGAAGGGACTTTTAGCTATCCTGATCTAATCTTGTCTTGACCTATTGAAGAAACTCTACCACATTCATCAAACAGTACATCAAATTGATGGTAATAACACGGAACATTACAATCAAGGAAGCTAGAGCTAGGGAGGCTTTAGAGGATATACATCTGAGGGAAAACTGTCTATTGATTTTCCCAAAATAAGGACATTGGGCAACTTTCTTGGTGTTCTTAGAAAAACATATTAGGTTAAAGCCCTTAAAATATGTATTATTATAAACATATTCCCTGTATAGATATGTAGTTTATATACATAAGTGATTGATATCACCTTAACACATACATTTTATCCATCCTGTTATGCAGCTTCTGCTCCTGTATGTTCCAGGAAATACAGCTGCTAGAAAAAAGTTTCCTGCTAGAAGCAATGATGAGATTACTAAAGCTAACTCACTGTAGCAGCGTGGCACAGGAGACCAGCCTTTTGTAGTACAAGTTATTCTTCCATCTTGAGTCCCAGCTTCAGTTGTATAACCAACCATACAGGAATAGGAAAGCTTTTTTCCTTTACGCATAGGGAAATAGTGACTTTTGAAATTATAGTAGTACTGGGCAATCCTTCCTTTTTCTATATGTGGCAAATCACACGGTTTATCTGAAAAAAAAAAAAAAAAAAAAGGTAAGTATTTATCTCACTAAAAGTCTCAGCCCAGATACAAGTTTTTTTGCATTAGTTTATTTAATACCAGTTACATTGACTCAGGCTTTCGAACAAGGTGAATGAAATTCTGAATACTTGCAAGCAGGAAGGCTCTTTTAAGACTCACTGAAATTAAGATATATTACAGCTACATCAGTTCTTTACATTCACAGGAACATCAGCTGCAGAATGAAACTTCCTGACATGAACAGGGCAATGCTGATGCACAACACATTTACTTGACTCTATATTTAAACCAGAAGACATGAGCACACTTAGCTGCATAAACATACTGATGCCTGCTCTGAAATCCACTGACAACAGTGTCAAGGTTAGCTATGTGATAACTCCTTAATTTTGTAAGTGTTACCAGAACAGTATGACAAACAGCCAGGAGGAAATAAAGGAGTTAAAGTTGCCGAAGAAAAAGAATTTAAGATCATAATCAATGGAAAAGAAAGAAGAAACTGAGGTTTAGAAAAGAGCAAGCAGAACGACAAATAAAGGAAGACGAGAAAACAATAATAGAACACTTTTAAAAGGAATTGTGCAGAATGTGGCATGAAGGTACTTAAAACCGAAACAAACAAAAGGAAAACCCAAACACCACAACCACCAAAAAGCAATGCTAATGTTTGGATTTCTTACAAAATTATCTTTGGGGTCTCAAAAACTCTCTCCATGGCATTACAAGGCAATCTAACCTGAAGAATCAAGCTTTAAAAACTGAATTACCACTTATGTATCTCATTAGAATTGGGCAATTCTCCAACAGGTTGTCACTGCTGCACTCACCCTACACATTAAAACCAAAATAACAAACTATTGCTTCTTCACTCAGTAATGTCGCTAGAATTTACTGCAATTACTACAATTTTCTGCAAATTTTGTATTTTTACTAAATACAAATTGCCAAGATAATTATTTTTTAATAAGTCCTTTCCTCACACAGCCACTCTAGTACATACAAATTGGAATAAAGCCCAACCCCAAGCTAAAAGCCAACCAACCAAAACCACCCCAAAACACCACCAAAACCAAACCTAAGAGTAATTACGGTTTTTAAGTAACTAACAGACAGAAATGGTTGCTACCTACGTACCTTTTGTTGGCTTTCCAAAGGGTATCATCAGAGTAATTTCAACTGCTTTGTGTAAAGGACAAAACTCTAGTGAAGACAGGCAGTTTGTAACAAATATTCTCTAGTTAAACATACAGTAGAATAAAATGAAAAACTGAAAAAAGGACACCTTTACAAGTAATAGAGGTGTACACTTATATACAGCCCACACCTCTCTGACCTTGCAGTTCAAGCGGTATGTAAACTATAGAAGCCCAGCAGTTTTAAGCACCCTTGAAAATAGGGATAGGAAATGCAGAACAACCCCAAAGTAGCTTCTGCGAGGTTCCATTTAATTTCCACTCTTTTGCTTCGTGGTAAAGTCAAAACACTTAAATTCCTGACACATCAGTGTAGAAAATATTTTAATAGTACAAAATTCAATTTGTATAAACGCTGCAAAACACTCAACTACATTTCAAAAGAAACTTTTTCTGAATGAAAGTCTGAACCTTTCAATATTGCAGCTTTGAAACTCAGATGTGAATCTGTAGCCCTGAGCTACAGTGACAGATGAATCATGATCAGCCATCTTACAACAAAATTATACTTAAAAAAAAATCAGTGTTTACTCTAGGTAAAGATATGAAAGACATTGTACTTGAGTTACCTAGATTGCATGTTCTAGTTTCAATGTACATTTATTAAACATCAGAATTCAGTGTATTTACCTTCTGCAAGGAGTTTGCCTGAATACATCGTAACTAGGAAGAAAAAACAGCTTTTAAATCTCATCTTCATTACTGTCTCCATGAAGTTTTCAGCACCCATGCAAACTAAATTTTACTTTTGTAAATAATTAACTGGATTTTCAAAGGTGGACACTCAGTGTACACAGTATTTTGAATGTCACTAAAAACACTGCTTTCAGTTATTTTAGCTCTCTAAATGCCATAACACTAGCCTTGCAGAATTCTACTTCCATTTAGCATACTTTACATCTGTAAAGAGGACAGATTTTGTCATTTTGCAGTGAAAACAGGCAACAAGCTTATGAACAATTTAAACTAATGGAACACTGTTCCCTACAGAACCTCCCAAGTTCCAAGTTTAAAGGGCATTCTGTTATCACATTATTTGACTTGACTGAAGTAAGAGGAAATAGAAAATCCTCACTCCTCCAACCTACCCTCTTATAACCAGTGTCCTGGTTGCAGCTGAGATAGAGTTAATTTTCTTCCTCGTAGCTGGTGCAGTGCTATGGTTTGGCTTTAGTCTGAGAACAATGCTGATAACACACTGATATTTTAGTTGTTGCTAAGTACTGCTTATCCTGATCAAGGACATCTCAGTGTCTCTTGCTCTGCCTGTGAGGAGGGGCACAAGAAACTGGGAGGAAGCAGAGACAGGGTACCTGACCCAAACCAGCCAGAGGGTTATTCCATACCCCAGCATGTCATGCTCAGTGTAGAAACTGGGGGAAGTTAGCTGCAAAGGGCGGATTGCTGCTCAGGGATGGGCTGGGTATGAGTCAGTGGGTAGGTGAGCAATTGTGTTATGCATCACTGAGATTGTTGCTTTGCGTGAGGGTTTTGGGGACATTTTTGTGTCATTTTTTCTTTTTTGTGTGTGTATTTTTGTGTATTCTTTTCTCCTTGCCTTTTCCCTTATAGGTTTTATATCTCTCTGTTATTTCCCTTATTATTATATTTTAACTTTATTTATTAAGTTATTATATTTAACTTTAGTTATTATTTAGTTATTAACTTTAGGTATCAAGCTATTATTTAGTTATATGTTTAGTTATTATTCTTATCTTAACCTGAAGGTTTTACATGCTTTCAATTCTCCTGTCCATCCTCCATTCTCCATTCATGGCCAGAGGGGGCAAGGAAAGGGAGGGAGAGCGAGCAGTTGTGTGGTACTGAGTTGCAGGCTGGGTTTAAACCATGACAACCTGTCAGTTACATTCTGTATATTATTGATTCTGGAGGCTCTTATATTAAGAAGATAGCTGCTCCTGTTACCTGTCTGTTGGGCTTTGCTGTACACAGCTAGACCCTTTTGAGTCTTTTTCAAAACAAAATAACTCAACTAGAACAAACAAAACTAAAAAAAAAAAAAAAAAAAAAACCAACAAAAAACCCAACAAAATATCCCCCCCAAAAAAACCCAAAAAACAAACCACCCTCAAAAGTACCCCCCCCCCCCAAAAAAAAATCCCAAACAACAAAAACATAGTACCTCATTTACAATGCAGTATCACCAGACTAATGGCTACCAGTTAATTTCGTATCATGCTTTACCCTTGGGAGGCATAATCTTTAAATTTTCAATTTTCTTGGCCTTCATCTAAGAAAATACAATTCCAAGGCACAAGAGAACAGAATTTAAGTGAGATGTTGTGCTGAACATCACCTATTCAGCTGGATGAGATGCATGCTTGTATGTACTTCCTTAAAATATCGGGTTGGAATTTCTAAATTCACCCTTACAATATCCCATTGTTCCATCATAATCTTGTAGTGTTTAGGAAAAAAAATTCTTCCTACAGTCTCACATGACACCTTAAAACCTTACTGAAAGTAAACCCAAAATCCCTGGAAACAATAGCTAGTTTGAAATTCACAGACTACACCTCCCTTCCTACCTATCCCTCTCCATATCACACCGTCCAACATAACTGTCCCACACAAACAACTTTTTAATAGAATGCTACGATATTTAATCAGTATGGAATACCATGTTATTTGTAAAATGAGCAGCTGTGTAATAACAACAGTACTGCACTAGTGAAGTTGCCCGGGCTTATGATTTTATTGTACAGTTGCTTTTGGCAGTAGAACAAAACAGGATTTCAAAAGCTGTACACAATACAAGAGTTAGACATATTAATTGCAATTAAAAAAAATAAAAAAATCAAGGGTAGCTAGACACTTATTTGCTTTCTGTAAAGTTGCTAAAGATATGCTATACAAATACGTTTTCATTTACATCATCTACATTTCAGTAGTGGGCAATACCAAGTGTATCCATCACCATCAGAATTGCTTGCAGAGGATCCACAATTTCTTGCATATTATCTTTCCTCAAAACCCAGTCTGGTTTAATTCTGTGAAAATATTAATGGCATATCATTAAAATATTATACTGCCACAGCAAAACCAGCAGGCTAATTTTCAAGCATTTACCTTGAAACTGTTTTTATTCTTAGAGGAGTTACTGGAACACATACAGAGGAAGTTTTGCTGAAAAGAGTACTTGTTTTCTGCTTCATAAGTATTCTCTCTTCATCCATTTTGTGTTTACGAGCTGTAAGTTTATATAGGCTTTGGATGCAAGCAACAGTTCTTGGTATGCTTCGTATTTCCTGAGAAAATATGAAAACAGCACACTGTTAATACTACAAGTTCAAAAGCAATATACCTTCAGTGATTGATACAGAGAGGCAAATTAGAGTTTGTATCCATCTTCATAGTAATGAAAGAGTAACACAATGAAGAAAGGTGACTGGATAACTTAAGTACTTATATCTGAAAGATAAACAACTAGTGAATATATAGCTTAGAACCTAGACTACCCCAGTAAAGCTATTAGGTGTTATAGCAATAGGCATGAACGAAGGAGATTTCTTCCAGGAACAGGCTATGTCTGTTACAATACAGTATGTCAACACAAAGTTATGGACAATTGTATTGCCAGTTGTTATTAATAATAAAGTCCTTAACTTTATCTGAAAAGCAACAGTAAGTGTTTAGAAATTGGAAAAAAAAAAAAAGTTAAGTGGCAACTAAACTGTATTGAATGTTAAGCAATTGAAAGAAAGTCATCAAAACCCTGCTGAAATTGGGATCGCAGTATCATCCTCTTGCAGGATTAGAACCTCAGTGTCTTATTGACTAGCTCTGAGTGACAAAGGCATATGCAGCACAAAATAGTGTTTTTACCATCTTGGAATTTGTTTTTTTGGTTTCTTTTTTTTTTAATCAGAGTTTGGTCATAATTAATATTACAGCCATAATAGGTTTGGGAGAGAGGAAGAGAAAACAAGAATATATAAACACCGCCAAAACATGCAAGAAAAGCATGTCAAAATCAAATTATTAAACCCAAAACATTTATGTCTTACCAAAGCTCTTTTCGAGTCCTTTGAAAGGATGGCCAACAAACAACAGGTCTTTGTGAAAATGCTTCCTCCTTTCTCTGAAATTTTGTCCCCCGCTTTCCCTCTGTACATTTGCAGTAGGTCTAGTAATGTATCTACAGAATTTTCTACTTCATAAACTGCATGAGTAGTTTTTTCATGCTGTTATACAAGAAGGAGACAAGAGAGGTTAGACAGGTCTTTAAAATACCTTTCAGTTTAGAGGAAATAGCAAAATCTATATACTCTTCATGGTGAATTTTGTAGCTGATCTGGCATCTAATTAGTAAAAAATAATTCTGTATGCTACACCATCAAAACAGGTTACAAAAAGCTACCGTTTGTGCCACCCTATTTGCTCAGAAACCTGTAGAATCTGATTTTATGTTTAAAATAAAAGAATAAACCAGAATAAGTTTAGAGAAATTTAAGTTTTGCCCAAATTTTATTTTTTCACCTGAAATAAAAATAAAATAATTTGAATGCAAAATGCCTGTAGGACAGATAAGATCAAAAACTACGTTTAAGAAATATTTTAAATTTCCAAGTAAAAAACCTCCGGAACAATCAACCCCTAGTCAGTAACTACAGTAGTACTACAGTACTGAAGCAGCTTTAAGTATTTATGCCACGAGGATGATCAGGGGACTGGAGCACCTCCCGTATGAAGATAGGCTGAGGAAGTTGGGACTGTTCAGCCTGGAGAAGAGAAGGCTGCATGGAGACCTCATAGCAGCCTTCCAGTATCTGAAGCGGGGCTGTAGGGATGCTGGGGAGGGACTCTTCATTAGGGACTGTAGTGACAGGAAAGGGGTAACAGGTTTAAACTTAAACAGGGGAAGTTTAGATTGGATATAAGGAGGAAGTTCTTTCCTGTTAGGGTGGTGAGGCACTGAAATCGGTTGCCCAGGGAGGTTGTGAATGCTCCATCCCTGGCAGTTTTCAAGGCCAGGTTGGACGAAGCCTTGGGTGAGATGGTTTAGTGAGAGGGGTCCCTGCCCATGGCAGGGGGGTTGGAACTAGATGATCTTAAGGTCCTTACCAACCCTAACTGTTCTATGATTCTATGATTTATAAAAATAATGAGCTCTGTAAGAAATAAAAGTGTAAAAATAGACTATTCCATGACATAAGTTCAGAAAAGTAGCCAGTCTTTCGCAGATATACATTGCTGCCTTAAAAAAACTTACCCTAACTACTACAGTATCTTATTTCTACAGTTTCACCCAATACTTGTGATACCTTGGAATGTAACCAGTTAAAAGCAAAATTATCACTTTAAGCTCATGAAATTATTTTCTTTTTGTCAAAAAGTATATTAAATCACTGTAAGGGTGCTGGGGAGGGACATTTCATTAGGGACTGTAGTGATAGGATAAGGGGTAATGGGTTAAAACTTAAACAGGGAAAGTTTAGATTGAATATAAGGAAGAAATTCTTTACTGTGAGGGTGGTGAAGCACTGGAATGGATTACCTAGGGAAGCTGTGAATGCTCCATCCCTGGCAGTGCTCAAGGCCAGGCTGGACATGGGTGACATGGTTTAGTGTGAGGTGTCCCTGCCCATGGCATGGGGGTTGGAACTGGATGATCTTAAGGTCCTTTCCAATGCTAACTATTCTCTGATTCTATTACAAATTAGATAATTGATTTCAAAATGACAGTTAAAATTCAGAAAATGGTTTATTAATTCAAAACAGCTACTTTTGTCTCTTCAAATTTGTTCATAAATTTTCTGGGTAAGTAAATATTACAATAAAGTAGCCTACAGCTCATAAAGGTGCAAAATAAAATATTGAAATTACCTTTGAAACATTGAGTAGAACCTGAACCGAATATCTTATCACATCCATGCATGGAACACTCCGGTTGCAACTTCGGATCAGAACAAAAATGGTGAAGATTGCTCTGCTCTGGGCCATATTTTCACAACAGAGTGGGGACAACCTGGTAGCCACCTCTGTGATAATTAAAAAGAAAAAGATAATAAAATAAAAAATACAAACCAAAACCCCCATGCCCCTGAAGCTCTAGGAGTTTAATTGCAAACCAGGGTTTTCTCTTAAAGTACAAACGCAAAGAAGTAAAAACATCACAATTATTGATTTAAACAAGTATCTCTGAATCAATAGTTCTAATATTCCAGGCTAAAAATTAAGCAGAAAAAACAATCCATGGAGAAAATATATTGGTAATAATTTACTTATGTAAGGCATAGTATTATTAGGACTTCCAAGAAGTTAGAGCAATTATATCAGATTTCCTTTATATACATAACCATTTAAATATCTCGCTTAAATCAATAATCAAATTTTATCCTGAAAAAAAGCAAAAAACCCCCACTATGCTACCTAACAATTTCCCATTTTACAATCACAGAGAAAGCCTGAATATCATAATGTACACTTCAAAGCCAAAAAATTCCAGTTTCTATCATCCTGGAAATCTATCAGTTACAGTACAATGAAATACTGACCGAGATGCTTTAATGCTGCAAGAATGTAAGAGATATGTTTGTATTTTAGAAGGTATTCAATAGCAGTTGCTGTTCTGTTGCACAATTTGTTCTCTTCTCTGCTATTCTCATTAGCCTTTTCTAAACTATGTCTTATAGCTTTAGTTTTGGCTGTGTCGTTACTCTTTCTCCAAGCATATCCTCTCCACAATGCCTACAGAAAAGGAATTTCACAAAGGGAAAAAAGTTGTGAAAAACAGACAATAGAACAGAACTTCCATTACCATTCCAACTCAATTTTACACAAGTCTGTCCAAGTATTTAATTACCTTGGGTATTAATTTTTAAATAAATATAATTCAATTTTTAATCCTCTAAATACTGGATATTCAAGACCAAAACAAATGTATACATCCCACATGCATTCCCACAGAAGTCACCTCAACCAGTATCTGCTTAATATTTACTTCATTTTTTGTTTCCATTTAGCTTTGATGTCCAAACTGCAGCTGACTTGGCTTGCAGTTGAACTGGTAAACTGACCAAAGTAAACAACCTTCCTCTCCCCCAAAACCTATGAGAGAAAAATGAAAAAAAAAAAAAAAAAAAAAAAAAAAAAAACCAAAACTTTGCTATCTTCTTACAAGTGGTATTTACCTGAAATTTAATTATTCCAACTGTGAATTTTCTCCTCCGTCTGCAGGCCAGGAATCTTTGTACATTTCGCTGGATTATAGCTGCTGCATCATTTCTGCGATTTAGCCAGCCTCGAATCACTCGTTGTAATTGAATGATTCTTCGATAATCTCTTAGAAATCTCTTTTGCTGCATTTTTGCTCGGAACCATCTCTGTTTAAAATTTAAAGTATCTTTCTATTTATTTATTTAGACTTTTCCCATCATAAACAAATGTTGATAAAACCTGAAGAACTATTTTAACATGAATCTTGACAGATACAGGCACTGTAAACATTGTTAGCGGTCATATAATCACCATGACTCTTGGCTGGCCTTGCAGTAGGTGAAATGCAAGACTGCAAAATGAAATCTTAACTAAGAACAGTTAGTGAAGCATTCCATATAGAATAGAATATTTTCAGTTGTGACAGATCTATAATAATAATCTAGTCTGCTTCTGGGCTTACCAAAACTTAAAGCATGTTATTAAGGGGATTCCTCAAACACTGACAGTCTTGGGGCATCGACTACTTCTCTAGGAAGCCTGCTCCAGTGTTTGACCACCCTCTCAGTAAAGAGATACTTGCTAAAGTCCAGTTTAAACCTCCCCTGGTGCAGCTTTGAACCACTCGTGTCTTATCACTGGGTACCAGGGAGTAGAGATTAGCACCTCCCTTTTCACTTCCCCTCCTTAGGAAGCTGTAGAGAGCAAATGAGGTCATCTCTCAGCCTCCTTTTCTTCAAGCTAGATAAAGCTTGATAAGGATAGATAAGGACAGAAGTCTTTAGCTGCAATTCACAGTACATTTCTTCTAGCCCTTTTTCATCAGCGCTAGAATCGTTGTCTTCCTCTGGACACATTCAAGGACCAGAACACCATTCTTAATATACAGGGCCCAGAACTGAACATGATACTCAAGGTGAGCCCACACCAATGCTGAATACAGCGGTATGATCACCTCTTTTCACCAGCTTTTTATACAGTGTTTAATGCACACCAGGATGATGTTTGCCCTCTTGGCTGCTAGGGCACACTACTGACTCATATTGAGCCTGGTGTTGACCGGCACCCCCAGATCCCTTCCTACAGGGTTGCTTTCCAGCCACTCATCTCCCAGTTTACACTTGTGTCTGGCGTTACTCTGTCCTAGGATTTTTCTTTCTCTTGGCTGCCTTTTAAGGAGAACTACAACTCCACTTTTCTCATTTCCCAGCCCTGTGTCTTCCCCACTGTATACAGACAGGAGACAGGGTACTGTATGCCAAATCTGAGCAAAAAAAGCTTCTCCCACCCACTTGGCTCTTGCCTTAAGGGGAAAATATAACTTATGGGGAGAGATAACAGATTTGTATATATGGAGGAGTAGGGGTTCCTCATTCAGCCTCACCATTTATCTATATTGCTGTCCTTCCATTATTGAGACTAAGTCAGTTTAGAGACCTGAAGATAATTTTTACTATTAGGCGGTGCTGTAATACAGACCTGAATTTTTGCTTTTAGAGAAAAAAAACATGTTTATATTAAAAATGCTGCAACTTAGACAGGCCTTGGTATCATTAGCAGGTTAGAAACATCCAACCAAATAAATTCCTGAGGATTGTTCATGTAAGGAGATGCTCTTCATTTCATGAGCCTTACATGCATAAGCAGCATTATTTAATAAATCAGTCCCTATAATTTAGATTTTTACATGTGAAGGAACTAGTGTCATAGCGCTGCAGCTTAGCTGACAGAAATTAGACTATGTCAGACAAAGTTATTCCCCCTTAGTTAGACTAACCTGTATTACAAGAACAGACGAGATCTGTTTTTGTGCAAGTTTTAAGATGAGATGAATCCTATACGCTCTTTGAATTTTAATTGCGCAGATATGATGGTATGCAGCTGCTGTAAAATACAGTAGCCTCTTCTTCTGTTTCTGTTCTGAAATCTGTAGAAGGAAAACAAACCAAGGAACATCATTGGGTTTCATATTCAGAGATAGCTGATCACCTATGCAAAGATGCTAGTACACAGCGAGGTACGATCAGATGCTGAAGAATTGCATCTGAAACCATCATTTCAGAACTAAAGTAAGCCACCTTTCTTAAGTAATAGGTCTCTAATGTACACAATAACACAGAGAAGTAACTGTAAGCAACAACATTAATATATAGCAGAAAAGAGTTTCATTCTAAGCATGTGTGTACAGAAGTATCAACTACGGTAAGCCACAAAGATCACAGAAGCTAAAAAACACCCAGCAATGGAAACCTGTTTTAGTACTAAAGGGTCGTGTGAAAAGGGTCAGACTGTATTTTCATCTTTTCTGACCCACCAAACCCTCAAAGCAGTCACTAAGTGATCAGGTTTTCCTTTTCTTCCCAGCCAAAACTAATGCTTAAACAGCTCCAGCGATACTTTATATCGAAAGTGTGGCTTTCATTTAAAGTATACCAACCTTTTTTCTGACTAAATAACCCCGTATAAATGCTTGCAGTTTAATCACAGCTCTTCTAGTTTTGTTGTATTTCACAAACTGAAGCCTGCCTTCCTGCCAAGCCCTCAGATGTTTCTGGATAATTGCAGCGGCAGCATTTTGTTGAACAAATTTCCTTCTTGCCTTGAAACCTCTGTATGCTTTTTGGATCAAACAAGCAGCTTGAAGCTTCTGAAAAGGTTTATGAAGGACACATTGATAATTAAACTTTTGTTCATTTCTGTCATGATCAATATACATTTATAGTTCTAGATTTTTCTTGTATCATAAGAAAAGAAAATGTAAGAGGAAATACAAGTAAACACAGCACTAATTTATATGAAAGCGCACTTTCACAATTTAGAAGGTCTTTTCCCTTGCCTAAGTGTGGTGAAAATGTGGGCAATTTAACTTAACCTTTTAAGCAATAAAGCCAGCAGATAATTTAAATTTTCTCTTGCTATCAGTATAGACAGGTAATTCAACTATTTGATTGCGTGAAAACAAAAAATCAACCTCATTGCTCAAAGCAAAAGGGAAATTCAATATTTTGATGACTGAACAGTTTCGATTTGAGCAATTTTTGTTCTGGCCCCACTTTTTTCTTTTCTATACTTCTGCATATTGATGAGAAAAACCATTCAAATGCATTGAAAACTTTTAAAACAATCATGACATAACAAAGTCCAAGTGAAAACATACCTTTCTGAAAAGTCGTCTAGCCCTGTACCGCCTATATGCTGACTGAATCTTAACTGCAGCATCCTTAGTTGCCAGAAACTGACGTTGAATCATCCGCGCAGTAAGGGTTGCTCTCCATCTTCTTTGAATGATCAGTGCACAGAACCTCATTTTCAAAAACCTAACATGAAAATGCATTTTAGGTTTATTTTGATTGGTTTTGGTCCCAGTCCCCACCCTCCCCCCCAAAAAAAAAAAGAAAGAGGTGAGAACACTTGCATTTCTAAAGTAGGAAAACAGCAACTGTTAACAAAATTATTATTATAGATACTGTGAAAGCAGAACTGTTATCAAGTACAGCTTGGACCATTGGAACAAGGGGATAGCCAGCAATGTTGGCAGAAAGTCTTATTTAAAGTAGAAGATATTTTCTGTTTTCCCACGATAAGTACTTCCAGAACTTGCTGCCAAAGGAGGTTGAGAAAGGAGACAGCAGTTTAAAATGCATTAGACAGATTGACATATAACAGGTCCATAAAAGCATAACAAAGGGAATAATCTGGAATACAAATTATTATTTTTTTATATATATATGTGTGTGTGTATATATATATATCTCATCCATAATCTAAGACGCATGGATGTTGAGGGGGGACCTCAGAAAGTGGTCAGGTTAACGTACTCTCCCCCCTAAACAGAACCATCTACTGCTACTGGCAGAGGACATAGTTTTGAATGAACTATCAGGCTGATCTAGTACTGCATTTATTATAAAACCATGTCACAGGACAATAAACACAAACTAGTTTAACTATTCTGTTATACATTATACCCAGAACATGCTTCCTGTAAAAAAAAATATATAAAAAAATAAAAAATTGAAAATTGAAAAAAATAAGATCAAGGCCTACTCTTTTTAGATCCCCAATATACAAAATTTCAGTTTGTGAGGTAGCTTGAAGTCCAGAAAAAAACATTAAACATAAGAAAAAAATCATATGCAAACCAATAATCGACATGTGTATGCATGTTACATGCATGCAGCAGGATCAGAGCTTGAGAACCTATAGACCATTTGCCAGAGAGCAAAGCAGTACTAAATAACTATATAATAAAAGCTTTGAAAAGTAGAGAGATCCATATGATATTTAGTATTACCAGGTCCGCTGCCGTTTTGCTTTGAAGTGACTCTGAATAACACATACAGCTTTTATCAGAGATGCATATTCCCTTCGTGCTCTGCAGCCTCGAAACCAGGCTTGAATAACTTGTGCTGCTCTCATTTTGTTAGCCCACTGCCTGGCTTTATATCCTCTGAATGATGCCTAATAAATATGTAAAGAGAAAAACCATAATTTTCAAAGTGTTCAACTTTTAATTTTTTTAATGGAACAAGAGTATTAAAAGGAAAAAAAAGTTGTGTTAGCTTAAAAGACTTTTTTACTATTACCATCTCTACACCGTTACAAATATCTCATTTCTCACATCTAGAAGACGTTTTCTAAAGCATGCGAAACTCGTTCAGAGAAATACCACAAATGCTGCACTCTAATGTCTGTATAAATAACATCATGAAGAAACAAATACAGGAGAAATACAAGAAACAAACACACCCCCCCCCCAAACAAACAAATCAAAACACTCACTGCAAGAGCAGCAATCTTAAAAATAACCCAACAACAAAATCCCGCACTGAGCACATACAAAAAAAGGAAAACGCACACCCAACCCCACTACTATAACTTTGAAAAGTACCTGGATTTTTATTGCGCTTTCTTTCATTTTGTGAAACCTCTTTTTTTCAATGAATCCTCTGACTCTAGCCTGTACAATTATAACGTTCCTCCGGGTTTGTAAGTAAGTTGCTCTTTCAGATTTCATAATCAAGTAAGATCGATAGCATCGTTGTAGGACAACTGCTGCTTTTTTATAGCTTGCATACTGTGATTTATATTTATGCATTAAGTAATAGGCTCTTAATGTAATAGCTGCTGTTCTAAGTCGAATAAATTTTCTACGCTGCACAGCCATCTGAAGAAATGACTGAATCTTTCTTGCAGCTCGTATTTGTTGTGCAGTTTTTCTTGCTTTCATACCGCGGAAGGCAGACTGAATAATTACTATTGCTTGTCTTTGAGCAGAATACTCTGCTTGCTGTAAACGAGCCTTGTGACACGCTCTGTACCACCTCTGAATAGCAACTGCTGAACTCCGAATCAATTTATAGTGAGTCCTTGCTCTTTGGCGTCGGAACATAGACTGGATCATTATTGCTGCTGCTTTCTTTTCAAGCAAATGCCTCCTCTCTACATGCATTTTTAAGAATGATTGTAACCACTGTGCAGTAACATTAGTTTCATACAGCTGCCTAGCTTTTTTAGCATGAAAAGAGGATTGCAGACAAACGACAGCCTTTATTTTTGCATAGTTTTTCAGGTCAACTTCTTTTGCTACTTTGGCTCTGAATCTTCGCTGTATAACTCTGACAGCCCAGCACAACTGTTTGTAATATCTATGTTGTATGTACATACGATAACTACACTGTATTACAGTGGCTGAATCATGCATGATTTTCAGCTTCTGTCGTTCCTTCATGCCTCTGTAGGATGCTTGAATAACAAGAGCGGAATTCTTCATTGTCAGATATTTCTTTCGTTGATTCTTTCCTTTAATGTAGGATCGATAGTAGCTCTGTATAACAATAGCTGCAATTCTTATAATTTTATAGGACCTTCTATTCCTGTGCATTCTGTAGGCTGACTGTATTGTACTAGCAGCTAAATGCATCTGCTCAATCCTCTTCCTCACCCTAATACCTCTGTACACAGCTTGTATTTGAAGAGTTGCTCTGCGAAGAGAAAGATACTCCAAAGTATGCTCTCTTGACAGAATCAAAGCTCTGTATCTTCTCTGAAAGACAAGAACAGCTGCTTTAACAGAGAGATATCTCCGACGTTCTCGAAAAGCTTTAAAATTTTTCTGAATAACAACAGCAGCATAGTGCATTTCTTGATGGCGCTTTCTTGCTTGCATGTCTCGAAAAGCCTTCTGAATACAAGTTGCTGCTTTCTTTAAGTCAGAGTAACGTTGCACTGCAATTTTCTTTAGTTTATTGGCTCTGTACCTCTCCTGTATTAGCTGTGTTGCCCATTGAACTTTTCTGTAATGGCAGTACTGCCTATACATTCGATAGTTTCTCTGTATTGTGAGTGCTGCCTCATGTCTTTTCTTTAAGAAGCATCTTGTCTTCATACCTCTGTAGGCAGCCTGAAGAACTAAAACAGAATTGTACAGTTTTAAATACCTTTCTCTCACACGCTTCCCTTCCCTGTAAGCACGATAACGCTGCTGTATGATTACTGAAGCAAGTCTGACAGCTTGGTAAGAAATGTAAATTTTACGCATTCTTAATGTTGCTTGGATAACTGTAGCAGCTTGATGCATCTGCTGCATTTTTTTTCTTACTACAAAACCTCTATATGCAGACTGTAGGATTACAGCAGCTTTAAGGCAAGAAAGATATTTTTTATGTTGAATTTTTGCCAGTTTTGTTGCTCTGTATCTTCTTTGAATTACAATAACAGCTTTCTTGATGGAAAGATACTGTTTTCTTTTGAGAAAAGTTCTAACTCTTCTTTGAATAATCACAGCCGATTCATTCATACTTCTCATGAGTCTCCTTGTTTTCATACCACGGAATGCAGCCTGGATACAAAGCGTAGCCCTTTTCAAGATCATATAGTTGTGAACTTGCGTATTACGCTCCTTACAGGCACGGTACCACTGCTGAATCCGCCTAGTTGCCAGCAACAACTTTCTGAAATCCTGCTGCTGTTTGTGCATTCGATAGTAAGACTGTATTATTGCTGCTGACTGATGCATAACTTTTAAGTCTTGTCGGACCTTCATGCCCCTACAGGCAGCCTGAAGGATAATGATAGACTTCCTTAGTTCCAAGTACTTTTTCCGTTGTACTTTGCCTAGACAAAATGCTCTATATTGTCTTTGAATTACAGTTGCTGCCATTCTCATTGCCTGATATTTTATGCTCGCTCGATACATCTTAAACATGGCTTGAATACAAACAGCTGCTTGATGCATATGTTGAGCTTGTCTTCTAACCCTTACACCTCTATAAATTGCCTGCATTTTGATTGTGGCTTCTTTTAAAGACAAATAATTCTGCTTTTGACATTTAGCATCAATAATTGCACGGTAACGCCTTTGAACTGCTATCACTGCAGATCTAAGTCTTTCATAGTCCTTTTTGACCAGGTAAGATCTGAAGGCAGCTTGTATAGTTGTAGCAGCTTTGTTGAGTTTGTTCAATCGTTTCCTCACAGTCATCCCACGGTAAGCAGACTGCAAGACTAACACAGCTGCCTTTGTTTTTAGATAAGCTGCACGCTGGGCTTTTTTCATACAGTAAGCTCTGAAGAATTTCTGAATCACTAGAGTGGCTTGTCTTAGTTTCTTATATTTTAGCTGATTTACATGCATTCTGTAATAGGACTGAATAATTGTTGCAAGACCATGTTTCTTCTGGATTGTTTTTCTCACAGTTTTTCCCCTCCATATTGCCTGCAGAAGCACTACAGAGTTACGCAGTTGAATGTATTCTTGCCGTTGTTTCTGGCCTATAATACTGGCTCTATAATGCTTTTGGATAGTTAGCACAGCATGGTTCATAAGCCTGAATTTTTTCAGAGCCATGAATCTTCTGAAGGCAGACTGTATCTTAGTGGCAGCAACATGTTGTCTTCGGATCTGCTTTCGTACCTTCCAGCCACGAAAAGCTGCTTGTAAAGAAAGCACTGATGCTCTTGTCATTAAGAAGTTCAGTCTTTGCCTGTTACCATTTTTATAAGTTCTGTACCATCTCTGAATTACAATGGAGGCCTGAACCATTGCCTTATATTTCATTCTTGCAGCATGAGCTCTAAAAGCAGCCTGAATTTTAACAGCAGCTCTATATTCAAGTTTAAGCATTTTGCGTGCTTTATAACCCCTGTAGGCTGCCTGTAAGCACACAGCTGCTTTTTTAACTTGCAAGAACTCCTGCCTCTGACACAGCTGCGTTTTGTATGCACGATAATGTTTTTGAATGACAAGAGCAGCACTGTAGATGCTTAAATAACGTCGCCTGTCCCTTCTCATTCTGTAGCATGACTGGAGAAATATGGCAGTCTCCCTCCACCTTTGTATTTGTTTCCTGACAAGATAGCCTCGCACTGCAGCTTGAATTCTTATGCAAGCTCCCTTCAATTTCCGGTAATCTTCTTTAAGTTGAAAAGCGTACTTTTGAGATCGATACTTTTGCTGGACACAAAGCGCTGCCTCCCTTAGTGCACAATATTGCTTACGTGCTTGCCTCATCTTTACAAAAGCTTGAATTTTCACCGTTGCATCTTTCAGATTTCTGAATCTCTTCTGGACAATATAAGCACGGTAGCTTGACTGAATTTTTATCACAGCTCTTAATATGCGAGCCTCTTTCCTAACTTTCATTCCTCTGTAGGCTGACTGCAGGACAAGAGCAGCCAGGCGCATCCTCTGGAAATCAGCAGCTGCCTTTTTAGAGCTGACCTGTGCCCTATACCAAGCTTGAATTACCAAAGCAGCACTTTTAATCTCTTTGTATCTTTTTACTTGTTGGTATTTTCTCACATGGGACTGCAATGTGGTAACTGATTTTTTTAGTTGTAAAAATCTTAGTTTCTCTTTTCTCGCTCTCCACAGTGATTGAATAACACAAACTGCTTTTGTTTGTCTGTATAGTTTACGTGCCTTTGTACCTCTAAAAGCAGCCTGGAGAACTATCACTGCTGCACGCTTTTGTAAATAGTGCTCTCTTTCTATTTTTCCTAGTTTATACGCTCTATAATACCGCTGAATTGTCACTATTTTTGCCCTGTGTTCCTGGTAAATACGTCTAGCCAGCTGACACCTGTACCAAGCCTGAATATTGATAGCACATTGCTTAATACGTTGATACTGCTTCAAATCTCTGTGCATCCTATACCAAGACTGTATGACAAGGGCAGCCCTCTTTCTTTTAGCCAGTTTTGAACATTGCCATTTTCGGAAATAAGCCTGAAGAACTAAAGCCGCTTTAATTTTCTGTTGAATTTTGTTTTTTCTCCATCTTCTGAATGCCGACTGGATAGTAAGTGCTGAAGACTTTAGTATTTCATATCTCTGATGATCTTTCTTGGCCAACTTAGATGCACGCACATGACTCTGAATTGTAACAGTAGCCCAAAGAATTCTCCTATATGTGGCAACAGATTTGACCATCCTTATCCTTGCTTGAACAAAAATAACATAGTGCCTTAGCCGTAAATATCTTTTCCTAGCAGAGTATCTTCTCCAATTAGCCTGCAAGAAAAAACAGAAAATGTAGTATTTTCTTCATAGAATCTCAAGTTAAACCTAAATTTGAGGACTACCAACCTCAGACTTTTAAAGATTTCTTTATTGTTACTTAATCCCTAGGAAGATAAACCCAGATAGCAACATAAAACCAAACAAACCCCAAAAGCCAAATGCTTGAATTATTGCTTTTTTAAGCATTTTAAATCCAGCAAAAAAGATAAATCTTCTCTGGCAACAAAAGATTCCCTTTCTTACTTTTTGATAAACCTGCAATTCTTTAATTTCTACTACAAAAAGTCTTAAGAATGTAGTATCTATCTTTGGACAACAGTGGGGAAAGTATCTTAAGAAACAGAATTAACAGCCCAACTAGAAATTGATAACTAATGTAACTATTGTCTGCCATTCTGAACTTGCCCACTGCAAGCGGCGTAACACCACAAGGGTAATATTTTTAGAGCTTCTTTTGGTAATGTTCATCAGCTGCAAAGAAGCAAACCAACACAATCTAATCACTCCTTACATTGACTGGCTTAAGACCCAGTGGCTTTAATGTTTACAGTATACCAAAAGTATTCACTGAGAAAGAAGAATTGTTGATTTAATAGCACATTGCAGATTTTTCCTTGAAGAGAGAAAGCTACCAAAACATCCCAAAGGCAGGGCTTGGGTGAGTAATGCTACGTTTCATGAAGACATCAGTTGCTGAAAGCAGAACAAATGGCCCTGAGGAAGCCAGTTCCTTACAGGTTTCAGAGGAGTTTCTTGCTGTGTAATCTTATATTACCTGAATGACTGTGGCAGATCTACTTCTGGCTTCCTCCAGTTTTGCCTTTTTTAGATTTAAAAGAATCATCCTGGCTAAGTATCCTCTCCAGTGCTTCTGAACGAAAACTGCTGCATTCACTCTCCTCAGGAAGCGTCGACGAGACAAGAAGTTCATTGCAGATTTCTGAATTATCCGAGCAGCTCTGTCTCTTTCCTACAAAGAGTGAATGATCCACTGAACAGTTAGGGTTGGAATTTGCACCCAAATTTTTATGTATTAAAATAGCTATCTAAAGCAGTCTCATAAAAATTAGGCTTGTAGACACTACAGCTTTTCTTTAGTAAAAGAACTTCCTGAGACAAAACATTTATTTCAACACTGAGTTCCTTGCAAAAGGGTGGTATCACTTAAATTTATAGCCTCCCACCTTCATAGTTCTTCCTCTTTTATACTCAGCTTTTAAACACTGCTAAGGAACCCATTTTCAAGCCTCAATTTCAATTCTTATTCATAAGAATTTAAGATACCCTTACAAATGAAGCACACCAGAATGCCTTCCAGCTATATTTAAATAAGAGTATAAAGATAGTCATACCATCTCATGTCCATCTAGCCCAGAGTTTTGTTTGCATATACTAACCAGAGTTTTTATTGTAACCCAGAGTTACCCACGCTGTAATAAACAAACTGATGTAAGTACAAAGTAAAAAGCAACTAACATAACACATCATTAGCCCATCTTGTTAGAACCCTCCTACTAGCTTATCCTACCACAGGGCAAAGTAATATGTGCACAGTGTAAGATTAAATTAAAAAAAGCTTACAATGCTTAGGGGTTTTGATTCCACCTTCCCCTCCCAGCATCTTTACTAGTAGTTATTTTAAAACAGTTATAAAGGGAATATATTGACATCATCACTAAGGTTGTGCAGCTTTTATAAACATAAAAAACCTGGAGCTGAAAAACTTACATAAATGAAACGTCTGCCCTTCTACACTACAGATTCTTAGAATATTTCACTTGTACACTATTCCAACCTCAAATAACATACATCTCAAACACAGTGGGGGCATTTATCAACCTTAATAGTGTCATAGTTTTAAAACCATCACAAGATCTGATATAACTACCAGAAAAGCAAGAAACAAAATACCTTGTCACCTGTGTGACTCGAAACACTGGTAAAGTTTAGCTCCTGTAAAAAACAGTAGATCTATCCAGAAGTTTCATTGCTCTTTTCATCTTGTAGACTTCAATAGGAATTAAAAATAAGCTACTCTCTTTTTGTTTTAAGGAAGCAGTGAAACTATTTTCTATTTGAAATATTGGGAAAGGACTTACAGGGTGACACGCTCTAATCAGCACACAAAAGAAAGAACAGTAGCCTTTAGACAAATGTAATTACTTCAGAATAGTCTTAAGAAAAAGTGTGTTTTAGTAGATTACGCCACCAAGGCTATATACTTTGATAATAAAAATTGTACTCATTAATTTAAATCCTAATAGTATTCTAATAAACATGCATCCTCCAAACAGTGTATTTATATTCTTTATTTAGCATTTCTCAACGTAGAAGATGTGCAATATTGCACAGGCAAAGAGTACCTGAGAAAGTTTCAGTTCCCTTTTCAGCCTGTAATTCCTCCAAGCAGACTGAATTAATCGTGCAGCTCGAATTTCTTGACGAAGTTCTAGAAGCCGCGAGCACAGAAATGATAGGTAGGTAATAACAACCTATATAAACAGAACACAGAAAGTTAAGGGCTATACAGAAGAGGAGGACACGTTCACAGGAAAGCAGAACATGTCGACATCAGCCCTAAAGGCATTTTACCTTCTCATCAGGAATTGTATTTGACATGTCTGAGTGATGAATCATTGCTGGTATTCCACCTAGGTCAGATACTGCAGCATTGATCAGCTGGAAGTTTTTCCTTTCATTGTCCAAGAGTTCCTTGTACAGGACTGAAGCAGTTACAGCTTTGCAAAGAGAAAACATTTGTGAAACCAAACTGTGTATAAAAGAGACAAGCTTAAAATGAACTTCTATACATCAAAAAACTCACTTTGGTCAAACATTCCTTCTATAACATTTAGAGAGGTATCAGAATCTGAAGAGGATGACGGAGAAAAATTTAATCCCACTGTATGAGTTCTTGAGCATTCTACTGTTTGGGTTGTACGTTGGCACACAGCTTCCAGAGGCACGTAACATGGATGATAATGATGAATCAAATGACATAATACTCTACCATCTGAGAAAGACACTGTGAAATTTTCCACCTGTTAAACAAAATACAATAAGATACAAGTTCCTTGAATTTCTGTTACTCTTTAAGGAGAGGAATTCCCCTTATGCCAAACATTAATTCTCACAGTTTAATTCTCACAGTTCCTATAAATGGTGAAAGTTTTACGCACAAATATTTTTAGGATGAATGCTCATTAAACAACACCACCACAAAAAAAACCCAAAACAACCACCCCCCACCTCCCCCCCCCCCAAAAAAAAGTGGCAAACACCAAACCCTCACCCAAAAACAAAAACAACTCAGCATATTCCAGAAAAAAATGTTCAATTTTTAAAGGCACTTTTATGCATAACACTAACTGAAAGGGGAGATACTTTTGCTCAAACTTGGTTAAAAAGAAAGCTGCAGCTAAACCCACATAAAGATAGTTATTTCAAACTGGATTAAAAAGTCCAGAAGGGTATTTAAGACTAATTACCATCGGATGCTACTATATATTTGATAGCTGGAAGAATTCTGCTCTATAAGGAATAACCACTCTTATGACAGCAAAGGATGCATTTGCCAAAAAATGCATAAAATTATTTACCTTGATATTGTAAAATCCACAAACAGCATTAACCCATGCCATCAGTAGCTTTACATTTTCACTGTAATTTTGAGGTGAGAAATTACTACTATCTTCTTGTACACTACAAGATTTTGGAGAAGTCTTGAGAGCACTCAATTGTGTTTTCCTCTTGTGTGTGTTCCTTAAAAACTCAATTTCTTCTTTTAAATGTTCTACATTAAGAAATATATCCACCTATTACGAAGAAAAAAAAAAAAAAAAAGATTTTATGTCACCAACAGTCCAACACATTATGCATTATTCCAGCTGGATACAGAGGCTTTAAATACGACATTTTAAAGAGAGCCTACTCTCACTACTTAGTGGTACCTGCCACACTGAATCAGTAGTCTATAACTGGGATTTGACAGCATAGATGGTAGCGTCCACTACCAACTGCTTTAAATTAAAGAACCTAATCCCACATTTTCACTATCCTGTGTAAAGCAGTTATTATGGTTGGGGAAAACAGGGAAATTCCCTGAAACTTGTGCAATTTCACCATCTTTTCAGAGGGAAAAAAGAGTTTCAGAGTCTCGTTTGCATTTCTACTGAGTCCATGTACCACCACTCATCATTTATGGGACTCCAAGAGGACTTGAGCTGGCGTGATGATGTGAGATTTGGAGAACCAGTAGCATATCCACCTGGCTTGGATAAAGCCACTGTTCCCTGAAATTATTTCTTCAATTAAAAGCAATGGAACTGTGATGTGCATCAGGAGAACCAACTGAATGAAGGTGACTTCTCAATACTATAACAGTAGTTAAGAAGACAGTTAGTTATGTTTGATTTTTATTATGTTTTTCTGGCTGACAGCTCTGCAGCTATAGTCTTTGAAATTCTCACTTTAGATATAGTTAACTGCACTTACATTTCCAACTACTTAGTGGTCAATTTCCACCTCAACTAGTAAGTTATTTTACCTTTCAGCCACAAGTTCCTTCTGGATTTATTGGCTGGATACATACTTTCAAAAGACTACTGAACTCAAATTAACTCTTAAAACAGTCTCAAGAAACTACTTTGCTTCCTCTACCATTTTTTTTTTTCCACTGGCTTTGAAATACCATTGCAGTAATGCCCAAGAAATTTTCATTCTTGTTTCAAGAATGTTTCTTCAAATTGACTTTCAGGCAAACAAAAAAACAAAAAAAAAAACTAGAAGAGCTATTAGCTTCAGAGCTTACTTTATATCTGCCTATCAGTGCAACTCCAAAACTGTCTTTTCAGTTAGTAAGAGTTAGTAAGAGCTTGTCAGCTCTTACTAACCATTTTACTCTTACCATTTTGAGACCAACGTTATTTTACTTTTCACTATCGATTCTGTTGGCATACAGCACAAACTAAGTTTTCCAAAAACTAGTATGAATGTATATAAGAAAAAGCACAATTAAAATGTTACTGAATCTGTATTGCTAAGCCACAGTTAGTTGATTAGGTAAAGCTTGCATGGCACTTCAAAACAATCATTTCAGTCTGAACTTAAATTTCACAGGCTTTCACTGACAACAAATATTCATGAAAATTTGTTTGTTTGTTACAAGTAAAAGCAGCAGTCTAAGTAATTGAATAGTACCTGGAAGGCAAAAACAATTTTCCACAAGAGTGCCAACGTTCGTTCTCTGTGTCTATCCACAATATCCCTGGAGCCAATTGAAGCACCTATTAAATAAAACAGGGAATTAAAGTGTGCACTACTCCAATGCATTTAGAGTAACCCTGCTTTCTAGGCCTTACCACTTTCATCTTTCAAGTGAATTCCTCGCTCTTTTAGGACATTAAGAACAATGTCAACATTATGCATCTTCTGTAGGCGACTTATTGCCGGAACTCTCAGTTGTTTTGAAAGATCCCAGTTTTTGGTGAGGAGTTCCATTGCTCTCCTAAAAAGGGAATTTCACAGTTTAATGATCATATTAAGTATCTTATAAAAATAAATACTTCAAGGTAATTCTGTATCAACGTACACAAGACGAATGCCACATTGTAAGTCCACAGCCAGATTCGTTACAGCAAAATCAAATTCATCAAGTGGAGTTTGAATATGTCTGACGGGTAGTCCTAAGAAACCAAGATGGCGGGAAAGGTCACCTTCACCACTCAGGAAGTCCCGAGAAAATGCAAGCAGAAGGTCTTTGCTAGCCTAAAAGAAATTGAAAAAAAAAAAAAAAAAAAAAAAAAAAAAAGGATTTAAAAAGGGAAGATAATCTTGACACTCTCATATTCATCAAGCAGAATACAATTTTCATCCCTTGTCTCCCAAATTGGACTCGATGTTTCCTTGCCTAATACTTAGAATGATAAATTACTTTGGTTTAATTTATTTTGAGCTAGTTAACACAGCTTTAACTTCCATCATACCTGGCTACCATGTCATTGAAAACACCACCAAATTCAGGAATATGTTTTTCTCAGTCTGCTTGTCAATATATTACAAATCCAAGAAAAGTGATTATATTTGAACATGTTTGTTAATCAAAACCTTTGTACAACAGATGTTGCATAGTCTTCTTATCACAACAAAGGAACAGAAAAAAAGCCTTAACAGAAAATCCTATCAATCTGACTTGAAGTTTAAGATCAGCTGCAGCATGCTAGAGTGATATTTGAACATAATGCAGGAGCTTAACCTTAGAGAGGGAAACCTGATAACACAAGAAAACAAAGTCCTTCCTACAAGATCAATGCCTCAATTTTCTTGGAAATTCCTTTACATGACCATGAGGTGGCATATTGAGAAAGCTTGTGCAAATGGATGAACAGACAAGACTTGTTAAAAAAAAGTACACAGATTAAAAAATAAAAATGAATTCTATATTAAATTTTACGACAATGTTGGAGGGAGACAGCAAATCACAAGTCTCTTACCTTGAACTCTGCATCCTTACAAAAGAGGCAAGGGTCATGGTCAATGATTCTGGACTGTTTGGCACAATCCAGAAAGCAAACTAATAGCAGCAATTTTTTTAGTGTGAATTTTGACAAAGCTTCTTCATGACCTAAAAAGGCAGAACCCATTAAGTGATAGTTTAAAATTAAGTGCTAAAAATAACCTAATTTTGGGAAATAGTACTTGCCTTCTCTGTAAAGGTGAGGCACAGTGGGATGTCTATATTCAGCTGCAATGTCAGGGTTCCAAAGCAAACGATTAAGGATAAATATTGCTAAACCCGTAACATCACTATTGCTCTCCAAAGCTATCAGTTCTCCATAAACAGTCTAACATGAAAGGAGGGGGGGAAAAAAGCAAAACCATTAAAAATTACCTTAAATACAGGTGAGGTAGGTTTTTAACATCATACATTTCTGAAATTCTGAAGTAGTAAATAGTCAATAGTCTCTAAAAAGCAACCATTTTTCAAATCAGTCACTGAAGGATAAAACCAAAGGAAAGTGCAGAAGAAATAGTCTCATTTCAAAACGTGCATAATAATCTGCATCTCAGGAATCAAGCAGGAACTTAAGACAACCACATTTTTCTCCAGTTTAATAAAGAGTGAAGCTGATAGGAATCTGCTTTTGCGTTATTGGCCAGGGAGATAATTTCCATTTTCTTTGATTAAATACTTTCCTTTTTAATAAGCTAAACACTTTTTAAAAGCAAGTCTGTTGTATTAAAACAGATGTAAATATGCTATAACTAAATTAAACTTATCTTATTTAGTAAAACAGAAAATTAAAACCCAAACCATCTCCCACTAAAAATGCTTGATGTCTTTAAAATTTAATTATATCCTATAAATTCTGCACTTACCTCCAGGCCTATACGCAGCCACAAAGGATTGTAAGATAAAAGCCAGTTAACGACTTTCTGCCTCTCTCCTGCAAGACAGTATTATGTAATATTACCTCCAGCAAGCATTTAATATTATAACAAAAGTTTCTATCAACCAATTTTAGATTAAATCAACTTAGCCTGTAAATACTCTTTATTTATTTACAAGAAAAGATAGGATGCAAAGTTTTAGTATTCTTACCTACGTCTTTCCAGAGGTGTCTGTCTCTACGAACTAGCAAACGTCTACTTTCAATTTCAACTTCCAGCTTCTTAATAGCTTTAACCATTGTTTCAGTTGTAAACAAACGGCAAGCATCACGTCGTAACTTATTCAGCTTACGATGAGCCATATATGCTTTTAAAGATGCTTCATCTTTTGTTGGTGCTTTAGGCACGCTGGTTTTATGATGGTTCTCTTCTCCCAACATAAGAGCGGCTGCATTTACTGCTTAAAAAGCACACAAAAATTACGCATTTATATCTCAAATAAAGGTAGCTTTTCCCACCTTATTTACTTTCTTCTCTCTAAATTCATATTTTGCTAGCTTCCTCCTGACTAATAATTTTATATCTCAGAAAGCTTATCAGCTATTGTACTAAACATATATTGCCATGTATATATATATTTTAGTCAAATATTTAGTATAACAATGCTTATTTCATAAGGAAGTAAAGCTCGGAATGCAATTTTAAGATCAATTGTACCATCTTCAGTTTTTTAGACTGAAGCTGAAGATTGTCGAAGTACATTACACTGTTATTTTAATAAAGTGACAGCTATAATGTTTTTCAGCAGGTGGGGTTCAACACTCACACACCGAGGAGTGTCACAGCCACATGTTCCAGTGTGTATTTCTTGTTTCAGAACATTCAGATGTATAGTATGCTGTGCTTGGTGTGAGCAACTGAGAGGAAAATATGACTCTGAAAAGGGTTAGATGGTTATAAAATTCTGCTGGGATGGACAGCACTGTGTCCAGTGTAAGAACTGCTTTTGGTTTAGCATATTCCATATTTTCTAGCTTAACTGTACTGAGACACATTACCAAACATTTGGATTACGATTATCGTTGTATTAAGTCAAACACTGAAAAATGAAACACAGGTGATACATAAAAATAAAAACCAAAAAGCTCTTACCTTAGAGCTTAATGTTACAGAAACGAAAGTGACAAGTTAGTACTACTCATTAATGCTAATAAAGTAAGTTATATAACTTTGAAGAACATCAAAAGACAAAGTGAAAATTTTTGTACCCTTACCTTGTGAGGTGTTTGTTTTTACATTGAAGTCATCAGGGGTAAGTACAAAATTTAACCACCAGGTGAAACCTCGTTGCTGCTTCTCCTTCCAACGCTCATCATAAAACATGTTTTTAGCAGCAAAAGGCATTGGATGCCTAGGGATGACTTAAAAAAAGAAAAAAAAAGAAAGAAAAGAAAAACCCTCTGCAGTTCTTTAAATGTTTGATAAGCAATATACATTTCATTGTGGAAAGGACTGAGATTTTACACTCCATTTAGCATTATAGCACAAAAAAAGCAGACTGTGTAGAATCATTAGTAACTTCAGATCAGCCTCTGCTAAATAAATTTCCGCCACAAAACATGAATTAAGCTATTAAAGCACTAGAAAAAATACAAGATTTCTAGAACCCAGGCCATTTGCTATGCACATCTTGTGGCAAAAAAAAGTTGAGTTGGATTACATCCAGGAAGAATCATTTTCTAGATATTTTTTTCTGATCAGATCAAATTAGTATTATTAGTTATGAAAAATTAGCATTCTTTTGGTAAAATATTTTCTCAGATATTCTGTTGTATTAAAATGTTATCAGACATCAGAGGCATTTCACTGATAACCATCAGTCAGCTGGGAACATTCTCTGTGTGTATGTTTGTAAAAAAGGTAGCTTTTAAATTTACAAGCAAAACTGGAAGAAAGTAACATGTACCTTCAGCTGGCCAATGTGTTGCAACCACTTTTCTTATGAGTAGTCAAAATGGAACATGAAAGGCTACATATATTTTTCTGCTAGATGTTGAGTCATTGCAGGTACAATCTTCTATTTCATCTCAGCTCTGACCAGTTGGTCTTACCAGTCACTAACAGTAC
Source organism: Lathamus discolor (assembly GCF_037157495.1). Lineage (NCBI taxonomy): Eukaryota > Metazoa > Chordata > Aves > Psittaciformes > Psittacidae > Lathamus > Lathamus discolor. The sequence continues at coordinate 55,269,591 of NC_088886.1, read as the reverse complement.
AATTGTGATGTTCAGTTTTACTAAATGCCAGAAGCCAGCTTACCTGTTTTCAGTGGTTTCACAAATGTCAGTCGAGACTGAGCCAATCCAGGGATGGGTTTACTAATTCTGTTGGTAGTTCTAGACAGTTTTTGAAGTGAAGAACCTATAAGCATTCACACACAAATATCAACAATAAATACATCAATGAAAGTTAATGTATTAAAGTTTATATAATTTATAAAACACAGAACTAGAGTAATTCCCCATAAACCCATGCAAAATACCTGTAATCTCCCATTGATGGAAAAAGTTAAGGAAATCAGTTCGATGACTGATAAAAGGGAAAAATAGTTGAATAAATAAGCACTATTGCATTTCACAGATTTTCCATACACTAAGGAAATACACCATTTGTAGTTGATTATCATATGGCTAGAAACACTAAGCTAATTGCTAAAAACATTCATTAGAATATGTGAAAGTGTATTCTATAAACATATGGGTAAAAGGTAAGAATTTTAGGGCTTGACTCACCTCTTCTCACAGCTAGATGGCATACTACATTTATACTCATTTCAGAGCAGCCCAAGTTGTGCTAGCTTAGGCATCAAGGCACCAGCTAACAAGTATCATCAGCAGCAGGAGGACTTTTACAAGTTGTACCCTCCTGCTTAGTTTCAAGTAGTACAACATTCACTTCTAGAGAAGTGGTCATTCCAATCTTTCTTGCACTTCTAATACATTTTTAATACATACTGGTATTTTTTAATAAAGCTGAATCTCAAAAGGATTAAATTGCTGATTGGTTTTTCAAAGTTAAATTTTAGTAGTGAAATATGAGTTCTTTTTGTGAAGCCTATAGACAATGTTTGTACAATTAAAAGAATAAAAGGTTTTATTTCTCAAGAAAAAAATGCCAATAAGAACATAAAGCTGTCATTTCTGTGTTTCACAACTAGGATTAAGAGACATCAAAGTCATTTTGAGCTCACAGAGTACTTCCTTGTCCAGTCCATTCAATCTTACTCTAATCGATATAGAAATATACAAACTCTAACATAAATGATCTGTTAGGTAACATAGCTCTTCCTGCTACACACTAGCACTTTTAGTATGTAACACTGTTAGTGTGTTCTTGTTTCATGTAGACTTAGCCTGATGTAAAGGGCATTACTGAAAGCCCCAATGAAAATCTAGATCACAGAACAGATCATTTGAACTGAAGCAAGCAGCATATGTTATTTTCATCTGAAAGCTATAACAAATTTTTCCTGTTAGGACCTGTGTGAAGATTCTGCAAATTAAATGCATCTTTAGGTGACAGACCCTCATTCTTTTTGCACTCCAGAGCGTATTTGGGAACGGAGCATTTAGAAAACCCAAAATACATCGAATACAAGAAGTCAGCTACTGACCTTTGAGCAACAAAGTATGGCAAACTGTAAAACAGAAGGATCTACACAAGTTTGATAAGCTAATTAGACAGTAAAAAGCAGACAGAGTGAATGAGACTTGAGAACTAAGTATTTGAAAACATGCGACGACAGTAATGGAGTCAAATATTCACAACAGTAAGTGTACATATGACAGATCTTGTGCAGTAAGTTATTAGTAAATTTAAATTATAAGAACTCTGCTTGAGAACTGTCAGACGCTTTTCATGTTACTGGCATTAGCAAGGTTTACAAAAGAGTAAAGTAAATTTTAAGCTAATCACATTACCAAAATTGGCTTTCAAATTTTTAAAATCCAGACAATATCTAACAAACTGAAAAGGCCCAAATTTCAGAGATATGAAAAGGACCAGGGGAGACGTTATCATCATGTCGCAGTATTCAAAGGGTATCTACAAAGACCACTTAAGACTCCCTTTTTACAAGGAGTGACATGGAAAAGAAAGGGGTAATGGGCACAAGCTACTCCTGGAGAAGTTCTGACTGGACACAATAAGAAAACTTTTCACAATGAGAATAATCAGCCAGTAGAATAATCTCTCAGCAAGGTGGTGGATTCCCCTAGTGTTAGACACCTTTAAGATTCAGCTGGACAGCATTCTGGGCTGTCTAGTCGAGGTCATGGTTTGCCTGGGAAGATTGAACCAGACAACTCTTCCAACCTGGTATTCTATGATTCTACTAGATATGAAATATTCCTGACTGTTGCTAGACAGTTCAAGTTTGCTACAAAAATTCCATAATCAAAGGTGTCCTTCCAAAAAGTGGTAAATGAAAGAAAAACTGCTCACCAGCTTTCTTCCTCTGCCCTGCTCTCTCTCGTTTTGCAGATTTGAAGGCTGACGGTCTCACAGTGGTATGCATTTTATTGTCCACAGTAGACATAAGGGTTCTTTTTCTTTCCACTTCTTCCACATACACTGGAGCTGTAACTTTACTACTGTCTACATACATGTCACTTTTCCTCTTACGACATAAAGAAGTTGATTCAGTAGGAGATAAACTTACTTTGTCATTCTGACACTTATATTCAGGTGAAAAGGGACCTATAACTGGAAGTTGGTTAAATATTTCTGCTTTTGTATGTACGGGCACATCAGCACATCCCATTATTGCTTTATTAAGGCATTTTTTAGATTTAGGCCTGTGGGTTTCCCCTCTTTTTTCTTCAACATCAGGCTTATTTTTTATGACAGTGGCAGAAAGAACTGGGCGCTTTTTTGATTGTTCTCTCAAAGAATTGTGAGTCTGAAGTTCCTCTGTAGGAGCAAAACTGCAGTGATTTTCTTTGGGTTTGTCATCATGAAATACCTTAGATTCTACATTATGCATCTCCAAGACTTCATTTAAGTTGTGTTCTATATGAGCGTGTGGTTTTGTTTCTACATCTCCGTTTTTTTTCCATTTTGAGGGAGGGAATTTCTTTACAACATAAGTCTCTGTAGTGGAAGACATTACAGCTGCTTTGAGTATAGGAGTCTTTAATTGGTTATCTGACAAGCTGTCTTTCACGAATTGATCAGGTGACAGAATTGGAACAGGCTGTTCTGTTATATCTATATACCCTTGATAACTGTCATTTACAAAAGAATCTGGACTTAAAATCCTCCTTGTACATAGAACAGGCAAGGATGCTGAGTGTTCTGGAGTGCAAACTGATGGGAGCACACTGTTAGGAATCACTTCATTGTTTGAAATTGACAGTTGTGCTACTCCAGTAGTGCTGCATGCATTTTCACATTCATTGTGATCAATAACAAATTTCTTGACACTACAGCTGTCCATTTCAGACATTAACTCATTATTTACAGTGGCATCAATATCCAAGAATGTAGTTGATCTTCTCATTGCAAGTGGTGTGCAAGCATTATTACAATGTTCCTCTAGCACTGGTGCAACAGGAGATATAGGCAATTTATTTTCTGAGCCAACAAGAGAGTCTTTTCCTGGGGATGTACTATTTTCCACCATGTTCTGATTTTCACATGGCTGAAGTGGGCTTCTAAGTCTGTCCGCTTTCCGAGAAACTTGAAAGGTTTTATTAATATTTTTAACTTTTGAAGTACTTTTAACTTTTGTTGAAGCAGATGTTTCTGAAGAGTTTTTCTTTTTTATAGTATCCCAAAGACTCCTCTGAAAAAGAGCCACAAATGAAAGTTAATATGCTGACTTTCTAAATACTTTCATGCATAAAAACAAAGGTTACTAATGTATTAAAATTCTGAAACTACTATAAAAAGAATACCTAGTCCAAAACTCATTGCAAATTATTTTCAGGCTTTTCGGGTCATGTTTTAGTTTTATTCTCTAAACTGCAATGTACTAGTATTTAATTTCCAACCCAGATGAAAAATAATTAAGACAATGGGTATTCCTACAGACAGCATCATTTATCAAATTGTAATTCTCCTTCACTGATTTTTTTTACTAATAAAATCAGTATCGTGTCAGCTATGTCAAAGTGATGGAATTAAGACACATAATAAACATACTCTCACCTTTTTCTTCAGAGGCTGCTCAGCAGCACCCAGGAGCACAGCTTGATGTTTTACAATGTCATTAATAACAAAAGTTATCAGTTCTCTGACTTTTCCTTCTTCTAATGGTGTCCATGTTATAGAAGCAAAGACTCTCTGTCCTGACTATTGGAGAAAAAGAAACAATTAAATCTAGTACTTAGGTACACTTATGTAAGAAAGATAAAGTAACTGAATCAAATTAGAAGCAGTATAGATAAGCAACATATATTCTGACAACACGAATAAATAATTTTTAAATGTCGATTTTTTTCCCCGGCATATAAATTTAAGCAATCTCTATCAAAAATGTTTTCTTAATAAAAGGACACATCCCTCTTAATGAAATTATAAAGGAAAACAAGCAAGAACACATGTAGATGTAACATAGTAGTAAGGACAAAATTTTAGTAAAGGTAAGTAGAAGGAATAACTTTCTGCACATACTAACCATATAAGTCCTTTAAAGTAATTTTGTGGGAATTATAGTTGGACCAATAATCAGAGGTTATTTTTTAGGACCTTACCTGAATCTAAATACAAGTGTAAATTTCTTTTAGTTAAATAACCTACAAAGATGAGATTTGACACCTAAGTGCATTGAATAAAGATGCAAATAAGCAAGGAAGCTATGGAGCTATGCATGATCTATGTAAAGACTATGTAACCTACGGTTACATAGGTTTTACGTAGGAGTAACCTAAGGTGCTCTGCTGGTCTCAATATTGACAGGCTGTCATGGTTTAAGCCCAGCAGTCAACAAAGTATGCACACACACCAGTCATGGAATGGGGATGAGTATCAGAAAAAGGTAAAACCTGCAGGTTGAGGTAAGAACAGATTAATAACTGAAATAAAACATAACAACTGTAATAACAGGAAAAAATAGGAAGAAGAATAGAACCCAAGAAACACGAATGATGCACAATACAAGTGCTCATCACCCACTGACTGATGCCCAGCCCACGATGGAGCAGCAATCCCCTCATCTTGGCCAAAGCCTCCCAGTTTTTATACTGGGCATGACATGCTGTGGTATGGAATATCCCTCTGGTTAGATCATGTCAGGTGTCCTGTCTCTGCTCCCTCTGGGCTTCTTGTGCCTCTCCTCACTGGCAGAGCTTGAGAGACTGCAAAGTCCTTGATCAGGGTAAGCACTACTGAGCAACAGCCATAACACTGGTGTCTTATCAGCATTATTCTTATACTAAAGCCAGAACACAGAACGGTACAGGCTACCACAAAGAACATCAACTCTATCCCTGCAAAACCAAGACATAGACCAAAGAATGGTTGTACCTCAGATAAAGATCAAAAAGAGAGTTTGAAAACGACCAATCTCGTGAGCATCCAAATTAGGAATTCCACTTCCTCTGGCAGATGTATTTAATGAAAACATACTAACTAATTCAACTTGTACAGTAAAGCCGGTCAACATTGGTTAGCATTCATTAATTACTGTAAGAACTTGTTATTCAAATACTTCACAGCGAGACTCCAGTCTGTTTTTATAAGCACATAGACGCAGATGATCTCCAGAGAGTTTCTCTCACGAAGGCTCTGGAGAGCTTTTTGTTTAAATTGTCCTTTAAAAAGTCCCAGCATTGATTGCCTTAGCCATGGTTTATATTTCCTCAGCAACTGTGTATTTATTCCTAGATTAAGCCTGCTTTGCTCTCCATTATATTATTACCATGCAGAAGAGTGAATTGCTATCTCCACAAGCTCCCTTAGCCTTTTCCCTAAGCAAATCACCTCCGACGTTTTGAGGCATCGCTTTTGAACACCTCTTACTCTTCTGTCTCTGTTTTTAAAACCACATGCCCAGAGAACATTATTTTTTTCCCCCACCACCTTCCAGCCAAAGGCTCCTCTGTGCCTGTGACAGCCCCCCCCCGGCCGGCCCCGGAAGGTCTCACCCCACCACCTAAGGCTCCCCCTTCATTTCTGCTTTCACGCGAAGGCGAAACAAGAAGCACAGCACCCACAAACACTGCCCACAGCAGGGGTGCAGCTCCCGGGTACCCACTAACAAACCCACCCCAACCCATCCTATGGTTGGACGCGGCCAGGTGATGCGTGACTCTCCCAGCGAAGGATAACGCTAGAAACCAGTGGCACCCCTCAGGCCCCAGCCCTCCCCACCGCCCAGCAGCGTGCCAGGCCCCCTCGGGTGTCACGCAGCCCACAGTCCTCGCTGCCGCAGCCCCGCGCCCCTCCCGGTACCTGCACGAAGAAGCGGCGATGCTCGATGCTGAAGCCCTTGTCAGAAGCCGGGAAGCGGTCGACGACCACCTCGGTGTCCTCTGCGTTGGGGTTGTCGATGCCCAGGAGGAGCGTGCGGGAGGCGCCGACACGCAGGCTGCCGAAGCTGAGGAACGGCGGCCGGGAGAAGTGGCTCAGGACCAGCACAGCGGGGACTTCATCCACGTCCTCCTCATCACCCCGCGTGGCCCAGCGCCGCCGCTGCCTAGGGTTGGCAGCAGCACTCAGCTCCCACACCGCCGCTCCGGAGAAGAAGCCCGCTGCCATAGCCGGGGCGGAACCCCGCAGCGGGGTCTGCTCCCGCTCGTCCCGCAGCCAGCGATCCGCCACAACACGCTCCGCCACAGCGCCAACCGCCGTGCCTCCACCAGCCTGTTCAAACGCGGCGCCCCCGCCAATCCCCGCGCCAGACCGCCCTGCCTTGCCCCACCCCTCGCTGTTCCGCCAATGAGCGTCGGGCGTTTTATTTAAACGACCCGACCTAGCAGGAGCGAGGCGCCGCCGTGTGGTCGGACCTGCGGAGCGGGAGCTACGCTTCACAATGAAATGATGGTGACAGCGAAATAGATGCAAGATTAATAATAATATAATCATGCTAAAAAGCTCTTCCCATACAGTTTAAAAAAATCAAACAAAGCCAAATATTTTTCTAAATAAATTTAATTTACAAAATATTTTTAAGTAGAATGAGATGCACACAAACTTAATGGAAAAAAAAAAAACCAAAACAAAACCCATTTGTTTATCTTTCGTGAGCTTTAAAGCTGAAAGACACACACAACGCTGCATTTCCATGCTATTAAAATAAAAAGGGGCCCTGGAGAGAAACCAAAACCTAGTGCAAGCACCCCTGCAAGAAATCCTGTGAAGCGAGCAGTGTTAAGACAAAGGAACTTTACTTTACCATAACAAACAAAATTACACATAGGACTGAGTACTTCTACAGTTACAGTACACTTCCTAACTTTTCCTTACAGCAAAGAATTAGCCCGAAAAAGACAACTTGACTTAAAGACTTCCATCTAAAATATCAACCTATATAGATCACAAACACATTATCTTACATACCAGTGACAAAATATTGAGTTTATTTCACCTTATTCTTTCATATAAAAGGGCTGACATTTGAACACAATCAAAATGGTTATGGGGGGATACCTTTAATCCATCAAATCTTTTTAAACCAAAACATTTCTCAGGAACCATGGAAAAAGACCCTTCCGGGCTTAAGCAAAGTGACTGCCCTGCATTATATGCTGCCAGTATCATACTTAATGCATATGATGGAAACAACCAAAGCACCGTGAGAAGAAGTACAAAAAGATGGCATGTGGCAGCAGTCACAAGGACCTACAGATAAACACATTCTATTTCCCTTCAGCTTCAGTCAGGTGGAAAACACGCAACCTGGATTAGTTACACAGGTATGCTCAATATAGAAGCATTTCACTCATTTTGAACAGGTTGTTTTCCCTTAAAACAGTAATCTACTACATACTTCTTAGAATCCATTCATAACTCTACATTCATTAACCTCTACACAGAAATCATTTCAGATTTTAAAACTTGAGGGTCATTTATTCCTTAGCACTCCGTAACACATTTCATGTTCAGTCAAGCACGTCATGCGGTGATTCCTTTGAAGCATTCTTCAGCGTTCTGGATGCTCTTTCACATTCATCACTAGGGAACTAGGCCTAGCTCTTTGATGATACCGACAGGTTTTTTGTCATTGTGTTCTGGTAAGACCCATCTTTAAAAAATAACTACCCGAATTACAATCCAGACTAAAGTAGCACTCTATTTTTAAGGAAACCACAGCTTTACAGAAGATGTATCATCACCGTTACAATTACCGATATTCAGCAGAAAAAAGAGCCTGTGAGAGCCATACTTCTGTAGGAAAAGTGTCAGTGCTCAAAAAGGAAATTCCAATATAAATAAATAAACTGAACATAAAATCCATTTAATTTTGTTTAGCAAAAAATACAGAATTCAATTTTTAAACAGAACAAGTGCAATAAGTTCTCAGAACAAGGTAGCAGTTTAGATACCAACACAGAATCCACTCTTCCCCCCAGAGGTCAGCTGGTAGAAAAGACCAACTTTCTGCAATGTGCCACTCACTGATCACTCTTTAAAGACATTTTTAAGAGAGACCTGCTTCTTCCTTCTTTGGCAACAAATGGTCAACTGAGTCAGTGACTGCCAGATAAAACATAGCCTTTATCATAAAAGCACCCTCCATGCTCAATATAGGACATGCACTCTTGAATGAGTACACATACATATTAAAATGAAGGTACCAGACACCTACAGAGTTTTGACCCATGTAGCTGTGAGGTGCAGATCTCTGCCCTTCACCTCAGTCCTCCAAAGAGGAACTGTCCTCTGTCAAGCAGAGACCAGCTACTTCCACCTACCAAATGAAGTACCAGTCCATGAAAATGTACTTTGTTCATATATGAATTTTAAATAGATGCAAAGCCATAAGAATTACAGCTTATGATATTAAAAAAATAAAAACTATGTATCTAGCACATAAGCTTTCCTATTTTCTTTCACTGTCAACTGGCAATGATCCAGCCTGACCAGCAGGTAAAAACACTAACTAGTAGGGTTATCTGCAAACAAAACAACGCTAAAGAACCAGTAGGTCATTTTTTCCAGGAATTACTAGTTATTCTGGTCACCCTAACAGCAAAGATAGCACTTGGTTTCTGGAAAATGAGTCCTTTTATGGTCTGTTTCTTGTTGGGCACCCAAAAACATGAAGCCCTTTGGAAAATATTGACCATTAATGTTTTCCAAATAATCAACTGAACTAGAGAAAAAAGCTATTTTTCAGGATATATATAAAAGGCACAATAATGAAAGAATTTTTTAAAGGACATTATCAAGTAAACATGCTCCAAACTCCATTTTAGTATTTTCCTAGAGTGCCTTCTGAACAGACTGGATTTTAAAAAGAAAACTTTTGTTACCAACTACTTTTATGTCACTGTTTTGCCAAAATCCTACAATACTTTTTTCCTACTGTAGGACAGAAAAAACAAGAAATAACAAAGACAGGCTTTTTAGTCTGACAACTGCACTGACACCACTGATGTAGGGTTATTTTTAACAATACAATTACAAATGCTGGAAGGCATGTTTCATGTCCAGAAGCATTTATATGAATACAATACATACATGTTGACTTGAAAACTACACATAAAATACCCATTTTCAAGCCATGGAGTGTAAGGATGACAGAAACAGTTTTATTTTGAAACAGGCTGAAGGTGGACTTATAGCAGAAACGGTAGTACTTGATAGTGTCCTTTCAGGAGGTGGCATTCAATGGCCTCATTATTGCTGTGTATTTGCTAGAATTCGGCTTCCTACCAGATATATTTACAGCATGTCAGTTCGAACATTCCCAGAGCACAGCTCTAAATTTTACTTTAGAGATACAAACACAGAACAGTTAAACATACGTAGTCCTGTTTTAGAAACTGAACTTTTAAAGTTTAGGACTTCTATTGTGCTTCTTTGGCTAAGTCCTATTTAAATATCAATAACACTTAAAATTCTGTAACTCTGCCACTATTTAACAGCTAACAGAAATCTTTGGTGTGTTTAGGTTAAGAATCCATTACGGTACAAGCTTCAAAATACGAACATTCAGGCAGCTCTGGCCCCTCTCCTGCAAACTGCTCAAAACTGAAGTAGATTGGGATTAACAGAATTAACACCAAAGTACTTGAATAGGATTTAAAATGATCCATGCCACTTAAGAGTTTATAGAACTGTGATGATAAAACAGCTTTTCACCACAGATTGCTTGTGCTCAGGTCATTGGATAAATTTAACAGTTACAGTAATAGACATAAGCCCAGTTTCCCATTTTAAAGTTTCTTTAAGATAATAATTTAAGAACAGGAAAACCTGGGGAAATTTTTTCCTTAATATATAATCCTTGTGAGGAATAATGAAGATGATAAGATTACTTCAGGTATTTTCTTTGGCGTAATATTCACCAAACAAACACTGAATAATTATTTTTAAAATAAGCTTAAAATAGAAAGCTTGATGAGGTTAAATTAAACTACATTTCACCATGAATTACACTAGACCTGTAGTTCAAAATGATTCCTTTGGAAAAAAAACAAAACCAAACCCAAAGCAAAACAAAACCCTTATGCCTAGTAAAGAAAAAGCTAAAAATAATTAAAGACATAAAATACTCTCAAGAGCTTGACTTTGTTTTATAAACACTGTACAAGAAAGTGAGAAACAAAACAATTCATTAGTAAGTCACAAGAGATTTATAAGTACTGATTATTTCCTTCTTTTTTTCCAATAGAGGTTGAGTACTGTTCTGGAAATAACAGTCTTCAAAATTTCTTCTCCATCACAGATAACCTGAAAATAAGCATGCTAATGTGGGACCCTGGCATAACTTACATTCTCACAAGAATAAACCATGCCAATCCTTTTCGACTGTTCATAGCTTAAAATGACCTTGCAAAAACCCCCATTTATTTCAAAGTTAGAGTGTGGGGCACACTTTGGAAGACAAACTAGGTTAAAAAGCATGAAAAAATGTGTATTAAAATTATATAGGTCTAACTGTAGAAAATAAGACAATGTAATTGTCTAGATCTTCCCACATTATTCAACATACAGAGCTCAAGGAAGACTTAAGAGGCCAAATTTAGGCAGCCTAATTATACTCAGGGGGATCACCAAACACCCCGTTTAGTGTCTGCATAAAATATTTGAATCACTTTTCAGAAGAAGCGAGTTTCTGTATCCACTGGCTGGGTTCCAGAATCCAGCAGATTTTAAAACCCTCCAAAAATGCCTGAGGGTTCAAGTAAAATTATATTTTAATTTCTGTGTGAAACATAAGACAAAGTTTGCGGTTTATATCCCTGCCTGCCCTTACAACCCCTAAGGAACTTGATACAGTCCTTATCCTTTCAGAATACTTTCTATTACACTTGAAACATTAACTCAAAGTGAGATGCAGAAAGGCAAGCATTTTTTTAAATTAATAGCCAGATATGTGATTACATTTTTCAGCCACTATGCTTAAAGATATTTCAGAACACAGTTTTTAGAAGACCATCTATAAGATTTTTAAAAACTCTTAAAATCACAAAAAACACTCTTTCGGTATGCATCAAAATGTGCCTTAATGTTCAAATATCATGTAAACAAACCTGGTTTTCCAAAACTATGCAGAAGACTCATGAGTCCAAATAAAATATAAAATATAAATCTTAATTGCCATATCAGCCTTCTGTTGGCTAATGGCTTAGTAAATTAGGTGGAATGTTATGGTCTGATCATGAATGCTCATTGTTTGACATATTCTGTACAGTAGGAGCTGTATCTAGGCCCAGTAAAGTTCCAAGATATGACTGGTCTCTAGGATCCAACATTTGCTCAGGCCTTACAGGATGAACAATATTTGCAGGCTGTGGAGTAAGAGTGTATTTCTCTAGAAATGACAGATCTGTTGCTCGTTGATAATCTGTCTGCTCAGGTTGTGGGGGAAGAATGCCATGTGACTGAGTAGTATGCTGTACTAGATCAGCTTGCGGATCAGACATCTGAACTGGTACCAGAGTCACAGGCACACATACTTCTGTAGGTACATTCTGTAGCAAAGTTTTGGCTTCCGACTGATATGCTTTGGAGTGTTCCTCATATTGTTTAGCCTCAGTTTGGTAAGCTTTGTCATCAGAGGTGTACTGCACTGGTAAGGAGACTAGCTTTTCCTCTGAAGAAGATGTCAATGCCTCTTCTGCAGCCTTTGATCCGTGAACATGATCAATATGATACTTCAGCTTGTCTTTCCGTTTAAATGTTGCATGGCAGTGTTGGCAATTAAAAGGTCGAGCATCTGAATGAATAACCATGTGTTTTGTTAATGTCTTCTTAATTCTAAAAGACTGATTACAGATTTGACATTTGTAGGGTTTCTCGCCTGTAAAGGCAGAGAAGTAAGAATTAGTTATTCTGAGGAACACCATGTCACACATAAATTTACAAATACATACATGGATTTTGGCACAGAGACCCAGCATAAAGCAATTTTACTGAAAAGAAAGAGCATACGTTTAGCATCAATTTTGGAATCAGGGGAGCCATTACATGTATGTTTAGAAGTTATATTAGCATATCCTTCTCCTTACATAGAATTCTCTCAATATGTGGGATTTCTGTTAGGTACACTCAAAGATAATCAGAATATAAACCAAATAAAATCTTTAAACTGTTATGATACTGCTACTAAATGAGAGCAATTTGTTTTTCTATATATTTCAAAAAGACAATGATTTTCCTAAACATAAGGCAGGAAAATCAAAGTCAAACAGATAAGGACATAAAAATTCCCAAAGAGATTTCTAATCCTTGTTTACATTACCACTTGAAATGTTGTATTCTCTGGACCACAAAAATAGTTAGATGGTCTGGGTAAATTTGGTGAAATATATACCAGTAAACTCAAAAAAAGAGGTGCACAGAGCACACTGCAAACCTGCGTTGAGGATTATCAACGTTTTAACTGATACATTCAGAAGGTAGAATGATGAACTTATCAGAAAGATTAAGAAGTCTTGCTTCTTCATGCTACTCTTGCCCTGAATGCTCAACAGCCATAATAAAATAATTCAACCAGTGTTGATGCATAAAAATACATTCCTACATGGTTTGTTGCTTTGTTGGGGTTTATTTTATTTTTACCTGAATGTGTCCTAAAATGCATTTCCAAACTTGATTTCCCTTTAAAAACTTTCTTACAGACTTCACACTGGTGAAATGTTGCTTTATATCTTTAAAGAAAAAAAAAGACATTTCATGTTAGATTTTCATTTTTTTTAAACCAACAAACAATAAAGCTATATGCACACTCCTTTCTGAAATCTTTAACTGCAAAATAGCTGGATATCAAAGTTTCCAAATTTCCACACTTACGTTCACACTTCCTGGCACTTGTGTACCAGTAAGGCCAATGAGACTCTTCAATATTCAATCTTATTCTATGCTGAGACTGAAACTTAGTATTAAAAAGCAAAAGCCACTAAAACTTCTTTTCCGATATGCAAAATGTCCTTAAGTAACAGGTTCTGCCCAACATCCACAAGTGGCTTTCGCTTTGACAGACTTTTGCCATAAATAAAGTACTAGGGATCTTGTAGGCTACTAGCTACTAAGAAAAATCAAGCAGAATAAGCAGACAACGTACTGTTCTTTCAACACAAACACAAGCAGTTAAAACATCATTTGGAAAACAACTAGGTCTCAGTTTATTTGAAATCTCCAAAACAGTTATTTTTGGAGCTCAGAAATTTAAAAACCCTACTGCATATTCAATTTATAGACATAATTTAGGTTTCAAAGTTTTTACCTACTTTCAGAGTCCCTAATCTTCTATCAGCTTCTAAAATACCTAAGTGTGCGATAGTTCTCCCAGTATTTAAATGATGTCCAATATTTCAGTCTTAACTAGTCTGCAATGACAATATTACAGCAAACCATCAATTTAGAACCACACTGAGACAGCTAATTGACAGATGAAAATTTGATTCTTTTTTACTGTTTTATGTACCTAATTGTGATATTTGTATGAAAACATCTTGATTAAACTGTGAAGGTATTTTTCTGACATCCACTTCAGCTCTATCAAGACTCAGGTAACAGGCATGACAAAGACACAGACTGACAGAATTCTGCATGAACATGCAAGTCCTGTCCCAACCAAATCAGTTACAGTACTGAAGTATTTACACACCTTTAAAAACCTCACACTTACTTTTGCCAAACTTTTTCTCCCAGATGAACACTTTTATAATGAACAGTAAGGTGATCTCTACGGCCAAAACATTTTCCACATTCTTCACACTGATGTGCTTTCTCACCTATATAGGCAAAATGCAATAAATTTTGATTAAATCTTCTGGAACTGTAATCGTAAAACAGCAGATCCATGTTCACAAAGTTCAACCAATCAAGCTCTTCCACACCTTACTCAGAGAAGAACATAAAAGAAAAAATTCAGGAAGTAGGTTGCTTCTACCAGAGTAAAGACTTTTACCACTTGTTATAGATGACTAGTAGCGACCGTTAGTCATTTCTACAATGAAATTCACATTCCTGAGTTAAGACACTTCCCCAAACACCTACTGCATGAGAGGTACAAGTGAATGGCTAGGAATCTACTCTATGCATTGTGACCCGAACTGTGGTATCTTCAATAATTGAGAGTCTCTAAAAATAGAGGCTTATTTAAAGATACCAATTATTTTAGTACTAGTTTTAGTACTAAAAATTACATCACAGTATTTATCTTTTTAATTATCCTGATTTACATAGTTACCTTTTTCTTTTAGGCTGCTGTTTAAAAGTATCTTGGTTCTTTTTAGTCATCTTGAGATCTTCCATAAAGTGGCAGAGTATTTCTTCTCATGTAAGTAGTAGGAGTGTGGACAGTCAAAGAATGTAACTTTCTAGAGGGGGGAAAAGCAAATAGAGTAGAAAAGAGGATTTTTTTTTTCTTTGTACTTGAGTTTTCAAAGATTTCTTTATTTTATAGCAGACATTATGATTTCAAACATGAAAAAAAAGAAGCTGTCCTTCAAAATAAAGGCTCAGGAAGTTTAGACTCTGATCACTTTCATATTTTCATGCTGCCTAGAAAGTATTTTGCCTCCTAGAAGGCCTCCCTCCCTTTGGATCCTGGTCTGAAAAAGTCCCTACTGAATCTTCACTTTTCCTATACATTTGATAACCTTTCTGCTGTCAGTGCAGCAGATTTTTTTCTTCCTCCTGATCATCCCCATCTGGCTGTTCTCAGGGTTGACTCCCATCACCTTCCTTCCCTCCTTCTTCCCCATAATAGACTTCAGAAACACCTCTTTAAATTCTTAAAGTGATCAGTGTACAAACTTTGTCAGAGAATGTGACAGCTTCTTCTGTGTTGTGATAATAATGTTTCACACAATTGCTATTAAAAAAAAGAAATCTGGACTCATTAAAAAAAATCCTCCTTTTTCACTTTTGCTTTTATTATTCTTATTTTTAAAGCAATTTACTGTTACATGTTTTTGACTGTCCCTCAGCTTTCTATGTTAACATGGAGGAAACACTTTGCTTTCAAACCTTGAAAACATATGTAAGATTAACCCTACATTAGTAGACCTTAAAAACAGTTAAGAACTTTTATCAGATCTAAACCATTGCATGTACTGAAAGAAAAAAATCCGTAATTTCTTATTTGGTCTTATTTTGAAATAGTCATTTCAAAACCAATTTTCAAAGAAAATGCCTACCTGAGTGTATTTTTTTGTGTTTTGTCAGATGATCATGCCGAATAAATGTTTTCCCACATTCTTCACATTCGTATCTCTTGTCATCATGGTGGACTCTTAGATGAAGTCTGTATATTTACAGTCATAAATATAATCATAAAATGCAATATTTTTAACATAATCTACTGCTGTTTCAATGCAAAATACCAGAAAACATACTCTTTAGTGCTTCACATAAATAACAGGAAATAACCTTCAGATGAGGTATGCTTAAACTGCTCTTAGAAAGCAACAGTGAACAGAGCTAAACTCTCGTATGTGTTAACTTAGTAGGATATTTTAGTCCTTTGTTTATTTTCTCTTTGAATAACAAAGATGCAAAAGTTTTAGATGTGCTAAAAAGTCAACTCTGACACAAGATTTGTATGGGATTCTGTTTGTGTTTAAACCACTAAAGTATCGAAAAAGTAAATGACTTCTCACAGATTAATATCTTTTCAATATTTAAGCATGTTTAAAGCATTTACTAGTGCTCTCAGCGTGGGCATAAATCAAAACACACGCATTTTGAAGAATTATGTTGGTAACATGAACGCGTATGTATCACCAAATACGTGAGACAGTTTAGAAGCTTATATAATAAAATTCTGTACCTGTAAGAGCTTCCATGACGAAAACTCTGTCCGCAAATACTGCAAAGATGAGGCTTCTCTCCACTGTGAATTCTCAGATGTTCTTTCAAAGTTGTTCTGTTTAACAAAGGCAGTAAAATACAATTTTAAGTAATGTCACTACCACTTTAGATTTCTTCTGAATTTCTTTAACTCTGAGGGATCACAAATAACTGCATCAATTTATTCAGATACACGCATAGACACATACACTCAAAAGCACTATATACTATTTACTGAACCTGCAGGGTCTGGAAACAATATAAGCAAAGAAATAAAATATTGTCCCAGCATAAACTGGAGAAAACATCAAGTTTGACAGTGTTTTCTACGTAAGAATTTTCTTGTTTCTGCATGTATATCTAAGCCAGAGCTTGAAAATCAGACTTGAAGGAAATCTAGATCGTGGACGTTAAAAAAAAGCACATGCAGATAAAAATTCCCCTCAAGCAAAGGAATCAGGCAATAACATTTACTGCACACACAGCTGGTAAATATGTGAACAAAACAAGAGAGAAAATTCTTCAATCTCCTTCAGGGCTCACTCTGGGTTTTTTTTCAAAATTCTTTTTATGCTGCACGAAAAAAAGAAATTATCTAAATTATCTTTTCTAAAAAGAGCAATATTTTTACCTTACATAACATAAATGATCTTTATACAACTGAAAGACTATCTGTGCTTCACAGCTTCCTTGTTTACTATTTCATTATTGCATTTGTGCATTTCCTTTTAATACATACATATTTCGTATTTCTACAGCTTTCCTATGCCTTTTCTACATACTAGAATTTATGAGCCAACTTTTAGAGCTTCAACTTTTCAAAGTACTAAAATTTATTTCATCCATTTAGAGAAGCAGCAGCAAAGGTTGTACAGTGTTATCCCATCTTCCATGAAACCATGTCAGTCGAAGTCCAATTTCTTAGTCATTCTTGCCATTCTTAGTCATTCAGTGTTCCTGATCTTCCTGTCCTCATCAGTTTATTTACCAAAATATGTATGGCAAGATGTTCTTGCACAACACAGGAACCCAAAGTGAATTAGAGGTAATACTTTTTTAATACAGTTCTGCCTTACAACTAATTACATACAGGTGTCATCTTCAATTTTAGAGGTCACCAGAAAATCACATGCCACCTGCGGCTCTGGCGCTACCTTTTAAATGAGACCATTTCAGAGGGCTACTATATTAAGTTAAAAATTCAAAGCTAAAACATATTCAGAATTAAAGCACTCTATAAATATTACTCTGTTCTGCTCAAGTTCAAGTAGTCATGCAACTCCTTACCGTTCCCTAACAGATTTTCCACAGATGAAACATGTCCATTTTCTCTTTCCTCCATGAGTACACTCTACATGGCGTTTCAAATTTCCTGTATCATTAAACTGGCGGCCACAAATATCACAAGGAAAAGGCCCTACAAGGAAACAGACAGGCACAGCATTATTAACTGTCAGTTAAACCAAACAAGATGTACAGACTTGTGAAAACCCTCATCAATTTACACAGCAAAAGTTTCGTTTAACAAATTACCAATGTTTAGTACAGTCAGCATACTTTAATTAGACTGTGCACCTTCTGCCCAGAAGTTATTTCTAATACCCAGTATTTTAGCAAATTTCATGACTGTAAAGCAAAAATTTAGAATAGTCAAAAGTAATTCAGTTCACTTAGACTGTTTGAAAAAATTAATTCCTATTACTATCACCAATCTAGTTCCTACCCGGCAGAAATAATTAATAGTAATAAAGACATCTTCAGAATACTTCTCAAGGAAATAAAAAGGTCTTCGGAAAACTTCAGGAAGAATCTGACTTAGCTGAGAACCAATTTAATACAAAAAGGTTTTAAACAAAACTAACCTTAATCCTTCTTCCCCAAAAAACTCTCTGCATTTATTCAGGCACAATATAATGCCTTTTTAAAGACAGCTGAACAGTAAAAAAATCAACTAACAAATCCCTCACCCCCCAAAAAAATAACCAAAAGCCAAACAAAACCAACAACCCAACTCCCCCACAAAACTGGAAAAGGAGGCTGGGTAGAAACCAGACTGATCAGGAAATACAATGGTAGAGGAAGGTTTTACTTTAAATCTATTGTTTACATGTCAGAAGGATGTTTCTATACCGAGATGGAATTTTTCTTGATGTTTCAGTCTTGCAAATCGGGACTTAAAATGCTCTTCACAGTAGGTACACTTAAAAGGTTTATCCTGAGAGTGAAGGATCATATGCTCTTCTAAATGAGGTCTTCGAGTGAAAGACTTCTTACAAATCTAAAATAATACAATTTGTCAAAGATACATCAGTTATAACCAGATTATATTCCTATTCATAAACTTAACAGTTTAGTTCATCTGCTCTATGCAGCAACGTAAAATTAAACATTCTTCAAATACACACTCTATACCCACTTTTAAAGTCTTGCAGTCAACATAAAAAGTCTGTGTTCTGCATAAACTCTAGTGGATTGCACTACATATATTAGTATGCCAACCCATGGCAGCCTAAATCAAACTACTGGCAACTCTTGCATACAGTTACAAGTTCCACCCCCCCTTCTTTCTACTGACTCCAGCACTTACCAGACTGTTTCCTATGGCGTTTCAACACAGTAACTTTGCAGAAAATTTTTGCAACTGAAAAAATCAAGTAGCTTTGGATTGGTTTTGGATATGGAACAGCTCAGCTGTTGTGGTATAACCTCCTGAAGAACTAGAGTCATACCTGCTCCTTTATTTCCTCTGGGAAATTCTCTGACAGCATATATTAAAGAGAAAATGCCAACACCAACAAAGAAATATAATTCAAAATATATTTTAAAGATATAGAACTTTCACAATGTTAAAATTATGTGAGCTTTTTAGTACTGTTTTCAGAAGAATCAAAACCTAGATGTAGAAGAATTGCTAGTAGAGTAATTAAAGTAAGCATGCAGTTCAATTACAGAATTGAAGCCACAGCTCAAATTTAGGTATTTAAACTAGGTATTATAATTTAACATCAGGGCCCTATGCTCTAACATAAATCAACACAGGGCTCACTCACTGATTTCACCTTGAAACTGTTGCCATTGTTTGTAATTGCTGAATTCAGTACTTACCTAACTCCCATAGATTAAATTGTGCAATCAGTTTCTCAGAGCACACCTGGATAACACTTATAGTCTCAGGAAATCAGAAGGAACAGGTTTATTTGTTTAAAAACTCTTTAATGTTAAATATAAGTGTAAGGAAATCCCATACCTGTAAAAAGTATAATGGCCTTCTTGCTTTTCTTTACTATTAATACTCTACTGTTTCTGTGAATTTGCTCATATTCCTAAAGGATAAAAGTATGGTCACCAAATCCTGGTGTTCACACATGGACTACAGCATAAACCAACAACCTGAAGAAATCCTGCAGCTTACATCTGTAGCACCTCAGCCCTCAGAACATACTAAACAACCTGAAAAAAAAGTCACAGTTCCTAAGGGTTCTGTTCATTCTCCAGCTGCTATAAAAGCTAAAATCCTACCCCTGCTTTCAGTTCAAGCCCATTTTCAATGCACATGAGCAGTACAAGAGCAGCAGCTCGCATCTTGAAAAAATCTAGCTAACATAAACTTAACAAAACCCAACAACCAAATCCCAAAGTGGAGTTTACTAAAACATTCATCTGGTAAAAGTACCTTCCAAGAAACAAACATCATTAATGTCTCAAGATTGATTCCCACTATAAAAACATTTCTTATCTAGTAACAAACAGGATAGATAATATGCTTACACAGTGTAACTTCATTTGGAAGATAACACTGTCTGGTCATTGATGTAAGATAATACATTCAGCTATGGTACCATCACCAGCAGAATGAACACTATAAATTCCTACAGTTGGTGTCTCCCAGCCGCCTACTATATGTTTATAAGTGAGAGTTCACAAACAAAGCAAGGTTAATAATTATGTTACAGCACCTAATATTACAGGCATACAGGGGCATATAGCAGTTTGCACAAACAAAACAGCTGCCCTGGCAGCACAGGGAGAACCAAAGTTCTACAAACTCCTTTTTACAGTAGATATAGTTTCACACATATACCTCTCCTGAGGAAAATCAAGGAAAGGCTTCTACTATTTTACAACTAGAGGTAAATTTAGTACAAATTTACAACTCTGTTGAGGCACATATGCAGGTAAATGAAAAGGTTTTTCATATGTATTTTCCTCACCAGTGAGTCTTCCAAAACAGTATATATTATGGTCAGTGTTTGATGTGCATAATTAACGGGAGAGCAAACACTCTTTTTTTTTTAAGTATTCATAACACTCGAAGTCTAATCATCTGCAAATTGATGTAATATAACAACAGTATTAACTGATCGCATTAAAACAGACTGCTTTCAACTATTTTGTAATTCAATTTGCTATTATTTACCCAGTGACAAGCTGTACATACAGATAAAGTTCAGCCATTAAATCAGCACATAAAGAGGAATTTTATACCACTATTTACACAGCTGAGATTTCACAGAAACACATACTGTATTTTCACTAAAATATTCAAGTCACAAAACATAGTATCTATATGAAAAAACAGCAACACAAAAGTACTGAAGTATTACTTACATCACATTTCCAACCTTCACTCTTTGTCTTTTTGATAGACAGAAATTCTTCTACATTCTCTGGATGAAACCTAGGAGAAAGACAGAAGCTGAAAGTAGCTGTAACTTTCAAAGATGAAGATCACCCAAATACTAAATATCCATTTCTAAACTTCATGTGTTAGGAAAGTGATCACCAAACCACAGAACAGAATACTGATAAAGGATTCTAAAGGCACAAGGAAAGCAGTGGTGACTACAGATTCCTGTAGATACTCATATGACAATTGGTAAGAGGACAGTTTCAATTATAATGCTTTACGGATATTTGCAAAGAAAAAGGAAAAACAGCAGTATGTAAATAATAATGCCTTATAATTACACCTGCCATAAACAAATTATTCACCTAAAGGAATCTGCATGGAAATGGTTTATCCACCTATTATCATCAATAGTATAGCATCAACATTTAAAACCAAAGAAGGTACTTTTTTTCCTTCCTCCAAATTAAAAGCAACACAGATAAATATTAAGACTTGTATTCTGACTCACTGTATTAGCTAATCAGAGAATTCTAAAATTAATAGTAAAAACCTACGACAGAACTCCCACAGAACCATTAGTGCCATTTATTCAGTCCCTACACACTCCTCATGGCAGGTTAGTTGATAACACTAATCCCATGTCTTTTCAAAAGGTACTTATTTAAAGAAAGTTACAGAAATAATGCAGAACATGCTGTGTGCATACATATATTTCTCTTCACTTTTAAACTCAAAAAGATTCTTCAGAAATGCAAGACAAATTTGCTCATACTTGCCTCTTCACGTGCTTTGCTAAAGTCTTTTTGCTTGCATGCAGCTTATTACAGTAGGGACATTTATGCTCCTTTTTATGAAAGTCAGTATCACTGGAGTGCTTCTTTCTGTGCACTGTCAGGTTGGACTTTGTTGAATAGCGCTGGTGACATATATCACACTCAAAAGGCTTCTCACCTGTGTGTACACGTGTATGGCTCTCATATTTGCCTGTACAACGACAACAAAAAATCCATTAGTAAAATAGTAAAAGTTATCACCTATAATATACACATTTGGGGTTTGTTCTATAGCCTCTCTCTCAAATGTGGTCAAGTATCTTCCGCACACATCTGAAGATTTATACTGGTTTACAACGCTGAAAACAACACAGTGATAACATACGTGTTTGATAAACAAAATAAAAAGAACTCTGTATTACTGTTAAATCTGTGTGAAGGTTACCAATCCCCCTCCTTCAACCCTACAGCATACTGTGTTCTTAAGAACCGAAAGTTACACTACTCTCATTAGGTACCGAGTTATTGAGTACCTTTTCAGAACAGGAAACAGCCTTGCAACAAACTGGTTATTTTCAAAAGTATTTTCAAATAAAACACCAAATGTATGATACAGATCCTTGCAAATGATCTACACATTTCGCAACCAAGATATTACCATAAATAAAATACTACTCTCATTTCTTCCACACTGCTTATATTTCCTCTTCTGTTTGCCATTTTTTTCCTGAGGACAGAAATCCGTCCTAAACCAAGGATCTACCTACCTCAAATCAGTAGCAGTGTCCCTGCTTTGTACTACATAACTTTTCTCTCTGTAGAATATGCACTATAGTTCTAGGAGTTATGGGAGGAAAAAAAAGTACTATAGCTTATAATTTAAGATAAAAATCAATAGTCTACTGTAATACAAGCTTATAGGGAAATACTTTGTGTCACTTTCACTTGTTGTATGTATTTTTTGAACACAAAGCTAGAATTCTAAGAATTCTAAGTTATGCAAAGAGGAAAAGGCTTCCAATGCATGCAGAACCAAATTGAACCATCACAACTTTACTCACAAGCCTTTTATTTCTGCATAGTAACCTTTCAATATTAAAATATCAAGTTCACAAAATTCCTATGTTATTTTAAGATATGGCATTACAGGAACAGTTAAATCCCACATTTTTAGTGTTAAATAACTTCTACGATATAATTTGTGACCCTGGAAAATTCACTTCACCTCAGCAAGATAAATACACTGTGTATAAGCAGGAATTATAACACACATTAGCCCCATCTGTACTCCTAAACTCCTAAAATTTCAAAATTATGAAAGACACAGTGTACCTAATAACACCAAAAAATGCCTAACAGTATGAGAAACTGTTTCTTTCCTAATTCCCATAACTGAAAGGAAGTCAATACCTTACATGACCATAATTAAACATTTATTCCAGCTGAAAGTACACAAAAATTCTGGAATACGGTAGTGATCTACTTTTAATGTGGGAAAAGATGACAGGAAAGCATTGGACATGTCACGAAGGAATTTTTACTCTTCTGATATCCCAAGTAACTATATGTCTAGATTTGACTGTAACATTTAACAATCCTAACACAACAGATTAAGCTGACAAAGTATTACTTGGTGCTAACCACAGACAAGAAAAATGAAGCTAAAAGTCAGTGACTGAGTCCAAAGCGTCTACACATCATATAGAATGGAAGAATTTCAGGCTGTTTTGACAATGGTGCTGCTATATTACAGCAACAATGACAGCTTTGTTACTTAAAATTAATTTGGCTGTAAAGGTCTCGGACTTCATTCAAGAAATTTCTGCAGACTTAATATCTTGCTGTGTTTCCCTCCTTTTTCAAGGCTGTTCTTACATGCCACACTAACAGCTGGAATCCAGAGCTGTGAAAGAGAAATAAATTTAGTATTTGCAGATTTTTTAACTGATGCACTCAGTTCATTTATTGAAACTGTTTAGTACCATAGATGTAACAACCTAATACACTTACAAAAACCAGCAGCATACTGGATCAGTGATTCAGAAATTCTGATCTTCACTCTCTAGGACAGAGAAACAGCTCAGTTTAATTCCCATACAAATAGCACCACCATTCACCTATCTTGCTCTTACCTATTCGATCAAATTTTTTGGCACACTTGGGACACTGCAGTAGTTTTTTGCTGCTGGTTTGAATAATGACTGGAGCTAAGCCTTCAGGAATATTTCCCATTGATTCAACTGCCTCAGAACCCTCTTCAGCATCATTCTGTTCTTTTTCACTTTGTTCTTCAGAGTCTGAATCTTCACCTGACATTTCCTCTTCCTGTCCCTCTTCATCAGCATTGCATTCACTTTCACTGTCTTCAAATTCACTTCTATCAGATGTTTCCTTGTCAGAACTGACTTTTTCAAAATTGCTGTCAGAGGCATCATCGCTTTCATTGTCACTGTTATCAGGTTTAGCTGTGTATTTGCGGTTTCTCGTGGAACACCTAGTGGAAAGGCTGGCCTTCTCAACCATTTTTAACCCATGCTTTCTTTCCAGTGAAAAGGATCTGTGGGCTTTAGCCAAATGATTTTCTAAGGACTTCTTGTAGCAGAAACTTCGACCACAAAAAGTGCACTGATGACTGTTTGATAGTTTACCTGTCAGTTCATTGAGTGTTTCTACTGGTGTAGGCACATCAGTTACCACATCAGTCTGTATGTTAGAAACACTTTCGTTATTTAGCAGCTTCACTGCATCTATGATATCTAAAAATTTTGCTGCTTCCAGCACTAAGGGGATTTCATTTTTATACACAAAAAACTCTGAGGTGTAGAGAAACTCAAGCAAATGCTGGAAGACAGAATGAGTTACATGATCTAACGTGACAACATCAGTGCTTGGATTTTTACTCAAACAGGCATGAAAATAACTACTCCCGACAGCCACTACAACTTTGTGAGCACTGAATTCTTTCCCTTCTACAATAATGAGTAAATCACAAAATGATGGACGTTTCTGTCTATCGTCATTTAAGTATTTCAGTAGATTTTTGTTATACTGCAATGAGCTTAGGAGCTTTCTTTGCTCTGGTGATGGCGAAAGTTCTTTGGAAGATTCAACCTGATCTGCAGGGGCTATTTCTGCAGCCTTTGAGACAATTTTCTGTGCACAGTCTACTACAAGAATCTGCTCTGAAGTGTCTTTCTCATGGCCAAGGTGAACCTTTTCATTTAGATTTGCAGCGAGCCGTCTCCTTTTCTTCATTGCAGAAGTGCAGCTTCAAAATCAGGAGCTTCATAGGTGATGGGCAAGAAACTCTTGTGAAGACTTGGCTCTGCTCCAGACCTCGAGATAATACGTAACAGTAATTTCATAATCTGCAAAAGAATTACGATACAAATTACTCTAAACATCGAACAATAGCTTCTTTTTCTATTACCACTTTCTATACTTTACTCTTGGTTTTATCTACCCTGCATACCTTAAGCTTTTATTAAATTACCAAAATCTCATCACTTCCCATTCCAGACCAAGTGAGCCGACACTGCCTATTATTAGATCTAAAGAGGCGGCTTGGGCTGGTTTCACTCCCTAGACACATGCAGTCCGTGAAATACGCCGGAATGGGCGTCCACTGTTGTCATTATTACCCCGAAGCGCACTCGCTTACCGTTTAACCCCAACACACCCCGACAGCTCTTCTGCTTTATCCGCCGGGTGCCCGTCCCCCGGAGCCAGCCCGGAGACGCGCCGGCGCGGCCCTCTGCCGCGCCTGTCACCACCAACTGTCAAGTCCGCGGACGGCATTCCAGGACTCCAGCCCTACCACCCCAGCACGTTGCCTTTGTCCGTCGCCGGCAGGTCCGCCCCGAGCGGGGCCCTACGACACCGAGCTCGGGGGCACAGGGGGCGCCCCGCACCCGCTCCCCGCATGACG
This sequence comes from Lathamus discolor, assembly GCF_037157495.1. Lineage (NCBI taxonomy): Eukaryota > Metazoa > Chordata > Aves > Psittaciformes > Psittacidae > Lathamus > Lathamus discolor. Next base: position 55,244,065 of record NC_088886.1, on the reverse strand, counting down.
ACGGCCGCGAATGTCCCCCGCCCCGCCGCCCCTGGCGAGCGGGACAAATAATGCCCCCCCACCTCGTTCCCCCGCGATCGCTCCCCCTCCTCCCCGCAAGGCCCCGGCGGGCCGGCCTCACGCACCTGCGCGGCGCCGAGCGCTCCGCGGGCCTCCCTCGGCCGCTGATCGCCTCTGCGCCCCACTCCCGTACCCGCTTCCGCCGCTTCCGGATCCCGGCGACGCGCGCAGCGTGAGGGGGTGACGGCGCCGCTGCCGAGCATGCGCGGGGGATATGGCAGGGCTGCGGTCGCAGCGAAGGGTCCGTGCGGCGGTGGCCTGTACTGTGCCGCCCCGGGCCGCGGCCGTCCGTCCGTGGACGGGGCATTGCCGCCCGGGACACGGTGAGCCGCTGCGGCGGCCTGCGGGTGGCACGGGAGAGCCCGTAAGCGGAAAGCATAGCGCGGCTGCGTGCGGGGAGCCGCCCGCGGCGGGCGCTCCTGCGTACTACACGCCTCCGGAGAGGTTGAGTTTGTTCTGTGAGGCCGCTGCGGGGCAGGCGTTAGCGAAGGGCAGCGCCCGGAGGCCGCACCGTTGCGAGGCAGCTGCGCGTTTGCGTTTGCAAACGGTTTGGAAGCGCTGTGTGAGAGCAAAGGGTGTTGTGCGGCAACAGCAGTGGGCTACACGCAGCTCGGCACTTCCAGGGTGCCATAGTCTTCCTCAGTAATGTTATCCTGCTTTTGCCTGGAGTATTGTGAAGCACTTGGATGCGTACTTGTGAAATCCATGTTTTCATGCTTCCCACATGGCAACAAGCTGCGAGCGTCCCACGGCTCGGGCATATCCACCCAGGACTGCGGCTCATCGGCATTCCAGAAGGCATTCATCCTCCTATTAATTACATGTCCAGTTTTCCAAAGCTAGTGACAGTATGGCACCGAAAATGAGTTTGTTCTGAGAGCTTTAAGGAAGAACTGTAGTGTTAATGCAGCATGAAACGTTATTCCACAGCACGTGTTCAGTATTTATGGTGTGTAAATCGATAGTGGTTGGCACATCACATAATAAACACTAAGTGACTTTCAGGTGTTGCATTGTGTAACAAAACCAGTGAAAATTGTCAGAGCACTTGTTACCTCCTGATTGTTGCTATACTGTCTGCCAGCCCCCTTGAGCATCAATGAGTAATAATAGAGCAATCAATACTACTATGTTTCTGATGCTCTGAAGGCAGGTCTACTTTTCTGCAAAGCATCGGCCCTTTTAGGTTGTCGCTTGTGCTTGCCCAACTTTAATTTCTATAGAGTGACAGTTAAACTCTATAAAACTCTAAAAATAAGTTTCTCTATTTTGATTTTTCACGGAAAATGAAAGTTTTGAGAGCAAGGCACTAAATTTTAAGCTAAGCCTTACATTGCACTCTAATCTGCATAGCAAGTACATAAAAACATCATTTAGCAGTTAACTGTCTTCTCAGGTCTTACCATTTCCATAGCAAGTGTCGTAGTTTGGCAGTATAAATCTACATCCTTCATGGCTTTTCATGAGTGAAATATATAAGCAAAATACAACCTTGAGAATTGGTTTTGTCAGTGAATGTAACCAAGGTAGGATGCTGTAAGCTGAGGCTTGCTTAGTCGACATTGTACTGTAGTGGGACTCAGATGTTTTTCAGTCTGTAGCCACTAGATTGCCATGGACCAGAATTTCCAGACCTGTTCCCTGCCATAGAAAAAAAATAATGCAGATATTCAACATACCAGTTTTTTTTTTTTATGAGACATTTAATTTCTTCATATACTTGAGAGACATATCAAATGTGGAAAGTTGAATTGCTAGTAGAAGCCATTTATTCCCATTTAAAAACAAACATATATAGATACAAATAAGTGAAGAATTATAGCCAAGCAAAAATATTCTAGGCATAATTACTTCCATCAGCAGAATTCAGAGTTGGCATTCAGTCTCCCCACAAAGAAAGCTGGAACTAGAAGCTGAACCTCTGCGTTACAGCATGGGCTCTGGCCTAGTCATAATTTTCTTCCCGTTGCACATCAAATAGTAAATTCAATGCCTTTGGCCATGCCATTTGTGTCTTCTGTGTTGTTGGAGGGATTTTTATTTGTTTATTTTGTTTTTTCCCTAGATAACTGCCTGATTTTTTATTTATTTGCTGCTGCTATTATTTACGGTGTTAAATATGATATGATTTCTTGGCGGTCTACAAAGCATCTACATCTGTACTAATTGCCAAAGCCTACAAGTTCAGCAGGCATTTTGACTTAGCACAAGCTTAGGAAACACTTTTTCTCTCTGTTTTGTTACATGAAGGATTTAGTTCAAACAAAAATTATACAATGCTAAGTGATCCATTACCATGGCTGGCATTGCTATAATAATTATGCTCTGGAAACAAAATGTCCTTGAAATCTCATGTAATTATGGCTCTTTAATTCTTTTATAGTTAAAGTGGTAGAGGCAAAATCTAACTACATTAATCCTTTTTGTTCCAATGCTTATTCATGCTAAATTTTCTTGCCAGTTAATGGAATATCTCACATTTAGATTAATAAAGCTGACTTTTATGTTAATTAGAGACAGCACCACTCAAAGAATAAGCACTCAGCTTTGTGAGTGTACATAATTTGAAAATGCAGCTGTGTGAATTTGTCAAAGAAAATAGTGTATTTATCAAAGAAACATTCTGGAATTGTTGGAAATTAAATAGTTTTGTGCAGGAGGGTTCGGTGTTGGAGGCAGCAGTTTCATCATGAAATACTTGTTCTCCAGTTCAAAGTCTTCACTTCTGAAGATACAATAAAACTAGAAATGACAGATATTTGAATCAAATACAATTTAAACAATAAGCAGGTAGAGAACCAGTTCTGATGTTAAGGCCTTAGCTGCTAACCAAACAGAAATAAAACGACATAAAAATAGCATGCAAGTTAAGACCTGGCTGGGTAATTTCAATGTATTCCAAATATATTCTCTAACAGCTGTTCACTGTAAGCACACAGTTATAAATCTAGTAACACAAACATTCACATCCCCTTCTAAACAGCCGCCTTCACTTTGGCCATGACATTTATCTAAGGTAAACGTCTCTCTCCCTAGGAATTTTAGAGTTAATTTGCCATGGGTGCATGGTGAATGACACTGCTAAAACATGATCTGCGCTGTCATTCATCCTGTATCCCAGATGTGTCAGTGATGGTTGGGACCTAGGGAGGAACCCACAAAACCTACACTTCCTCTAGCCTGAGATTTCTCTCTGTTTTATTGCCACTCACCACATTCTCACAAATGTTTTAAATTAGGCTGTGAAGTGAAAGGGTTATGAGATTGTCTAGAGACTCCAACAAGTGTTCTAGCCAACATTGCTGAATAAAGTCCATTGCTAGAAACATTGCCAAGAAATTCTTTCAAATAGGCCATGAAAAGACCACCCTGATCTCTTTAATTCAGGTCTCTCTCTCTCTGGGCACTAAGCAATTGTAGGCTTGTTGTACTATTATGGATGTTTGACATGCAAATCGCGTTGATCAGGCTTTTCCTCTAGTCTCCTCTCTCAAGTGCAGCAAGTGAAATGTGTAGAAAAGGAGATCAGATCTTCTCTTACTGTATCAGCCTGGCTTACTTCATCTGAGAAGCTTAACGCAGGGTAGGGTGGGCACTGTACCTCTGCTTAGGCTCTGTTCTCTTGAGTGTTCTGTCAGTGAGTAGGGGTTGAATAACAAAGATCTTGGCCGTTGCCATCTTTTTCTGGGAGATTAATGCGGCGTGCAAGTTGCAGAGGGCTGTACAGCTACAGACTCCACAGAGCAGATCTCCTCCTGGAACACTATTCCAGTGGAGCCCAAAGTGAAATGAGCAAGGGCCAGGAACAAGACACTCACTGCTGTAACAATAATGCAGGAGTTTTGTTACATCTATTAAGTCTGAACTGAGTACTAGGCTTGCTCTATAGGTAGATTCGTAGGGCACTGCATTCCCCCTTTGCACTTTGAAAAATACAGTGTCTGGAGAAGTCCTTGGGTGGAGAGAAATTACCCATGTACATTCCTGCCAGTGCTTGTGGTCCTGTCACCCGTGTCTGCTTCACCCAATCTGCTAGTGCTTTGCGAGGGGAAAGGAGTGAGAGTGAGAGGAAAGCTGAATGAAAGACAGTAACTGGAGAAAATACCTGGTCTGCACCTCTGCAGATACAAGTCTCAAGCAGTACATTAAACCTGTACCCCCAGCCTGGAGCTGTGTAAAGAAGAAACAAGAATTTACATAATCTTTTATGTTGTTTTGGACCATGTTTTCAACAGAACAAATTAAACCTTTTGCAATAATACACCACTATCATCAAAGCGGTATTTTTCTATAAGCAAATATGGGGAGAAGTGTAATATCTTTTATTAATTCAGATGGTGTATATGATCGTCTGAACTAAAAACAGGCCAGCTTTGAGCACATGACCTCAAGAAGGCTTCACATGCCCAAAATCATCTTTATTTTTCCAGCCATATCAGCAAGATCAGTAAAAGGTATTGCCTCTCCCAATAAAATTTGCCTTTTTTATAACCTTAGACTATCATGACTGCAACTTCATTATAAAATTTTCAGTAAAAGAAGCAAAATCAGACTTTCCTGTACAGAAATAATCTTGGTTCTCAAAAATGTATTATGAAAGTTTATGGGGTAAACAGCTTTAAATGGTTTCTGTGTCTTACATTGCTGCATTTCTATTGCACTGCACAACGAGAGACCTGTAAAAGCTGCCAGAATGCTCTTGTGTGCTGAGCCCCTATTATGAGAAAACAAGAATTTCCATAATGAAGGGGAACAGAGAGCTGATGTCACTGTCACTCTTTTCAGTCAACCAGAAACCAATTACCCCTGGCTGACAGGCCCAATTAAATCATTGGGTAGAGGGAAATGCCAGCTATCCTCCCCTAGAGTTAGGTAATTGGGGCTTTATTATGGTCAGAAATGGTGCTGTTTGTTAGGCCACAGGATACAAGTAAGAGCACTCCTGGTCTCTTTCTCTCCATCCTTCCCATAGGCATTCATGGTCTTTTACCCTGGAGAAAAGTAGTGACATTTTACATTAAAAAATGCTAATCTTTTAATATATATTCTCTGTCATATTGGGAACCTGAAGGTTATTCTATTTCTTCAGGTTTGTAGAAATCATGAAGTTAGGAATTCTGCTATGAAAGGCATCAGGTGAAGGCTTTCTACTGCACCTAAGATCCAAGGCCTTCTATCTGTCGATCTCTCTATCTACGTACCTACCTGTCTCTTGCACAGATATAGAAAGTTTTCAACTTGTAATACTATGAAACTTGAGAGCATGTTTGACATAGTATTAGACTGATGTACTGAGGGGATGCCTAGTTTACTGTATGGATTGTTTGGAGGTGAAGAAATGGAGGCAGTGAGCATGCCCAGGTCCATTCTTGTTCACGTTACCACTTGGCTGTGACCCTTCAAGATGTTAAGGAATGCATTGCTTGAGATGATACACGGAAGAGGTACTGAACTAGCTAGCTACTTAAATTACCAAGTTCAAATGCTTCTTTAATACTAAAAAATGTCCAGCTACATTAACATGAAGTTCCACGGGCCCTGCATCTGTTATCCAGCCTACTTCATTTATGGTATGGCACAATGCAACCAGATTATGCCTGAACATAAACAACTCCTTGAATTACATATAAACCAGAACTGTGTTGCCAGGGACCGCCATTTCCTGCATCTTTCCACAGTGTGGCTTTGTCACATGTCTGTCCATCCCATTGACCTGCAGTTCCTTTGCCAAGTCAGAATAGACCTCTGATATACTTGCAGCACCTCTTTTCATGCTGTCAGAACCAGCTTATGGCTTCTCAAGCTGGATAAGACAGATGCTACCACATTTAAGCCGTACGGACATGCACTGCAGAACACTTACATGGCCCAGTAGAAAGCAGAATTTGGTGCACAGGTTAATATACAACTATATATGCATGTAGAAACATATGTGTACAATGTGCTCAGTCATTTTTATTTCAGAGAAAAAGAACCAAACCAAAATATTTGCTGTTGAAGATATTTCCAGAAATAAACTATAATCAATAGAAGTTTCTGAATGGGGTAAAAAATTAGAAGGCCAACAATAGCATTTTGCTGGAAGGTTAGTGCATGAAGCTGAAGAATTACCAGCAGCTCTTAAACATTTGTGTTCTTGAATAATATCCACATCTAATTATTAGGACAGCTAGAAGCAATCAGTGAGGCCTGCAGCTCAATGTTTATCAAGGCTTTCCAGGGCTCTTCTCTTTCCCTTTGTGATGAACCTTCACATGGTTACAGTTGTCAGGCAATCAAAATTCATCTCTGCTAGAAAGGCAGGGTGCTTCAAGGTGTAGGAGGAGATTAAAATGCTATTCTATACACTCCTCAATTATTATCCATATAATTTGCAGATGCCATTTATTTTTATTTATAAAGGTATGTATAACCTACAATATATTTTTTCCCAGACACATGGCTGTAAAAACTGAAGAATGGTTTAAGATTATGTGAGCATTTTTATCTTTCATTCATTTGCCTGAGCCCAATTTACATATCCTGCGATGCATTGCAAGTTTACTTACAGGCAGGATGAAAGGCTGCAGTTACGAAACTTACGTCTTGTATAACTCTGCTCACTGTAAGAAAGAAACACTACATAATGAAAGCATTGTATCTGTTTCTGAAGCATGACTATAGTGTAAGTGAGAATTTCAGGACCATCTTTTATTTCAGGTGACATTCATTATCTGATTTCTTAATTATTTTTTAATAGTAATTACAGCATTTTCCCAAGAAAAATATAATTAGATTCTGATATCGAGGCTTATTACAAGTCAATTAATTATGCTGTGAGGCTACTATTAAAAACCTGGAGCAAGACAACTCGCTTCCAGCCAAAAAAGCAGTAGCTAGAATATGCACTGTGCAAGCACACAGCACAGAAGAAAAAAAGGAAATGGAGAATTAATTCTGCTTTGTTAGTGATCCAGTACACATAAACAGCCAGCAAAGAACCTTGTACAAGAAATCTCTACAGGAAAGTTGCTTAAAAAAACCATACTAGCCAAAATAAGAAACATAACGACAATTAGGTAACAACCGAGTTTGTAAAATGTCTGTATAAATGCAATAGCAGGATAAGGTTTTCTTGCAGTCATTCCAAAGTCAGTGTGACACTATGAAATAATCCTGTAACAATCACTTTGTAACAGTGACCTTCCCAAATGAAAAACAATGAACAACCAACCTTCTGCCTGGGGTGCCACTGGAGCTAAACCCACTTCAGCGTATTTCAGTACATTATGTACATAATGTCTCTCTTGGTGTGGTTAGTTGTTATCCGGAGAGAAAACATAAGTTCATTTTAGAAAGAAGCATGCTTTTCCAGTTATAATAGCTGAAGGGGAGAACCTGTTATTAAATTAATTGTCCTTTTTTTTCAGGCAAAATTGATAGAACACTTTAACACTTTTAAACAAAAGGCTAGCTGCTCTTCTTGTGGAGAAGAGCATATCCTTTCCTACAGTTGGATTTTGTGCCACACATCTGTTTGCTGACTGTAGAGCGGCTCCACTGATCCCAGCCACAATTACCATGGGTGCTCTGAGAACTGCTGGGTTTGGTGGTGAAAGGGCTGACAGATGCTTGGGTGTCTGCACATGCTAAAGATCCAATATTGCTTTTTGTCTTAGGACTATTTTTTGAATTGTGCTTACACTAGTGCATTTTATTTGAATCAAGATAGGGAGAAGAGACTTCAAAGTAAACCTGGGAGTGAGAATGCTTTCCTCTCCTCTCAGAATATTTGTCTTCTGCGAAACAAAACCACAGATTGAAATCTTTAATATTTATTTATTACCTTGAAAATATTTGCTATAAGAAGTGGCTTGGATTAGTTGAAAGGTTTGGTTAGAGGAATCTTATTTTATGTTTCAAACTTTTGAAAACACTTTAAAAGTATTTTACTCATCCAAAGGAAAAAAAATAGCAAAAAAAGTTTTACTTTTTTCCATTGCTGAATCAGGTTTTCCCCATCAATTTCTAAATATGAGAGTAAAAAAACCCCAAACCAAGACAAAAAAAAAAACACCACCACAACAAAACACACACACAAGTAAAAAACAACCACAAAACCCCACCCTGTTCTTTTTAAAGGGCTCCAAAAATTCCCAAAGCTCCACTTCAAAGACTGGGTGGTTAAAATAGACCACCATCTAACTTCGTATTCATGCTCTGTTTTTTTGGAAAACAGCTCTCACATTTACAGTGGCATACAGCCCAAAATGATTGTGCTTACTTTTGCACATGATAAATGTGAGTGGGTAAATTTGTCCTTTATTATTACTAGAGAGCATGTCAGATTTGCATCAGGTTTGGCCAGATGCAAAGATTTTCCTTCCTGTCTTGAATTACAAGTGCAACACCTATTTTCAGAAGGATATGACCCTAAAGAAACACCAGATTGTTAAGAGAGTCATGTTAAGTGACCAAAAAGAGTGCAGTCTACTAGACTAGTTATTTCCATAGCTTCTACTGTAATGAACAGCAAATACAGTAAGTTCTGCATGCTCAGCCTTCAGAAGTTTAATCTATTTCTTGACCAATTAGCCAATTGCAATTACCATGTCATAATGAAATTTGGTATAATAATCTACTTTCAGGTTGTTTCCAATCTTACTTAAAGACAGTGTTATATAAGGACATGTTATATTAATCTATTTCATTAAATTAATACTGAAGTCTGACTTTGCTGCTGCAGGAATGGAGGGGGTCAAGATTAATGTGGCTCATGTTTTATCCATTCTTCAGTAGTCAGATGCTGCCAGAGACTCTTTAATTCGTTCTGATTAATCTTATTTAAGAAAAGAGTGAGCTGCATGAGCTTTATCTTTAGACTACAGTTCATTTCAACCATTTCTCAGCATTCTGGACTACATCTTTGAAAGAGCTCAACCTTTGTTATTCTTTGGGCATGTGAGTTGTTCCTATAGTTTAGTTGACGCTCTGAAGCAAAAGTACTTCAAAAGTCTTTCAAAAGTGTGGGGATGTGGAGTTTCTCCTCACTCTGTTGCACCAGTGGTTAGCATTCTCGATTCTGAGTGCAGCTGAAAGCTGAGGAAATCTTATTACCCTGCCAGCATGAGGAGCTCCTGTAACACATACAAGCTTTCACATGGTGTGTGCTGTGAGGACATATTTGCTACTGCAAGTACATCTTCTCCTGTAGGTGCTTCTGTATGGGACAAATCAATTTGCTTATCATGAAAGTATTGAAGATACAGTTTATGATAGCAAAATCATATTTCTCTGATAGTGGTAACTACCTTAGAAGTACCGGCTTAGAATTTCTTGTGCCCCAGAAAGTCAGGGTCATAGATTTAGAAGCCTGAGTTCCACAAAACTATGGTGAATATTGGTGCTAAAACCCAAATCTGAGTGCTAAGACAAGACCTCTCAGTGGCTATCTGTGCACAATTATATTCACACAGGTTTTCACTGTATTGGAGGAGGTTACTGTATAAATGCTGTATTTCATGAAAAACAAAACAAAAGCCACAAAATAAACAAACAAAAAAAATCAAATTACAAAAAACAAACAAACAAAACCACCAAAGTCAAAAAGTCTCAATACCCAGGAGAATGGAAAGGACTGCATGAAATTCATCATATGCAAGGATCTCAGCATGCCCACACACAAAATTTAAGATGCAGTTCAGCAGCAAACCACATGGTGATTCAAGGGACCTTCTGGATACTAGCAGAATATAAACCAATTACAGGAGTAATGTCCACTCTTTCACCCTCTCACATCCAACGATGCTTAGAGATCAAGCTGTGTCATCTCCAACCAGAGGATGTTTTCCTTTCACTGGCATGGAAACATGGTGACATTGTGTATGTCATCTTTACTGAGGTCAGTATCACCACCAGTGATTAAAATAGGTGTGAAACATTCTGAATCAACACAAGTTTGGAATCCAGAAAAGTTTATTTTACCTTGTGAACAATCTAATTCGAACTGACAAACTTTCAGGATTTAGTTTGGTACAAAACTGCAGCCTTTGAGAAATGCATTGGCATTAAGATGAATGCTGTCTTAACCAATACTTAGCAGGAACTTGATATCCCTTTGGGGCACTTGCTGTTACCTATTCTTCCAATAGTATTATCTTATACTTTAACAGAGAGGTCAAGATTTCTCAAAGGAATTTAATACTTGCCAGGACCCACACTGAGACATTTCAGAGATGCTGCAAAGAAATTTTGCTTTGACTTTCTGGAAGTCACATCCTTCACAGGAAACTTCCAAATCAAAGAGCTCCAAATTATCAGATGTTTTTCAAAACCCTGTCACAAACAGTCAATACAATGGCTGAATAAAGGAAAACAAAACAAAACAAACAAACAAAAAAAAGAAATAAGGGATATTAGACATCAGGAAAAATGAAGACGTTTCCCTATTTGCTTGTTACAAATACTTCTTTTTGATGAGTACTCTGTTTTGCATTTCTTGCAAACTGCAGTACCTCAGAATGGTTTATCACTGAAAACAAATGTCACTTACCTCACCTGTGAGCACGGGTGAGGCAAAACTGGGGAAAGAATTATTTTTCTAGCTTCCAGCCCAGTGGTCAGCTTGTAAAACCAAGTGGGTTGTCAGCTTTTCCTATTCGTGAAGACCAAAATTTGAACAAGAGTTCTAGAACCAAATGCTCCTTCCCAGCCTCTCTGTATGACTGTAATTATCATCCTGCCCTGTTTCTAGGACAATTACAATATTTACCAAAAATGAAATGCTTACATATATAGCATATGTTAAAATCAATCAGACTCGGTTGACTAGTCCTGCCTTCCTGGTTCTTGCTCTTTCTCCTCCTGTATACTGTTGTCTCCTAGAGTTGCTGGGTCTGAATTCCTTCTGAAACCACTTAGTATTGGTCAGGTGAAGTCATGGTACATACCAACTTAAATCTTTTCAAAATACCTTTGAAATTGTTTCTTGCATATACAGCTATCTTCTCTGAACAGGTGGGTTTATCAATTCCAACACTTACAGCTTTAAGACTTTCTGGTTTGTTGTATGAGTTATCTCACTCTGAAGGAAAGAAAAAGAGAATTAGAAGTGAATTTGTAAGTCTGGTAACATGTGTGCTCTTGTAAAGTGAAAAATGTAAAGGTAAAACATAAGTTTACAACCCATTTAGCACTTAACATGTCAGTGCTTTTGTAAGAACACTATTCTTTTTGTCAAGTTCTCCTGTAACCTTGAAACTCACAGGAAGATTATCGGTACTGACAGAAACTTCCTGATTAGATGGTTCATTAGCAGCAAGGTACAGAATACTAATTGCCTGTTTTCATCTGCATTGACAAGGCCTGACCTAGCATTCATCTGACAGTGGAATTGCTTCCCTGGTGATACCAGCTACATGTAATAAAAAGACGTTATTTTGCAAAAAATCATCAAAGATGAGGATAAGTGCATCACACGCTAGTGAGTTCTGCAGATCCCAGGGGAATCCTGTCATACCTTACAGAATCACTTTGTTTTGCCTACCTAGGTGTAAAATACTCAGGAGAGACTTCATATGAAAAACCAAACAACTAAAATTCCTTGCCAGAAATGCAATAATTTGAACAGCATGCACCTTAACTACTAGCTGACCATGGGCAAGTACAAGGTGCTAGAAAATGCTGCTCGAAACTCATGTAGCTGAAAATACAGTTGGAAGTGGAAGCTGGGTTTATCACTCCCACCATTTCTATCATGTCCAAAATTGGGTACATCTGAGTGAATCCACTTGACACTTCTGTAATGTTTGGGTAAATTCATGTTTTATGTTAGCAGGTAGGAATTTCTCATTAGTTGCATTACAGGAAAATGGCTGCATGGAGAAGCAAAACAAGTAGTCATAATTTCAAAATATGTGTTACATTTAAGGAAGCAACAGGCCTGTCATATCTTTCAAAATGATTCCATGTTTTCAGATAAAGCCCTTCAGCTTCATAAATACATTACTGGCAGAACTGGAACCTTGCGCTCTGCTGGATCTTCTGGAATAGAATGTTCTGCTGTGGAGTGCTACTCAGGCTGAGGAAGGAATAAAAAGAGGAAACCAAGAGTTCAAGGGGAAAAATATTTGTACACCCTTATAACAGTGAAAGAGAAGCTTAAAGAAGGTAATATTTTTAGACTAACATAAGAAGTTAACTATAGTCATAAAATATTTTTCTGTGGAAAAGCAGGGGCCAAGGGAATTTCCAGATGTCTCTTGTAGGCAGTTAACTTTGGAAACGTTGCGGGACATCAATATATATTGTTGTTCTTGTTGCAAGGTGCCTAACTAAAATGCAAATAGATCTATAGCCTTTTTGTCAACAAGGTAAAAAACTTCCTGTTACAATACAACAATATCTACAAGACCTTTTAGCCAGCCATTATTGACATTGTTTGGTCTCTCATCTGCTGGTTTGTCCACTCATAATTACCGAAAAAGGTACAAACTAAAAAGAAAAATGCTATCTTTGAGCTGTTTCATAGAGAGGGTACAAGTCTACCTTGTAAGAAGATGGTCTGGGCAGGTCCATTGTTCCACCAAACTCCATCATCTCAAATTTTCTAGAAATATTTCTGAATGTAGTTTAATGCCCAAGCTGTGATGTTGGACCAGAGTGACTTCATGCTGTCATGCTCCACAGTTCTTCATAAAATGAAATTCTCCCAGTGGTGAACAGCGGCACATATCTATGATGAAATTCAGCAAGAACTTAAGGTATAAACAAGTAGCACTGCTGAATGCTAGCGAGAAAAGCTAAAGACCCTAGGAAAAAACAAGCGCTGTTTTATAAAGCAGAAACTTTCTGCATTAGGTATACAAAACTGGAGAATGAGCTAATATTCGCTATAGTCTGATACCACACCGCACCGTAATTATTGCAAAGAAGCAATTGGAAAGGAAAAGGACAGTACTTAAGGGAAAGAAAATGGCCACACAAACTCTTTTTCCCCTGGTAAAATGGCATAACCTTTTATATGACAGCAGAATCTCATCAAAGCTTATATATATTGAGAAAGCATGTAAATTACATTTAGATGTTATATTTCACTGTGTACAAATGATGTTCATGAAGTACCAGTGCTGCAGAAATTTGAACCCTCTTCTGTAGACAACTTCAAGGAATTGGGGCAGTGATAAATTAACGTAGGCATTGCGAACTGCAGAGTTAAGTTTCAAACAGGGCAAAAAAGCAGATATTTTTGCTATCCTGAAAGCAATTACATTTCAGTAACTTTCAGATTACCTAGGATAATGCATAAGTCCATACACTTGCTAGATGGCTTGTAATAACCAGAGTTACTTGGCAGATTATTTAATTCAAATGTCAACTCACCTGGTTACACACCATAGGTATGTTCTCAGATCAGTGGCATATCTTCATGCCTGAGGACTGATAAGTGTGCTTAGAGCACATATTTTACATATACTTGTGTGGCTTCCAGAAAAACATCCATATTTAGTAGATGTGACTGCTTCCTTGCAGTACTCGCTGTATATTCCTCAGAACTGAAAACTTCATCTTCTCTTACCTAGAATTTTGGGTCTTTATTTCTGAATATTCAAAGTTTTGGTTTTGTTTTTGTTTGGTTGGTTGGTTTTTTTGATTGACTGGTATATTAAGTCTGTAGGTCTTCAGACCAAATATATTCTAGCAGTCATTGGAAGTATGCCTTCTTCCTTGAACTTCTTGCTTAGTGTACAGTGTTTCCTAAGTAAAGATTAAATTAGCTTAATCAGCAGTCATAACCACCATAAGATAACATATCAAATCATATCAAATTCCTGTTAATGTACACTATTTCCACAAAAGGAACTTAAAAATTGTTCAACGTTATAATGGAAAATGTTGTTCTTCTAAGTTGAATAATAATGTACTTAAAGCAGGTGATCAGCACTGAATTCAACTGCATAGTTTAGCCCAACAGAAGATTTCACAGACAGCAGAATAACATTTTCATGTTCCTGTTGTAATGCTTATGTATTTTACTAGATAATTTCAAACAAAAACTAAATAGATGGCAAGGAGAGGACAACATCCAAACAACTATAAATGTACATATTAAACTAAGACAATTACTAAAAGATAAAGAGCTAGAAAATACAATTAGCCATTTATATTTATATTTTTACTTCTATTTATTTATATTTTATATATGTATTTAATTATATTTAACTTCATAGTTATGTGAGTACTTTCCACTAGGAACCCAGTTTATCATAGTTCACGGCCCCTGATATTTGACCAGGGAATCCAGCCTGGGTTGCCATCAAAGAGACCAGAGCTCTTTGAAGCCCCCCTGAGGAATAGTGGGTAGGAGGTGAAGGCGTAGAGGAGCTGGAGGGTGGAAGGAAAACCAGAGGCGATAAAGCTTCTGATGCCAGAAGTGAAAGGGAGTCTGAAAACAATGTGCTGCAAGGTTAGTAGTGGGTGAGTGCAGTTGCACATGAATTAGGTGGGAATGCAGGAAGGGCCTTGCAGCAAGAGGAATATTGTAATTATTCAGTTCACTGAGCTGAAAGAGTGAATGTGAAAGTACCTACCCATTATAAACAAATTTTGCAAAGTTATCAAGCATCAACAGTCTGCTCCCTACTCACCTGAGGCCTTAAGCATATGCTTGACTTCAGGTCTGTCCTTAGTTCAGTTAAGTGTACACATATGATTATTATTCCACTGAACTGGGGAGGACAAAAGGCAATACCAGATTTATTAAGCAGTATCAGTTTTGCAGTAGTGTAACGTAGCAATGGCCAAGGAGGTTTTCTGGTGTTGTTCCTAGGCTTGGTAATACTTGGTCTCTGCACTGAGTCAAGGAGAGCAAGTGCTAAGCACTGAGGGCCATGGGCCAGAAAGGCTGGTAGAAGAGATGATGGTGGAAAGAGGAAGTTCACTGGCATGCAGGCAGCTCACCCCTTTCTTGGTCTCAGCGCCTGAATGATGCTACAGCAATCACTGCTATGGGGTAGCTTACCCATAGTAAACATATGAATTTAATGCTTGTGTTTTAGGTGTGAGAAGGCCAAAGTTTGTACTGGCATTGTGGCATCTGAACGTGGCTGCTGGGGCTGTTGCTGTCTTTCTTCTCCTTCCCTTCTGCTAGCCTAGGCCAAAGTATCTGTGAACGAGGTTGTAATCAATGGATGAAGCATTACATGCCAAGACAACTCTGCGCAGAAAGAGAGCATGCATTGCCTGTGCTGTGCAGCAGTGAAGGGCCACAGTGCTGCAGTGCAGTGGGAACTGGGGAAAACTCCTTTCAGCATAGGCAGACACACTGAACTTGCAGCTCTAGCCAAAATGAAAAGGAGCCCATCACCTGTCCCCATCCCCTCCTCTTAGCAATCTTACTATGTCATCTGAATCTGCAAGTGGCTGGTTCCTCTCTGAGCAGTTTAAGATTATAACACAACCTGCTGAAGTTCAGAGGACCTGTGCCAGCTCCTAATTATTATGCTTTTTAGTGATAGCAAAAGCATTTAAATCCAGTGTAAACAATAACAACAATACAAAATATTGCGGAAGACAACAGGCTACTGTCTAACTACAAAAAGATTGAGAATGGGAATGTTTCATCTTTTTACTCCATGTGATAATGAGGTAAGATACGGAAAAAATACTGGAAGTATTTGTTATTTGACTTTATGCAAGAAAGCATAAAGTATTTATACTGTGAATCAGAAGTGTGATGTAAGGGAGGTCTGCCAGAAAATACCAATATATTTTGAAAGATTAAAAGAGTGCTGTGCCTTATCTGCTGTACAGTGTCAGCCAGGCAGAGCGCACCATTCACCATCGTTCTGCAGCACAAAGCTGTGGAAAGACTCCAGTCCAGCTCAGACAAATCTGCACCAGGTTTGAAAAATCACTCAAACCTGCTGAAGTAAAACCATAACAAGCACAACTGCCTTTTGAATCAAAGTCTGTAGATTTGCAGCGAACGGGCTGATGAGGGGCATGGGCAAAGATGGCTCGTAGGGGACTGGGTGCCTTGGGTATTACCTTAGTTTCAGAAATGAGAAAGCAGTGAGGATCAGCACCAGCCCTTTGGACAACAGACAACTCGGGGGGAGAATGTCCTTTCAGGATGAATATGGCTCATTCAAGAATTAACTCTCTACTCATCTTCTACCTCAGTTTTTTGCTGCTCATCCATCTAAAAAGTAAGATTTGCACTTCTTCTTATTGTTCTGACATGTCCTCTGGGTGGATGGCTAGACATGCACTTCTAGCAGGAAGCTTGTGTTGTCAGAAGGCTTTAAAAATTTGATAGACATGCCAAAAAGATTTGGATGAAGCAAAGTTGTGTGAATTCGTTACATGATAGCTTTCCTTATCTTCATGTTTAAACTTTTTTTTTTTTTTTATGAGGAATGAAAGAATTTTAATACCTTGCTTCTCCTATTTAAAATACAACAATAAAATGTTCTGTTAAAACTGTACCTATACTTTGAAGTCTGCATTTTGCTTTAGCATAAGCCTATCTGATTAAACTTTAGTCTAATTTATCCTTTGCTAAGATGATCATGTTATATATTTTGGTAGGACTCATTGCTTTATTATGTATGCTTTTAAATTCCAACCTCTAGAGAAATCAGTTATTAAACAACTGTGATACATTTGATTTCTAAATGTCTCCATTACAAGGATGTATAAAAGTCCAATTATTTTTATAGAGAAAATAGTCCCAGCAAACTTCCACAGAAACAGAAGTATGAAAAATATGGGAAGTCACAATGGGTTGATAATTGTGTCAGATGGTTGAGAGTAAATACAAGCCAAGGAGCTAAATGGCCTCAGCTGGTGGGGCTGATGTATGTGTATGAAAAGCAGTAGCTCTTGAACATGTTTAAAATGAAGACAGGCAGGATGTGTGTCTGTCTGAGGAGGCTGTTTGATTTGTGTCTGCTGAATGTGAATCGCAGTAAGACAAAGCTTTGAGCAGCTGCCATTAAACAAGAAGACGGCATTAGCATACAGTGTTGTGTAATCTGGGTCACCTTCTGTTGCTGCCTCACTCAAATTGTTACTTGGACAGTTTACAACCCAACATAAATTAAATACTGAAAAGCAAACAGATGCAGTTGGATCAACTAGCACTAAAAAAACTGCAACAAATCCAAACCCAAAACCCCCACAAAAACAAACAAAAAAAAAACCCTCAACCAACCCCCCCCAAAACACCTCACACTAAACCGTGCCACCCAAGGCTTTGTCCAACCTGGCCTTGAACACCGCCGGGGGTGGAGCATTCACAGCCTCCCTGGGCAACTCAAATCATAGGAAAATATACAGAATGTAATAGAAGCATCATTTTATCCTAGCAGTTTTCTTCTTTGGGGATGTACTGATATGAATCAGAGAAGCCAAAGTGTTCTTTCTAAATTAACTCACAACCGGACACATCCTGAGAAAAGAGAGACTGGATCTTCCGCTTTCAGAAAGCAGGTTTTAAAGTCTGTATATGCTGTGGAATGAAGAAGCAGAAAGTCTCAGAGTCTGCCACCTAATTAAAAGAAAGTAACAGGAACGGAGTTAGTTAGGAGAATTTAATTTGTACAGGTGGCAGGCAAATTGTAACAAAATATAAAAGCTCAGGGAAAGGGCATAAAAGTTAACTGTTTATGAAATTAAAAAGGTCGCATTAAAAGCATCACACACAAAGACAGAATTGCAGAAAGTAGTAAAAGGAAAAAAAAAGGTTCCCCAAGAATCAGGGTTTGGGTTTTTTTAATTAAAAAAGATAAACACAAGTTTTGGCTTTGAGCTTGGGTGAGCTCTGCTCAATGCAGTATGCCAAAGGAGGGAAAGAAAGTAGTTGTATGTCATTTTGTGCTTTTCCCTTGGCATATTTGGATGGGATGACATTTCAGATGTCATGTTTTCTCTGTGTTATGGCCATATGGCCAGTCTCAGGCAAGAGGCTCTTCTGTCTTGGAGGACTCTCCTTCTCAGGTAGATTTGTGGCTATTGCAATCTGATGTGATACATATTCATACACCAGGCTGGAGCAGCTACAGCAGGAGCCAGAATCAGGCTCAGGACCATATCTGTATCTACCCATGAAGGGTATTTAATGATCTTGACAGATATTTTCTCTCAAGAAAGTTTTTACATCATTTGAAACTGCTAAAAATTTCTTATAACAAAAACATGACTGTGAGCAGATGAAACAGAAATAGAGGCAGAACTGACTGCTTCCTTACTTAAAAATTAAAGCTGAGAAAGACCAAGATAGAAAAGCTGAGGATAAAACAGAACAGAGATAATTGCTGACATCTATAGAAGTTAAATGAGCAATTATATTTTGAAAATCAGTTTACTGGGTTTGTCTTCCCCCAGAGGATTCTAATCCTAGGTCCTGCTTAAATTTTTCTTTATAATTATTTTTTCCCCTAACAACTTGGAAAATAATTAGTATTTAGAAGCCAAGGCTTCCTAAAAACATATCTGCATGTAACTTTTTTCAGGTCACTCATTTTCCTGAGGTGGATAGAGGTATGCATACATTAAGAAGTGCCCTATACAGACAGTAGGTCTTTTAATAAGAAGTTGTGATGAAATAAAAGCATTTTTTTCAGGAATGTTGCTACATTCACATATAGCATAAAGTGAATATGTTGAACTAATAAAACCCAAACAAACAAACAAAAAAACAACTAATCCAAAGTTGGTTAACATTATTAAAATAATCCTATGCCTTCTTATTTGTAAAATAGCTCATGCTCACTTAGGGATATATTATGCAATACTATTCTTTAACTCCTGTACAATACTAAGTGTTGAGTAGGTAGTAAACTTCTGGCTGCACAGAAATTTTCTATAAAGCTGAAGACCAGGGTGTTAAAGAATGTTGTCCTGTCCTCTGTACTGCAACAGGGATTTTGACACCCTTCCTACAACAATATCTGGAGTTTTTTAAATTCCGGTTGTATAAAATGCTTTTGGAAAGACCAGTGTAATGGTGTCAGGTGCAACACCTCTGCAAATATGAATGTGGGGGCTCAGAAAGACATGTACTTGATTAAAAAAAAGCACAGGTATAATTTCATCCTGCAGTTACATTTCTGAGAAGATTGTGGGGTTAGTCCTCTCTTGGCACATAAACAAGGAGCCTGTTGGAGAGCCCTTAATGCCTTCTTGTTCATACACTGGCCTGCCTTGGGGCAAGAGCATCCATCAGGTTGCTGCGATATTTGCTGCTGTCATATCCCTGAGGTGAAGGGATGCTGCTGGTGGCGGTGTGGAGACTATACCCAAGGGCAGGATCTCTCTACTGGCAAACAATGCTTATCCTAATTCACATTCTGTCCTCTTGACATCACCACAGACACCATCACAAGTGTGCTTCAACACAGCAAGCCTGTGGAAAGGTGTGAGCAAATCATTGGAATCTAGCCCTAAGTTCATATGTTGCATGTCTCTCAGGGCTTTGCAAAACACATATTACAGCCTGTTTCCTTCCCATACTGGCTTACCAGTGGAGCTACGAATCAATTAGAAGAAAACTCTAACTCCTTTTATTAATTATCCTGTGCTTCTTCTTCTGTTGGAAATTGTTTTGCTGACAGCAGTAGTTTTGATTTTTTCGGGGCAAAATTAAATCAAATAATATATACTAATTATCTTTCCTCTGCCAGTCATTATTTATAAAATGTCATATGTACTACTATATATAAACTTGAGCACCTGTGGCTTGGCGAAACTCTTTGGTATATAATTCCCTGCACTTTATATGTATATTTTCTTTTTAAATCTCCAGAACACAAAACAGGAATATGTCAGACTACACAGAACCCATTTTTTTTTTCCTATGGACTCTCTATAAGCAGAGTTTGAGGCTTTGTCTAAAATTGCAATGCTATGAATACGTGAAGTAGGGTTACCCGTTCCCTTGATGTGAAGATAATGGCACAGATCTGCAAATTCACTTATGCCTTGTGCCCATGGTTATGAGCATTGTATGCAAGCCCGCAGTGCAAGCTGGTTTTATACAGGGTTTTGTGAACATAATTTTTTTCCACAAATTATATCAAATCAACCACTCAGAGAAAATTAACCTGGAGGGCATCCAGAGATGGCCAGCTCTGTATGAGGGATGAACATGAATAATTATATACACTAGTTGACAAGAAGTGTGTCCCAGATACAGAGCAAAGTTGGTAACTAATTGCCGCCGTATTATTGTCTAACAGGAACTGCAAGCATGTAACTCTAGGCAAAGGGTTGCTTAAGAAATAGGAAAAATTATTGTAAATACAGGTATATTTGGACATCAGATTTGGAAGTAATTCTGTTTAGGATTGAGTACAAACTCAGAATCTTTCATCTTAATCCAACAACTCATCTTTTTTTTAAACAAAATTTACAATTTATTATTTATCACTAATGAAGTATTGTTGTCTTTTCTTTTTAGCAAAAAATCAGTAAAAATATACTTTATGCTTAAATCTATTTTTCTCCATTTTAATGGCTTTGTGACCTTTCAGCAGAGAAAAAAAGCCATTTGCTACTTACTTTATAAAAGTTCCCCAAAATGTTCATAAATTAAGAATGTAATTTAATTTGGAATTGCTGTTAATGTGAGCATATCTGAGCTTTAGTTTCACTCTATTTCCCCTTCAAGGAAAACCCCTCCAAGATGTTGGCATTATACAATTTTTCCCCATGGACAAGAACTTTTAATTTCCTGCAAGTATTCCCATTACTCAGCTTCTAATTACTGCTTAATTACTGTGTTAGGAATAAAGCTCTACTTATAAAGACATTTGTGGTTTTGCTCATACTGCTCATCGCTCATGCACACTCAAATGATGCCAGTAGCTTCCCAGAGAAGTATTGTTGGGATGTGCATTCGATGAGTCCATAGCAGATCCAGTACTTCAGCAGATCCTCATTAGCCTGTTGTGGAGCTCAGTGCCTGTCAGAGCTGCAATCAGCAATGTCTGAGCACACGCACCAAGCCCTGCAGCTTTCCCTCTGTCCTAGCTGTCACACACTGCATCTATATCATATAGAAAATGAAATATCTTTCAGATGTCTGCCATCATCTTCAGTGAGTTTAAAGCAACAGCTTCTTGACCCAATCATAAGGGGGTTTGGTTTGTTTGGGTTTTTTTCTTTTCATTTATATATTTTATTGTGACATTTTATTCTCTGGAATCAAATGAAATCCTAGGAATGTAAAGTAGTAGCCCTGTAATTTTTAAACAAGGAAGTAACTTCTGCAAGATGGAGCTGTTTGCATTAAAGTGACATTAAGAACATCCCAACCTGTATTTAAGCCTTTCACTTCAAATGCTTACAAGGCATCCTTAAGGTGCTACACCTACTATTCCCACAGCAGAGCAAGACTACCAGGTTACAGGCAACCTCCCTGCTGTGTGCTTTGTAAAATGGGAACTGTTGACACTGAGAACCAATGGTGGCTAAACATTTGCCCACATCCTGTGTTAGTCATCCCGAAATGACAACGCAAGAATCAGCATCTTTGAAAATTTAGCTCTCAAATGGCATTTTTTTTGGCAATACAGGCTAAAACTGAATGATGTGTTCACAGCCAAGGAACAGAAAGGGAATTCTGTAGCAAGGACAGCAATCAGTCTCTATAAGCGGGTGTTATTTGTGACTAATGACCTATTAGGAAAGAATCTAATGGGAAAGTAAGGAAGTTGGGCAAAAGGATGTTTTATCACTCATGCTCAATGAGCACCACAGACCTCGCATGAATCCTGAAATGCTGATACATTGTGCAGCATAATATACTGGAGAAACAGGTGCTGGAATGCTAAAGTGTGTCATACAAGAAAAGAATATAAACCCAATGTTTTAATATATATAAAAATTTGAAAGGTATCTCCACCCAAATCCATTTATCTATCCACAGAGTTGGTTTTAGTTTTCTTTTTTTCCCCCGTGTTACTTTTGATGAACCTAAGACAGCTGAGGAGTCCTGTCCCTGTGCAACTCCCTATGTCTTTTCCTCCCCACAGGAAGAAATTTAGGAGAAAAATAGCACTGTTTAGAGAATGCTTAAATCTTGATGGCCAAATTGAGTAGTTCCCTACTGAAAAGCTATATGGAAAGGTAAAGATTTCGGTTTTTATGTGTCGACAGGAAAATGGCATGTAAGACACAGGAGAGTAATCAATCCACTATTCAGTACTAGCTATATTCAGTTTTGAGTGCTGCTGTGAGCAAGAGAGGCAATTAGGAAAATGCTGGAAAGGGACAGCAAAAACAGGAAGACATTTAGAAAGATGTGCCCTGTGAGAAGGGGTCAGGGGAAGAGAAGCCTGAGGGAGGAAACGATTACAGTCTTACCTACATAAAAGAGAATGGCAATCAAGGAAGACAATGAGATTGGCTGCCCCCCTGTGACCTTTGGTAGGGCAGGCTCTGCGAAATAACAGATTCCAGTTGCAGCAGGGAAGAATTGAGTGAACTTTCTCAATTGAAGGATAATTAAATCACTGTATCAGAACTCTTTATTGAGTGGGTTAGATAAATATCTGCCAGAGATTGTCTAGACTGCTGTTTTACAGCTGGTGTTACACAGATGAAGGGCAGTCAGCACCACCCTGGGGGTGATCTGTGAAGATCTCAGGTGATGGATCCCCAGAGAAGCACAGGTCTCTACTTGTCCCAAAGGCTGTGGTGGCACTGAGGCTGCAAGGCAGCTCAGGCACAGCTCCTGGGCTGGACAAGCAGATGGCTCCCTTCCTTCCTGCACCACAAATGGGGATTATCTGATGTTCAAAACAAAGGCAGCCCTGAACCCAGCCCTGTTTGTGGCGCTAACTACAAAGTTCTTGCCTATATTTCAGTGAGAAGAATAGCTTACTCTCATTCTTCGAGACATCCAAGTACCTACTTTTAATTTTCTGGCACCCTTGGCTTTGAATAAGTGCTTTGGCTATTGGAGGCCCTCATTATGATGGGGATAGATAGTACCCCGTACTAGAGGGCATGTAGTTCAATTTCCAGGTTCTGGAGTCAAATCACCTCTTAACTGTCAGTTTGAGTATATTTGATATATTGGTAGTCTGATGCAAGAAAATATAATTAATGAATGGATTGCTAATAGTACGATTTTCATGGTCAAAAAACCTGAAAAGGAATGGAAAACACAGATTGCCTGCTGAACCTAAATCTTATAGCCAGCTTCTCATTGCGTATAAAAAAAAAATCAACGCAAGACTGGAACCTACTGCACCAAAACAAACATCAGATAATTCCTAGGAAACTCTTTTAAATGGCCTTTCTGGACAAGCTACAACAAATTACCATTGTTCTAGGCATCTTCACTCTAATGCTTCATCTAAGAGAAGTTTAAAATTTAACTTTTATGACAAAAATATCAATTATAGAACAAGGTTTAAAAACTGTACACATATACCCTGCCAACAGCCAAGCAATAAGAGGATATGCATTAGTCCATTTTCTTTTTCTTCTGATACTCAGTGCATTCCACCTAATAAATAAGTTAGAGAAATAGCAATCTAGGTCCCTTTCATCCTACCTACAGAGTTTCACAACCAAAGACTTCTCAAGGATACTTCTACTTTTTGTTTCTTTGGATTTCCCCCCCCCCCCTTTTTTTTTTTGATAATTCACATCTCAACAATAAGAAAATCATTTGAACAATGCCTCAGTTTCCAGGCAGCCTTGAGTATTCCCTTTGCTCTTTGTGGTGGCCCAGAAAAGAAAAAAGGTACTGATATTTTCCTTTTCTAAGGGAAGCCTTTCAACCTAATTGACTCCTCTAGAACCACAGACACTAGGCAGCAGCAGATAAATGTTGCATATTATTTTCTAGATTTGTTTTAGATTGTTGGTTTTAAAGCCTGGCGCGTTTCATCAGTTCTCGCTGTACTTTTCTGTTTCCTCAGCCATTCAGTGCTATAACATATAAAAACTCCTCTCACACCAGCAAATAGCAAAAAAACCCAACCCAGACAAACCTGTTTCCCATGAGATTCCCATGTTTACTTTGTATTGATTATATTTTATTCACCCATAAAATGAGTCAACAGAAAATTGCTTCTATCTTTTGACAAATACTCCAATTGACAACGCTTCTCCAGGGGCAGCGTGACTCGCGGTGACATGCACCACGCAGCTGCCACTGGAGCTCTAAAGGACTCCTCCAGGCTGAGCAAAATACGTTCCTCTCCAGGCATCAACAAAGCAAAGCTGCAGTGGCTGCTGCAACTCGAGGGGTAGGGCAGCTTCTGCCTGCCCGAAATCTTGTCAGCGGGGACAGAAATAAAAGTATTTCTAGGGCTAAATATTTCTGTGGGTGAAAAGGGACATGGGCTGCTAACCCGTTACATGCAGCATCCCCGCTCCAGCAACTAAGCATCAGGGCACTTGCCTGGTGCATCCTTCTGCACTGGGGAGTGCTGTGCTTGAATAATTGTGGCCTGGGTAGATGCTCGGGGGGAGAAACTCCTTGCTTCTTTTTACTGCTCTTGCTTGCCTGCCCAAGGCTGAGCATACTGGAATCCTGCTGCCTTAACCTTTCCTTGAATAATGAGACAGACAAAGCATCTTTAATTGCATTAGTCAGGGAGTCTGCAGACAGGATGCATTCCTTCCAAGTGCCCTCAGTCACAGTGGTTGGGATCACGACTGTGGGTAAACAAACTAACCTGCATGCCCCAACTTAAGTATTCAGCCATGGACACAATGGCCAGACATTTCCTTTGCTGGCAGTTTCTGAGAGGTACCACTATGTCTCTGTGTTTCGGGACTACCAAAGGCTGACTGCCCTCTAAAGTAGTTAAGCCCAGAGCTGCTCTGTTTCACATTCAGACTACCAGGGGAGCTACAGGAGTAGATGAAAGGCAGCGCACATTGGTCACACTCTTCCTGTGATAGTTCCTATTCTTCCTTGTTGGGGTTTCTAACAGGGATGTACGAACACTTCATTAGTTCTTTGTTCCACAGGGAGGGCCCTAGCTCTGAATTTGACTGTGACACATTTCTTCCTTTCTTAGCATGTGAGCTAGAGGACTTTGAAAACAACGTAATTTGACAGGAAGCCAAAGCAAGAACTCAGAAAGATAGACAGCCATCAGTCTGCAAGGACCCAAGCAACTGCAATTTAAGTAAACTGCACTGACAGATTACTCACAGCAGGGAACCCAAAACTCTCACAGTAATAATCTAGCCTTGAAATACATCTGTATACAGCAGTAGCTTCAAATGTGTTTTGCTAAGCTTTGTGGCAATTTGTAGGTACTTAAAAAGCAGCTGTGGTACTGCTCCAGCTATGGTTAACCATCCATGAATCTGAACATAGTCAAGCATCCAGACAGATGAAAAAGAGATCAGGCTCTGTTATCACCAAAAAGCCTGCAGTATAACTCACCAACCTCCTAATAGCTGGAAAAGGAGTCCCTGAGACTATGTCAGAACCTTGCTGCTGCTTGAACGTCAGCCACCTCTGTTGCAGAAATGGTGTAGTATTGCTAGCACTGTGCTGAATCCAAGATGATGCTGAGAGGCAGAGCATGTTAGATCAGCTGTGTGCTAACACAGCTAAATGCATCTGTATTAGAGCTGGCTCAAAGCATGCAAAAGGAGTCGTGTCTGCATCTACCTACCTATACCTTGTTGTTTATACAGGCATCTTTCCAGGGTCTCTCCCTTA
This sequence comes from Lathamus discolor, assembly GCF_037157495.1. Classification (NCBI taxonomy): domain Eukaryota; kingdom Metazoa; phylum Chordata; class Aves; order Psittaciformes; family Psittacidae; genus Lathamus; species Lathamus discolor. The sequence continues at coordinate 55,218,324 of NC_088886.1, read as the reverse complement.
AATGCAAGCAGGCAGTGCTAAATATACCACAGTATTCTGCTGGTGGTCCCATTTTGATGGGGTGGGAGAGTAAACTGGAGCCGAAAATGACGTAACAGTTCTGGAGGTGTTAATTATGGGCTACATAAGACGCAATTCAATTGCAATGGCAAAGATACCGCTATGTAATATGTAATTAATTTCTGAGCCTGCTGACTCCAAGAACTATAAAAAGGGCAAAACCTGCTAAAGTCTGACACAGAGTAAAGAAGTCATAAGTGTACCTGCTTTTCTCCAGCAGTCCCTTACCTTTCTTTGATAGCCTCATGGATAATGTACAGAGAGAGCAGGTACCAGCCTTGTAAGATACGCAACAGAAGTTGCGTAACAAAAGAAATACACAATGACAGTGAGAGAAGAAGCCAGAGATTGACACTGATATATCAGAGACTACATCACAGCTATTGAATGTGATGAAAATGTGTAAAGCCCTTTTAGGCTCTTCCTGTTGCTGTCCAGTCTAAAAAGCAGAAATTAAAAGAATGTTGAGAGTAAAGCTCCACTGATTCCTACCTTAAAAATGTAAGAAAACATGAAAATATGTTTGTGAGAATGATAATACAAGCCTCTTTGGTCACTATCTGTGTATGTATTTGGAGCAGTATATATCATGACAGCAGAATGCAAATAGGTGGCTCCACGACGCAATTGTAAAAAGCAAGTATCTGGCCAATGTTTTATAGGACCCACCAATTCAGACTTACCTCCTGTTAAACACAGCTGACATTTGTAATTCTTTATTCACTACTAATAGTACTGAACATTTTGCAACCCTCAATTCATGTAAAAATGCCCTCCACTTGATATAGCAAGAACTATCTGTTCTGTACTCTCTTGAGTATGTCTTACATGTCTGGTTCAAGTCAGTCTAACATCCACCCATTTTGGAGCTCATGGAAAAGTGCAGGAGCAAAGTGACTAAAATCAGTTGCCATTTGCACGTTCCAAAGGCTGTTTCCAAAGAACAATGGATTTACCGAAAAACAACTAGGCAACTTCAAACTTCCACCACTGTCCGTAGCAGCAAAGTCACAAGACTGAGGGATGTTTTGTGGAAAACTTTCATGGAATTAAACAGAAGGAAGGACTGACACTGAATGCCTTTGAAGAATCCAGATAAGATCTTTCCAGCAAACAGACTGACCTAATGATCTGACAAGCGATGGAAAGAAATAAGGAAGAAGATTCAGTTCTGCACACACAGCAGAACAAAACCAGATCTATTTTTACTACATCACTTCTACTATAGCCCAACACTCCTTCAGACACTTCATTTTGTTTGAGGAAGTGCCCACCAGTTCTAGATTCATATGGGCACTTTCTGTTACAATAGATCTCTGTAAGCATTCCCACTGCCCAGTGACTGAGGAAAGTAGCTTACAGTTGACCTGCTATATCCCCAACCATCATCTCCAAGCTGACAATGGCTTTGCTACTGTAAGATACACATGTATTGTAGGTATTCCTCATATGCTGTGAACAGCATTCAGCAGAGTTGATTTCAGTTTTATTTATTCTGGTTTAACTTTGTAAGTCCGCTTGTTTCAGTGAAAATGCTGCTGCACTACATCCAGCCAGGACCAACATGGCTTTGATTTATCTAACCAGGAAGTTTTTGGCTGCAGTCCACTTCTTTTCAAGTGGATAGGGAATAATGACTTTTGGGATACTTGAGATGAACAGGACTACATTCTTTAGTCTTAATTAAAGAATTTGATGGGCTGGCAACGACTTCTGCTCATTATATCCTAGCTCAAACTTTGAGAGAACTGCATTCTTCGTTACTACTAAAATAAAATGGTGATTGTTATTATACTTTGCAGGGGTTTTTGTACAACAAATAAACAGCAATCAGAAATCAGTTTGCATCCTGAATTGCATCATTTCTTCTTTGGGCTAACAGAAAAATATCGTTTTAGAGGAAACACGCACAGTGACTTGCCAACACTATTTAATTGTGTCTATTTCAGACATTACATGTCAGCTTTTCTATAGAGGGAGGAATGCTTTCCCTACTTTTATTAGAATATCTGCAAACACCTAGGGAGCTGACACTGATTTTCCTGTCTTCTTTTAAACCTGCACATCTTTATGCCAAGACTCTGAATCGGCCTGAAGAATGCCGGGTCTTCATGGGTGACTGCTTCTTTTCTGAAATCACTGATGGGCATCAACACTTCCATTAACCACAGGCATGTGGTTACATATGCTTACAGTAAACCTGGCTTCCTGAAAATGAGGAATTTTTACAAAATCATTGAGGAAAGTTCAGAGGAATAGACACATCACAGTTGATAGCTGCTGAGCTTTCTGCTCTAGCTGATGAAATTATGAGCAAGCAGGTTGGACTAGATCTCCAGAAGTCCCTTCCAACCCTGTCCATTCCATGTGAACCATTTTCATTTTAGCTGAGCCCATTACTACAGTGCTGGTACAGCAGTCATTTCAGGGAGTATATCAGAAGTACTGTCCTACCAATTCTGGAACATTTATTGCCATTCAGTAATAAAAAGATCCTTAGAGTTTGTGGGAAGATGGCTAGTGACAAGAAAAAATGGCAAGTGGAAAGTATGAGGAAAAAGACTGCAAAATATAGGTGAGATTGCATTAAAAGGAAAGAATATTTATTTTCTAGCTTCATGAAAAAATTACTCTAAAATCTCCGGTGTTACCACTCTACTGCACACTCTGTGACTATTTCTTCAGAACCCCCTACAGAGAAATGTGAACATGGTCCTGAATAAAACCGCATGCTCAGAAATGTATTCTGACATCAAGGCTGAAAACAGTCTTAACACAGAAGAAACTCCCCTGTGCAGAACAGAGCTAGAATGTTATAATGCATGTTCAGCTGCCACAGGAACATCTGCAAAAATTGCTACTGGCCTTAAAAAATTCTAGTGTTTTTAAGATCTTGACCTCAATGAGGGGTCCAGTGATTCAGCCTTTCATATTGCAGTCATGCCCTGTTCTAGCTATTACATGCCTCATTTCTGTTAATCTTCTCTAATTAGTTCTGCTTCTCAAGTGAAGTCTTGGAATCTAACGTTTTTCTGTGCCAATAGCGAGGGCTTTGGTTCCACGTTCAAGGTCAGTCCAGCACTTTATTTTGCAAAACACATTTGTCCTCCTAGCACTTACACTTGTACATGGCGTTTAAGTTTAGACTCTCTCACAGACTTTTACTGGCTTTAAAGTTATCATTAAAGGTGTGATAGTGCCCAAAGCCAGCAGTCATGCAAGTCCAGAGGAACAGGCTTCTTTCAGATTCTTGCTGTTCCTTGCAAAGGTGCAGAGAAATTCTTTTCCATAGTAAAACTTTTAGCTTTTTCCTTGTGAAGAGCATCACACGTCTTACAAAACATAAGCAGATTGAGCCTCATAGTCTGCAAGTAAGCAGCATCTCAGTTTTGCAGGTGAGAATGCTGAGCTGGAGAAGGGCAAGTTGAATGCCTTGTTTGCAGTGAGAGAGCTGTGAGTACAATTCAAATGATCTGCCTGTTCAAACCACTAAATTTAGATCTTGCTTTTCTCACTTCATCTGTTACACACACATATAAATATAGCTATATTGAGGGGAGGGGATATACACACTTTTCCAGATTTTTGTTGAGCCTGAGAGATCTGTAAATATGGCAAATATTTGTCCTTTTTTTTTTTTAAGATAAAAAAATTGTTTATTTATTCTTACACCAAATTTCAGCAAATTTAATTGCTAAATGTAAGGATTTCTTTTGTATATCACTTACTTTATTTGATAATTCTTAGCCTCCTTTTGCAAAGGGATCAATACACTCTGCAGTCACTAACTTGCATCTTATAGACTACCCTTTGTGAGGGTTGGTGAGATTCAGTGATTACTAGAGGCACATGATGGCTGAGGTGTGAACACTAATGGAAGGAGGCATTTGGGCCCCAGGCAAGAAACACACTCTTCTCCAGCTGATGCTCAATTCAAAATGGCAGACTATTTTCAGGTTAACAAAACGTAACTGGCAACCTTCAGCAGTGTGTAACTTAGACTACAATCAGTTTAAATGGCTTACTTAGAGCATTGCTGCTGCAGCTGTGGATGAAATTTGCAATTCATCTAAAAGTCACCTGTACTGTTATGAACAGCAAATAGACATAAACCAGGGGCGGGATAATGACAGAACAGCAAGCATTTCTGTGGGTATTCTCAGTTATTTCATAGGCAACAAGTAAGAATATCTGTTAACTATTCAACCTACTTAAAATAAAATAAATGATAATAAATATGTAAATGCAATATACAGACATAGAATAGTTAGCACTAATATATAAAATAGAATAGTTAACATCTAATTCTTAGATCTGAAAATACTCTCCCTGAAGTATTTTGAGGAAATTAGAGTACATTATTCCCTGGAAACTCTTCAGGAGTTTATTTTCCTTAAACATCTTCAGTGGTATTTATAAAGTCATTTAGAAGTCACTATCAGTGTGGTTTTTATTTTTCCAGAATTAAGATGATATTGACTACTGTCCATGTAAACCCTCTTGTACCTGATTATCCTGATGTGCAGGAACACAACAAAAATAGTAAGAAACTCCTTCATTCTCCCTACCTCTAAGGCTGAGGAGGAAGGCACAGAACACACATAAAAAGAGCAAATCACAGACCCACTGCAAAACCAGTGCTTAATTTTAAATCCTAACAGCTGCTCTAAAGGTGTGTAGCACCTTACTCTGCAAATGCCTTCAGTAGAGCAGATAGCACTGCTATACAGAGCTTTGGTGCCAGAACTGAGTCTCATAAGAGTTTTACATCTGTCCTGTATTTGCCCTTGTGCGAATGTGTCTGTTTTCCAAGGATATTTCAGAAAAACATCCCCCAATCCAAACAAACCACTGTAGGGCTGAATTAAGTATGTGCCTTGAGTCTTCACTGCCTTGGGAGCAGGATATTTGGCACTTTGCAGTGCTGTACTCGAAACACGATCAGATTGTGCTCTAAACTGTTGCCACAATCATAGTGTGCCACAAGCAGAGGTTGTGGCTCAGACACTCAAGAAAGTATCTTGGAATTATGTCAGCTGGAAAAGCCCTTCCTCTAGGTGGGCAATAGAATATCTTTCCATGCTCTTTAGAAGCAGAAAAATATATTTTTTGTTCCTCAGTTTTCTCAGAAGTGTGCTTGTTACAAGTTATGTCTGAAGTTTAAATCCCAATGGTGATGTATTGATAATATTAGGGACTTGAACATGGTCTAGAAGACACTACAGGACAAGAGTTAGGGAGGAAAGGCATCCTTGTAAATTGCTTTAAGTCATTCTTTGACTCCAGGTTTCATCCAGACGTGTTCATAGTGTAGTAACTTAAATTAAATTAAATGTATTGCTCAGCACATGGTGACAGTGGTTTTATCATTGAAATATTTTCTCTACAGAGCACTCCAAGTACTGACAGCTCTTTTCTCTTCCCCTTCTTCACACCGTTACCCTTCTATATTTGCCTTGACACTGTCTTCACATTGTCTTGACATTGTTCTGGCAGTTACGAAAACTCAATCACTGCAGCAAACAGCCATGACAATACAGAGAAGAAAACGGAAAAGTGTTATGAAACTTCTTAAGCAACTGTGAAGAATTACAGACTAGTGAAAACAAGATTCTGCTCTTTCAAAACTACATACCTAGTGAGTTTTTAATAAAAGCTGCTTCATAAAAGCCTTCAGCCAAGGCTGGCAAAAGCCATCTCAAAGAAATCAGTTGGCAGTTATGAATTCTGTAGCTAAAATTCAGATGTTCTTAAATGACAATCCCTCTTACTTCCATGAGTTCAGGTCCTTTATGAAAGCTACTTCAACCAACTTCCCGGGGAGCAGGGCATGCTGGGTTACTGTGAAATGCTGACTCCAGAGACCTTTCTCTTAAGCATGCCTTTCAAACTGTGACCCCTTTGGGGGCCAGCCAGGACAGAGAGATATCAGAGAAAGAAGAATATTGCAACAGGTTAGCTGGAGCATTACTTCCCTTTGCTAATAATAAAAGCAGAGTATCAGTTTGTTGGTTCACAACTTAGACAAGAGGAGGCTAGAAAGCAAGCATCACTCCCTCACAATCTATCAAATGCCAAGCATTGTGGTAATAGGCAAAAAATCAAAAACCCCAGCATGTGTAGGGTAAGTTTAGTAACTGTTAAGTGCTCCTTTGGTTGAATTAAACTTCCAAGCAAATTCTGAACTATTTTAGGATAGTAGGGATACAATGAAGTGCTTAGAGACCATGCATGTACTTGACAAGTTAAGCTTTGTGATTCAACAATTTGACAAAATTACTACTGTTTTGAGTAGGAGTTCTGATCACTAGGAACCATGGAGGGGTGTGTGTGATTATTTGTTGGACGTTTTTTAGTTTGTTTGGTTTTGTTTGGTGTTCTGGGGGTTTTTTCCCATAAAATAAACCTCTTCAGATATAGCTTTGATACTAATCCAAATTCTTGGTATGTACAAGAGTACCTAGGTGATACTAAAATTACTTTTAAAAACTACTTCATATTATACTTGCATGCACACAATCCATATCTTACCCGGAAAGCATAATGAAAGCACATCCATTGCAAAGCAGAATGGAGCTCATCAGCAGGGCTTACATACTATGTTGCTCTGTAGGTGATGTGCGGTGTTTCCAGCAGATCAGTCAACCACTAGTTCTCCAGCATAGTTGTCCCTTTTGTGTTCTATTACTGCAGCTTGCTTTCTTCTCCCCAGTTTAATTATAGAGGGAAGACTGAAGCTTACTCCCTTTCCTGCAGAGCTCAGTCCTTTCTCAGAGAGCCTATGGACAGCAGGGCTGATGACCAGGCACTAAACCTCTCTCCTCACAGAGCACAGGCTGTTAATCAGAATCTCCCAAACTTCAGGGCTAGCCTGGCAACAGAAACCAAAGGATGTTGCACAGACTTTGGCTCCAGAGCTATAAGAAACTTCAGCCCATTCCCTCTTCATCCTCTCCCATTAGTTCCCTAACCAGCCAAGGAGAGACAACAGGCTGGAGGTGCTAATCTGTAATCTGCTGCTAGACCTGCACCTGGCTGTGCATATCCACCCCAACAGGAATCAGACCAGTGCTGCTGGGGGACTAAGCTTTCTGCTTCTCAGGTGTAATCCATGAATGCAATACATGGAAAATACAGTAATTCCCATGTGTCTCTAGCATGTATATTTAGGATTGCAGGGTGAACAAAATGTCAGTAAAATCTTCTTTTGACATCAGAATGTACGAAAACAAACCATTCTTCAAGAATGAATCAACACATTTAATAATGAGCACATGCTGCTAAGAGTGACCTGAGCGTGCACATATACATTATGGTTAATTTTGTGCTGAATTTCATATGTTCAATCATGATAACTAAAGCACAGGTAAGACACAGACAGAACAGAAGCAAAATTAGCCTAAAGAATTATTGGCAGAAACAATATGCTTCAATTCATCCAGAGAGAAAATTAAACCTTAAAAGTATCTTTCTGAGGTCACTTGAAGCATGGGCTGGATCCAGTAAAGAAAAATGGCACAAAGGAGTGGGCTCCACATAAATGCAGGCACTTTTAAACTACAGACAGTAATCCATGCTTTAAATGCTGTACAGAATGGTGATACTCCAACTGCCCTGGCAAGCTGAATGACAAACATATTGATGTATCCTTCCTACACTGCTATGTCTACAAGCTCCCTTGATTATTAATGGAATAATATTTGTTACAGTAGGCTACTACAGTCAAATCAATACCAAAGTGTCTTAAAAGGACACCACAGCTGAATCTCTAATTAAGTAAGGTATTTTGTGCCTTTGAAATGAGGAATACAGTTACAGAGCCTTGTTCTGTTCAAGTCCATCTATAATTAATAATCCCAATGATCAAAGGGAATGTGATCCTAAGAGAAGATTGCTTTTGAGAATCCCCAGGTATTAAGTACCGAGAATTACTTCCCAATCTGTTCTTCAGTCTCTCAGCACAGTAGGTTGTATGATGCCCTTTGGGATCAAAAAACAAGCCCTGTCATAGAGCTCTCCGCAAAAAACGCTCCCAGAAAGATAGTCACTAAATATTTATCACGTATTCATTATTGCCATGAAATCTTGATTTTTTCCTGGCTAGACCTTTACTGTTACACAGATCTCATTTATTTATATAGCATAATTTAATACAAAGAAGGGTCAGGGTGCTGCCCTATAACGTACTCTGTACTGGTAAGTATGGACTAGTATACAGCTGTGAGGAAAGACTCCCTTGGATAAGGTATTCTTTCTGCTTTTTCATCAAGGGATGGCACCAAGGTTTCTTCAGATAGAGAAAGCTTCCCAGTGTCGAGCTGTGGAGGCTTCAGTTCTCTCCTCCTGCTTGCTAGTCTTATCTTCCACTCCCCAGCTGCTACACCACCAACATCCTGAGAAATTCCTGTGTCTTAAGGGCAGATTTGTGTGACACAAAACTCCACTGTCACTGCAACAGGGATTACTAAAGCTTATATCCAGGGGAAAAGCAGGCTGGAGAATCTTTATTGTCCTCTGGATCATTTTGTGGAGTGTGAGCACTTCAACACAGCTCCAGAGGCATCCGTGTTACCGCCTTGAGCTGGTGTAATGAGTGACCTTGTGGTCTGGGGCTATAGGAGCTGCAGACTTACTTGCCAGCCACACAAACTTGCTGTAACTTCCCATCGCTGCTTGGTAAATCAAAGTCTGCTTTAGATCAGGACCCAGAAGAAGAAAAGAAGAATGCATGGAAGAAATCTAAGGCAGAAAAGTGAGAACTAGGAAAGGAGGGAGAGACGAGTTCAGATCGATCACTTACACAAATTAAATAAACAGAGGAAATAAAGGAGAGTAATAACAGGGAAATAAAATGATTTTTAAAAACTCTGAGAAAAGTCACCACGATACTAATTGCTAGTGGAGAGTATTTATTCATGGTTTTAAATTTTGTATCATTTTACTGACAAAAATCTTACTGATCTAATTTTGATGAAGGCTTGCTGGATACCTCTTCATTTACAGCAGATATTTAATGCCCTAGTGGCAGGTGTTTTTGTTATGAAACACACCACCACATTAGGCTTGTAGAAACAATCTGCCTTTTGCTGATATTCCTCTGACATGAGAGGCTTATTACTTAGCATGTTCCCCAAGGAAGGCTGTTAGGGAAAGGTGGAGGTAGTAGAATAACATCTCTGTGCATTATATAGTGTGCTGAGGGTGAACATAGAGTTTTGCCATTAATCAGTAAACAGTTCTTGAAATCAGTGGAGAGGAAACCATGGTGGTCTGTGGACTGAGACTTGTAATTTCATGTCATGTAGGTTAGAGTCTTATTAGGATCTGCTTCTAATCTTACTCTGGAAATAAAATGTTGTAAAATCACAAAACAAATTCATTCTTCCTCTGTTACAAGTCAGTAGAGTTTTTAGGATGCTACAAAATAGTCTGTTTGCAGGTCAGGAATGCAACTACATTGTGGCAAAGCCATGACCATGAAACTAGCATTCAAAAGACTAGGCCTTTACAAAAGTTCATATTATAGCATCCTTCTATTGGGCTTGTGATTGATTTTTATCTGTATGAGGTCAATGAGGGCAACTTGTACAGATCATGATCACATCATTATTCTTCATCAATCTCAGTGTTATGACTTTGGCCTTGCTGGTACCTGCTCTCAGCACAGGAGCTCCACAGGAGAGCAGATGGAAACTCTGGTTGCGCCAGTTCTCCCTGTTAAGACTCTAGCCTGTCCCATGATACAGGAGCTGCGACTTTTCCCAAGTGGTCTCTAAATCCCAGTTGGTAATTAGCTCATGCAGAGCTAATTGTAGGTGATTTCTATTGAAAAGAATTTAGTAAATAGCAGAAAGGGCTGGAATCTGAACTCTACGAAGTTCATGATGGAAAAAAATGACCTTGCTTTCTCTGTACTAACACTGCATCATAGCTGCACTGAACCTTTCTTCTGGTTCCCGTGACACTTAAATCACAGTGTACTCTATTTCCAGCAACAAAATGCTGGTCTGCCACAGGGCGGATTACTTTTTTAAAGTCTGGAGAGACAAGAGAAGCAATCATGATTTTAATATGAGAGTACTGTTAGATAGTATATAACTAAAATTGTGTGTGAGGAAAGGACTATACATTCAACAAGCCTGGAGGGACAGCATGACTGCAGTGGCTATGGGTATCAGTGTGATGCTAGTCTAAAGCTGGAGCTGATCTTGCCATTACGCTGCATTTTGTTGGCTTCAGCAACATTTAGTTCTGAGCTGTGTTGCTGAGAATCTACTAGAGGCAATCTCAACATCTGCAGACATCAGTACACAGCTTTACACCTAGAAACTGTAAAACATTCATTTCCCTACAGACTTCAAAGTAGAGTGTAGTATGCCAGCTGGGAAAAGGAATAGATCTATAAAAATCTTTACATGTTTTGTCATGTTTTTTGCCCCTGTTCTAGCATGTTAAAGCCCACCATTTTCTGAATGTCCATTTTATTGCTAGAGATTTGACTGTGCAGAAGAGATATGATGCATCTGATATGATGTGCCTTAATGGGATCTTCTGGTTATCCAAATGCCATAAAAACAAATTCTTGTCAAGACTATGTTAAACTGGGAGTCATCAAAACCTGATTTTGAACATATGCCTGTGTGATACACCTGACAAGAAGATTTTCCCTATTATTCACTAGTGTAGTAGATTTGACCAGCAAGCATACACATATTTTCTTGAAGCCAAGATGTAAGCATGACTTACATAGGCGAAAAACCTAATTTTCTGAAGTCTGTGGCTTGCAAAGTGAGGCTGGAAAAATCTCTCACCAAGGAGAAATTCTTGCCCCATGTTAAAGGCTGGTATGATGAATTTCTAACAACCAGGGCTTTAAGCCTATCCAGTTTTGACTCATAGAAAGAAATCACACTTCAGTCAGCATTAAAGGCATTTGAGGCTATGTTTTAAAATCACAGCACCTTTATGTGCTACTGTGTATCAGAAGCACTGCTGTATACTCTTTTCATATTAAGATAAGAGGTAATGAAGTGGAGGAAAGAAATACAGATAAAGGAAACTGAAGAGCATACCTTCTAACAGCTTTCAAAAGCAAACAACACATGGACAGAGAACTTTGACCTAAAATCTATTTTGTACTCATTTTTTTAGCCCCTCTAAACCAAGCTCAATAGATCAAAGATTTAGCAGCAATAGGCAGCATTTCTGACTGCTTTTTCTTTCCCATGTTTGTAATTGAGCACAGTAGTAGCATGGCTGCTTGCATGTTCTGACCTAAATCAAATCTCAGCACTGCAAGTCAGTGGCAGCTGGTTTGCAGCGAGGGAGAGCATCTCCCAACTCAGCGAAGCCCCTAGCTCCTTGCTGAGGCTTGAATTCAGTGGGAGCCAAGAGCTCAGTGGGAGCTGGGAGACTCTGTCTCACACAAAGGCAAAATGCCATAAACTGTTTCCAGACCCCAGAGAAACTGAGACCTTGTGGCTCTCAAGGTGAGATTTGGCCTCTTTGAGAGGCAACAGCTGCTTTGCTCCCTATTTTCCACTGTTTAGAATTCAAACAGAACCAGGAGCAACTGGATTTCACCCAAACTCACAAACTGACAATTTTATGCTGTGTTACGCCCTCTGTGTTCCTAAAAATCCCCCCACTGGTGCAAAGAAGTGAGACAATGCATTGGTCTTTCTGCAACCCCTTTCACCTCTGGCACCATTTCCCTCATTATTTTGACACGTGTCCGCTTCCAAGGTGTACATTTAACCTTTTTCCTTAGTGTAGCTGTGAATACAGGTGGTATCTTTCCAACTCCAAGCATTGCTTTTATTTTTCCACTTCCCCAGCACCAGTTGCACCCCTCACTGCGCTCTGATATCAGGTTTGGAAACAGCAGATTGTGCTTCTATTAATTTTAAAAGGCTTGATGCTGCCATGTTTGTTCCTCCGGAGAGCAAGGCAGGAGCCACACAAGAGCAGTACAAATCCACCTATTGCAGCAAGCCCATCTAGGCATGTTGAGAAACCTCACTAATGACAAGCAATACATTTTAAAGTATAAACCATAATTCACACTCCTAACTAAACCACCTAGTTTTTTTTTTCTCTTTATTTCCCTCTTTATATCTGTGAACCATTTCATATCACAGGAGAGATCTTTACACACATGGCTCTGTATCCCGAGTTGTATGCTGAGAATGTCCCCAGTTTTAAGGAAGCCCTAAGAGCAGCTCAGGCAGAAAAGGCATTGATAAAATCATCGGGACAAACACCTTTAACCTGCAGAATCACCAAATCTTTCCTATAAGCAATCAAGTTTACCAGTTAAATAAAACTGTTTCAGATTTTGAGCACAATACATTCTCCATGTTATTTGCCTCTGAAAAGCTAATAGAATGGCAAACTTGAAGCTGGCCCCCAGGTTCCCATCACCATGCATCATGGTTGTTGCTCACCTGTGCACTTATCTCCATGTCCCAGTGCAGAGGAATCCTGTTTTGTAGCATTAAGAATAAATTCTTCTGTGTGAATTCAACTTAAAATGAAAATTCATTGCCTCTAAAGGGAGAAGAAACCTTTTTAATGCTCAGGTCTTTACTTCAGACTTCTTTCATGACATATCATGAAACTATTAAAGAGGAAAGTTAAATTGTGATAGAATGTATACGGTAGTGGAGATTGCACAGCAGAATTCAGTTCAGTTTCTACATCAGTTTCTGCACCATTTACTGTAATGGATATCTGCTACCTTCTGAGTTAGATCATACACTGTCCTGCACAAGTAGTAATAACTGTGCGCAGTAAAAGCATGATGATCACTATGCACTGTCAACTTAAACAGATTTAGCTCTGTAGTGCTAAATGTAAAGAAATAGTGGATAAATTCTTTTATTCGCATAGAAACCAGTCTGTTTTCAATGCTGATAGCACTGTGCCTTGATGTCCAATTGAACCAAAAATCTCCAAATTCAATCTATAGGAGCCCTGTTGAGCTTTTAGGCCTGGTTCTCCTCTTGTTCCCAGCACAGACACTGCAATATGATGTAACATGAAGTGAGAGCCAAAAAAATATTTAATTTCAGAAGAAAGCATTTACCTCATTTTTGATATGTTTGTTTTAGTTGTCCTGCACTTTTGCAAGAGCCAGAAAGCAGCCAGGAGTGTGCTCATGTGCTCACACCAAGTGAGTGCCTTCAACTACCGCACCTCACCATCATGGGATAAAACAGTCAGTGCATGGCTGCTTTGTAGGGAAGCCTGTCAAACTGTTGCTGTGTTTAGTACAATCAGTCAGCACAACTGTCAGGATGACTGCTGCCACTGAGGTGCTTATAGGGTAAGGAAGCCTGGGAGAGCACAAAGGTAAAATGACAGGAAAGGAAGATGGCAGCCAGCATTAATGGTGCCCATTCTCAGGGAACAGCACCAAATTATTGTGAGCTTACAGAAATATTTGGGGACCGGTGAGATGGAGACATTGATTTAATAAACAGTTCTGTAATTTGAATCACAGATCGTTTTAAGTGTTTCCTAAAAATTTGAAATTAAAATGCTATTCAGTTGTTGTTCTTACACTAATATACAATAGTTCTGCTTCATAAAATGAGTTGTTAATTTACTTTCCGTGGTTTTGCTGATTCAAATGTACTTGAAAACAAGATTGGCTTTTTTGATAGAAATGAGTATTTGTATAACCGCCTTTTTTTTTCCTGCCTGTGTGCAGTGGTGGTTACTATGGTAATAATCATGATTCAAGATTTAAAGCCTGGAAGTGGTTTCTATAACAACATATTAGGATGTTTTGGGCACACAGTTGAAGTTAAAGATTCAGGATTAACCCTTTATGACCACAATATTTGTGGACACTATGACAAGTACTTTCTTGTTTGGTGAGAGTTTGTTCATACCATCCTAAGGTGTTCTTTTTCATTGAGCAGAGTGAGTAGAAATTCTGGCTGTGGATAGAGCAGGTCAGGTCCTGGAGCAGATGCTTTCCCCTTTGGTAAAGCTTACAAAAGAGAAATGGAACCACAGTAACTACAAGCTGCTCATTGCATTAAATAATTAAAACAGTATACAAATGTACTGAGAGATGGGAAGGGAAGGGGTGAAATAACTTGAGTGCAATGTTTAGGAAGTTTGCAGCTTTGGTCCAGAAATCAGAACTGTGTGAAAAACCTGAAGTGATCTATTCACAGAGAATCTCAAAGGAAAAGCTATTTTGAAGGCTGAGATAACCCCTTACCTGGCTATTTTGTCCAGAAGGCGTGGTTTCATATCCTTCTCTTCCCCATATGCCAAATGCTGATCCATGAATGGCATCTCTCTGCCTTCCAGTCATGGTGAAGGTGTCTGATTCCAGTCTCTGTCACTGTCAGTTATGCAGCTGTGCTTATCTCTTCCCTAGTTCTTCAAGATACATCAAGACTGAATGTATATGCACACCCACAACTTTCTAAGGCTCCCTTTGCAAGGAAATTATTGCCATAGTGATGAACTGTATTTTATATGTCGTGGTGCACTACAGATAAATGGGGATATGTTTAGTTATACCAAAGCCAAGCATTCTTCAATGCAACCCTAAATGCCTTGGGCAATATTTTAATATTTCCAGTTAAATGCTAATTATTTCAAGATCTCACTAAAGTCACAGAGCTTGATATTTCAGTGACACAGATTTGCACACTTGTTCTAAAATCCCAGGGGCCAGTTTTAAGCAAGAAAAGAATACAAGCATTGAAGGTTCTCATTACTAACTCCAGACACTGGGCTATCTAAACCCTTGCTACCGTCATGTTATCCCACGAGCTTATAAGTGAGCTTATTTGATCATAAGGTAAGCCTTCAGTTGTGAACAAAAGCTGTATGACAGTTTTGATTTGATAGAAAAGAGATTGAAGTAATAGCTTTGAGAGAGGCAATGGTTGCTTCATTTATCCCAATGAAATTTTATCTTTTTATAGACTGACCACAACCAAGATGTCAATTATAAAAGCTATCTTAGCAAATTAAAAACAACAAAATCCCCCTATCCAACACACATTTTCTGGGTTGTTAAAAAAAAACCTTAAAACAACAAAAGAATAACAACAAAGCAAACAAAAATAGCAACTCACAAACACATACTTTTTTTTAATATTTTAAACTGTAATTTGGTCATTTTTTCCTTTGGAGTATTTTTTAAGTTTTGTTTCTCAACTCGTAAACCAACATATTGGACTTTTGCTATCCCTTTCTTTCCAAAATGCATGAGTTAATAAAACATCAGGTTTTGCTGTGAACTGCTGTATCTGCATTAGCTGGTGCAGCTTCCTAGTTTAAATTCAAACATGTGTAGTAATAACTATTTGTTTAAAAAAAAACGTAAGTAAAAGAAAAAAGTGCTCCTCAAAGCACAGTAAATTCATCAGTGCTGATGACTATATGGGTATGAAGTTCTCCATCTTCTGATAGATTTTTTCCCCCTAGAAAATAGACTGGAACTGTTAAGAAGGTCAGAAAACCTCTGCAGTGTATGTAAAAGACCCTGAAGCTGTTAGTGTTGAGAGCTTCTGTGAAGCTTAAGAGTTCTCCTTCAGGGGAAGAAGGTGCATTTGAAGAACAGCATTGCAAATTACAAGCAGCCTCCAGGCACGATGAGATGATTAACAAAGCGCGGGCATGACCACAGTCTGGAGAACTCCAGTTCGTAACAACGTGATTAGCAGTGATTGAAATTTGATACCAGATTTTGCTGCTGATTATGATATTTCACCAACTTGTAGGAAAAGTCCTCTCAAACGAGATCTAGGAAAAAAACCCCTCCAGATTGTCAGAAGAGATATACAGATGAGCTCTTCAAAATTAGCTGCTTTACTGGACTCATTAGTTTCCTTGTCAGGAGTTAGAAAATCTGTGCCCTTTCAAAGATCTGCTTTGGCCCTTTCAAAACTCCTACCCTGTTTATGTTAATTTTCCCATTAATTTAATTTTGCTTTCTTACAATTATCATCGTGCATTTCCAACATCCTAAAAATTGCTTTGTATTATTATGGTGCTTTCTGATCACTAAGTCTTAACTGACAAAATCATGCATTTTTAGTGCTGATTTGCTATATAAGTTCAATTATTCAGACACCAACAAGATCACTTTAATGAATTTAAATAATCTTATGCAAAAGGAAAAAAGATGTCTTTTTCCTAGCATTTCTTATACTTAATATTTTCTGCCAGTTCTAAAAGATGGAGGCATTGATATGTTTCTGGTAGTACTGATGATTTGCCACTAGATGTCAAGCTTTACTGTAAAGAATTTTACTTCCAAACGTCTCATCTGTATCGAAAGGATTTAACCGTGGGGTAAAATGCTTGGCATTAATTCTTCTTATATTAACATACCAACGTTTATAAAGAGACTGATAAATACCTCAAGTGTCAATCAGTGTAAATCCAAAGTGATCACATTTTGTTCCCATTTTTCTAACATTACACACAAGTTTTAAGGCTCTCTGTCAGAACAAGGCTCTGCTGAAGTGACCTTAATTGTTTCAGAATGAAAACAACTTCTCTGCATATCTGAGCTAGAGCATGAGGCCTTTTCAAGTTCTCTCTCTGAACCTTAACAAAAATCAAGCTCCCCCAATCACTGAAACATTTTCTTAGAGCTCTTTCTGCAAATGAATTGGAGAATACTCTTTAGCCATCAGCTCAAACTAAGTCAGCCTTCGCATCAGACCTCATCGTACCCTGCCACACTACATTACAGAGCACTGGGGGGGAGTTCAGCTTCCACATGCTATCATCTTCTTCCTCATAGCTCCCAAAAGCTCAGGAGATTCCCAAAATCTATCGCTTCACATCACTCCAGAGCAGCACCAAAACTGAGTTTCCCCAGGGCAGGAAGGGAGTATAAGTAACTTGTCTCAAATAGGTAGAAAATGGTGCTCTAACTAGCAATCTAGGATCCAAGGATTTTCTGAAACCCAGCAAAAAAGAATAATGGGAATGTCCTGGTAAACTGCATACCATTTGATAACTACAGTATAATAATTGTATACTGTTTGGTGATCCCCCTTTTGAGGTGCAGTTTTGCTGCCAGGGCAAAACGACTCTAGCACCTCTAACAAAAAATCTTGGACCTAGCCTTTAAATCACAAGTAAGCTAAAACAGCAGTGATTGTATCTTGCCTAAGACCTTCAGAACTCAAGAACTATACAAATAATGAAAAACATGGCACTGCACATTAGAATGAAGATAACGCCAAAAACTTTATTGCTTTGCTGTAAACTTGTAGCACTGATCAGACAAAAGCATCCTCTGAGGAGTACTGGGTTTATTGAACTCTCTCTTCGCATTTGCTACCTAAGAAATTTGTTTCCTAAAAGCTAGTGGAGTTGAAATTAAAAATTAAATAAAGAAAAAAATATCCAGGAAAGGTTTTCCGTTTCATTTTTTTTGCATTGTGGTGTCACCTTGAAAACAAATTGGCTGCCTTCACTACAGACTGTGCTTCAGGGTTTTCTTGCCTCTTCCCTCATTTTCCATCCTCTATGACTGCCTCAGAGAGCTAGGAAGCTTTTTAACCCATGCTCAGAAGTAGTATGTTGCTATCAAAACTGCACACTGGCAAGTGCTTCAGTTTCTCTCACAGTCATCACAAGAAATTGGATTGCTACATGAAAATGTTCTCTGGAAAAGCAGTAATAATTAACTAAATTGCTTCTGGTGTCAAAGTGGTCCTACTTAAGAAAGACTTGAATGATTGACCTCACTTCTTGTAGTTTACACGCTACAATAGTTAGGCAACATAACTTAATCATAGTTAATGTTTTCAGGTTTGCAATGTTTCTTCAAACATTTGATGAATTTTAAGTAGGTAGACAGACTGAAAACTCTTTAAAGTTGTGCAATCCCAAGAAAAATATGGGATACAAAAGTTCCTAAAGAATGCAGTTTTGCTCATTTTAACTGTAGTTAATAGGTTGCACAGGCTAAAGAAACTCAATACATGGGTAATATAGAAAATTGTGTAAACTAGGACAGTGGAACGTACATGGCGGGGTGCTGAAGAGGAGAAAAGTCCATGATACTGGTGACTGGAGTGAGTAAGTCAGCACACCATGGCCAATGTCTCTAATTTTGCATTCAGTGAGAATTGCTGGGAGAATTACAGCTGATATCGCATTAGGATGAAATATCTGTTCCCACTGCAAAACTGAATGTTGACTGGTTTGGGGACGGTCATTTTAAAGGTAGTCTAAATCAGAGGTACTTTTTTGTCCTGTTTTCTTTCAAAGAACAGGAGGTAAAGCTCCAGTTCTCCTTCTGGTAATCACGTTTAGCTTGCTTTCTCAATCAGGTCTGTCACAGCCTGTATTAAATAAAGTTAATCTTTACCAAAACCATACCTTCTCTAGATATTTCTCCTCTGCATCTCTGGTATATATGAGCAGGACAACAACTAAAAACAGTTTGAACAAAAACATTTCCAGGTTTTACTTATACATGCATAACCCTAACAAAACAGTCAAGAAACTATTCCTATGTAATCCTTAAGACTTTATTTTTTTTAAATTATGACGCTGTTACTATCAATGTCACTACATAAATCTCTATTCTGCTTGTTCAAACAAGTATTAATTATTTGACTCAGTGTACCTACACATGAGCACCACATTCATTCAGATTGGTGCTTTTTATTCCCAGAGGCACTGCTGCTCCTCTGTACATCTCAAGTCAGAAGGCACAACTATGAAACACAGATAACTTTTCTAACGTCCCCATTTATTATCATAGCGTCATATAATACATATATAAAGCTGTCTTTACTAAGTAGTAAAGCCTTCTGAGGCTCTCTTTCTCCACTTCCTCTTCCTGGGAAAAATGGATTAAGTTGTATTAGTCATTAAAATACATGTTATGAAAATGCACCTGCATTACTCAGTTTGTATTCTCTGACAATGCCAGTGGCTGGCTGTTATCCTCACATGTCCAGCCCTAGCCTCTCACTTTCCCAGACAACCAGAGATCTGTCCCAGGATTTCATCATCATTTGTCTAGCCTCAGTTATTGATTACGATCTCTACATGCTACTTCTCTTTCAGGGCCCCATCTCCTTCTCTATTGTGTCCACTCTCCAGAATTTTAGCTCCAAGAACCTGGAAGAAATTGGAGACTCATGGTAGATAGGTCTGAATTTCTTCAAGAAGTGCAGCTTATCCACAACATCCTTTTTGCACAAATGCACACTGTCCTGCCATTCATTTTCAAGTAACTGCTGCAGAAGACGTACCCTTCATACTTCCAAACAAGACTCCAGAATGAAAATGTAAACTGAAAGAAGAAAGCAGGATGTTTACAGGACTCTCATATAGGTCATTTAATGCAATTTTCATTCTCCAGCCCACCAGTCTTTCCTTCTGAATTACTACATTCTCTCCAAGAAGAATATTCAGCTTTATTCCATAGTTTCTTGTCCAAGATATGCCTGCTTTTTTCCCCTCCCATGGCACAAATAACTTTTTTGTCTAGCGGTATGCGAAATATTTGTTTACAGTTTTACCCTCATATTTTGAGTAATGTCACATTGCAGTCACATTAGAAGTCTGATGGCATTCAGACGTTCACTATTCAGTAGAGGATTTTTTATTACATAGTGCAAAACAGTTACAAAAGCAAAAATTCTACTAGATACAACTCTTATTATACTTCAGATAAGATTTTCCAATTTGATCAGTAGGAATTAAAATACTGCACATGCACGTGGCTTTTTAGGTCAGTAGTTGTGGTCCTTATCTTCTAGGTAGTTTCTGTCAGTAAATCACTATTTGCCTTTCTTCTCTTCATTAAGCATTGCCTATGATTTTTCATCTGCCATTATTTTATTTTACTAGCACAGTATTTGGAGGTAACTCCAGGATTTCTTTTACTAGCTTCTCAGCATTCAAAAGCTTGACCTTTAGACCAAGATAGACCTAGAGCAAACACCCCATTTGCAATCATCTCTTTGGGTCTTATTATCTCCACAGCCTTGAGTCATTTTATACATAACAAAATTCCCAAGTGCTCCAGGATGTGTACTGGTGATTAACACTGTTATTACTGACCCATACCAAAACAATGGTAAATCATGACAGAAGCAACATGATATTAGATGAATTCAGTGATCAATAGAACCCCATTGCACTTTTTATATCTGTGCCATATCTGGGTGACCTGATTATAGCACACATAAAAGTAGGCAAGCTTCAGTCTAGCTCACTTGGTGTTGGCAAGGAAGGTGTGATTGCAGAAGATTCAGCCCAGACCAATGCACCTACTTCATGCATTTTGTATTAGGAACCTTGTTGCAACTGCTTAATATGCCTAACACTAAGTTCAAGACAGCAGGTACATACCTATCTATGTGTGCTATGCTTATCTGAATACAGCCCTTTCTTTCATTATGGACACAATTAATCATGGTTAAAAAAAAACCCCAAACAAATAAAACCAAAACCAAACCAAGATACAGTTTCGTGCCAAATTCTTGTTTTCTTTTACTAGAAAGAGCATCTTTCACTACTTGCCCTGCTTTAACTCTATCAGTGCTTCTCAGCTGTGAATTGTGAACAATGCTGGTAACAGCTCCCTCCTCGTTGATTAGGATGTGAGAAGTAGCTATTGTTATCCTCAGCCAGTCTTTACAGCAGTCAGACAACTCCAAGTAGTCTTTAAATGCTGCCAGGAGCTCAGTCCCTGGAGGGTAGGGAATGTGTTTACACTACATTCACCATGTCCTTACAGCCTCAGAGGCTGGAAGGTTCTCAGAAGACTATTTTGAATCTCAGGTGTTTGGGAGATTCTTTGTGGTGGAAATACTGTACAGCTGTCCAATTACTATTTACAATCACGAAGTCAAAATCAAGGTGCGTGATGGTTTCAGCCACTTACTTGAGCTGTAACTTCATCTGAGTCACTCAGCTTTGTTGAAATCTAATACAGAAAACTTCACCACAAAGGAGTATAGAGTGGTATTGAACTGAAATATGTGGTTTAACTCCTTTCTCTAGTAAAAAAACCCAATGTCTTAAATATACCTAAATGCATTCCACATTGTTGGGTACCTGTTGACAACCAATATTCTTGCAACTGCGCTCTTAATATAGTGTTAAACAATCCTGTCACTCCAGGCCATGGCTATTGGAAGATGGAAAACCAGGAAATAATAAACTACCTATATTTTCATAGTTGCTTTCATTTTACATTTATTAGTCTACTAATATGTTTCACACAGTTACCAGCCCTGTTTTCTTCTCAACAGCCAACAATTGGAGCTATTTGTTTTGAAGCACAGTTGTGTTAAAACTTGCACTTCTTTTACCCTTGGTTACTCCCAGTGCTGAGGAATTCCTCAGGATTTTTTGTGTTTCCTTTCTAGAGTCACTTTGCACGAGGAATGATTCCAGGTGCCTGTCAAACTCTTGCCAAAAGAACTCTACATGTATTCCTGGTCATAAAGACAATATTTGCCATTGTGCAGATGCATCAGTGGACAGTGTGGAGGAATTCTGCAATAAAACCTCTGATCCTTGTTCCTCAAACCCTTGTCTTCAAAATGCTACCTGTTTAAGCTCTGCTGGAAACCTCAGCTTTACCTGTGAGTGCCCTGCTGGGTATAATGGACCTACCTGCGAAAGAGCTGTCAGCATGTGTGACACAAACCCTTGCGAGCATGGAGGCACCTGCCAAAATGGCCTGGCTGGGCCCACTTGCCTTTGTAGCACAGGATACACAGGTACACTCTGTGAAATGGATTTTGATGAATGCATTTCTGAACCGTGCCACAATGGAGCAGTCTGCAGGGATGGGGTTGATGAGTACTCCTGCTACTGCGTCCCAGGCTACCAAGGCAAGCACTGTGACTTGGAAGTGAATGAGTGTGTGTCAGATCCGTGCCTGAATGGGGCAACATGTCTCAACCAGATAGGACAATACGACTGTATCTGTCCACCTGGGTACACAGGTAAGCACCGTTAAAACAACTTGTTCCTTGCATCATGAAGAACCATCATAATTCATGTTCCAAGTTCAACTCACCCACCTACATATTTAGTCATGTCTCTATTACTACCTTGCCTTCAGCTTTAGCACCAGTGGCTGCTGGTACATTATAGGTTACTTTACGATTATGAACTACTGGTATCAGATAGAGAAGGAATAAAGAAATCTCACATTTACTGAAAACTACAGAGCAGTTTTGTGCACATAAAGCTATGTCACAGGGCCAGGTTAATTTTCCTTTAAAAAAAAACCCAACATTTAAAAAATGCATGTCCTCAGATAAAACCCATGTTTGATAGGGTTAAGAATTAGATCTAATTAGATTTGCTTGATTTGATAGCCACAACAAACTGTAACCTAGATGTGACACATTGCCATCCTTCCTAGAAATAGAGGACATGTTTGCAACTAGAACATTATGTAAGTTAAATAGAATGGAAAAGTATTATCAGGTTCCCAAACTGAAGATTTTTTTGACAATCCCATTTTATGCAGCTCCATTTTTAAGTACAGGTATGATTTTTATTGCCTACTTCCTCTGCTGGAGGACATAGAATCTTTGCAGGAGACAGCTCCCTTCAAATTTCAAAGCTGTGTTCAGGGGCAGGACTGCAAGAGGTAGCACACTGAATCATTAAAAGGAGAAAAGGGGAGGCATTTTAGTGGTAGATTTCCAGTCAGGTAAGCAAAGGAAAAAAAATAAAAAAATGAAAGGAGTCATAGAGCAAAAAGAGAGAAAACCCCCAGCTATTGCTTCAAGTGATTCAAACGAATAAGAAATAAGAGATGTGGTTTACAGCTCCATCCCCAAATCCCCATGCAGGAGGGGAAGTCAGAGGTAAAAAGCAGCTTTCCTGTGTCTGACACAGCACTTGTTGGAAGCCAGCCCTTGGTTAATATCCCTCATGAGCACAGAGAATGTTATTTGAAGGAAGCTTGTTACCTTCCCACCACCCCGCTGCTGCCAGCGGGTGTCTGAGCCCAGGCCAGCCACTACACAACTTGAGGAAAGCCGAAGAGCAGAAGGAAGGAAAAACCTATTAACAACCAGCATGGTTACTCTCAAATGATCAGACTCAGCCCAGACCTCCTGTCGTATTCAGGAAACTGTATTTGTTTAACTGGTACTGTTAGTGGGGTCCAGGCCTGGCTCCATAGCCAGGGAACTCTGTTTGAAAGAGAAAGAATATAAACCTTAGAGACAAAAATAGAGAAAACATAATAAAATAATGAAGCCCAAACAAAACGAAATGACTTAGATCAACACAAACTGCTGGAGGTATCTCTGCTGGAGCTGCTCCACTTTCATCACGAAATTCTGCTGTTTCCCAGGCTGGTGCTCTCTGCTCTCACCCAAAAGTGCTCCACACTGGGCACAAGTGGAGTTAAGAAATGAGGAGAGAACCAAGGAAGGAGAAAAGGTGTAAAATACAAAGAGGCTGCAGTGTTTTGACATACAGCTCTGACACTGCTTCCAGCAGCAGAGAGACTAATCATAAGAATTCTATAGAGTAGCGGACTGTTCCTTCAGCAGTAAACCACCAGCTTTTAAAGGCCACTTAACAAAATGATTTATCAGAAGCATTCTTTCTCGTTGTTTTCTGCACCTTGCTGTGAGTTGTGCTAAATGCGCAAGCCAGAGGGATTACTGGATGAAAGCCCTGAGGTGTCCCCAGTGGTAATAAAACCCCTCATTTACTCTGTCAGAGGATCTTGCCAACCATTATTATCCTGGCCCGACACCATGAATTACTGTGGGAAGTCATCCAGCCTCATCTCATTTCCCTAAGATGTTAAAAAGGTTATATCTGTTGCTATGTAGGTAGAGAACGTACAGTAAATCTATAGCAGTAATGTTAACCAAATGCTTGAGTTACTGACTGCAGTTGCTACTTGTTTCATAGACTATGGCTGCTATTTTGTATGACTGGTATGCTGCAGCACTTCTGAAAATAGCTGAGAAATGTCACACATAATTCTTACACAAATGGAAGAGGTTAGAACACACCAAGAGCCAAAGACTGGAAAATTTAGCATGAAATCCACAGTTTCTATGATAATGTTCTGCATGTGTGAAATTATTTACAAGACATGTGTCACACAGCTGTTAAATAATGAAGCTCAATTGGTTTGTTGAAGTTTTGCCGACGACCTTAATCAAATGCATTTTTTCCACAACTGCACTAATTGCACTTGTTTTTTATTCACCCCAGCAGAGCACGATGTAAGAGCCTGTTACTACCCACCCCTAGGTACTTTAATTACCTTGATGGACACAACTCAAGTGGGTTCTCCATTGCCAACAACCATGTTAGCATGAATTATCAGGGGTACATGTCAGATCCAAAACCCATTCTTAGCCCAGGACAACAGCAGGAAGAAGTGTTTCAGTGAAAGACAAAATAGGTGCAATGAGCCATTTTCATTCTTGAGCAATACCTTTTACTATGATGTAACCATGGCTGGGATGAACTCTGTACAGTATGAGGACATTATTCCTGATGAGTTCTCATGCATTAATCTTATCAATGATGCATCCACCATGAAAATATTTAGGGTAGATGCATCATAAGCCTTAGGCACTTGAAGACAAGCAGGGGCTCAGCAGCCTCTACAATGGGATGAAGTATCTCAAATACAGATCTTGCTTCCCAACAAGCTCATGGCAATATCATTGTGGACACTGACAGCAAACAACATTGCCCATCAAACAGCAACGTTGCCAACAAAATGAAAAGCTGGTTTCCTTCCTCAGCTTTCAAGTTTCAAACCAGCACTCCCAACCTTGTGCCCTAGCCAGCCTGACAGAGGATTCAACACAGGTTACCAGCTCTGCTGAGATTCCCAGGCACAAGACTGTGATGCGGGAGGAGCCCAGCAGTATGCGCTACACATCGAAGGGTTTTCAAAACAAAGATTAGCAGAGGGCAGGTACATGCAAAGTGTGCCTGTTGCAGTTCATAACTTCACGGTGCTGAAACCCTTGATTTGATTTAGCCCTGCCGTTCTCCTGATTGCATCTGCATAGCGCAGTGTTGCAAGACCTGTAACAACTTACATCTGTGTATGGCGGTTAGCATGGGCCTGGCCGCAAAAAGGAGGAGCCTTGCACCAAGAAACTGAACTCTTCACTCTGTCTATTTTCTGATGAATTCTCTTCACATCCTTTCAAAGCTGGTGCCTAGAAAATAGCTGTCTGACACTTGATCCAGATTATGGCACATAACATTATTATATACAGATTGAGGAATTTGGGGGCAGCACTACAGCACATGAGAGCACAAGGGGTGACCTGGATACCAATTTCCAGCTGTACTAAGAACATGCAGGTGCTCCTGGAACTACACTGAGCCTGCAAGCCGCTGGTATCTTTGACCAGAAGGTGATCTTACAATATACCTGTAGGCATGCAAGTTTGAAAGTGTTGGCTGTATTTCTTTCATCCTTGCCTCCATTTACTTTTTATTGACTGTGGCTGTACAAAAGTGCACAGTAGGATTCATTTGAAAAGCAAGCAGTATAAGAAATAATCTTAGTTCTTCAAAGAAACTGCAAAAATTGTAAATAACACTGATACTTTCCCAGTCTTTCAATTCAAACCACTTGTGTGGTTTGAATTCGTACCTGCTGAAATACTCAGCCTACTCTAGGATGGGAAGCCTTTGCTCTTGATGGTGTAGCCCCATGCAGTAACTGTGGCAGGGCTGGTTGGTGCTCTTTTTCCTTTTTGGCATATGATAATTGGCATACAGCATATTTATGACAGAATGTTAGACTGAGGTGCAAATGCAGATCTAATCCTTTCATCTCTCTTTTTCACATACAAGAAAGCCTGACAGCAGATTCAGTAGAGGCTAAGGAAGGAATTTCCCCTGTTTGCATGGCATATCGAATTGGCTGGATGCATTATACAGAGAGAAGTTTTCTTCTGAGGCAACATTGCCAAAGGCAGGTTACTGGGCTTGATAGATTAAAGACATGAACCAAAACAACAACGCTATGTTCTCATGTTAATTGTCAGGCTGTTCTCAGGCCTGTAGTTTTAAATTTGGCTGAACTGAGGATCAGTTGAACAGGGCTTGTTTTGTCACACGATTTTTAGTGTTCGCAGTAAGCTGTTAACAAGCTCTGGCAGATTTACGGTCACTAGACATACTTCTGCAAACACATTGTTTATAATTACAGTGAATTCACAGGGCAATGACCACAGAGGGATTGCTTACTATATCTGGATGTAATGTACATTACCATAAAGCCATAAGAAAGCGTTCCTGTGCTAGGGTCTCGTGGTATGCTCCCACTGAAAGTAGTGACTAGCTGATCAGTGAACCTTAAACTGAAGGCACGGGAGCATTGACTTCTCCCTTCCAGTGTTCTATATGTAGTCTCAGGGAACTATAAAAATGTGTTGTCTCAAATTAGAGCAGTAGTATTTTTTATTGCAGGAAAGATGAACTTGCACTTTAATGTTTAAATACAATGAAAAATACTTATGAATTGACATGCTCCATTTCTTTTTTTTGCATTTGAAAACACTTCTAGGTATTTATCCATAATATGGATTTAATTATTTTTTTTTTTTTAATAAAGATGTTACATTCAAAAGGGTCAAAATAAATCAGTAACTGAGTAAAAGTGCTAAGTATTAGCAATCTCAGTCAAGACTGTCAAAAAGATGTTCCAAGTTAGAATGTACAAATCGCACAGCAGGACAGAGCTGGCTAAGACAGCATAAAGAAAGAATTAGAGGTGAGCTCTGAAATTAATTGTGAAGATCGTGCCCATCATCAAAACATGGCTGTTGCTTTCAAAAAAAGCCTGCTCCATCATTTTGTACTGAAAACTTCATCTCTCCAAACAAATTAAACCCATTCTCGAGGCTGCAGATTCTCTTTCAAGTAGAGAATTCCCCTAAAAACTATTTACAATACTACTGCTACCTTGGTAAGCCAAATAAAAGATGGGGAAGTCCACTTAAAAGCAGCTTCTTCATTATAATTTGCCATTTTGTGTCTGGTCTGTGGCAGATATTGTAGTTGTTAAAAGAAATTTGATTAGCAAGTGAAAGTTATTACTTAAAAGTCACTTTATTACTCAAAAAACTAAGTAGGTGCATAAGCATACAAACCCCTGATAGAAGCAAAGCAAGACCTGCAAGGCATTAATTATACATTTTTCTTAGTGTTTCCTGGACTGCGCTAGAGATAAAAGGAGTGCAGATTTAACATGCAAACTATCCTAAATAGCTGTAAACTAATATTAGAACTGATTAAGTTCCAGCAGTTATCTCTGAAGAGCAGCTCCAAGATTCTGACCTGTTGCAAACACGGCATCATAACCAATTTATTTACACATAGCTAAATCTTAAAAGGCAATAAGCCACCGCTAAACAGACAGATTCCCAATGAATTCAATTAACTCTGCAGCTTCAAACAGACTCTTCTGAGGTCATTAAATTAGTAGTTATTTCTGTGTTTTATAAATGACATAGTAGCATGGCTTTAATAATCTGAACATTTTTTTGTTCTGTTTCTGTGTTCAAGTTCACATAAAAAGTTGCTAATCTAACTATTCTTGTGCATAACAGCTGGCTTGTTCTTTTGTAAATTCTGCCAAACCCTGAAAAAAATAGTCTTGCACTGCACATTGAGGAGGAGCTGCCTTTCAAACATAGGCAATGCTTAAAAAAGAAAGATTATGTGGTATTGTACTTAAAACAGTCCTTGCCGAGATCTTCAAAACTAGCTATCTCCTACATTTGGGGTTTGCTCATTTTCTTTGGTTTTGAAGGTACAAACTGTGAGCTGGAAATAGATGAGTGCTCGTCACAGCCATGCCTCAACGGTGCAACCTGCCATGATTCCATCAGGAGCTTTTCCTGCTCCTGTGCACCGGGCTTCCTCGGCGACCTCTGCGAAACCGACATCGATGAGTGTGTCAGCCAGCCATGCTTCAATGGGGGACAGTGCATGGACAAGGCCAACGGGTACGTCTTCTACAGCTGGGTAACACTCATGTGAGGTGCTATCAGGTCCTCTGTTTGCAGATGGGAAAGCTATGAGAGCCTGTACTGCCAGGTGGCTGATTTCACTTCAGATTGTGGGTTTCACTCTTTGATCTTGCACTGATTTCAGTTTAAATTTGAAAAGGATTAAATAAAGCAAGTCTGGTCTCAGACCAAATAGGACAACAAAATATTTATGGCAAAGACTGACCAAGAAGTACATTTTTCACATTTATACTTAAAAACATTTACAATATGTTGTGTTTCTGGCTATGAGGATTGTCATTTAGAAGTGAATTCTTCTTCTAACACTCGTCAAATTTTATTTTCCAAGAGAGACGTGAGAGTATATAAAATTGAATTCGCCAACAGCAGCTGCCCACACTGACAGACAGAAGCATCAAGAAAAGAGAGGCAGAGGAAAATTGTAGTAACCATAGTAATAGATACCATTAGGAAATGTGTCAGAAACTTTACAGGCATATAGGAAAACAGCTCATTATTCAAAACAACCTGCAGTCCATGGACAAAGAAGAAAAATTAAAGAGAATACAACCCAATAGCAAAGTGAACTTCTCCACCTACTGTTAGTAGCCTTACACAGAGGTCCAAGCGCAGCACAGGCAGCCAGAGCTCTGGCATTCATTCACCAGTGATGGCTTTAGATACTCAGCATGAGATTCCCAAACTGAAAATACATACATATAAGCTCAGTCTGAAAGTTTGTAAACGTATTCTGCAGGTGCTCCTCTCACCAGTATAAGATTTGTCCTCTATTGTGTATTTTCCAGGTTTTATAAAGCAGTTTTGAAGATCTTAGTTCCCCCAAAATCAGTCCAAAAGTCATGGCAGCAAGAGGCGTGCTTGCCTTGAATGAGAGGGTGAAAAGATCGTGTTCCAGGAACGAGCTTTTGTACATTGTGTTGACATGGCACCAACCTTGTGGAGCTCCTTTTCAGCAGCACTGAATGACTCTGAACAGGACAAAGCAATTTACTATTTTCCAGTGTAGCTAAAGCATGATAGCAGGGAGAGGTAGGTCACCTTGCACCGGACTAGTTCACAGCAGACACACTTAATAACCTGCAAGCCTTTTGAGGATACATGCATGAGGTGAGCAACTGGGATGCTCATTCAGGCCAGATTTAATCCTCATTTTTCTCCTAGTTTTTGAAGCTGAGGTACATGTAAAGGCAATTTTAATTGGCTTGTAATACTGCAGGATATCTGGAGAACGATTGGAGCTCTTACTGCATTTGTTACATGATGAAAAGGGTTAGACAGCAAAGCAATTCAAAACCAAAGGGTGCCTAACAATTTCCTTTCTTTTGTGTGTTTTTTGGGTTAAATGAAGGACTGTAGTCTTTAACTGTAGTTTCCTTTTCTGACTAATGCTGCGGTATAGCTGAGGCTTTTGTGTGTGTGCCATCAGCTCTCT
Source organism: Lathamus discolor (assembly GCF_037157495.1). Lineage (NCBI taxonomy): Eukaryota > Metazoa > Chordata > Aves > Psittaciformes > Psittacidae > Lathamus > Lathamus discolor. Next base: position 55,188,810 of record NC_088886.1, on the reverse strand, counting down.
CAGAAATGTGCAAGGTTTAGCACTAATAAAAGCCATAAATACAAACAAATTCTCTCCAAAACAAATTCTCTCCCAAATTTCAGACTGATCTACCAGTGATGTTTTAGTAATCCAACAAAGTAGAACTCAATCTCTTAAAAAAAAAGATCACATTATTGGACATTTCTGATTTAAAATCAACAACTTACAGAAGTACCTTATTCAGACCTACGAAACCTGGTGTGCACAGGCACAGAGGATACCTCTGCATGCTCCGACTCTTTTTTTCCATTGGAAATATTCCCAGGACCTTCAATGTTCTTGAAAGAATACCTGCGTGTATTTCTTTCTGCATACTGTGAGAACATCAAAAAAGAAGTCCAAAAATACGTTAGGTACAGTATCTAAGAGTATTGCTCTTTGCTCTTGCTATAAGGCAGCATCTGCCTGCTTGGTCATAGCCTGCCCATAAGCAGGGTGCCCTCCAGAATCCTTTAAGGTCCACAGCAATGCCAAACACTCAAAGATACCAGAGAGAAAAGGCACACATGTGGGGCTTCACATTAATCAGCGAGTTGTGAATATTTCTAACTTCTCCATGATTCTGGACCAAAGGGAAAAAGGAGCTTGGACTAGGGCAGAAAAAATCTTTCTCCACAGAGCTGAACAGCACCAAACTGAAGGCACATGGAGGAAGTGTGTGAAAAATACAGCAGAAAAAAAGACTTCTGTTTTAAGAACGTACCTTGGAATTAAAATTGGCTTTCTGATTCACATCTTCCTCATTACTTTTTATACCCTAAATTCAAATGCCACCTGGCCTAAGACATCTCTGATTTTGATTTAAGAATAATCCATACACTAGTAATAAACTGTCCTGCCAGAAATTTCTGCTTATGTACACTTAACTAGTGTAGTAAAAAACTTATGTTTTTTGGTTTGTTGGACTGCATGAGTCAGTTCTCTGATGTTCTCTTATGGTCATCAGTTATGCTTTCTTTCCATATATTTATTCCAACTCTTAGATATTAAGCACAGACACTATCAAATAAGTATACTTATCACATGATCAGCAAGATTCCCTGTGATTTCAATTATACAATAACCAGTGTATCATTTTAAAGCAATATAAGAATAATTTTTTTGTTTCAAATCATTAAACAAAGATTAACCAGGCACACATATTTAACATGATTTTAATGCAAAAACTTGTCGTTTCTTATGACACAAGTAAGTTGACCTTACACCTTACGATGTAAGCATGTGAGTTCTGTATTTTATATCTAGCTAGTTATAGCCGTTCTCCTGAAAAATGCCCACAAACAGAAACCCCAGACCTTATTGATTACCTGCACATTATTCATTTATATATACCAGTTAGTTTACTTCTAAACCCATAATAGTAACAATGCTATCAAAAAGAAGATTGGTTTACTGTTATTATTGGAAATATGAAGCAATTGGCATCTTTGTTCTAACCTAACAATAAAATAGTGGCTTTCATCAAACAGAAAATATCACCTAGTCAAGGAACAGACAATGCCTGTTTCAATTTCTATCAGTCCAAGAAAAAAGAATACTAACACACTTTGTACCTCTCCCCTTTTCATTTTGTGGATAAGGTTAAGCCTACAAAAATTGCATTGGAAATAACAGAAACTTTTTTCCCCTAAAATTTTTCAAAAGAAGATGTATTAAAAAAAATAAAAACCAATAATTCTTAGAAAATATAATCTGTCAAAACCAATTTGAATTCACAAGCAGGTTTTTTCCCCAGACAAAACCACATATTTCAGGAAAAAGCTCATTGTTATTTCCCAATTTCTGCGTTTTCTCCTTGAGCACCAGATGGTCTCGAGCCTGGACTCCACTATACAAGCTGCTAGCCAAGACTACACAAGAAGCCTGTGCACGTTTGGGAACAAAGCCCAGACCTCCTCACTTCCAGTTAGAGTGAACATTGCATTCTGTGTTGCAGGTACAGCTGTAACTGCACCGGCACTGGATTTATGGGCCTACACTGTGAGATCCTAACTCCCTTATGCTGGTCACAACCATGCTACAATAATGGCACTTGTGAGGACAATACTGACAATTACACATGCCATTGTTGGCCAGGTAAGCTCCAAGTTATTTAAATTCTCTCATTCCTTGTGTGGTAGATACAGCTTTTTCTGTTTGTTTTGTTTTGGTCTGGGTTTTGTTTTGGTTTTTTTTGTCTAATACAATGAATGGTTGAAGCTACCTCATCTTAAAATACTCTATGGGCTTCTATTTAGACGGTCTTCACTCACCATGAGTCAGAGCCCTATGGGTAAGATGCTGTCTTTTTTTAGCTAAGGATTGTTTCCCCTGCACAGCAGAACTGGGCAAAATCAAAAGTGCTAGTATTATGGAGTCAAGATAGGAGAGGAGTCAAAGTTGGAAGCCATCTCCTAGTTTCTTAATCCTTCAACCTGTGTGATACATTGATCACTGCTGCAGTTGGCCCTTTTTTAGTCTTCATTAACATGACTTTTAAACCCACTTAAAAGCTCATATTTCAGTGCAAAATGTTGTTTGTTTATGAATAAAACTTAAGCTAGGTGTTACACTGGGCAACTAGACTGCTTCACCACTGCAAGTTCTTGTGTCTAGCAGTGTAGGGTAAAACATGCTGGGCTGTGTTCTCTTCTACCAGCAATGCTGCAAAAAGACTCCCACATCCCCAGTGTAGACACAGAACCTGAGTTCTAGAGAGCCTTTGTGAATCTTCCAGCGAGTGGACTAACTTCAAGAAGTCTCTCTAAACGTTTAACATCTGCATCCCTACTGAGGATGCAGGAGCACAGCTCACTGTGAGGAGTTAATACCACAGTGTTCTTGGACTACACAATTCTTGGTGCATTAGGAATGGCAGAACCCTTAGCCTTTTCCAGAAACTGGGGAGCTAAGTGGCACTTCAGACTCCAGGTAAAGCACCTGATGAACACCAGTTTATTTATACTCCCCGACCTCCTCTTTCTTAGGAAGGTGGTGCAGAAAAGAAAGAAAACTTTACAAAGCCTGAGAACGTATCTACACCACAATGCAGGGGCTTGTTATCCACGTGGATTCCACATTACTTCTGAAAAACACCCCTGAAGTCTGTACAGTGCAGCCAAGCTCAGCTACCTAATGCAGAATAGCCATAGCAATATCCTGCTGCTGAGCCCTGGCAGAGAGCTGCAAGGAAATGTTCACACCTTCAGGAAGCAGAGGAAATCTTTTAGCACATGACAAAGTCTGAAACCAAGCATATCTGATATTCACAGGATATAGTATAGAAAGTGTCTGGAATGAATGAAGAGCACACTAACTGAATGCCTTCCCCTCATGGCTCTTGGCAGGCTATGTGGGTCCCCACTGCGAGGAGGACATCGCGGAGTGCAGCAGCAGCCCCTGCCTCTCGGGGGGTGACTGCGTGGAACGCTCCTGGGCCCACTACTATGGGAGCATCCCAGACCTGCCGCCAGCCTTCAGCTACGACCGGGCTGAGGGATACGTCTGTAGCTGCAAGGCAGGCTTTACCGGTAAGATTCCTTTGGGGAAAGCTTAGGAAGTGACCTACTGCAGTATTCTGTTGTTTAGGCCAGGCTATAAATAAATCTTTTAAATAAGCGCTGTGTTTCAAGGTGCCACAGTGTGAAGGGTCCCTCTGGTGGTCACGACGGACGCGTTTCATAGGGATTTGTATGGAATACCGGGAGTTGGTTGCACAAGTTGGGAACATGACAAGGGCGCAGCAGCTGGGTACAGTCCCTAAGGCAGCCCAGGCGGGAGAGAGCCGTGGTTTCTTTCAACACTTTGCCCACAAAGCCTCACTGTTCATAACCACATTTGCTCAAACAGTGCATAAGCTTCAGTTAGCAGGTGTGCTATCGCGAATTTGAAGTTCACTGTGCACAGATATTCTATTACATGAATGACAACCATGAAGAACAAATGAGAGTATCTTCATAAAATGGCCATGAAGAAACAGTCCTAAGGTTTTGGTGTTTCTGTCTATACAATCCTTGAATAATTCTACACAGCAGCAAGGGGAATGGCAGGAACACTTCATCTTAGCACAGGGCAGCATTTTGCATAAATATAGTACTGTAGCATGTCAGTGCTATTCTACGGCTTAAGAGAAAAATAATTTCAGGTAGTGTACATAGCCGTGTTCTTAAGGGGGAAAAAGCCCTGTCAAATTGCAGATAACCATAATCCTTAAAAGGATGAATTGAGATTTGCATTTGAAACAGCCACAAACAAGTTGAGTTTGGATTGCACACTTCTGGGTCTACAGCATTTTTCTGCCAACTCCATTCTCTTGTTCTTTCTAAAGGAAAAAATAACTAATAGCGGGATTCATTTAACCAGCCCTCAATTTCTTATCCATTTCACCTCCTGAGCAGCTTATAAACTTTCTTGTGCCTTCCAGTGAGTTGCATGACTGATGCCTGCAACATAGCAGGTGCAAAAGTATATGGAGACCACAACTTTCACTTGGCATTCCCAATTTATTTTTCCTTAAAGTGGCATTAAGACTTCTCTGCTTTTGTCCCATCCTTTCCCCTTAACTGTCCTTCCCTATTCTGTCACTAAGTGTTGCTGTTGTTCTTTTTGTTCTGCCTAAGAGAACGTACTATGAGGCTTCTGCTAAGGCTTGCAAAGTCATCCAGGCTGTCCTAATCACCCTTACCTCTTCACTTGCCACGTCTTTCTGGTTGCTTCCTTCCAGTAACGTCCACCTCCCAAGTTTCTTTTGCCTCCCCTCTTGCCCTAGCTTTTAAACATCTGTGCTCTGTGAGACAACCCAGACAGTGTTTCCTTTTTTAATCATCATCCTTTATTCTGTCATTTCCTTATCAACTGCCTTCACCTGGCTTGTTTGCCTGATTTGAGCTGTGATTCAGCTGTTTTCATTCACATGGATGACTTTCCTATTCCCCTGTGAGTACACACAGACTCTAACCCTGAAAAAAGTATCAGAATACATTTAAATCAATTATTCCTACATATTTCAATAGATGAGCTCCTCAACCACAATGCAAGAATCTCTGAAACATGACTGAGAGAAGTCTTAGAGACCCTGAAATTCCTGCTGACTTCATATGCAAATTACATTAAGTTTTTAACACCTTATATAAGTATAGTTATTACATTCCTGTTGGATTATATATATATATAGCATATCTATAACTATACCTACATAACTTTCATTAGAAAAAATCACAAAATATGTCTACTAACCAAACAGTGTGCTCAGACAACTGGAGGCAGGAAGAACATAATCTTTAACAAGGATGGCTATAAAAGCTGCATGTGAAATGTCATTCAGTAACTTGCTGCAAAATAATGGCACAACAAGGTTAATCTGGCTGCTCTTCTCAGCTCCTTCCCTGCCTTTGTTTTTCAGCATGGCCTAAATTTTAAACTCTTCTTTTTGCTGGCCTGTGTGAGGTACAACATTGTCAAACAATTCACATATTTATTGAGAACACAGCAGGATTACTCTAACTGGCACCTAGCATCCTAGTCTCCCAGGCTTTGCTTTAACAGCCTTTAGGTACAATGCAGCCGTCCTCCCCAGTCGCCCCAGTAACACTTTGTATTTCTCTCTGGCCCTTCTCCCAGGTAATCTGGAAGTAGAAAATGCTCAAAATGGACCTCAGCCTCCTTGTATGTCAGAAACATACACACAAAAGGCCTAAAGGGTGGAGCGGAAAATTCACTTCTCATGGTGATAAGTAATTTCTCCAACTATAGCCAAGTTCAAAATACATGCACCACATGTTTTAATGGGAATTAAAGATGATTTAGGATTAGAGCTGGTAGCAGGTAGTATGACTCAAGGTAGCAGATGAATCACTGATCAGGATCCCTTACTGTATGGGTGCTTATCTAATGTATATGAACCAACAGACACCTGGAAAAAAGGTCAGATCCTTTCATCTGGGTATCAGTACATTTCATTGACAGCTGAAGTCCAACATTTCTGTGGGTGTAGGTCAGGAGTTCTTCCAGCCTTAACACCTGAACAATTGTGCTTTAGATATAAAATCTCAGATTCCTATTGAAGCAGGACAAAGATTTTCTTTCATAAGTCATATTCAGTAATTTATTATGCCTCTTTCCTCAGTAAAGCACTCACAGAATATTATAATCATACTTCACTGTTCAGGGTAATAAGAAGAAATAATAATCTACAGACCCTACATTGTGAGGGCCTGATCCAAAAGCCATTGAAATTGATGGAAAGATGTCATTAAGTTGAGGATGGTTGCCAATTTTTAACAAGCATAAAATGGTATCTTTGAACTTAATGGATAAAATTGCAAATGCATTACTGTAATTCAACTGAAAAACTGAAAACACCTGCCTTTTGGACTACAGTTTTAGCCCCAAGGGCAGTAGGTAGTAGAGCCTAAACACACGCCTATGTCAGGATAAACCACTTCCCCACCCAGCTGTGAGAAAGGAACAAATATTGTCTGGCAGTATCTTGTTATAAATAATGATTTTTCAGGTGACTTGAAAAATAGTCACTGGCCATAATAAAAGTCTTGGAAGGAACAAATCTGCAACAAAATTATTTACACAATTGGATTCTTCAAAATAAAAATACCAGTCTGGAGACTTCATCCCAGCTAGAAACTCTTTGAGGCCACCAGATAGAGGCCATATCTTAGATAAAAAATTTCTCCACAGATTCCACAAAGGGTTAAATTCTCCAGCTCCCTTTTAAAACAAAAGTTTCTGGGATACTCAGGTTTCAAGCGGTCTCGGTACTTCTGCAGTGGCAAGCGAGGTTTTTTATATTACCTTGGTTTGCTGTCCCCTCCCCAGTGCAACAGCACTTTTAATAGATTGGGCTTTCATTGAAAGGGCTTGTGATTTGTTACTGCTAGTTAAAGGCAGTACTTACTTACCCTGGAACTGTGTCCGTTCATACCATGGATATATTGTATAGCTCTAGCACTGCGCATTTTTTAAAAAGACTGTTATTCAAAAGGTTAAACTTTTCACTTTGCTCATGAAAACATATGGGAAAGGAGGAGGAGGGCAGAGCTATGCATTTGGTTGTGACTCATTTCACCAGGTTGTAATAAACTTAACACCATGTCAAAATTAAAGAGCTTCTGAACTTGCAAGGTCTATCAAGTGACACATTCCAGTGTCGAACTGAGCCAAGGAGCAGTGAGTGTGGAAGGCAGGTGGCTTCTGCTCCCTGTGCCTTGAAAGCCATGCTGCCCATGGTCCCCAGGTGTGTGCGACAGTACTGCTGGCAGGGATGAAGATCATCCGTTTTGTTTCAGCAGAGTGATTGGAAGAGGAGCAGAGCCCACTGACCTATTTGTAGGCAGAGTGCCTGCTGCCTGCTGACATGCAGACGAATACTGGCTGCCGAGGACCTTTTTACTTCTGGTGTTGTTATCTACTATGTGCCAGCTGTGCCATCGGCACTGCTGCTTGCTTTGGCATCGTGAATCCCTAAGTGTTCTTGGCCTTTTCATTTATTTCTCTTGTTTTCTGGTTTTCCCTTTTAAATTTCTTTGGCCCTTTTCCCAGCCTGTTGGACTGCTGCAAGAGAAAATGATATGATCAGACTGGTTTCGTATGCGTACTGAATTCCTGGCATATGCACGAGGGAAAGAAACTGTCTCCTGGAGCCAGAAGATAGGCAGATAAATGGCCAGTGTGGGAGAGTACTGAACACTCAACTAAAAGAAAGCCTCAGCCCAGATACTGAGCTGTGAACATAATGGGACCAGTGCTTAAAAGCGAAATCATTTGGACTTTCATTCTGCACTTAAGCCAGGGTGAAAGAAACACAGAGGCACACAGGCAATTGGGCTTCCATTTCCCTGCGCATCTTTAGATGCTGCAATAAGCAGACCACCCAGCAGACGACAGGCTAGACTGTCTCAGCCAGGCATATTCCCCTCCCCTGGTCTGTGACAGTATATACAGACAGATATTATTTACAAGCAATGGTTAGGATGGGTAGGATAGGCACAGTATCACTAACTTGGGAAGCTTAAAATACATTCATATATTTTTGGTTTCTTTATTTTTTAAATTCTCTCCTTAACCATCAGTGTAATGATCACAGAGCTGCCATCTTTCTTAGGTACATAAAGTGGTGTCAGTCTTGCAAAAAATAAATCAAGCAGATGAATAGAAGAGTTCTCATCTTATACCCAAACTTGAAATATATTTTTTTCCTTTATTTCCTCATCTGTCCTTCAGCTGTTCACACCACAGTAGTCAATCTTTCCTCCGTTACACCAGGTTAATTCACTTTATTGCATGGCCTGTCATCACAGTTTAAAAGGTTATTTTCTCTTGATTCTGAGACCCTATAAGCAGACAAGGCTGTTCAAGGAAAAAATAAGGACAGAAAGGAGGAGATACAGAGAGAAAAAGCATTTTTTAAATTAAGAACATTTTAAGGGCACCGCTCATCTTTTCAGTAGGGCTCGGGCTTCTCCCACAGGAAAAGCAGGGACTCAAATTCAATATTAACAGGTCTGGACGTACTGTTAGCCAATAATTATTCCCACAGAAACAAAGGTTCAAGAAGAAAAATGCTGCTGCTATCAAGCACCAGTCAAGGTTAGCTGGTTTAAGGAGACATTCCAATGCACGTGTGAATCACTGAAAAACAGAATTAGGACTTGATACATATATAGTCTTCTTACCACTGTCAATGCAGAGAGGCTGTAATGGGGATGCAAACATACATCTTTCCTGCCTAAATTCAATTCACAATTGGTAGAGGATCCCCTTTACACTGTTAGATTGCTGTGAAAGATTCCCTTACAAAACCAACTTTGTGGTGCTGGGCAGTTGTGCAGCAAAACATTAAAAAGTGTCGCTATTTTCTGAACATGGGGAAGAAGTTACCGCTTTCCTAGAGATATTTCTACAGTGATGCCTTATCTCTCTTCAGAATCCGTGATCTCCCTATAGTCTTAGGTTCAAAAGCGCAGGGTGGGGAGGAGGAGATCTTTCTCTCTGCTCCCAGCCAGTCTCTAGCAGCTCCAATATTACAACACCAGTGTAGGCAAGGGCTGTACCAACACAGGATGCCTTGAGGGCCTGGCAGGTGCTTGGTGCTGTAAAGGCACTACACAAAAAAAGACAATTAGCACTTTAAAGTACTTTTTCCACCTCTACTAAAGCCTCTGATCTTGAAAGAACATTTGGAGAGGCTTTTAATGATTCTGTCCCTTAACACTATTTAACATTTCATCAACTGCTAATCATCCTGGTAAGGAGATGTTCTCCTTGTCGTCAGGATTGGTTCCTTCTCAGTCTTCCCCATCTCCTCTATTTTTGTCATGGAGTTCTTCTCTTTTTTTCTGAAGTTTTGGTCAGGCTATTCTCTCTGAACGGCAGAGTGCATCCTTTAGCCCTGCTCTGTAGACTACTCCAGGGAAAGAGGCAGACAGCTTTTCAGACTCCCAGAATGCAGCGTGCTCACTAGACTCTTGCTTGTCCCTTTAGTCACTGTTGATCAAACTGCTTTCTTTGCAAGAAGTGCTAATTATTTCTCATACTCTTAGCTCCCAAATCAAATCATTATTAAGTTAGTCTAACCAGTCTTCTCTGGGTAGTCCCGCAGAAGCAAAGCTGAGGTTGAGCTCAGAACTGGCACAGTCTGTGCTGTAATGGCCATATGAAGGAAGCATACCTCAGAACATTGATGACAGCACTGACATTAGGCTATATCTGGAAGAATTCATGAATTTGCCATTCCTTTATCAGTTTCCATTGCAGAACTCATGGGACATTTCTATTTAATTTCTACTGCAGGTAGTGCTCCTCTTCAACCATCGTAAGAAATACCATTTAGTGCAAGGAAGTGTAATTTTTACATTCTTCAGCCACATAAATCACCACAGCAGCTAATACTGACTTGGGTTATTTGTGACAGCTCTTTCCTTAACAGCTTATATCTTGAGATACTTTGTAAGATCCTAATAGCATATTTTGTAAAAATTAATCTTATGAATTAGTTTGCCACCCTACATGGCAGTGGACTGCAAGAGCAATTGTTTAAATGCACCAGTTCTAGTTGTAACGGTTACCTAGTGTTTATCACTAAACAATTATGATTTAATGGGAGACACTTGAGAAAACAGCAGCATATATCTCTAACAAATACTGATACAACTTGATAATCTTTCTGTATTTACCACAATATTCTGCAGCTTGGGTTTCGATTCACTAAAATCTGACCATTTCATGAAAACAAGCGAATTCAGTTACACATCGCCACTGTGAAGTATGTGTTTTCCCCTCTTCAGAAAGACAGAAAGGAAGATTAAAGTCCAATATGATGATGAGGTATGACATTACCATTTGAAGAGCGGGGTCTTACAACCACCCATGTATTTGTACGTCATTACTATATCCAGCTACCTTATTTAATGTGCTCCAAGTAGAGACTGAAATAGTTTCAGATCCTAGGTAGAAAATGTGAACCAAGCAGGGCACAAACTATGCAGAGGACTCATTTTAATGAAACAAAATCTGAATTTATTGAAAACTTCAGCTTGTCCCTATTATTTCTATTGTGCAAGGGAACCTTTTGACAGAAGATGACTTTTACTGGCAGTGACAATCTACGTTAAAATACTGTGAAAGCTGAACCATGATCATTAAGAAAGGAGCCCTTGGGCTTTTCATGGCAATGCTTTACAGAATTAACCTCCAGACCTGAAAATCTGTTTTCAACCCTGAAAATTATGTTTGAGTCCCTAATATATTTATGTATATTTTTTCATGGAAAATATGCGTTACATGAAAAGTTTCTCTCCTCTTCTTGTTGCAAGTTTCACTGAAAGCACAGAGGCCACAGCCATGACTACTGCATTATTCAGCACCAGAAAATGCCCAAATGTAAAGTTGTTTGGGTTTTTTTTTGAGTTAGAAATATATGAGATTAAAACAGTAGGAAGCATCTACCAATATTTTTTTCAAAACATATATAGATTCTTATGCTTTAAAATTTGACAGCTCCCATCATTACTATGATGTATTTACTCTAGTTACACTGCTATGTTAAGTTGTACAATGTAGTCCTATGTGATTGACAGAGCCTGCAAGCAGTGGATATTTTGAATCTGGCACATCTCTCTGTGTTAAACTGTGTTGCACACAAACACTTTTTAGCATGAAAAGCTTTTATCCTTGAAGGGAAGGAGGAGGGTATGAATGGCTTTCAATCCATCTTGCAAGACACAGGCAGATAATGTCCTAAGATTTAAGGAATCTGTAAGTCCAGTACCTGTCAGAAAGTGCTTAAAAAAAAAAAACAGGGAAAAATAATAATAAAAAAAGACAGTTGTTTATTATTTGGCAGCAAGAATAATGCTTTTCAAGCATCTATTATTTTCCTGACAATTATTCCTGGTGGGTCATTCCCTCACATGATCGAGTACTTGTTAAAACTAGTCTAAATATGCAGTGAGAATTTTACTTCTGGGGCTCTGCTTCAGGCTCTGCCTACTTACCTTTTTGATTTCTTTCTTAATACTGTGAATAAACATTTCCTAGCCTTTTTAATTGGCATGCCTCAGATATTCATAGTCTCCTACAATCCAGTTTGACCATCTCTTGGTTGAGCTTATGAACATGGTGAGTTCCACCTTTGCCTATTGAAGAATCTCTCTGGCCTTTTAATTTCTTGATTGCTTTGCCAGCCCAGCAACATGCTGGAGCCAAACACAGCACTCATTTTTCCTTACTCTTCCTGTTGTTGAAAAACTAGTAATCTTCATTTCCCTTATATAAACAGAAATTGTTGTGCATCTCCTGATATATAGTCTGATGTAAGTTCTACATGGCTAGCACACCCTGGCATTACACATAATCCAGCATGTTTCCTAAAGAGAAGCTTTTCTTGCATATACACATTCATTCAATGGCAAAGACAACCACTAGTGAAAGCGAAGTTTAAAGTGTGGTCTAAGCGATAACCATGCATAAACCCTGAGGAAAGCAAAGCTATTGCACATACTAAACTCACAGCAGGACTTTGCTCATCTTCTAAAGAATTTGATTGACCATCTCAGGAGCTACTTTACAGCATATGCTTTTTAGCATTGTATTGTATAAGGCTGCATCATTCTGGTCAAATTACAGTCAAATTGCAAAGTCAAGCAGATGCATAACTTTTCCCCAAACAGAAATGAACTTTCTTTAAATGTACACATCGCACATTTTTCATTAATCTGGATAAAGTGCTTAATAAGTAGACAGTAAAGAGAAGACCTGTGTTATGGGACTAATATATTACACTTCCTCAATGCATTCTAATTTATGGAATATTTAAGGTCAAAAGTCAAGTGATAAACAAAATGACCCAATTTAATGGTTCAATGTTTTACTCAACAGATGATTTCAAAAACAGCCTTAATAATCTTACCATTGTGAACCCCATTAAAATCCAGTTTATTGGAAATGCAGTAAATTATACAACCAAACAAGCAAACATTTAAGAGGCATTAATTCTCTTTTCCCCCAATAACAGAGGAACTTAGAAGTGGCACTGCAGAAGCTGAAGGAGTTCAGTCAGAAATAACACATGGGCAAGTAGTTCTGAGCCATACGCTTGTATGTCTAAAAGTGTGTACGCACATACGTATGTGTTAATACACATATATGTAAGCTGCTTCAGAGTATCTTATTGCTCTGCTAATAGAAAGCCTTTCTTTGATCACTCATTAAAAAGGTCTACAACTTTCATCTTTTCTATTTTGAAGTGCACAGTTTTCTGGTTGGATTGTTTTGTGGTAAGAATGAAAAATTTGTCTTTACTTTCTGTGAGATTTGCAGTATGCCATGCGTACACTTGTTAATAAGCAGAGTTTATGTCATTCTTCATTACTAATTAGTTATTTTAATTGCATGGTTCTGACAGTAGGACATGTGTGATGTTTGCATGCCAAACCTGTATCTATTTTTTATGAAAGCGATATTGGCCTGTATTCAGGTAAGAAGTCAAGATGCATGAGTAAACTTACTTGAGATGAAAGTATGCAGGCTGCTGTTATCTTTCTATGGCATCAAAATGAATGGTATAACGCCATTCATCACTTGATTCTTGTAGAGGTTACAGTTTTTATGTAGTTTAGCTACTCGGTTTTCATGAGCACAGATTTTAATATGCCTTTGAAATACCCTTTCTCACATATAAACTTCCCTAAATAAGCCACAAGAGTGGGGTAACATTCTTGTTCATCCTTGGTAAAGGGCTTTACTTGGTAAACTTCTATTCGTATTACACCTCCAGAAGAGTATAAGCTGCCCTAATATGTGAAAATATGCAATTTGCTTGAACTGGCATCAGCATTCTGGTACCAGCAGGGCTCTGACAGGTATAAAAGCTTAGAGAATTAAGAGTTCTCTGTACTCCTTCTGTACCTATTAGCCAGTAGAGGGAGCATGAAACATTGTCAATGTATAGCATCTGCTGCACATTAGAAAAATCTAGTTTTAGCTGATATTTCAGCACCATCTGAACTGCAAGATGCTATGTCACAAAGGTTTTGTGATGAACACTGTTTGCTAGTCCGAATTCTTAACATCAGTTTTTAGCTTTTGCACCACAGTTTGATTAGCAGAATCGTCCACATGGAGCTCAGGGATATTGGTCTTTGGCCAGTCATGCAAGGACCACTCCGGGCTGAAAGAGCTATGGGAAAAACACGCACTACAGTTTTAAGTACAAAAGAGTGATTTGATGATCCTGATAACGGCTATTTCTACTTAAAAATCTGTTAGCGCCTTGGAGGCTTGGCTTTCACATGAGAAGAATAACACCATTTTCCATCCCAAAGTATTGGGATTTACTGACTATTTCAGTGGCCTGCTGATGGAGCTATTGAGGTGAAAGGAAGCAGAGGAATTCCAGTCCTGCTAAAGGCTGAGCACCCACAGTGAATTTTGCACCCTTGCTTAACAAAAAATATTTGACCCAAGCATCGTGCAAAATACTCGTTTTCCTCTTGATCCTTAAAATACTAGCAAAGGACTATTGTACACCCTTACATAAGGTTCCCATAATGCCAGTGGCATAAATGAAATCAGTTTTTAAAGCATAAAAAGCACCTCATCTAGGCTCAGAAATGTCACTAGTAATTACAAATTTTGTTTTCTAGTATACTCAATTCTTTATTTATGGTGTGAAATGTTTTTTGCCCTTTTGAACTTTTGCTATTCTAAGCCAACCAATATTGTCGGCATGTTCCTTTAAAAATAATTGCTTCTGGACTGAGAAATTGAATGTCAAGTTCCAGCTTGATATAAATTAAATGGGTTACATTAATAGTCTGGGCTGTGGTAGAAGTGAGCGTTTCAATTCTGGGTTTGACTTCAGGACATGACCTCTTGATCACACAGGTCAGCACAGATGGGAAATATTGAAGGGATACCTGAGGGTGACGTAGGGAAGAAAGTACTGATGTATCACAAACTGTCCGATCCATTAAACAGAAGCAATGTCAGACTCCACTGAGGGTAAAGCTTAGTTGTCATAGGTCATTATGCTCTTCAAAAAGAAGTGAGAAGAGTAGAAGGAAAATCACAATGATGGAAATCCTCAGGGCTGTCATGTACACATAATCTTCTAAACCTTCCTGAATTAACACTGCCAAGCCTATGTACAGAAGGAAAAGAGTAAAGAATCCAAATATTCTTAACTTTTACAGTACAAGTCCTAGATTTCCCACCTTTACCTGTTATAAAGGATATTTAACATACAGCATTTTATATTTAAGAGCAGGGTATCTGTACAGCTGAGCCTCACACTTAATTGATCAGGTCTTAAGTTGAATTGCATGCATGAGAGCAATCATGTTTACAGATCAGGCAATACATAGTTCTTAAAGGAGAAGGAATGGTGAATTGGAGAGTTTAAATGTGGAGTTTTTTCTTTGAAATATTATTGCCTGCCTTTACAATTTACTTTCACTGCAAGTTCTGAGCAACCCCAGGTCTCAGCTTCTCCTGATTTTCCAAACCCTTCATCATCTTCATGGCCCTTTGTTGGACCTGTTCCAGTACGTTCACTTCTTTCTTGTACCTGAGGAGCCCATACATGGTCCTCATGTGGTTTTACTGTGCTGAGTAGAGGTGAAGAGTCACCTCCCTTGACCTCCTGGCAACAAGCAACATGCTTCCTAATACAGCCCAGGAGACTCTTGGACCTCTTTGCTGCAAGGGCGCACTGATGGCTCATGTCTAACTTGTTCACCACCATGGCAAAGCTGCTTTCCAGCCATCTGGTCCCTAGTGTGTCCTGGTGGATGGGATTATTTGTCCCCAGGTACAGGGCTTTGCAAATCCGCTTGCAGAACTTCATGAGATTCATGAAGATTGCCTATTCCTCCAGCCTGCTGAGGTCCCTCTGGCAGCACAACTCTTCCCAATTTTGCATACAGAAATGTGTACATATATAGAATTCCAATTTTAATCACTAATAAATAAGTAAATAATAATAATAATAATAATAATAATAATAAATCACTTTCATGCCTTTGTTGTATTGGACTCAGTTTTCCAGTTCATTGGCAATTAATCGTCACTGAGTCCCAGGTCTAAGGTCTCCTCAAGGACATAAAGAGTATGTTTAGACACTGAGTAATAAAAATAAGCTGGTAAAGTGAGCACCAAAATTAATTTTATGTGATATATTACATAAAAGCTCTTACATGAATTATTCCCTGTAGCATCTAGCTCTTAATTATTCACTGTTTGCTAATAGGATGAAAAGTGATAAAGCCTTGTATTTTTATGTCTGCTCATTTGCACCGTTTGAAATAAACTCTGAGGTGATTATAATAAAGCAGAATCTGCCTCTGTTTAGGTACCTGGGCTGACTTTTTCAGGTGCAAGGAGAATTTCAAAGTTAAGGTAGCCTTTTACTGATCACCGGAGTGCTGGTACCTTTAAAAGAAATGATTTTGAGTTAACTCAGAGAAGGACTTTTGCTGATTGTGTAAGGAGAACCAGATTAACCACTCTTCCCCTGGCTGATAGTGAAATTTGCACTTTCAATAAACAATTCAAAAAACAGAGAGAAGAAAAAAAAGCCTAGTATAGACAGCTAATTTATGCTAATAATTAACTGCTAGAAATAGATTTGGTGGATCTGATTCAGGTTGCTCTCCCACCGTTGTATTCTTTGAGTCTGGCTGTGTTAAAACAAGACACTATTACAGAAAATCATAATAATCAACACAATTATGGCTGTAGTCAGTCCTATAGGACTATTTTTTCTTAACAAAGAGAGTTCAGAATCTGTTATTAGGCCTGTTTGTGGGGCCAGAACAACACGATAAATCACTACCTGTAGTAATAAATAAACTGTTTAAATGCAGTACTGTGAACATGTCTCCCCAGCTACAGAAGTTAACTGCAGCACATAAAGACATACAAAAACTAGATTTAATCTAGCTATTTGTCTAATACATACCCAGGAAATCCCCTAATAAGACATCCAGCACACCACGGCAAGCACACACAGTCTCAGCTGAAGTCCAGGCTATCCCATTGCCACTGGCATTGTTATATGTCCTAGCCAAAGTGAAACTAGATTGCGTCTCATGCTTCCCAGCTTCAAGATGCATTAAACATATGACACCTTAGGTAAACGAAGCCATTGTTTAGATGAGTTTTCATACTGCAAAAGAACTTAGATTGTAGGAAATGAGAGAAACGAACACTGCTGCTGAAGTGAATAGAGGTAAGATCTTCTGCCATTCCCACTGATAAAGAACTGGACTGAAAGATCATAGTCCAAAGTCTAAAGTCTTTTGCAGCTACATCTGCTCTGTAGTCACAAGCAAGTCACAGCTATTTACACAGGAAAGAAAACACACATCAGGTAGAGTAATTGCTTTAAAAAATATATTGTAGAAGTGAATAGTTCAGGGTAGAAGACTTTTTTTCCCCCCTGTATTTAAAGTGACAATAAATTATATACAAATATATACTGTAGGAATAGAGAAGTGTAATTTTACACAGCATACAGATCATATTCATGCTATTTATACAGCTATGCTACGCACAGCTCAAAATACACGCAACAAAACCATGTTATGCGTGTTCACACGTTCATATGTTCTATTTTCCTATTTTTGGGTCTCAATTCTCAGTTAAGCTGTACAAACCCCATTAAAGCTATGATTTTCTAGCCTACTGGCTTTTTCAGTTTGTTTCAATATGGACTGACAGTGAAATTGTGTAAATGCAGTCACTTTCGTATGTTGCAGACATTCACATTGGTTTTAACAAAATTAGAAAATCTTGCAAATGACTGCAATTTTTCAAAGCACCGTTTCCAGGGCAGTAGCTGTTTCACACTAGACAGCACAGTGGCTGTGCTTGCCTACCTCAGTTAAAACAAATAGGAAGCATCCAATAAGGGACAAAGTAAAAAATCCCTTTTAGGGAAGACTAGACACAGCATACATTTCTCAGTGGATGTGCTCATCAACAGCAAGAACTCTTCTACAGCCCTTAAGTGTTTGTAGGACTGAAAATTAATTTGTTTTCCAATTCCAAAGTGAGTCATATGCTCCAAACAGATTTTCAAGTCAATGAAACATGACCTTGTATGATCTAATTAAGCAACTCAAAGGTATTGGTTGTTTTAAGATCCCTCTGGATATACTTGAGTTCAAATGCACACACATCATCTGTATGTACAAGCTCATAAATCTACAAAAAATGCAAATCAGATCATTAATGCTTGGAATTTGACAGTCTTGCCACAGTTCTCTAAAAGGTAAAACATGAAAAAGTTCTGAATAATATATACTTTTATTTTTTTATGACTTAGCACACACAGAAATGTACTGGAAGCAGAACACCAAATACCTTTCTTTGGTTTCCAAATATCTGGTCCATAATCAGGTGTAAACAAATCAAATTCTCTGAAGCACACTATTGCAATTTCTTGTCTGGATGATGTCCCAGCGCTCTGAGTGGAGCACTGGAACAGCTGATGACCTTAGGAGGTCCTTTTCCATCTCTTTTTTCTATGACTCCATCTTAATTTTCTACATTTTATGATCTGACTCCTCTGCTCCACCACACATGATTACCATTATTTAGTTACAAAAAATTCTATGACCTTTTTCTTTTTTTTTTTCCTAATTTTTCCCCAAGTCTTTTACCTTTGTCAGTGTTCCTGTGGTCTCCTTGCTCCACTTCAATTTTATCTCAGACCTCTGTGTAGACCTTATCCCTGATCTGTAGTCTCTCTAAGTATCCCTCACATTTCCTGTATAGATTAATAGTCATACACATATATACTCACTCCTCTTGCTGTCCATGGATGCCTGCGTGTCTAACAAGAACACTGTCTCAAATGCCAACAAAAGTATCTTTTGGGGTATCTCTGTATTTCCATTTCCTTTCTCCTGTTCAGTTTTTTCTCTGCTTGTTCAACTGTTTGATCTCCAAAATCTTCCCTGCTATTTTCTTTTCTTTCTTAAAGGTATCCTTCATAAATCACCTTTATCCACTTTAATCTGACATACCCTGTAATTGTGCACTCCCTTCTCTCATCAACCCTTTTTAGCTCATACCAACGATGTGGCCATAGCTAAAGATATGTTCACGCAGCCAGAAAATCCACTGAAGAAGGATGCTGCCTGGGAAAACTAGGCTGCCACCATTTGATATTCTTTCTTACCTCCATCAGTCAAAGCAACAGCAGCTGTCTCTTTCACCTGTGTATAAAGCTGACTCTAGAAGAAGGGAAATGAAAGGAAAATGAGTGCCATGCAGGGACATATTTCTTCACCAAGTTTTTCTTTACTCCAGATTCAGACCCTAATCCTACAATTGGATCCACATGGCTGGCTGTGTTAATCAAAATATGGGATGAAGGTGTAGGCTACAAGCAACAGTTTTGCCGTGCTGCCCTTCTAGGACATGGCCCCTTGCCATTCACAGACTATATGTGTCTGACCTCTGGCTGCGCCCCTCATGCAACTTTGCCTAAGGAGCACTCACAGTCTGCAGAGCAGGCTTGTGAAAAGGGCTGGCTGATCAACCCGGAAGCTGAAGCCAATGCTTAGCTCTGTGGGCTGTTTCCAATATTTGTAAAATAAAATAAACACACCAGATCTCACTAAACAACTAATCACCTACAGCATGTACATGGGTTTCTTTCTTTCTTTTAAATGAAAACGATTTTAGGTGTGACAAAACATGTGAAACAAGTGGAAAAACATTTCCAAGTACTTTTGCTCTCAGAAAAGGTTTAATGATTGAAGAGATTAAGGGATTGGGAGGTTTTTACTGCTTTAAAAAAATCCATTTTTACTGAAAATTCAGACTGGTCTATGAAGCTTCAGGCCAGCAACATTTAAAAAGATTGAGTTACAGCATGCCATTCTGAATGTAGCACGTTATGAATTCCATATCCCTCAGCTAGAGTGACATATTTAATGATTAAGCCAAGTCATTCAACTCTCTTTCTATTTTAACTTTTTTTCCTAGCCAGTATTAACTTTATATGTACAATTCAAATGGCAAGAGGAAAAATAACAGAACAGTGAATTTGCCTGCAATAAAGGAAGGTCTTACAACTTTAAGAAATCAGAGGTCTCTGTGAAAGGTATCATGTGCTAATTAGCCCAATGTTAGCAAATGCTTGCTATCATACTATTTTAAAGCAACCAATTTTCCATGTGTTCCAGCTCTGCCCTCTATTCCTTCTTTCATTTTACATAAGCTTTTCCAGCTAAGAGCAACAAAAATTGCCATGCTAGATCAGATCACTGGTCACATTAACTTCAATACCCAATATAAGCTGGTCCTTTACTTAAATAAAATAGGAGAAAATATATCCATTTAAATACGCTTCACTTACTCTACACTGATGTACTTAAGAGTAAAATCTCCTTCCTGACCTCCATGACAACTGATTTACACCCAGAAGCATTAGTTTTAATTACAATGACATAGAGATAGTCAATTTATTTCCTTGCGCTTACTCACTCATGAGCATGCATTTCCTCCTTCCAGCACAGAGTAATTATCTCTTTGCAATTATCAGCAGAGATGTGGCAAATTTAGAATTATCATGATTGTCTGCTAATACCTGGAGTCTTGAAGAATAGATGCTCTGCCACATCTTTCCAATGGCCTCAGGATTAATGACCCCCTTGAAAAAAGTTGTTTCTGCCTGAGGTAGGATTTTGTAAACAGACATACTAGAAATGTAGAGTATAGATGAAGGAAGCATTATTGCAAAACTCTTTGTCTTCCATAAAATGTATTCTAAACGGTATGCTACAATTTGAGTTTCTCCAAGTTTTAATCCATGCATTTTATACCTGCATGTGTACAGACACATATATGTGCATGTAGAGTGTGGCACATCTACAGCTCAGTTTCTGGCAATTATTTTATTTAAGGAATTAACAGAAATATGGGGAAAAAAATGGAAAGGACAGACATGGAGGTATCATTTGCGTCATCTGTGTGTCTAAGACAGGAGCAGCTGATTCATGTCATACTGCACTTGTGTCTCTAATCTATTTTTAAGGATCCAAAATAGACCTTATGGCTCTCAATGGATATCTTGTACCAAGGCACTGTTGCCTTAGGATCATGAGAAATGTTTTCCTAAAGTGTGGATCTTTCTCGGTGCAGGTCAAACCCAAAACTTCTTCACTTGCTTACAAGATCTCAGTGAATAGCAGTATTCCTGCTAAGATTGACCTAGGCTTTGTAAACTGGAACTATTGCACCACCTGATTGCTGGTTATTACAGCCTGACACCATAGAAACTGAATGAGTCCTTCCAGAACTGAATACAATACTTTCAGATCATTTCTCCAATTTCACCTATAAAAGTAGTTTTGTCTTTAACACACTCAAAAGTTTCACTTAAGCCTGCTTTATCAGACAGCTTAAGAAGTAGACATCATGCACATCTTTCAGGAAAACACTGACCTTAGCAAACGCAGGACAATCCCAAACCATAATCAAAAGAACCTCCCAGTTTGACAGGGAACCTCTGACTGTTACTTTCTGGGCAGGGTTACACCACTTTGTGGTGGTTCCATGAATATTTTTCTCCTTGGTCTGTACACAAAAATGATATTAAAGACAGTTTCAAACCCTTGCTGTAATTAGAGTAACTACTACCTTCTGTAATCCGCTTGTTCTTGACAGGTTTGTTCAAAACACCCACTAGCAGTTCTGACATGGCTTCAGGCAGTTTGCTAAATACCCTGGTATGAAGTTCCTCTGTCTCAGTGTCATCAGCTCTGTGTTTTCACTGAGCTGTAATAATCTATGCCTATCCCAACTTGTTGACAGTGTGTATGTTCATAATCTTACCCCAGAACTTTTATCAGGGTCATTTTGCAAAAAGACTGACAATTACCAAGAGCCTCCAACTTTTTCTTCCTATTTTCAAAGTAAAAAATGCATATTAAACTTCAAGCTGTAGCATGGGACATCTGATAAGCACTACTAATAAAGTACATGCATACTGACTTATCAACATGAACTTTATTTTGTTTAGAGCTTCCTTACCTTTCAAAGAGTCTGGATGACATTCTTACCCTATGGTATTTGAATTTGTTATAGGAAAAGTCACTCAATGCCTCTATCAGAGGCTGGAAGGAGAAGCAGTTTTTTGAGCATCACCATAGAAGCAATTGTGAACTGTAGATTAAATGAATGCAAAATTGTATCCTGCATACAGGTCTTTTGGTGAACCTTGAAAGAAATTTGACACAAGGTCAGGAATTTCCATTTAGGGAGAAGAAGGAACTGGAAAACATGTTTGCCAAAAATTAACACTTTCTTGGGGACAGGCTGAGAGAAACTACAGGATCCATTGTTGAAATTTTAAAATGGGAAACTGCCAGAACAAAGATCTGAATCCACAGTTTGCCATATGCCGTGTGGATGATATACATATCAACCTGGGGAAAGACTTTCTTGCTTTATCATTATCTAACTGATTACTCAGAGATACTGCTCTAGCAATAGTCAAAGCAATTCATTATTATATCATGTAAATAAAGTATAATGAATATTTTTTAAAAGCCTGCTGCTTAAGTTATCACAGAAATAAGAAGTTCAATCTCCTGAACTGTGTTTTCCTCTCATTAAATTAGGTCCAAATCAAAATGTCCAGTCCAAGAGCCAAAGAAAGAAAATGTTTTAGTTTATTTTTTTACCCCTGTCTAGCACACTCAAAAATCTGCAGTCACAGATTTCCAGTAAATAGAATGAGAGAGGTGGAATAGAAATACTTTCTAAAATAAAGAAACAATATATAATATTAGGTCTTTTCTGTCTGGTTGTTGAGATGTACAGTTTCTCTGAACGACAGTGAGTATGAAAGAGTTAATCTGGATTAACAAATCTCTTGAAAATTAAAGAAAATATGGTGTTAAAAAAACCCAGCACCTTGTAAAACACCAAAAAGTGACAAATTAATTTTGAATGGGTCCTAAAAATATGCCTTTCTGCGGAACCTGATCAAAGTTTAGTGTGAGTGCACTTGGACAGAACATACTGAAAAAGAATTTAAGTAGAATACATATCTATTGCGTAAGCAGTTTAATGAGTCTTAGTTTAAGCCTTGTTGATCTGGCTTGGGCGAAATACACCATCAGACTACATCAGCAGGTACAGAAGTGGAGCAAGCTAATCCTGGAAAGGAAGCTGCTATACTGAGAACTGTTTTGAATTTTACAGAAACTTTGTGAACTGCTAAGTGCTAAATGATCTTTTTCTCTGAAAAAAGATGGTTGCAACTAGGATACAGGTTTACATCATTTTAATGACAATGTTTACAGGTAAATACTTTCTCTTTGTGAAATTACATGTGCCTTTAGACTGTACTGAACATGTAGTATCTATGCAGACTGCTCGTTTGTATTTGCCTGATATTTATGTCATGTCTAGGAGCTAGAAAGGTAGAAGACTGTAAACAAATTTCTAACCAAAGGTGTGTATCAAAAGTCTAATTTGGATAATACTTTCATAATTTTTAATCAAAATGAAAACTGGTGTCATTCAGCAGAATTGAAAGAAGCTTTTGTCATTCCTCTTTTGCAGGAAACCTTTGCTGCTAAATTTGAAACAGTTAAGAGGCTAACTAGAAAATAGCTACCCTATATTAATAATGTGCACGTTTAAAAAGGAGACATCATAGTGTTATCAAACTGAGTTAAAGGAGCCGTTTCATCTCTCTTTTAAATAAAACTTCACAGGAGGAAAAAGTAATCGTTATCTATAAAAATATGACAAATTTTAGGTGGGTGTGTAATATATTTAGAAAAGGTTGAATGATTTTACTTTACTTTTTATTTTAAAAATACAAATATGTTTCGCTGAGTTAATGCATGTAAGCACTGAAAACAGTAGTTCCCCTTGTGCTTGTTTTTGGTAATGTCTTACATCTTTAGAGATTATTATTTTTTACATTCTAAACTTCTCCAACCCGAGCTATTTGAACTGCTTGTACAGTTCTATAAATATTGGTTAATCCTTTTATCTAGAGTGCTTTTATCTTGAGTGACAGTGGTCTTTGCTTGTATAATAACTGGCAGATAACAACCAATATCAATACTGCTTGTAAGAACAGCTGATTTATGCATTCTTGATATAAAAAAATGGCTTATTATTCATCTTTTGGTGTGACCTATATGTTTGTGCTAACCTTATGAAGTTGTAGGCATATAGATGTATGTATATACATGTTTATGTATATGTATACAAAACACTGCAAAATAATTATTTTGCAACATATTATTAATATAATTACTTAAATAAATAAGCATTGTACGCAGACACTGAATTACTTAAGCATCTCTGTGGCACTCACTTTGCATTTAATAACTGATGTTACTTGTTTTCTATAAGGAATACCTTTAGAGTTTGTGTACTTACTCATAAAAATAATTTTATTTCTTTGTTATATATTGCATATTTTTTCAAATGTTTTATCTAAATTTAAAAGAAGAAACATATATGATTTCCAAAGAAGTTTATCATTCTCCTGAAATTATTTCATTAACTTACTTTATATCTAATTTGATAAAGCAAAAAACAACACAGACACGAAATATTATAGTAAAGTTTTTTTCAGTTTATGCATCTGTGTCACCCTTTCCAGAGACAGTCTTTATGGCAAGGTGTGGCTCAGGCCACAAGATACAAGGCAAAGATGATGCCTTGCGGGTGCCATGGGATAACAGACTAATATACACAGAGTCGTCATGCATTACTGAAAATGCAGTGACGAAGTATCCAGCCATTCACTGTGCTAACTTCGACTATGAAAGGTTTTACAAGGGCTCCCAGACTATAAATCCTTAAGCATGCTCTGAGCACTCTGTAGCCCTATGACAAGGCTAAGTACATCCCTCATCCTACTGCTTCCACACTGAACTAGTTTTTTATCTCTGACACAAAATCCCAAATAGACCTGTATTTCTACACCTGTCCCAGTAAGATTGAGTTGCATACAAGACCTACGGACACATTGTTCTCAGCGTCCAGGCAGGGAAGGGGGCAATATCAGGCATGAGATGTACTAAAACATTGACCAAAAAGGATACAGCTCACGGTAACTTCGCTTTTCATACACTAGAATAGCAAAAGCAGGACAAGTTGCTAACACAGATATTGAAACAAACTGGGCAAAGCAGACATCATCCTGGCCCACAGTCAGTAATGGTTTGGAAGTACACTTCACTTTCAGAAAGTCAGTCCCAATGAGTCATATTTCTGCCAGATGCCACTACATATTAAGGTATA
Source organism: Lathamus discolor (assembly GCF_037157495.1). Lineage (NCBI taxonomy): Eukaryota > Metazoa > Chordata > Aves > Psittaciformes > Psittacidae > Lathamus > Lathamus discolor. The sequence goes on along the minus strand of NC_088886.1, from coordinate 55,164,009 downwards.
CATAGACATCTCACACTGCAGTAAGTATGAGCCTGGCTGGAAACCAGAGAAAGACTGCTGTAAAACCTCACTGCCAGACCAGGGAGACAGCACTAGCTGTGTTTGATAATCTGATGCTTCAAGTCAAAACTATAATTGAAAACTCATAAGTGAGGAGCATCACTGCAGAGAGAGCCTTTTATATACAGGCTATGACCACTTTAGCTAATCGTCTAAACAAATCTCAACCAATTCTCAGTTCCCTTCTGGCTCTCCTGTAACTTACTCCTCTCCGAGGTGGGTCTACTGATGACTGCGATTGAATAAAGTCAACAGGCAAGGAATTAGTCTGAGTAACTATGTTTATCTACCATTGGAAGCAATTCATTGTGGCTGAATGCTGCTCTGTAATTTTCCATGAAAAATGCCTGTGTTTTGCTGTAAAAATGCTCAGTGCAAGTTTGCATATAAAGGTAGGTGTGGTGCATAATTATGCCTATTAACTACTTTGTGCTGATGATATTAGTTTGAAAACAGACTGCAAATTATTTCTTGTTTTCTCTAGAATAACTGTGAAGGAAAGTGGCAATATTAGGAGCTGCACTTAGCATGAGTTTTCAAAAAAGTATTCGGGTACTTTAACTGCTTCCAAAGAAGATAAGAAACAGATTTTCCCTGATCCATTGCATACGTATCAGTCACTTGATTGCTCAAGGGAGAAGTTATTATAATTACCACTTTATAGATGAACAACAGTGCAGAGGGATAAACAGATTAGTTTTACAGGAGGAACAGATTTGTTTCCCTTTGTGAAGTCTGATCCAGTAGACATACCTTGGTCACACCTATTGAATTACAGTGAAGCTGGGATGAGGAGCGCTCCTTTTGTCCAATATAGCAGAGCACAAGTGTTATATGGAAGAGGAGGAAATATGAGTATGTATTGCCCACATCTGATGGAAGTGAGATGTTTGAGAAAATATTCCTTTCACCTTTTCTTGCTTTATATTTTGTACCGAGGAAAGGTAAAGAAAGTTCCACTGTAGATACGTGGTACCAGGAGTATTCTGCTGGGACATGCAGGTTCAAACCCCTCCAAAAGCTTCTCCCAGATCACAGGATCATAGAATAATTAGAGTTTGAAAGGACCTTAAGATCACCTAGTTCCAACCCCCTTGCCATGGGTAGGGACATCTCACACTAAACGATGTCACCCAAGGCTCTGTCCAACCTGGCCTTGAATACCGCCAGGGATAGAGCATTCACAACCTCCCTGAGCAACCGATTCCAGTGCCTCACCACCCTAACAGGAAAGAACTTCCTTATATCAAATCTAAGCTTCCCCTGTTTAAGTTTTAACCTGTTACCCCTTTCCTGTCACTACAGTCCCTAATGAAGAGTCCCTCCCCAGCACCCCTATAGGCCCCCTTCAGATACTGGAAGGCTGCTATGAGGTCTCCACGCAGCCTTCTCTTCTCTCGTATGAAGACCCCCAACTTCCTCAGCCTGTCTTCATACGGGAGGTGCTGCAGTCCCCTGATCATCCTCGTGGCCTCCTCTGGACTTGTTCCAGCAGTTCCATGTCCTTTTTATGTTGAGGACACCAGAACTGCACACAATACTCCAGGTGAGGTCTCACAAGAGCAGAGTAGAGGGGCAGGATCACCTCCTTCGACCTGCTGGTCACGCTCCTTTTGATGCAGCCCAGGATACGGTTGGCTTTCTGGGCTGCGAGCGCACACTGCCAGCCCATGTTCATTTTCTCATCGACCAGCACCCCCAAGTCCTTCTCCACAGGGCTGCTCTGAGTCTCTTATCCACTCAGCCTGTACCTGTGTTTATATAATACTGTGCACAAGATAACTATGGCATGTGAATGGCATTTTTATATTTAACATATTATAAGCTTATGAGTCAATCGTCTAGTTATCAAGGTGTCCCCTTTTAATTAAAGATAATTCGAGGAAACACATGTTATTAAAAAATACCATTTGGGTCTCCAGTTATCCAACCCAGAATGTCTAATTCTTTGTTTATTCTTCAGGTACTCACTGTGATGAAGACATCAACGAATGTTACATGAACCCTTGCCAAAATGGTGGAATCTGTGAGAATTTCCCTGGGAATTACACTTGCCATTGCCCACCTGCTGACAAAGAAGGGATTTATTATGGAGGCTGGAATTGTACAGAAGTTCTCCATGGCTGTACTGATCAGCAATGCCAAAACAATGGAATATGTATCCCACATTTAAAAAACGGCCAACACGGATTCAGCTGCATATGTTCACCTGGGTATACTGGAATACACTGTGAAACTGTAACCACATTTTCTTTTCAAGGAAACAGTTTTCTTTTGTTGAAGAATCCCCTGAACCCCAAAAAGGAATTTTTCTATAATATAAACCTGAGGTTTCAAACTGTGCAACATACAGCTTTTCTGTTTTACCGAGGGGGGGAAAATACATTTGCGAAGCTGGAGTTACTGAACTGCTACTTACACTTATCTGTGCAAGTCAATAACAAACCACAGGCTCTTTTACATATTTCACATAATGTCAGTGATGGAGAATGGCATTCTGTGGAGGTAACCTTGGCAAGAGCTATTACTCTTAATTTGCTTGACAGCTCTTGTGTAGAATCGTGTCTCAATAAAACGTCTGCTGTGATAGATAACGATCACATGATGCTTGCATTTCAGAGCACGTTTTTGGGCGGCTTACCAGTGGGGAACATTAGCGGCAACTCTCTACTTAACATCTATAATACACATTCTGCACCTTCATTTGTAGGCTGTCTTCAGGACATTGAAATAGACTTGAATGTCATTACACCAGAGAATGTATCACCCGAATCATCTTTAAATGTCGGGACAGGATGTACTAAAAAGGACTGGTGTGAAACCCACCCTTGTCAGAACAGGGGACGCTGTACCAACCTGTGGCTGAGCTACCATTGCGATTGCTACCGGCCGTACACAGGGCCAAGCTGTACAACAGGTAAGGAAATGCTGTGGGCATTTGTGTTTTAATGGTTACTGAAAAAGTTATTATAAACAATCCTGTTACTATGGTGATGAAACAGCACAACCCTTAGGATTTCTGAAGCTTGATGTCAGCTGGTAAGCAACTGCAAGAGGTTAGTAGTAGCACACCTTCAGTATTTTCTAGTTACTTTTCAGCCTGACAAAAAAAGTCGGGCTAAACTGATGGATTCCACTCATCCAGCTTTAAAATCTTCTTAGAGCTCTTAGCGCAGCATAAACTCTGGAAAACTGTAGTTTGCTATAGGTTATGCACCCCAAGTATAATTTAGTAAGCCACTAAGTAACCTGGAGTTTAAGTCTTACTTTCAAAGCATTCTGTGAAAATTTTATCCTTGAGCTCTCTAGGCTTTTATAAAGAAACTCATTTAAGGCAATGAAAGGCAAGCAGAAGCACTGCAAGTTAAAAAAAGACAGAGTCCAATTTAAAAAAAATGAAAGAGATTATGCTATTAACTTAATCTGATTAGCCCAAGGAGAAGGCAGGGCTTCAGAGGCTGGAAACAGGGCCCATGCATCTCTCAGCTATTCCCAAGGCAGCTCTGAAGAATCACTAACGAAGGCAGCCATTACCAGATAGCTGCTTGGTGACCAGAGGAAAACCTGCTCGTGTCTCAGCAAAGGAAAGAGCGCATCTCAGCGAACAGCATCTTTGGCAGTGACAGGCAGGAATACAAAAGCGGCAGATGCCCTTAGCATTTTCTCTGCTACAGATGATCTTTCCAAGTGCAGGCAGAGGCAAATTGGAAGGACAACAGGAGGTCCCTGCCTAGTTCCCTGTTGTACTGCATCTGTTGTGTGAAACCTTCTGGAGCTGTAAGTACAGTGTTCCTAAGGAGCATTTTGGGGTGGACTCTACAATACTTCCTCAGCATAAGTTTTAGGGATTTCAAACAAGCAGTTTTGTTGAAGAAAACTGCACAGGAATAAGTCTTGCACACAGCATCCTTGCCTCTGCTTCCCTCTCTGCCCCCTTGCTAACCATGCACACATGGTTTATCATAACAATGTTATGGGAAGAAGAAGTGCATCCATGCACAAAAATATGCATACTTACATATATTTGTATATACATATTTGCCAAGAGGACTAGAAAACATAAAGTGTAACAGCAGAGCCATGGTCAGATTAGAATGGACAGATCTATCCTAATCCATACATCCATAAACTGGTGTAAATCGGCATGGCTGCTCTGTCGCCGGTGAAGCTACATTGATTTACATCAGCTGAATGAATGGCCTCAGGGGTTTATTGAATGCATTGCTGCAGAAAGCTGTAGCTTGAAATACATTTCAAAATGTTTAAATACAATTTCATTTTTGTAATAGTTATCAATACTTTTCAATAGTTTTTCTTCTTGGTTTTATTGTGAAATGACAAAGTCTGAGAGGTAATTGTAACAGACTTCTTTGAAGTCTAGCTGTAATTTATCCTAAGATTTGGAAGGCAACTTTGGAGCATAGGACAACATCTGGTAAATATGTTTGCCTCCTTATATGAAGCAAAATTAAAACCAGTCAGGGCCAGGAGAGGCTTATACTGGCATTAGAACTGTTGAGAATGATTAGAAAGCATGCATTTCTATTTTTTTTTCCCCTGCTGACCACAATATTCCTTGCAAATCATGGCATTTTGATACATAGGGTCTAGATACATGCCATATTTAAAAGACCATGGCAGGTTTCTTAAAAGGCAGAGTTGGGGGGGGACTTGCAGTAAAGGATAACATAAGAAATGCTAGTGTCTTTTTGAAGAAAAGTTGCTGCCAAGTATTTAATTGACAAGAGGCAATATTTTCTCTACATATAGAAAATAACAAACAGATGTTGACTCATTTTGATCAACATCCAGATGTTGTGACCCAAGAGGTTAATATTGACCAAGGTGATGCTAGCCATCTCATCAAAGAGAAGATCAGAATGATGATGTGTATATATATATATATATATGTATTTTTATAAATAGAGAGAACTGTAACAAAGTAATTGTAAACATGAAATACCTTTTTGAAGATTAATGCTTCCTTCTAATACTGCAAATGTGTAATCTTCATTCCAGCAGAAACTTTCTTTTTACCCTCATGGAAAAATGTCTTGGTCTCTAGTACACCCTACAGAGAAGATAAAACTTAGAGAGATTTAATGCCTCAAAACACTCATTTCAGCAAATAATTATTTCTACATACCAGAGTTCTAACAAGCAGATGTAGATATATAGGTAGTCTTATTCACGGAATTACAATACTTCATATTTAATGTATTTAAGAAATTGTCAGTTTAGGAACAAGTAAGTGATCTATTCTTGTTGCTAAATAATATTGCCGTGCCTCATAGTAGTGCAGTGTGGTTATTAAGGGTCTGTTGGGGCTTCACAGTCAGTACCCTATTTTCATTGGGTTTTTTAATGTAGTCATAAAAAGAGCAGTGCTGCAGGCAGAAACTTGGCCTATGAGGTCTCGCTCTAGGAGTTTTACTGCACAAAAGAGGATTGACTCTTTAGCTATGTGAGCATTTAAGAAAAAGTTTGGTTTATTCTTTCTATGAATTGGATACATTAAAAATAGCTTTTGAAAGTGTTTAGGCAGGAAGTCTGTAATGTTGAGGACAAGATCACGAAACTTACAGTGTAAAAATAGAAACACTTTGTTGTGCTTTAACGAGATGATTCATCAGAATAAAATACGGGTTTGGCTACATATTTTGTATCCTTACAAGTCTGAAAATCATTACTGAAAATAAAGAGCAAGGGAGAGAGACAGATGGTTTTGGTTTAATCATTTTAATTGATAAGCACAAAAAGAAAGAAAAAAATAAAGCTTACTCGATCCTGGATCATTTTTCCTCCTCAACACCACAGCATGATGAGCACTCATAGGGCTGCGCAGGACTCACAGCTAGATACAAGCTAATGTATACAAGCACGTGTTGAGCCCCAGCAACAGAAAGTCTGTTAGAGAACTGCGGAGCCTACACAGCACCAAATAGGTGCCCTGTTTGGAGGTTTCACACATGAGAGGTTTGCTGAGAAGCTTTGGGCTATTTCTGTGATCGAAATCAGTGCAAAAGATAGCACAAAGTTCCAGAATTACATTAACTTCCATGGTCACCAGAGGATCAAAGCAGCTAGGTTCTTTTCAAAATGATCTTTCTGAGGATCAACTCAGGAAACTGTAGAAATCTGTCCTTGTTTAGCCATTTGAAAATACAGCATTACACAGAGCATGATAAAGGGGAAAAATATGCCCAATAATATGACATCTGGTCCTGTACTGGGGCTTAATGCTACAGCCATGGAAGACAAGAGGAATTTTGAAATAGAAGCTATTTAGAGCTGGATCAAGTCTTTATTCATCCATAAATAACAGCACATCTTAGTACCATACGTAAATACTATCAAGTAGCTCTTTGATCATTGGCTTTCTTGTAATTTAGCCCTAACGATTTTATTTTTCTACCTTCTCTCTTTTATTTTAATCTTTCCCTGTATCTTTAACCTCAAGAGTACATTCCAGGCCGGTTTGGATCTGAGGACTCCTCAGGCTATGCTGCTTTTCCTGTTGATGCCACTCAGGATGCCACTCAGAATGAAAAGTTGAACATATCAATGTTTGTCCGAACACGCAAATCTTCTGGCTTGTTACTGGCTTTGAGAAACAGTACTTACTTCTATGTAAGAGTCTACTTAGAAGGTGGGAAACTCACAGTACTAGTTCTAAATTCCACTAAGTTATCAGGGAAGCACTCTATCAATGATGGAAACTTTTATTTAATAACATTAAAAATAGAACCAAATCAGGTAGAATTGTTCCAGTCCTCTCAATACCTAGGCTTTATTTCTACTCCACTCCTAACCATCCAAAGTAAGGATATTCTTTACATTGGAGGCCTACCAGATAACAAAGAAACTGATGAAAATGGCAGGTATTTCAAAGGCTGCATCCAAGATGTAAGAGTGAATAACCAGCCACTGGAATTCTTCCCCATCACCAAGCCACTGAATTCTGCTATCAGTCGAACTCTTATCAATGTCACCCAAGGCTGCACTAGTGACAACCTCTGCAAGGTAAGAATTACATGTTTCAGAGCACTTTCACATGTTTAAAATGGGGGATTCCCTTTAATCTTTTGTACATTACTATACATTATTTGCTGATAATGACTTCTTAGGAAAATATATAGAAATGCTAGAAGGAGCAGATTTTGTTAAGTTATGCTACATATGATGAATATCAGCAGCAAAAAGTATTTGCATTGAGGAGAATTAAAATATTTCAAGGTTGAAATACCATTTTCATCAATTGAACACGCTGTGCTGTCTTTGTCACTTTCTGTCTGAAATAACCAAAATCCTCTCTTTTGCCAAACAGTCCCTCAACCTTAGAGTTCAGAGTCCACCAGCTTTTATTCACACTTAGGTTGTCTCTTCTCTTTCCCCATAGTCCAACCCTTGCCACAACGGTGGTGTGTGCTATTCAATCTGGGATGACTTTACTTGCACGTGCCCCCCTTACACAGTGGGGAAGGCATGCGAGGAAGTTAAGTGGTGTGAGCTTGGGTCCTGTCCTCATGAAGCACAATGCCAGCTGGTACACCAGGGATTTGAATGTAGGTACATTTCAGTTATTCCTATAAACTTTGGAGATTAGAAACTATAGAAATTCTCATCAGCATTTCCTTAAACTCAACATTCACTGCCTTTAAGGTTCATCCAAATGTTATTTCTGTATTAAAATAATAATTATGTCTATTCTAAGTAACATTAACAGGAAGAGTCTGCCCTACCAAATACAGAATTTTCAACCAGATCCCCTGACACAGACACTGATGTTTACAAGGCCTTTGCTTTTGACTTATTCAACACAACTTGTTGAGGTTGTATGATAGATCAATACATTGTCAGAGTGTAAGTGTACCCCTTGTACTTCCACTCTAAAGAGATAAGAGGATATTCAGTGCTGGATTAACCTTAGGATGTTGTTCATCATTCTGAAAAGATAAGCTATATGACATTCATTACATCATTTGATTTTCTTGAATGTTAAATATCTTTGAAGGAAGTCACCTTAATACCCGCACTACAGTTATTCGACTAGTAACTTCCTAAGCAGCACCTGCACACCAAGCAGTCTATTTAAAAATTGATGGCCATTAGCTGTCTTTAAGAACATTAGCCACCCTGCATTTCTCTTTCTTTTTCCACTTTCCTTCTCCTTCCCACCCTGGAGTGGAATTTAAAAAACAAGTAAGGATTTTGAAGCAATATTTTTTCTTTTTGCTATCAAAGAGAGCCCTAACGATGCTGTGAAGAAGATAAATACACACACAGTCTGGTGGAAGCTGTTAGAATGCCTGACTCTTAGGAATGAGAAGGTTGGTCAACAGAAGCTTTCTATCATAGGCAATTTGCTGACAGACCAATAGGGTGCTATTTTTGTTGAGATTGTTAGAATCAGCATTGCACCACTTGTTAAAATTTATAACTGAAATTAAAATAATTGCACCTTCTCTAATAGATGGCTTTAATGCTAACATCCTAATACATTCTGTCATAAACTTTACTATTGCCTATTACAGTAGAATATAAACACACACAGACAGCAAAGTGAAAAGTATCTGAACCCCTTCCTTTTGCTAAAATCAAGGTAATTTACACTGTTAGATAAGGTTTTGATTTTTTGTGCTGGTTTATGTGGCAATAGTAGGGAGTTTCCCTAATAAATATTCAAAAAGAACTGCACTACAGAGCTGTGTTTTTAAGTAGTTGTTTTCTTAGCTACAGCATAGACTTGTTGTTGTACAACACAGGCTAATGAAAAAACAAGGAGTTTTGCTGGCCAATGACTTCTCTGCTAGTCTGTTGCATTATGCTCTGGGTACCATTTTAAACTAAGACAGAGAAAGAGCTGTTTTTTCAGACACTCATGGCTCTAGTTGAACTTAGATGGCTATGATTAGCAAGCCTAGTAGGAAAACACGCACTCCAGAAATAAGAGAAAAGGTGAATACAGGAAGTGGATGTGAGGAACTGTAGCTGATAGCAAATCTGTATTCCCAGTGTCACAACTGAAAGTAGAAGCACACCCAGACACCTTGCTGTGCTCAGGACTTAGTAATGAGTAGTTCTACAGGAATATTTTAGAATTATGAGCTTGAAACTCTCAGCTTTCTGAGACATTAAAAAGATCAGAAATAAAAGTTCTGACTTTCATTTTTAGTGTGGTTTCCTCTGAAGAAACTTTTGCTATGAGAAAGACACGCATTTGATTGCACAACGCAGTGTAGTTACACCTCTGCTGCCTCAGTATCAGGATATACAGTTAATTTCTTACTGTGATTCCCAGGGTTTCTTTTCATCCAGATGATTTACATCTGATCTATCTCTGAGCCCACAGATAGATCAGAAACCCACCTTATCTCAGCGCTTGGATCTTACAAAGCTAAATTTGTCTGAAGAATGGACAGAAGACATTCCTTCCTGTCCCTCCTCCCTATCGATAATCCTCATAAATCTCAGAATGTGCAAATTTACAGCCCAGCGAGTTAGTGCATTTTAGTAGAAACCATGCTAATGAAAGATGTCAAATACCTTTGTGAAGACATCCATAAAACTGCCACAATGTTACCCATCAATTTTCACTCACAGCAGTGCAAGCTGAGTACTCTGCTGCTCTCCCAGCCCAGCCAGCACAGGCTCTGTTCCATCAGCAGGGCTGTGGCAGTACACACGCAGCAGGAGAAGCTGGTTTCAAACGTGACAGGCACGACTCTTCTTACATTGATTTTAAAGGGACTTTTTGTCAACTGACTTCAATTAAATTAATCACCAGTGAGAGTAAATTGGGATCTAATCAAACACTTTTTTAAAACCTCTTTAATGCTTTACCTAAGAAAACAGAAATTGAGAACAAAGGTTCACCCCATTCAGATCTGTCATGGGCAATAACTTGCTGCACAAAACTAGGGAGCAAACCCAAAATGACATTTCTTGTTTTGAAATACCCTCTCAGCCTCAGCTGTGAGATGCATGCAGTTATGATCTTCTCCTTCTCTTTGTCTAATAAAGGAAAAGAAAGGTAATACTGATGTAGAATTATACCTTTAGAATATAACTTGAGATGATGTAAAGCAGCACACTTTTGATGACAGTATAGCTTGCGCTGCTCTGTGATTTCTATAGCCATAAGGGGCAGACAAGGATAAACTGATACACTGGTGGAATTTGATTGTTTTTCAGCAAACCCAAAAGGACTTACAAGTCAGGGAACACAGGGCATTGAAGAGATACTATTCCATGTGTATAGGTTTAAAGTTGGCCTGATTTCTCAATTATTATCTTTGCACAGGTCTTGCTAATGCAGTGTTTAGTGGCCGAAGCAGTGCGATATTTTACAGAAGCAATGGGAAAATCAGCAGAGACCTCACCAATATCGTATTTGGCTTTCGAACCAGGGACACTGATGTGATACTGCTGTATGCAGAGAAGGAGCCAGAGTTTGTTACCATCAGCATCCGCAACTCCAAATTACTCTTTCAACTGCAAAGTGGCAACAGCTTTTATAAGCTGACCCTTACTAGTTCGCTGCCTGTGAGTGATGGGAAATGGCATCAAGTGGTGGTCTCTATGGTCGAGCCCCTGTCCCAGTTCTCTAGATGGCACATTGATATAGACAACGAGAAAGACACTGCAACTAGTACAACTGCTGCAGGAAGCCTCAACTTTCTGAGAGAAGAGACAGACATCTATGTGGCTGACAAGGCTTTTGACAGTCTGGATGGCCTGCGAGGATGTATGAGCACCATAGAAATCAGTGGCATTTATCTCTCATACTTTGAAAATGCTGACATCCCTACAAAAAAACCTCAAGAAGAGCAATTTCTCAAAATATCCGCAAACCCTGCTCTTACTGGCTGTTTGCAAGTAGATGTCTGCAGCTCAAATCCTTGTATGCATGAGGGGATATGTGAAGAGTTCTATACTTCCTACCGCTGCATATGTTCAAAAGGATGGACTGGCACACATTGCGAAGTCAACATAGACGAATGCTCTTCAAACCCCTGCATTCATGGAAACTGCACTGACGGGGTCTCCTCCTATGAGTGCAGTTGTGAACCTGGTTACACAGGGGTGAATTGTGAAGAGGACATAGACAACTGCCGTGGCCACCAGTGTGCAAATGGGGCCACTTGCATTGATGGGATTAATGGATATTCTTGCCTGTGTGCTGGTAACTTCACAGGAAAATTTTGCAGGTACTATAGACAAGGCACATCCACATGATTTTGCCAGGTCTCTTCTGAAGGCCAATTGCATCACTGATGTCTCCATTTTAAACACAGATGTTATGCATCTCTATATATTAATCCTGGTTGCAGAATTAGCGTATGAAGAGTCTGCAGTACAGAAAGCTGTACAGATCAATTAGGTGTGGGCTGAGGCAGTGGAGAGCTGGCAGCTCAGGCAGAGACCAATGACGCAAGGAGACAAGAAACAAGGCACAGCTCTGCTGCCCAGCTCTGCTGCCAGCCTGGGTTTTACAAACTCTGATGACAAGATTACAAGTCTACCAGAGCTCAGAGAAGTGTACATCTTTCTTAGAAGTTAAGATTTTAAGGGTTTTGAATCTCTAAACTATATTACAGTAATAGATCTCTAGAACTCTAGGTAGAGAAATTCAGTCGGTGGGTAAAAAAAAATAACAATGGCTTGTAGAGAAGTTTTTCTCCCCACCCACTGTATCCTTGTCAGGTGGGTCTCATCCTCCAAGCTTGCTCTCCCAGCCCAGCAGTGCTGGTGGCTGCAGATACCACAAAGCCCACTGTTGACATCACTTCTGAGATTCCTCCTATGTCTGTTTCCTAATCTTCTCAGACACAACTCTGTAAAGGTTGCAGCTGTTCCGTGGTCTGCCTCTTCCTTAATTGCCCTTCTCTGCACACCATAAACATAGAATCATAGAATCATAGAATAGTTAGGGTTGGAAAGGACCTCAAGGTCATCTAGTTCCAACCCCCCTGCCATGGACAGGGACATCCCACACTAAACCATCCAACACAAGGCTTCATCCAACCTGGCCTCGATAAACATCTCCCTTCTGAGCATGTCCTGTGGTTCTCAGAGAAGGAAAACCCCTTCTCCTTCCTCCAAAGGACTCTAACAAACCCAGTCTGACGCAGCTTCACGGATGCAAACAGACAATTGTCTTCATGCTGCCCAACCACATTCTTTTAGGCTATAATTACACAATTGTCAATTTCTGTTTTGTCACAATTTTGGGTAGTGAGGGCATCCTGAGATTTGAAGATACCTTATATTGGCCTAATATGCTCTATCTTGTATGCTAATTCTGTCTTTTAAAGTACTCTAAGCTGTCCACTTTTCACACAGAGGCATGCCAGTAATGTAGGTAGAGTGTTACCCTTTTCCCTCTTTTTCTAGAAAAGAATCATTAGGTTGCCAGTAAATACTTGGAAAAGGAAAACCAAATTCAACAAATTAATGTTAAGCAAAGAGGGGTTTGTGAGTTTTAGACCTCTGTTCCTGATGTCTTTCCTTTGGGCAATTCCCAACCAGTAACAGCATTGCTTCCCTGGTTCAGTTGCTCCCTACCACTAGCTGTGAGCACACTGACCACCCCAGGCTCCAGGTGTGTCAATGCTCACAGATGTGGCATTTCCTTTCCAAGAGGACACACAAGGAGGCACTGAGAATGTGCATCCCCTGAAATTTGTGTTCATATACAGGTAAAACGTAATGCCTTTCCCATTGGCATTGAATAGTACTTGCCAGCAGGAGCACTGCTCCTTCTATTTGGTGACTGACAGAACTAGATTCTGCATTCAGATAACAAATACGTAAGGCGGATCTAAATATTTTCCACCAAAGAATTGGACTAGAGTCAACTGAAAAGCTGGGAGAGCACAAGATACACAGAAATGAGGAAAGTGCAAATAACTGCCATTGCCTTTTTACTTACCTAGATACAGAAGATTACCGTATACTGTTTGTGGGAACGAAGAGAGAAACCTCACCTGTTTCAACTACGGCAACTGCACTGATCTCAGTGGCGAGTTGACCTGTGTGTGCCTGCCGGGATTTGCTGGAGAACGGTGAGACGCTCAGCAGGTCTCTTTGGAGCAATTCTTCCAAAAGCTGTTCCAGAAGGGTCCAGAGGGTAATGGCCATGGAGGTTTTGATCTCCTGCAGAAATACAGACAAAGCAGTTGTCTAATTCAGCAGTTCCTTGCTTCAATGACTTTGAGGGTCTTACTTAGGAAAAAAAAGACAATGCAGCAAGAATCAATCCAACACAGCACAACTAACTCCAGTTACTGATATTATTTCTTAGGCAGCATCTTACAGTTGCTTCTGTTAAAAACATGTAGTTTTTGACTTCCATGCTAATTCTGTTTGTGACAATTCATGCCAATGCTTGTTTGTGACAAGCTAGAATGTTATCTTTTCATAGGTGGGGACACATACCCTGCTCATAGATAAAAATCAGCTACAATACACTGACACAAATATGCAAAACTGTTTCTTTTTCACATATACATGTTGTGAATATATTCTTTCACAAAGGTTGTATGAGATGAAATACCTGGTCATACTGAAGCTTATTACTTTCTTATTGAACACTGAATTATGAAAACAAAATTGTTATGTTAAGAATAAATACTTTTTACATACTACAGTTTAGTCTGAAATAGAGGGGTATTCCTCACAGTAAAATTTGTATCTTGTAGCATATTGTCACAATTCACACTTACCATTTGATAATGTTCTAAGATCAGCCCTGAAGTAGGGAGGCCTGACAGCTTTGGACATTAGGTGGTGTAGAAACACAGGAAAACATTATCCCAGTAACAATATGGCTTGAGCAAGTAAGGGCACCTTCTTGGGTAGTGAGAAAGGAAATACCACATGTGCTCTTAGTGAAATCAGCATTACATCGGAGTGTAAGATCCAAAAGTTCAACAGGACCAAGCGATGCTGGCTCTGCAAACACAAAGTTTTGACAAAAGGTTTTCATTCTCCCCCAAACCCACTGATTTTGTGGGAACGGCACAGCAAGCTATAAAAGATAAAGGAAATGAAAATTCCCACTCAATGCACAGTGCATTTGGCAGACATGTTGAAATGCATTGCACCATTTAACTCACCACCTCACAATATTTAAAAAAAAAAGGTGGAAAAATCAAAGCAAATAAAATGTAAAAATGTAAAAGCATATTCTTAGACCCTTCTCTGGTGTGTATGGTTCTTGGGACTACAAGGTAGAAGGAAAGTACTTTGTCCTTCCTTCCCCTGCCAGGCAACTTGCTAATTACAGCTTTGGGAATGAGCCTTCCTTACATCCATCCCACTGGCTGGCAATATTCTCTATTTTATAGTTCCCATGATTCTCATATTGAACGGCAGCTTTGTACCAAGCATGCTGTGCTTTAACTGACTATTGCAGAAAGGCATTCTTCTCCAGTGTCTAAAATCGACTATTTGTCCTCTTTTCCTTCAGGCTGTCAAACCATATACCAGTAGTACTTCTGTGCTAACAGATCACAGTGTATCAAACAAGAAAATATCAGTCCATTTTTTTCAGAACAAATTCAAATATACCAGTTAATAAGAAAAGTAAACCCAAAATCCTTTGTATATTTATGCATCAGATTGATAAAACAGGCATTTTCCTTCAAGACAATATTTCATCCCCCAGAAAGCCATTGATGCACAGTATAGAGAAAACTATATCTTTCTATGTCAATGAATTGGGATCTCAAAAAAAAGTTCAACGAACTTACTAACAGATGGAAAGGGAAACGTGGAAAGGTTACTACTCATAAAAAGAGGTATAGAATTTTTTACACATTGGAAAAGTACTTTAATTTAGCTTTTTGAATTGCGTGAATATAATTTACCATTGAAGGAAAACTGTTGAATTGATTTTAGATTTTAATAAAGAAAATGAGATAAAAGTGTTCAATATAAAGAACCAGTCTTCTCTAATGCAACACTGAAAGTATATTGTGTAGTTATGAATATGACTGGGGAAAGCAATTCCTTGTAATTCAGAAGGAGAATCTCACATTCTTCCTCAAGATTACAACTGCTTTTTTATCTGGAAAAATTAGGAGTAACTGTTACCGTTATTAAAAAAAAAAAAAAAAAAAAAAGGAGCAGCGAATTAAAAGGGAACGCCATCAGAGCAGAAAATAACCAAATCACTACTGGTTTTCAAACGATCATCTCACAAATTCGTTATTAATATTTGATTGGTTGCCTTGAGAAATTATGAGAACTCAAATTTCCTTTATCATCAGAATTAACTCAAAAGCATGTAATGGTACATACTTACGCTTGTGAAACACTGTTCTGCACCATTCTCACTGTTCTTGGGGATGATTTCAGAGAGACCGGATAAGAGATTCTGCTGGGGTCTACTGGCATTTTAAATTGAGGAGAAAAAAATGAAGAGAGATGGCAGGTGAATATTCCCAGGAGCAGACAGCTGGGAAAAATCCCACGCATTTGTTTGACTTACATCCAGACTACTGAGAAGGAAAATGTGCCCTCAGGTTCCCAGAACAACCAAAACGGATAAGCAAGCTGTAAGCAGGACTTGTGCCAGACCTAGGTCTAAAGTCATACACAAACTTTCATTTCACCTGGATAAGCACCATTAACCATAAAACGCTTTACAGGAATGAAATTTCTGGCTTAACTATCTGTGTTTGAAAATAATACAGGAAGCTCAGGATTTGAGTGTGGTTAATCAGGTAGTTAGTAAAATCATAAACACGTGGATATGTGCCACAGATTTCAAAGAGATCATCCTCCTCTTCCTTGCCCCTAAAGCTTCTGAATTAAAAATTTACTTATCCAATGCATTTGATTTGTGTTTTCGGATGCTCACTATTTGCAATCTTTACTCTAGGTGTGAAAAGGACATTGATGAGTGCAGCTCCGACCCATGTCTGAACGGAGGCCTCTGCCAGAATCTTCTCAACAAGTTTCACTGCCTCTGTGATATGAACTATGCTGGAGACCGCTGTGAGATAGATGTAAGCGACCTCTCCTTTTTTGTCTCTTTACTGTTGTGGCAGAATCTCTTTCAGCTTCTCTCTTATCTTATTCTACGAATGGATGATGATCCAGCAGTCGAGTGGGGTGATCAGGAAGACTATTAAGCAGTCTAAACCTTTGTATTTTCATGCAGCAAAAGATGCCTTGGCCAAACGGCTTAGCAAAGCAATACAAAAATCAGAGTTTTAAACCTTGTTTTATATTTCTTTGAATGATTTTCTATGAATTGCTTTGGATCTGGTTTAGTTCTTTCACTTACTTTTAGAAAAAAATGTTAGAAAATGTTTCATCTCCCCTTCACCAGAGCATTTCACCACATACACACTGCCAGTGGACAGCAGTGGTACACGCCAAAAGGCAATACATACTAACAAGAACTATAAGTTTACTGATTGTGGCATTCAAACTTGAGTGGCAAAGACCCACTGCCTTCAAAAAGAAAAATTTTACCATTAAATCTTACAGATGGTAACTATCTTTGCATCACATAGCACATTCATTGTTGTTTCTTTACTAAAGTCTCACATCTGTGAATCAATAGGATATTTTTGGATTTGGATTAGCAATTGGCAACATAGTGAGGACACTTCACACCCATTTCAATTAGTGGCAATCCTGCACTGGTATCCCTAAATCCTGAACCTCTGCTCCAGTAGCTTGTACACCTCCAATGTGTAATACTGAGTTAAAATACAGCCTTCTTACTTTTCACCATGACTCCTCTTTCAAGAGAGGCCCAGTAAGTACATCAGACCTTAAAATCATAGAATTTTTAGTTTGCTCTAAGATTTGTACAACTTCAAGGAACGCTATGTTATCCATCAATAAATATGAGTGTCATCAGACAAAAATATGGGATTTATCTTTCTTAGAAAGCAATCAAGGTGGACCAATCAGTGGATCAGCTGTCCATGGATTCTTTAAAAAATGAAAATAAAGGGCCTGAAAATTACAAATACCAGGAGGTTTAGCAAAAAATATTACAGCAAAACATCTGAGTAGTTGCCTTTGAAGAGTGTAGACACAACTGAAATACATTGCACAAAACAAAAGAATAGTGAAAACTGAGGTTTTGTTTTTCTGAACAATTGTTTAAAGCAAAACCCATTTATGAATGGAGCAACCATTTCTTTGGGCATTCATGATTATATTTGTATATTTGATTCTGTACTCTTCATAAATTCTTTAAATGTAAATAGTGTCCTTGAGTAATGATACAAAAGATAACCATGTATTAAGTTGTGTTTTATTATTGATGTGGCATATAGCAGAGTCAGTTAGAGGATAGGCTAACTAACACTAGCAATGAGGTTTTTATGACTCCAGGGAGAGCAGCTGATCTTTTGAAGAAGTCTTTGAGGCCATTGATATTAGTTTCCCGTCTTCAAACCTGACAAAAACAAATACATTTTTGCATATTTGCAGAGAAAAACCATGTTTCACCCCTTTGATATGCCACATATTCCTGTCTCAAGCACCTGCCTTAGTATGAAAACTTAAGTACAATATATTTACTTATAATAATTGTATTACAAAAGGATAATTTCTTTGCTGTCTTTATCATAGCAGAAAAGTGATTGGGGTAATTTTCTTATTAATCTCTTACTTAAAAAAACAACCAACCAAGCAATAATCATTCAGCTAAAATTTCCTCTCCTCTTCATAAGAGATCAATAAACACAAGGGGATGCAAGTTCCAGCACTGGAGATGAAATTAATGTAGCAGTGTCAGTAACAAAAGTGTATATCCTATCAGATGTAGATGAATCCCATGTAATATTGTGATTTATATAACACAGGCAAAGACAATAAACCAAAATTGAACAGCCTTTTTTTTTTTTCCCAAGAAAAATATAGGTTTGGAAAAATGCTTTTTACTCCAGATAAAATAAAACCTACAATATTGGAGGAAAATATTTTTTTATTGAAATCAATATTGCTATGTAAAATGTTTGCATTTTGATTTAAAATATCAAAGACAAAAGAAAAGTCATTCACCTTGTTCTGAGTTAAAAAGTCAATTTTCTGTCATATGGAGGAATTTAAAATAATAACAGATTAAGTTGGAAATTTTATTCCAAACTGTCACTTTCATTTAATCATAGCTAAAAATGTTACTTGGTTCGGTATTATTGAAATGAACAGTGACAAATTTAAACACGAATAATTTGAAATGAAAACTATTGCATCATTTTGGAATGCTAACTAGAAGCAAATAAATATGAAAGTTTGAAAATTCAAATGAAAAAATGATGCTACAAATCAAAGCTGTTCAAAGCAAGTTTTTGTTTACAAATTGAGACAAATCACAAGTTTGGGTTGTTTGCTTTATTTTTCTACTGGGTTTAGTTCAGCTGTCATAAGTAAATCAAACTGTTACATACATTATAGAATATACACTACAGGATACAGTACAATAAGCAAAAATTTCATCCTGGTATTCATGGTGAAGGAAGTTAGAAAGCAATACATGTAATAACAGTATGTCTGGCACATAATATAGCAATATGTATAATATGAAAACCCAAGAATAAATCTGTATAGAGATTCCAAATCTTTTTCTCTTCAACACTAGAAACTTGATATAAATGTGTATACACAATATTAAATACAGGTTTTATAAGTATTTACAACAATATGGGAGTTATTAATTTAGAATATATAAGCAGAGCACCAGTTCATTCTTTCTTCTACTGAATATACACCTATAATTGAATTCTTTCCGTCCTCTAATGCCTTGTCATCATGAAACATTCCCTGGCTTCCAAAATGTTGCTCCTTTCCTCTTTGTACTTGTGTATTCTCAACTGCATTGTGCATGTGTACATAACTTTCCTACCTTTATACACAAAATAAACCTTTTGCCTTTGTCCTTTATGTCTGCTCCTCATTTTCTGCTAATGACTCTATTCATTTGCTCTAAGTGTTCCATGCTTTCTGAACATTTGCACTTCACAGCTGCATCACACAAAAACTAATTGTGTCTTTCTAATGCATTCTCCAGGAATGCTGAGGGTGCTGCCATGCAGTTGCTTCCCAAAGAAGCTGTTCAGCCATTTAACCACTTTGGCTTCAGTACTGTGTTACCCGCCCAGGGTTGTTACCTCTGCTCTTGGTACCTTCTAGAGCACAACTAAATAACCAAGCCCCCACACCAACAATTCAGAGAGGGAAGGGTTTTATCCACATGGCTTAAAGTTACTCTTATTACTCAGTTCCTCCTAGCGCACTGTTAATACTTGGAAAACTTAAATGTTACAAGGTCTCTGATGGCATATTGATGGGTCATCCCTTTCCATTGAGCTATCATAGTCCATAGGTTGGACCTGTCCCACGCACAGGTCTTCCAATATACCCAGTGGAGAACGGACCTGATATTTCTAGTTTAAAAGGTTAAAAATTAAACGAACAAATGTCAGATGAATGCTCAGAATTAGAAGGATAGAAGACATGCAAATGAAAGAAAACAAACAAGCAAGGCACCAAGTTCTGGAGATATGGCTTGTGATGATGAATACTGATATTATCTGTAATGGATTGGTCTATATTTTGATACTAAGATTCAAGTCATTTTTCAGACTGTCATTCAGAAATACCAGTAATGAGAAGTAACAGTGTTAGGGCTTGAGGCAGAGTTAAGATATCTGAACAGAGGGGAAAGACAGCAGTGATGGAAGTACTGGAAGAGAAGATAAAAGGGATTTGCATCAGCTGTGGGATAAATGAAAGTGTATTCTTCAATGTGATTGGAAAACATATGCAAGGTATTTCGCTGAGGCAATATATACAGAGAATGAGAGATTTGCTTTGTTGACCACAGTTCCTACTTCTGACCCTTAAAAATCAAGCTCTGACTGAGTCTGCTCTGCAGATGCTCTAATACAATTCATACTCTCCCAGCAGTATCCTATCACTATTTTAACTACAAAGAAACAAGGTGCTTCTGAATTTGAAAATAGCCTTCACGTTGTATGCTTATTCGTATTCTCTTGCCCTCAGAACATTTAACTTTAAGAAACTAGATCCAATACTCAATTTACTCAGTGAGTGTGACTACAGTATGCTGGTAAAACTAAATTTAGGAAAAAATCTGCTTCAAACTGGCATTGATGAAATCAAGTTTTGTTCTTTCATTGCAAATATTTTTCCTGGGAATACCGCTTCGGCTAGTTTGGGTCAGGTGTCCTGTCTCTGCCCCTCTTCATTGGCAGAGCATGAGAGATTGAAAAGGCTAAGTGCTACATAGCAACAACTAAAACATTAGTGTGTTACTCTCATTCTAAAGCCAAACACAGCTCTGTACCAGCTTCTAGGGGGAAAAATAAGTCTATCCCAGCTGAAACCAGGACACAGTCAGACATTCAGCCAAGAGGGCACTTCACTTTTATCTATTAACTTTTAGCACTTGAACTTTCATAATTATAACTTCAGTTGGTGATCCTCCCCAAAACCAGGAAGACTGTTCTACTTCAAGAACCACAAAGCCTGGTTCTAAGAATAAAACCTAAAAGTTAACAAAACCCCTCCACCAAGTCTTCCGTCTGAGTTTCCTAGATTACCGTAACCTGAAACAGATCTCTAGAGCATGAAGGAAAAAAGAAGAGTTTGGTTGTTCATTTTGTGTTTCAGGAGTGCCCTGAGGCTCCATTAGACCCAGGAGCACATCCTGCTAGCTCTGTGTTCTGCTTGTGCTAGCAAAAGGCAGACACATACCTGCACCGAATGGCAAACAGCTCAGTCTGTACTTTGATATTGTTTCTTCAACATTCTCATCAGCTACACCTTTGGGGCAGCACATCCTCACAAAGCAAACCCTCTCCTATTGTTCACATGAATATACATGAAACTTGAAAGTGGTGGTAGATTTAATGTGCCAGAATTAAAGCTTTACTTGAGAGAGCTACTCCTATGTGCTCTGATGTGCACCATTGTTGCTTTCATATCCTCTTCCAGCTGGTACCATTCCATTCTCCTGGGCGCAAGGACAAGCATCATGCACTGGAGGTTATGATTCACATTTAATGTCATTAAAAATACACTGATAAGCATGTAAGATATGTTCAATATTGAAACTAAATTGAATAAAACTCTCTCAGGCTTCCTTAGCACAGACATAGAATTTTGATTGAATCTGCTCTACAGTGATTAGCTAATGTATTCATTAACTGCAAGGGTTAGTAATATGAATGTAGCAAACGATACTTAATTACAATAATTAATGCCTGGTGATTCATGAATTATGCATTCCACAGCTATTTACATATTCATACTTATGAGGCTATTAATGGATAATTATCATTTGACTAAAAGATATGGTCATCAGGAATATAACAACTACATCATTTTTGCTCAGTCTCGCTGTGGCTTTACCCTATTGTCTTGCTCCTGTTTATCTTGCCATTACACACAGAAATACAAAAAACATCTTATTTCCAAGACCTACAGAGCAATGTAACGGCAAACATAGCCAGGCAGGTTAGCTTTCACACTGCGCTAGTCCTCAGCCAGTACTCTCATCAGTTTGAGTCTTGAGGTTTCAAAACAGTTTAGAAGAGTTTTAGGATATTATTTGAAAAGAAAAAACCTAAAGTTTCACCTCCACCTTTCCTCTGAAAACTTCTCAAATATGAGGAGTTGGAGTGCAAGAGATAGCATTGGCATTCTACTTCTTCAAATGCAGGACACAGGAACAAAAAATCGCAAAGTTCACACTCTTGTAATGGGAAGTGCTTTGTGAAAGAGCTTTGTTCTCTTTGTCATCAGTATAGATTTTTCCTTGTCCTGAGTTTATGCTCTTTCTTATCGCAAATGGTTAGGACACTTTCATACTTCAGATTGTGTTCACTTGTGGAACTAGGGTAGCAGTATTGTCAATACCTTCAATTTGAACAAACAATTCAGCCCCTGGATGGCTGGTGCTTCTGCTCCAACACAAAGATTTCAGACTGCATGAAAGCAAATAAGTTGCTAGCCCTCCCAAGCATGGAGGAGAATTTAAGAGCCACAGAAGTGAAGAAATACAATACAGATTAAAAAAAAAAAAAAAAAAAAGGATATTTTCAAACATAAATATAGTTATTTTAAGGTAATATAAAATTTTTTCTTCTTAGCCTAAGCTTGAATGCTCAATGTCGACAACTCTAAGTCAATAATATTCAGCTGCCATCAGAAGTAAAGCTGGGTAAGTTAACTGAAACTGAGGAGCGCTACCATCCTGATTTTCAGACAAGCAACTCACCTACTGCTCCTCTACAGCACCAGCTGAGGAGCTGCAGGTGCCCTGGGTCACTTCAAAGCTTATCCCAGCTGTCATAACCTGCAGAGAGTGAACAGAGAGGGTCTTGCCGTACATGGAGGTTGCCTCATGGTGTGGCTGAACAACCCATGACTCCAGGCAGAAAGATCAGGTCAAGCCATTGCGAGCATCAGACTGATGTCTTAGTAAGTGAGCACATTTGTATCTACTGTGACTTCTGTCTTCTCCAGTAGACAATAAGCAGTCTGGTCTTACATAAGCTACATTCTGTAAGGCTGCTGCTGGAAGCATAAAGGGTTTTCCCCTTTTTTTCTGACTTACTGTCTGTAGTATCTTACTTTGAGAAAACCCTCATCATGTCAACTGTTTAGAGAAAAGGACTGCACAGCATAGGTAAACTTATTACAGTCTGATAAAGGTTATGAAAATAATGTTATTTCATTGACTGAAGTAAGTTTTTACTATTTTTAATAGACTATCAGGGTCAGCCTGAGCAGGGAAAAAGCTAGGATTTACACATTTTCATTCATTCACATGGCTGTAGATCACCCATCAAGGCAGAATCATTAGTGCTGATGGTAGGAGCCAGAGAACCCAGCTTTATTGCTGTGCCAGGTCAAATGTGGGGTAAGAGGAAACATCTTTAGATCTGCAAAATGAGCAGCTCTGTTCTGGAAGTCATTGGAAATGTCACAATGCCATTTTTACAGTTGTTTTTCAGAGCAGAGCAGCCCCTTAATATCCTTTGCTATTTTCTATTAGTCTATACTCAAAACACAGGATTTAACTAAAACTTCTAAAAGGATATTGCAAGAAACATATTTAATATGTGTCACAACATAAGGTACAAAAACATTAGGATGCAAAGACAATAAGGTTATCTGATGTGTCTAAGCTGGGAAATACAATAAAGCTCCTCACAAGGCCAGCATTACTGCATGCATCAATGAAAAGCAGTTGAATATTTAATGTGCATGGTAAATATAAGCAGAAAAGGGAGCCCAGATGACATATGACAGCATAACACTCTGCACTATAGGAATCAGCTCAAATACGGTATTCGCATAACACATTTCGTATTCAGGCTAACACATTTTGTCTATACACCATCTTTTATGTTACAATGGCATTGTTTTCCTTTTTCTCACCTTTTGATGTTTTCCCTGTAGACTCACATTCGCATCACATGGGCATTTACTTCAGTCATTGCTCGCTTTATAACACATTCATGCACTCTATGCCTGTATTGTTCAGATACTAAATTTTACATCTTTTTCTCATATCGTTCATGAGAGTTCATATTCTTTTCTCTTTTATCTATTTTTTCTATCTTCAAAAAATGCAGCACTGAAAGAAGGTATTCTGGAAGTTGTTTTAGAACAATTAACTCAAATATAGAAATAATACTTCACATTTACTTTTCTGTAAGGAGCAGGAACAAATACTTCTGTCTTCCATCTGTATAGCAATAAAGTGTGACTCTCATCTCATACTAACAACTATCCAAACATGAATGAGCATTTTGATAATTCTGGTATTTCTAGATATTGCTATGATCTAATGCTGAAACTTGGCATGTTCCATTTGCTTTGTTTCTTAGAATACAATTGGTGAGAAAATTATTTTTCTGCAAGTATCAAAAAGCCTTTCTTTTTTTTTGTATATTGGTGTCTCTACTGAAAATGGAAATGACATGGAAATGATTGTGTTCAGTGCTATTTTTTTTAACTTTTTTTTTTTTACAAAAATATGGATATTTATCTAGAAAATAGCAGAACAACAGTGGTACCCCAACAGCAGGCATTGGTCACCTATCGGCTTCCACTTTTACCCAGTAAGATGCTCTGTTTGCTGGACAACATGGCCAAACATTGATGGAAATGAGACCATAAATCTGGTTCAATTCCATAAATCCTAAATAGCTTAACTGACAAAAAGCTTCTAAAGGAAACAGAATTACAGCCTCACTTTCAAGCTGAAAATTAGTCTGGTCTTTCACTTGAGTGCTTACAGAGAGAAAAAGAAACTGAGCAGAAGTTAAGGAGTTTATGATGGAAAAGGTAACTTACACTGGGTGAATGGTGGCAGCAATCTCTTGGGATTCAGTGTTTATCCTCTTCACCAAAATTGACAGAACTGAAACATGGTTGCGAGGCTTTACATGAAATTTACTGCCAGATTAGGAACCAGGTGGCTTCAAAGGAAGCTCATTCACCACCATTACAATGAGAAAGACCAAAAGTTACCCACACCTTAGATAAGTTTATATACATATAAAGGATGCCACATAAAGGGGAATTAAGGAGATTTCCCAGGTACTACAGATTAAGCACTTCAGCAAATCTACCCACATTTATTCAGGCCTGGATGGAAACCATGGTCCTCAATTCCAACCACTACTTTACTTAGACAGCGATAGTGCCGTAACTCCTTAAGGGTATTGACATCTTAGCTCAGGATAACAAATGCATCTTGTAGGCTTGATGTCTTGGAAACTAATTATATGCTTAAGATTACTATCAAAGGTCCATGAAATTATGATTTTTCCAAGTAAAATAAGGCTGGCATGTAAATCTGCCTATGCATCTCCTGATGAACTCTTCTTGTAAAGTGCATTCTTGTGTAAGAGCATTTTTCAGTTCTTGTTATGAAATTCCCATTCCTAATAACTCTTGAAAAAAATGGTACACCTTACTAGGCTTATAGAATATTTTTCCACTAAAAAAGCAATAAAAAGATTCCTGTTCCTGAGGATGTGAAAAATATTTTGGATTCAAAAGATCAGGAATACTTATCTGTTCTGATACAGAGAGCCATTCAAATGAAAGGCAGAGCTTATTACACAAATGTCTGAACTTTGTACCAACACAGCTGTACAGCAAACACAACAGTCCTTAAATTTATTCAAGCACTCTTTGGTAGAACAGATGACTCACTTTTCAAGAGGAATAAGAGCAGCAAAATAAAAAAGGTGATACTGCTGTAATGCAGTGGAAAGGAGAATCAGCAGCTTCACAAACCTTTGTAATTACTTAGTAGGAGCAGGTTTTGCACCACTGCAGAAAACTGTGGTTGTTGGTGGACCCTGTGAAATGGTAGGGTAGGGATTTTGGAGATTCTCAAGCACAGAAATAGTTTGGGCTCTAATTAATCCATTATAGAAATAAATGGAAGTATTTCCATCTGTGTGTGGTGCAGCACTGGTAACACTCATGCTGCACTACTCTTAGACCTGAGGGACCCTCTGTTCCCTTTTCTCCAAGTAGTAACTGTTTGTGATGAAACGGCCATGTACATTTCCTCCACAGAGTTCATATGGTAATGTAATTGATATCTTCTTTTTATCCCAAAGCCTACCATTTTGTGAACTGATGCAGCATATTGACTGTGAGAGTCACACAAGACACTGTGCTGTGTCTCATGGAAAATTCCATTTGGTCCTATCTTCTTTTATTGTTTCCATTAATCAAACATAGAATCATAGAATCATAGAATAGTTAGGGTTGGAAAGGACCTCAAAATCATCTAGTTCCAACCCCCCTGCCATGGACAGGGACACCTCACACTAAACCATCCCACACAAGGCTTCATCCAACCTGGCCTTGAACTCCGCCAGGGATGGAGCACTCACAACCTCCCTGGGCAACTGATTCCAGTGTCTCACCACCCTAACAGGAAAGAATTTCCTCCTTATATCCAATTTAAACTTCCCCTGTTTAAGTTTTAACCCATTACCCCTTGTCCTGTCACTACAGTCCCTGACAAAGAGTCCCTCCCCAGCATCCCTATAGGCCCCCTTCAGATACTGGAAGGCTGCTATGAGGTCTCCACGCAGCCTTCTCTTCTCCAGGCTGAACAGCCCCAACTTCCTCAGCCTGTCTTCACACGGGAGGTGCTCCAGTCCCCTGATCATCCTCGTGGCCCTCCTCTGGACTTCTTCCAACAGTTCCATGTCCTTTTTATGTTGAGGACACCAGAACTGCACACAATACTCCAGGTGAGGTCTCACAAGAGCAGAGTAGAGGGGCAGGATCACCTCCTTCGACCTGCTGGTCACGCTCCTTTTGATGCAGCCCAGGATACGGTTGGCTTTCTGGGCTGCGAGCGCACACTGAAGCCGGCTCATGTTCATTTTCCCATCGACCAGCACCCCCAAGTCCTTCTCTGCAGGGCTGCTCTGAATCTCTTCTTTGCTCAGTCTGTAGCTGTGCCTGGGATTGCTCCGACCCAGTTGTAGGACCTTGCACTTGTCGTGGTTGAACTTCATAAGGTTGGCATCAGCCCACCTCACAAGCATTTCAAGGCCCCTCTGGATGGCATCCCTTCCCTCCAGCATATCAACTGGACCACACAGCTTGGTGTCAACGGCAAACTTGCTGAGGGCACACTCAATCCCACTGTCCATGTCAGCGACGAAGATGTTAAACAAGACCGGTCCCAACACCGATCCCTGAGGGACACCACTCGTTACCGGTCTCCAGCCGGACATCGAGCCATTGACCACAACTCTTTGTGTGTGGCCGTCCAGCCAGTTCTTTATCCACCGAGTGGTCCATCCATCAAATTGATATCTCTCCAATTTAGAGAGAAGGATGTCGTGTGGGACAGTGTCAAACGCTTTGCACAACATGATGTTTCCCTTCAGTACTCAGCTACCTTCTCCCCTAGAGAAGCACTCAGGCCTGATGCACAGACTGGTTGGGGTGTAACTGGCCTGGAACCAGAACCCTAAAAAAACATACTCTGCCTTGAGAAAGTTTTGGGTTGAAATTTCCTAGCTCATGATCACATTTTTATCCTCACCCAAAACCACTGATGAAAGAAGAAGAATACTTCCAGAAGAAAATGTTAATGTTAGACACGTCTTCCAAAATTACATGTAACTTGCTTGATTTCATGGTTACCTGCCTGTTCAAGACAGGACAGCACTGGTATTTGAGAATCAACAGGGAGATGTATTAGAAATAGCTTACACCTGCAGATGAAGGTGAATTTTGACCTGACTCAATGCACTGTAGAAACTGCTACTTTCAGCCTGTATTGAGAAGCCCCAAGATCTAAATTAATCATCTGTCTAGAAACAGGGACGAGTTATACTCACAGTTAATACGCTTTGCCTCGAAGGACCAGACATAAATTCAGTGAGCTGAGATAGCAGACATGTTTTTTCCTCTCTTGAAGAAGTATGATCTAGAAAATCTTCTGGAAGTGTCGAAAATCTTAAAAGAAAAGCATTGGTAAGGCTGCCATTACTTCCTAGCATGTTAGAGTAAATCTCTCCTGTCTGAAGTACAATGTATTTTCTCTTAGTCATCTTTAGGTGGCAGTAAGGCAAAAGCATGGAGTAGAAAATTAAGGTGAATATCTGACACATTTTTAGAGACCATTTTCTCATGTACTGTGCTGGCTATAACACTGGCTATAACACAGAAAGAGATGTCATAAACCACTTGCATCTTCAGCACACATCCAAAAAACAATTATCAGAGTTGGCTTCATCCAGATCACGTTCAGCTGCAAACCTTTTGAATGCCAGCAATAGTAATACCACGACTAGATGCTTTATTAGCTGTGCAGTGCTTGGTCCAATAATCTCTGTTCACAGGTAGAGGCATAACCATGCGTCTTTAAAAAAGCCACAACAAAAAATAACTCCACCAACAAATCAAAGATTTAAATCAAGATTAAAACAGGGTTTCAAGGAGTAATTATTGTCATAGACATTTATACGGGTTTTTTCCATTTATAATTTCCATGCATGCATCTCTTCCATTGTCTTTCCTGAAGCTAAAATGCAATGAAGTTTGCTGTCTCTAATCAACTTCCTACTAGAAAAAAAGCCAGCAGGATAAAACCATACTCAAAATTTTTCTCAAGGAATATAATTAGCTAAGTAGTGCAACAGTGTCATGTAGTGTGCTAAGGCAAGCATTATGTAGCCAATAAAGGTCTACCTTATACCATTAATATTTACAGTTGGAAGCATGAGATGGCTGCAATCGAAGTGCTGCACCCAACAAAGGCTAGCTGTTGACTTGATACCTTGCTGTCTGACAGTGTGAAACAGTCAAATAGCTACTTACTTCATCACCACTTGACAGCACAATATTAATGCTAGGTAGCAACACATGCCTGTTTTGCTGGAGGTTAACACCAAATAGGGGGAAGTATTTCATGGAACAATTTTGACATTGTAGACATAGTTTATTATCAGAGAAGTAGAAATGGAAAGTTCCTGGCAGTTACAAAATCCAACTCAAATCATAGCACTGTCTTTGCTATACTGTCCGCCTCTGATGCATGTATTAAGCACCACTGGGCAGAACAGTTTCTTATTCCCACAGTAGGAAGAGGCAACACTGACGGTTTCAGCACAGATTGCACCAATTCTCAGAGAGACCCAGGATCTGGGGAGATAGATGACCCTGCATCACATTGCCACAGTCAGGGACCAGAGCCCACAGAAGGAGGCTGTGATGCTCGTCTTCAATGGGTACTTTCTGCTGTTCTCAATTGTCTGATCACAGAAATAAAAGGACATCTATCACTATGATCACTAATTAAGGAAGAGATCTTTAACTTCAGCTGTTGTGTGCTGGACGGTGGAGTTTTGAGCAATCTGTTCTGTGCCCACAATACAAATTGTGCAACTCCGTTAAAGTTAATAGAAATTAATAATGCAGAAAACAGGCAAATCATGCCTAGTGAAAACTGTTCGTAGAAACATTAGTGAGGAGGAACAACGTGCAGATACTCACTTAGACAGGATTTATGCTTCCAGATTGCGAATACCTCAGCAAAGTTTCTCTCTTCTATGCTTTTTCTATATTGGGGGTGGGGGGTGGGTAAGTCTAGACTGAGAGATTGCAAAATTCAGAAAATCAGAAGCTGATTTTCAGAAAATAAGAACTTTCATCCTTGACATAGCTGTTGATAGCTTACATTATAATTTCCTGCCCTGTTCTCTTATCTAAATGCTGTAATTCCCATCTGCGCTATCTTGAATGTAGTAACATCACCCTTCACAAGCTGGTCTACTCAACACCTATGAAATCAATGAAGAAAGCAGCTTTGACATTCATTCTTCTTTCTCATCACTTTAACTATTTCACTCTGAAATCTACTGATTCTCTCTTCACCTGTTTTCTTCAGGAAATGTCCTGCTTTCTTCTTCATCACTGTAGCACCTTCTCCTATTCTTCTTCTGCTTTTGGGTTTAACCTACTGCCCCCCTTGCATCCACTTCACTCTCCCATGGCAACAGAAGCAGTCTTCTTCAAAAGGCCACTACTGAGTATTCTTCCAGATCCCTCTTCAGGAGTCATTTCTACTGTGGCTGCTATAGGGATTCAATGAACTCAAGCCAGCTACATGCATCTGATGCGCTGTGCTGTTACCCGTGTAAAAAATAATTCTATATGAAACCTCAAAGCATTCCCCAATCTGGAAAGGGATGTTCCACCGGAGTCTGACACCTCTACTAAAACATTTGTCTAGTCTGAGACTTAGCAGCTATGGGACAAACTCCTCTTCAGCATGGTGTGCCTGGATTTGCACCAGCTATAGATTTTCCCTCTTATCCTTTCAGATTGCAGCAGATGGTGGAGCTCCTACAGCAGGGGCTGTCGATAGAATTTTAAAAGGCATCTCATAACAACACATTGGAGCAGCACATTTGGTCTGTGCTACACCACCAAGATGATCTTAAAAAGAGCTGGAGCACACTTACAAAATTAACACTGGCAGTTGCTGCAGAAATGCTATCGAGGAGTCTTCTCAAAGCCCACAGCTTCATCAGAGCTTACCTCCCAGACTGCCAGCCAAATCACTTCTCTGTGTATAACCAACACTTTGCTGTCTAAGAGAAAAGGCATTTAATAGTCTGTCCTGTGAGATACTGATCCAGCAAAATATTTGGAGATTTTAGGGGGATACTTCTTTACTTCTGGCTTTTTTGGTCTTTGGCTGAGCTAACGTAAACTACAGTGACCAAACCCAAAACTATTATTTCTTCTGCCTAAAACAGACAATCCCAGACTTACTAAGTGTCACTGCTTTCATGGTTGGACCACTTCCATTGAACAGTTAATATGCCAGACATCAACACTACAAGTAGTTAAAGTGATTATAGTTACTACATGTAACCTGTTCTTTAAAGATTAATTCCTAAAAGCCAGCTTCTGAGTTTGAAAAGCTGCTCAGCCAAAAGGCTAATATTGTCAGCAGAAGGCCACTTGAGACAAGCATTACTGCAAGTACTAGCACTGAGGAGGGGCAAATTG
The DNA here is from genome assembly GCF_037157495.1 of Lathamus discolor. NCBI lineage: Eukaryota > Metazoa > Chordata > Aves > Psittaciformes > Psittacidae > Lathamus > Lathamus discolor. Next base: position 55,133,373 of record NC_088886.1, on the reverse strand, counting down.
GTTTGACTTAAACACAGCTGTTTCCAACTGATTCAGGAATTGTCCTGCAGCCTAATGTGGGGATGAGGTGGTTTGTGTACACTAATGTGACTGGAAGACCAAGACTAATGTGAATAAACCCCTTGTTTATCCAAAGTCTGCTTTACAATTTAGTTGTAACACTTTAGAAAGGTCCATCCCCAATCTCCAATTTCTCGCTCCACTCTAAGAACCAACTTCCTCATTAACTTCTGTAGTGTCACATGCTGTGACTTCACTTGTCAGGAGGGAGGCTGTCAGAATTTCTTAATGAGGCGTTTTTCTTGCAAGCCCAGCTAAATCATAGACTTCAATCATCTCCTTCTTCTTCGTTTTCTCATGGGACACCAGAGACACAGTACTGTTTGATAGTAAAGATTGCATTTTTCTGATCTATAATTTGTCAAGCCAGATAATCAGTTTATCATTACAGCTGCTAACACTATTCTCTCTACGTTTGTGCTTTGATTTCAAGAGCTGTTAGACAACTAAAAGCTGACATTTTCTAGGGAGAAATTCACTCAAACTGCCACATTTCAGCTAAGACAAATTATTCAAACTGCATTTTATCAAAAGTATACTAAACAGAGGTGGTAGAGAATGTAATTTCTTCTGAGATATTTTAACAAACATTCAGACAATATCCCCCAGAAAACAGAGAAACTAAAAGAAAGATTACTTACAATCATTCTTCTTCAAGGTGAGCTGCCTGTATATATATATAAAGTAGTTCTGCACATATCAGAAGTACTCACTTGAGTTTTGTCTTCAGCAATGTCCATTAAGATACGTGCAGGACTCATGGTCTCATCCAGGCTGACCAGCAATGGGATTGTCTTTTCCTGCAGACGTCAGCAATGACAAAAACTCAGGATTATTTACAGCTCTATATGTAGTATAGATGGATAGACTTTCAGAGGACTACAGAGATAGGTGAGGTTCAACAGGAGAGCCTCCTCACAGTGGGCATGGTGTCAGAGGGAGAAGTTCCCAAGATGTGGAGAGATAAGTAGTCATGCTTACCTTGGGGTGTTACCTGGCATACAAAAGGCACCAGAGCCAGTATGTGGCAGCTACAGGACAGCCTAAACTGGAGCTATGAGCTGTCTGATTGCTGCTGGAAGCAGTCACAGCTTTAGGCCACAGAGATCTACATCATGTATTCAAGGCTCCAAGTCTGAATCTGGTCCTACTACAAACTGGTCTTGTTCTTATCCATTAAGAAAGCAAAACTAGAGTAGGAAAGCGGGATAGAGCATAAAGAAGATAAAGCAGTTAAGGAAAATAGGTGATGCATATAGAATCTTCAAAACAGTTTGCAATTTCCAGTGGCCTCTGCTCAGCCAGACGTGACTCTGATCTCTTTAAAAGAGTCCAAAATGGACTATTGGTTCAACTCAGCAGCCCAGTGGCTATGTCAATACAGCTTTTGGGACAAGGTGGCTGGTGTCTAGCACAAGCAGACCCGCTACTTTTTACAGATGATGTGAGGGAGAGCAATAGGTGTTTGCTTGCGAAGGCAAAAAAAGGTACTTCATGTGCCATTTAAATAAGGTACTTTTATTGGAGTAAAGTCAATCTATAGATTTATGACCACTTTACTGCTGTTGAAAATAAACTGTAGTCCCACAAGCTGGGGTTATCAATGCATCTCGTTGTAACAGATTTGTGCATAACTGACTGGATTTCTTCTTGAACTACTGGGATTCTTATTTGAATTCAGCCTTTAACAACAACAGCAAAAAAATCAGATAAGGTGGTTGTAAATCCTCAGCGAAATAAACTCGGCACATCTATGGGCTTTTTAGTCAAGTTAATGGCTTTTCTTCAGCTGCTCAGTATTATCCCTATATGCCCCCAAACCTTTCAAAGCAATTCTGACATGGATTAGGACCACTCAAGCCAATCGTCCCTCATTACTGTAGCAAATGGTTTTGATTTGGGGGCAGTAAATCTGGATGGCTTGGATCAGATGTTCTTACTGTGAATGAAGTGATAACCTTGTGAGTGGTGTCAGGAACTCAGGATCCAGACACTTTGCCGGTGAAAGCTCCAGTGCACACGAGCAGCTGCAGAAGTCCCAGAAAGCCCCACACGTGGCAGAGAAGGGAATTCTCTGGGGTTTGGCAATCCCTGTGGTTTAAAGCTTGTGTTGATATCTCTGTCTCGCGAAGCATCCAGAATCAGGCGCATTACTGTGCGAGTGCTGAAATGAAGGCTGATTAATTCTTAATGCCCAGCCACAGAGGCACACTTCTGCTTTCAGAGCACGCTATGCCTGTCACATCCCAAAGACATTTACCCTCTGTCCAAGCCATACTTTCCCACGCAAAGCTCATGCCTGGGTAGCAGCATTCTGAGGAAGCTCATGATACTTCTCTTACAGTGATTTCCCCGCTGGCACTGAGGCTTGATCTTCTCTCTCCCTGATCTGGCTCCGCCCTTGGTGTCTGTGGCAATAACTCTCATCTCCCATTTGACATGAAGCTGGATTAGATCAGCTAAGTCATGTTGATGTAAAACACACAAGAGGAAAAGGCCCTCTGTATTTTTCTGGCTCGTGTGTGCTATTCCACTTGCCTTTGACATCTGACACACATGGAAACATTTATATATAGCAAATCCCTAATGCTCCCCTCTTAAAAATAACCACATAGAAAGTGGCTTGTTTAAAGACAAGCATACATAGGCTGGATTGATAAATGCTACCGAGCATTTATCTACTTGTGAACTGGGCCCTCAATAACCAAAGAGTTCATCTACAAAGCAAATCAAGGAAACAAGGTAGAGTAGCCAGTCTATTTCAATAACCAGATGAAAAGCAAAACCCAGCCCTACAATGAAGTTTCATTCTATTCAATGATTTATTTTCTCTAATCTAAACATTTTAATTCATTTTTATTTTATAATATTAAAACCCTAAAAACTTAATCAACTTTGAAATGAAACCACCAGTGAAAAGCCAAAAGATTTGTTTCTTAAGGGCAAGGTTTTTTTTCTGCATTTCTTCCTCTCCTTTTAGATTAAACAATCACTACATGAAAACTGAATTCAAGAATATTTTTTCTTCCTTTTTCTTCTCAATATTTCCAAAATAAATTTGCCTTGCTCCAGCTGACATCCAAAGACATATAAATAGAATATGCTACACAAAATATCTTAGTGAGAAGCAGATTGGCTTTCTAGGGTTAGCAGGCTTTGTTTTATCGGTACTACCATAGCACATGACATCATCTTGCCATCAGCATCCATTACCATTAAGGATAGAGCTTTTACTGGCAGCGGCTGTATCTGAAGGGCAGGGGAACTCCCACAGTGGTTGTCACGACTTTTAAACAGGTTCATAAGATAATTCAGGTTGGAAGAGGCCTCAGGAGGTCTCCCAGTCCAACCTCCTGCTCAAAGGGCAATGCAAACCTCTAAAGTATTGCCCAGTCAGTAAATTAACCCTCCTTCAGTTACCCTACGTATATTTAGCTATTCATAAGCAGTGCTTAAGTAACTTTCAGAAATAGCTGTGATCACCATGCAGTATTCATTAGCAAGAACTACTTCTAAAAGGCTATCACAGTGCATGTGGGTCTCATAGGCTTCCCTAACAACAAAGGTCTTTCACAAAAAAAAACCAGTAACATTTCCCTTCATGTGGCTTTTTTTGTTTGTGCTGAGACAGAGTGAGGTTTGCCTGGCTTTATCCTTTCCTTTCCAGAGTTTCCCCTCCTGCTTTTGAAGCTCTAAGTCACAGAACACCTCCCACATGGGACTCTGCAGGGCTGTGTAATAAACACACCAAAAAAATGTATATTCAAGTGGCCATGTCCCAAAAGCAGTCAATTCAATAACCAGATCTTAACAAGCTAACATAGGGAAGGGAATAGCAGCCTGTGTGATATCAAACTGAAAAGTGGTGTTGTAGCCTAATCAGAGAGATATCAGCTGTGTGTGGCTCAACACCCCATGCCTTAGGACACCCATAGACTCACAGCTGTGGGTGATCTGCTACATAGGTGTGAACACCGAGATAAGCAGCTACACACCTGAGCAGTCCCGTGGTGGTCAGAGGGGCTCTGCTTTGTGAAACAGCAGAGGTTCATAGCCTAGATCCATCTATGGTGGAAGCAACAGGCAAGGACTTACCAGAAGAGTCTGAAGCAGCGATACGGGACTTCTACTTTCAAGCTGCTTTTTAAAAGGCCACTCCCCGTCATTATGCAAAATACACAGTAGGGTCAGTAACAGAAAACCTCTTGTTCTGCTGTCTCAGCAGCACTATGTTTCTAAAGATGCTTCTCAATGCTTTTTCTCTCCGGGATCGTCAGTTATAATCATTTCAGTCCATCATCACCACCAAATACTGCAATAAATGGACTGAGATGACTGGGGACAGAACTTTTCAGATGCATTTCTGCAGACCAGCCAGATGATTTTCAGAGTTAATGTAACTGTTCAGCCATTCATTACCAAAGAAGTGGTTGATTTTGATGGGACCAGACTGCAGAGCCTTCTGGCAACTCTTGTTATCAGGTCAGTGTTAGTGCTTAAGGGGCTACCTATAGTGTAAACTTAGGCAGTGATCTGTGAGCTGATACACCAGGGGACAGCACTTGAATGGTATTTTGGGGGGGTGGGGGGGAAGGGGGTGTCAATAGAATACACCCAAAAAAAGATGACATAAAGGCCATTTTTTTTTGAGTTAGAAATTAGAAGCAACATAAACACAGAAATAGAATTAACTTCTGTATCTGGTCATGGTGAAAACCACAGCTCTCTGGATTTTAGTTGGTGGAATACCTTCTTTTAACATACAGGCTTAATGGGAAGTGTTTTGTCCAGCACATCTACAGTCAATGCAGGTGATTTTCAGTATTTTTTTCAAGTTCAAGTCACTGATTGACCAAACAAAATCCAATTAATTAAGTGTTATTAAACAGAAAAAAATTTAATTGAAACAAAATGTGTAGTGGATTGCTATGGGTAAGGTTCCTGTAATAAGTAATTGGTGCAGAATGAAAAAATGCCCTGTTATGATTGGTTTAACTTGAGAATGAGGTTTAGAAATGTGAATGGATTTTAACAAGTTATAGAGGTTTTCTCTCATTGTTTCTTTTGCATATTTTTTTTCTTAAAGTAATAAAATTACTTTGAATGATCTCATAAATGAAAATGTCTCCATAGATACAGACAGACTTACAACAGGGATAGAAAGAGCATGGGCTGGAAAGTAAGAGAATACATTCAGAAACTACACATGTCAAAGACCAGGTTTTACCATTTGCTTGTGGTAGTGAATTTCTTTCATGAAAGAAATGTCTCATTCAAACCCTGAATGAGAGTTAACTTAGATTATCTTGGTCCCCAGTTTCCTAGAGCAGACAATAAAACACAGCTTCTGAGAATAAAGATTCCATTAAAAAGTTGCAGTCTCTCTGAGACAAGAGGAACAAGGGTCATATAGTCTAGTGCAGTACAGAGGAAAACTAACATCTCAGATACATCTGCTGCATCATTTAAAGATGAAATGACCTTCCCAATCCAATACAATTTAATAGACCAACATGTTTCATACCACCTTTTTGAGGGGCTGGAGTCATGTGGGCTGTCACCTGCACGAAATGACTTCTATTGGAAAAATGTTTTTCAAATCATAGAATCATAGAATAGTTAGGGTTGGAAAGGACCTCAAGATGATCTAGTTCCAACCCCCCTGCCATGGGCAGGGACACCTCACACTAAACCATCCCACACAAGGCTTCATCCAAATCATAGAAACCATCTATTTAGCTACCCAGGACAGAGGAAAATATCGTAGCAGATCATGCATCCCTGAGAGAGAATCACTGAGCCAAACTTATTAATATTATAGTAGGACTTTTCACATCAGCGTGGAGGTGGAGAGATTAAAAAAGAGGAAGTATTGTTTAAATATTTTCCTTCTGGCATGTTGTTCTGCAAAGGAATAAGTCCAAGCAATGCACGCACAGCAATAGCATCCACTTACAGGACATCCACTGCTGAATGCAAAACCATCATTATTCTCAGGACTGGAATTGCACTTCCTTAGAAGTGATGAGTAAGCAGGTCACTAAAGTATCCCGTAATATGAAGCATCTAACTGGGAAATGGGCTTCGACCTGCTGTCTTCCATTTCTAAATAACTTTGGGATTTGAAAGTTCAGCCTCAAGCACACATCCATCTATGGCAGTTCAGCTGTCGCTGTTAATACAAATCAAAAGATGATGGATGGCAGAATCTGCCCAGAAGTTCCATTCCTCCTAGGGTCATTCTGTCCATAGTGACCACTTTTCCACACTAAGCACATCACTTCATTGCCTTACCTTACCAGAAGCAGGTTTTACACATAAAAGCCCATATATAGATATGTATAAAACATTAATCTACAGACTATAAAGCTTCTCTGGTCTAAAGCTTTTCACCTGGCAGATTTGTTTATGCGCATTGCGCCTCCTGACATTATTACATTTCCCACTGCCACATGAAAACAGAAAAAACCATCAGAGCATCCTTACGTTCATCCTGTACTGTGCTGCTTCTGTTTCTGCTGATGAAGCTGCACAGCCTGTATGTAGAAGAAGAGCTGGATATTTTAAAATGTATTTGTGAAAATATATGGATTGCTTTCTCACTGCATAGATTTCAGTTGCACTCGTGTGCAGCCTCTGTACACTTATTTCATGCAAACATGCTGGTAGGAAAGTTTACTGTCAGGAATGATGCAGAGATGGTCCATTTTACAAAACTATTTACAATAAACAAATTTTCTGTATCCAAGTATTCACATAAACTTGACTCCCCCAGCAAGAAAAACACAAATGTGACTGAATATACATCTAGTTGAAACAGCTCATGTTTAACTCGCAGTAGTGAACACTAGCAATAATGTTTTCCCAACCAAACCAGGGAAAATGAATTATTATTGAAGTGATTAAACAAGTAATTGCTGAATTACTATTACAGTCCACAGACAGACTTACAGGTTATTTTCAAGCAGAAAGGAAGCTGTCAAATTAAATGGGTCATTGTGTGAAATTCATCCAGCTCTGCCTTGTATATTAAATATACAGCACCATGTGTGTAATTTTATGAAAAGTCGAAAGAACAGAATCTGCAGGGGGTGATGTACTTCTCTACCAATAAACAGTGCTTCGGCAGTAGATCATCTATGCAAAGCCCTGTCCATAGAATGGTTTTTGTTTTCCTCCTGTGGTAGCTCAAGTGTGTCTGCGTATTCTCTTGACAGAAATTACATTGCGATTATTTCAATCCTTCCAGTTGACAACTGACTTGATCTCGAACATATTCACCTCCATTGGCTCAGTAACGCTGGCCTTGTTATTGATCCTCTTCTTGGCAGTTGTGGTTTCAGTCATTGCTGCCAATAAACGGGCAACTCAAGGGACCTACAGCCCCAGCCGGCAGGAGAAGGAGGGATCCCGGGTAGAGATGTGGAACATGGTGCAGCCACCGCCGATGGAAAGACTGATTTAGAAGCAAGCACTCCTCCATCCTGGAAGATGGATGAAAGTGGACAGTGTACATGTGTTAGCTATGTTAATTTTCAGTCTGGTACCAGGAATACTCATTATAAAGATTACAATGACTCTGGGCTTTCGATATTTTCTGTATTTTCATTTTAAGTTCAATAACATTAAATTTCTCATAGCATTTATGGGAACCAATGCCTTCTTATCGTGGTTTTGGACAATGCATCCAAGGACAATTTTTATTTGCACTGGAAACTCCAGCTTTGACCATCAGCAGTAGGCATTACAGACAGTAATGGTTTCTGGGATACATGTAAGTGCCTGTCTTAGATGCAACACAAATAACAGCTTCTCATTTGTGCTGTCCTTTGACTGCCTAGGAATCACTGCTGCAGAAGACAATACAGACAAATCAAGTGAGCCTGTACAATAAAGACATTGTAATTCTATTATCAAAGGTTTAGTACTAGAGCTCTGTCTTAGCATATCTACTTTCATCTGTTAATCAGGGATTAAAAGGAAGCTGTGCAAAAACTCCCCAAAATAAATGCTTCAAATTAAATTGGTTTTCTTCCCTCCAGATCTCTTATTTTACACGCTGCCCTTCCACCTTCTACTGAAAAGAATTTCAGTGCCCACAAAAGCATATATTTCTCAGAGTATAAAAGTCTGTGTCCTAAAATATTCAGTGGGCACAATTTGATCTCTTAAGGGACATGGAATCTAAACACCCTAAATGAATTCTGTGCATCCACACTATTGCTGTTTTCTTACTACAGTATTCCCTGACAGTCCATTTTAGAAAACTATTGCTTCTCACGTTGCAAATTTACACTGGCTGCCAAAAAGCATGCTCAGAAAGGTTTCCCATGGAAAATACCAGAAAAGAGGCAGAAATGGCTTACAAGTAAAACACTGACTTTGAAATAATTATGACCAGCTCGGTGCTTCTCCTGGAGCTCAGACTTCTCATATGATAATGGGCAAATAAATTTTTATGCCTCAATTTTCCTTGTTTAAAACAGGGATAATTCCATTTAACTACCTCATAAACCTCAGCAGCAAAAGGATGGCAACTGTTTGTTGAAAAAGAAACACATAAAATGTAATGGAATACCAGGAGAAGTTTGGAAGAAATCTTGTGGTGAAATAGACATTTCAAAATATTAGAGATTTAATGATCATACTTGTAGTAGGAAAAGTTGTGCCAAAAATACACCCAGGGCTCTTTGAAATGTAGAGGCAAATTTTAGCAGTAACTCATCCATTTGATTTTCACATGTAGTCAAGAAATTAAAGCATAAACATTGCTCCCACACAAACTGAACCCACAGTAAAGCAGCAGTGGAGTGGAAAGTCTATGATGGCATTTCTTTTGTGAAACGTCCCAGATATATGCATCAAACCCCAGATGGTTATTCCAGGAGTTGCATAATAGAGTTTGTACACTCAGTATTCAAGAGTTTAACTCATCTTTTTAACTGATGATCAGTTCATAAATCATTTTGAATGAACCCCTTAAGGGATTACTGAAGATCAATGTCACATTTGTTTTTGTATTAGATGATCAGCAGTAACTATGATCACAAGCACATTCTGGGTTTTTTTCAGTCTTCACCAATATCTTTTAAAACAAAGCACAACAGAAAATGTGAGTGGATGGTAGGATTCAAGCTGAGCTAAAAGAACAAAATGTAGTTACATTGAAAACGCACAACAGATTTTATTCTAGCCCAATTTACAACTTTACTACTAAAGCTTATTATCTTGAATGCAATTGTCGTTGTACAGCTGCAGTCTAAATCTGGAGAGTTCAAATGGCAACTAAGGAAACAGTGGAAAAATAAGTTACCAAAATATGATGGAGGATAAGAGATAGCAGAGATTCAAGGTAGATCTTTTCAAATCATGGTAGTGCTCAAGGCCAGGTTGGATGGGCCTTGGAGACATCGTCTAGTGGAAGGTGTCCCTGCCAGTGGCAGAGAGGGTGGAACTGGCTGATCTTTAAGGTCCCTTCTAACCCAAACCAGCCTGTGATTCTATGGCATTATGTCATTACAGATTGCATAGCTCCTAAGTGAAACTTGGTTTAGCCCAGCATCTGCCCTGTGAGACACTGCTAAGGCATAATAAAGTGTACCATAATGTTTGTTAAGTGTGGTCATTTTTAGAAAGAGAAAATATTGGAAGAAAGAAGAAATTGACTCAGTGAGTGTACGTTTTGAGGCAGCAAACACTCAGCAAATGGCACCGAAAGAAGAGAATGTGAGAATGAGAGACCACAAGAGAAGCAGGATGATTTGGCAGATTCTTAGGTTTCTTTAGTCTCACCCTAAAAAAGCTGGGAGAGACACAAAGGTGAGGCCATCTCTGCCTAGGAAGTAGCAAAGCAGGCAAAGATAGGAACCTGTGATAAGAAGAGGGAGAGCAGTAAGTGGAGAAGAGCTTTAAGGCTGCAGGCTGGGAAGAGCTTGGGGCCAGAGAGAAACAGACAGCTCTGAAAAACTGAGAATCTAGAAGAACTGGGCACAAACAGCAGAAGCAGTGTTGAACATGTAAAGCAGATGCAAAGATGCTTCCACACATCAGCTTTATGTTCTTGGATTTCTAGTCAGTGGGCTAAAAGGAGAAATAAAATTGATAGAGATCTCAGTGAATAGCAGAGATGGAGAAAGAAAACTAGAAATCAGGTCATTTCAGAAATAGCAGAACGGTTATAATAAAGAAATAGTTGAATAGTTATAATAAAGATGTAACTTTGACGTTCGCTCTTCTTTGAGTGGGAGGTTGGACTAAATGACATCAGCAGGTCCCTTCCAAACTAGGTTATATGATTCAAAGTAAAAAAGTGAGCAAGGAGGTAAAGATGGAGGCAATTTGCATGGAGAACTGCCCTGACGGAAAGTGTTATTGTTCACAGTGGAAGACAGAGCAAGAAGAAGTTGTTGATGTAACTTTCTGGATTAAATTGTGGAGACTGTGGAAAAACAATATGTAGAGAGGCAATAAAATATGCAAGAAAGTACTGTCACAAAGAATCTATAGGGCTGAGCGAGATACCCAGGAACATGTACAGAGGAAGGAAGAGGCAGAGAAGATGAAAGCCTGAAGAGTTTTCATACAGACCAAAGTGAGCTCTGGAGGAATATGCTCCTACAGAATTAAAAAGACACCCATAAAAGCACAACAAAGGGAAAATCTCACAGTGAAATATGAGTGTGGTTTGTAGAAGATAAGTCAAGGAGACAGAAGGCAGGGGAAAAACCTTTAAACTGAGATTAGAGTAAGTTGTGATTGCTGTCAGTCTCAGTGGAGAGAAAAAGATAAAACTAAGAGTGGTGAAAATTCACTCAAAAGTGAGGGAAGAAAAGGAAATGAAAGTGCATGGTACTTGAGGAAAGTGGAGGCAAAAGCTGGATCACAGCAAGGGTGAAACTGGACTTTCATAGCAATGAGGCCATAGGAAAGGGAGGGAGGACAAGGGTGAGTCAGGAAGAGAATTACCTACCAAAGCTGATCTGTGCAAGATAACTTACAGGGAGCGCATTTTATTTCAAATAGAGATTAAAATATGAAATATTAAAACTCTATGATCTCATAAGAAACAAACAAGAAAAGGCTCAAAAGGCACAAATACCAGCTCTAAATACACTGCCTGGAAAGCTGAATTAACAAGGCAACATCCAAAGAAGTCAGGGAGGCAGATGCTGCAGCTGGAAAAGCTCAATGGCAGCCTGGAGAAGCACAAAACGTCCCAAAGCTGCCACTGTATTAACATGATACAGTGACCATGAAATGCATGGTTAGGAAGACTGACCCTTCCGAGCCACATCTCACCCAGGGAACAACAGTTAAAACAAAACAGAATGCGTTATAACAAGTGTCTAATATCATCCCTGCTGAAATTTAAACCATAGATTAAGACTGATATAGCAGATGTCAAGCTATTTACTGCTTCTAAGCCCAGGGGTATTATAAAATGCAGACAGAAGCACAGACATTCAGGGAGGAGCAGTAACATCTGAGAGTTGTGGGGAGCATTTGTGCTTCTAGAAAGAATAAAATACCACTACTGGGTTCTGGTTTCTCAGAAAGCAATGATGACCTCCATTAACACAGAGGTATCTCCAGGCAGAAGACTTAAAATATCTCAAAATTACGTTTGCTTAATCAATCTCATTATTTGACTTAAAAGTTGAAAGTAAAATCATTCATTCATGCTCACTTGCAACTTATACATTAAAGAAGCAAATGCACAATACTGTCCCAAACTTTACATATTTAAACTTTCTCTTCAGGTCTAAGAGCTTTCTAGAAAGAGAAGTTCTAAGTTAGAACACATGATCTGCTCTGCACAAAATCCCTCTGAACGTATTCAGAAGCAGAGGAAGGATGAAGCAACTTACTTCCCGTTCACAGACCATTCCCTTTTCCTTTGGAAATAGGCGATGTCCAGGCTGTGAAACAGTGAGGAGCATCTTCAGAGTCCCAGGAACATTTGCACTAGGCAGCATAAAAATAGTGCAGCTGGAACTTGGCCAGCTCAAAATGATCATAGTGTATCACTGCGTTACGTGCCTTTTCCATTTCATGCAAAATTAACTGTTCCTTCTCCGTATGTACATAATGTATTAATAGCTTAGATGGTGCATTTGTATTATTATTTTGCGGTGTACAGGATCAAATGATAAATAAATAAGGATTCTATGGAGCCACATGCAACCTGTGTTTCTTTGATTTATGGGATTGTTTCACCGTGCATTTGCAAAGGAAAGTATCCCCAGACCAGAACTACGTTTTCAGCTTAAAATGTCAAATTTGCCATTTGGAATCAAGTGATCAAAAAATGTTTTCCATACTTGGAAACGAGATATATGTGCTCTGTGCTATGGTCAGGGCTGCCAGCCTCAGCACTGCAATCTTCACCATCCTCTGACTACATCCATGCCAACCTATTGTCTTGTGCCCATCACAGGTCCCAAGGTGGCATGAGCCAATACAGCTTCACTGGAGCTCAGTTTATAAAAGCTGAAAATCACACCCTCTGTTTTTTAAACTACTGTTGTCTTTCCAGCATTGTGGATGAGTGCAGGCAGAAAAATGGCAGAGCAGTCAGAATTTTTCTCTTGAAAGTCCCATTTTCACAAGGGACTTTTCTGCTCACTTCAAAAGTTTCTCTATTACTTTTCAATAAATATGAACAATCTCAGAAACCAAGAGTCCTATTGTCCTGAAGGCACCAGGTAGTTACAGCTGAAAGTGTCCCCTCAGAGGAGTTCAGCTATGCTGATGTTTGCAGTAGTGCTACAAGCCCAGCTTGCCGTGACTGCATCCCCAGGACACCTCCAGGTAAGACGGCGCTCCTTCACTTTCATGTGCCTTCTTTAAGCAATGCCCAACCCTGCTCCAATGGCCATCTTAGCAGCTGACTTCCTGAATAACACAGAGCACTGAAGAGGTAACGCTTAGAAGAAACATCTAGCAACATTAAGAAGATGCTTTGAGGCAATGGTCACCAGCTCATTCTGCTCACTTCCTGTCACTTTCCATGCTTCACATTGGCAAATCTCAGCTGGGCAGGAGAGACATTCTCACACCTCTGTCCTCTGACCCTCTTGGAAAGGGGCACCTGTGTGGTGAAGTTAAGTAGGCTGTTACAAGTTCTCTTAGCAAGAGTAGTTCATTTTCACAAATGATATAGCTAGGGCAGCATGTAAGTGAACATGACCTTTTGGGGAGAAAATATGTCCTCTGCATGTTGGCATCCAGAGCAGGGCACTTCGAGAACCTGCCAAGTAATCACAGGGTACAATTCAATCTAAATATACCGCATTGAGGAATTACTCTTATCTCCTCCTTTGATAAGAGTCAACCAGCCACTATTGCCCTATCTCATAATCCCCCTAAGGAGCTCTGTTCCAGGGACTACGGTAAGTATCATTAGTTGTTTTTAAATATCTGCCCAATTTGTTGTTTCTCAGAAATTTTAGTAAAGGTTCATGTATCCTTCAAATGCACAAATGACTGCGGAAGAATCAAGCGTGCCAACGGGACTTCTGGGGAAGTCTATTTCACTGCTTAAATTAATCACACTTCTTCAGCCTGAACCTGAAGAACACCACAAAACCCATGAAACTCATGCTTTGCCTTTATTTTAGTAACTGGATGCTGTAAAACCTTGCTCTTCCAAGCAATTAACACTGATGAGCATGATCAGACCTCGTGGGCTTTAAATAGAAAGCAAATCTCCGTTCTCTGGGAGGTGAACACCACCACCACCACCAAAGATGAGTTTCACCATGTTGTGAGGAAGCTCAATAGTTACTTGTTTCAACAAAATACAAGTATCTTTCCTTTTCAGTACAACTGAGTGATTTGAAACTTTGGTAGTGTATGACTTACAGCTGTGGTGCCGCAATAGTTTTCCTGTCACGACAGGCCATTCTCAGCAGGGAGCTCTCAGATGGGCAATCCTCTGCTTTCTGAGGTCTCCAAAACTCATGCCCATGGCCACTGAGGAAGCAAGAAAGCATCTATCCCATTCAGCCTTCTGGGCAGGTAGAATCTAAGCCAGAGTTGTCGTTGCTTGTATCTTAAGTCTGGCTAGTTATTATTGTTCAACACAACTGTCATTGCCTATATCTTAAGTCTGGCTAGTGATTATTGTTCAAACAGATACTAATTAATGATAAGCATCATCTAAATTACAGTATTAAATAAAGAACATAGTTGATGCACTGCACGAAATTGCCATAATAAATAAAGTCTCAAAACAAAAAGCTTGTCTCCAGGTAAGAGACAGCTAAGTCTTTTTCCCAAGCCAAAATCTTCCGTGCTGTTTTATTTAACACAAGCCCGAGTCTCCTGCAGGTCCCACTGCAGGACGAACTTTACACATGTAATGTCACATAACATCAGGAATCACAGATCAGAGGATTTTGGCCAAGTTCCCTTTCCTGTGCTATTTAATCACCCCTCAACTAAAGAAAACTGACACCTCTGAAAACAATTCAGAAGAAAAGCATCAGATTAGATGTTGTAAGTCAATAAAGTTGGACAGTGAGGGGCTGACAACACTAAAATTTAGCCTATTGCAAAACGTCACAGTTGAATGAATGGATGGGGTTTTCATGCCTCGCTGAAGCATGCACAGGCTTCCGACTACTGGCATGTGTCAAGATGCTGCAAACCCTTATATTTACACATTTATGAAAGATACATCTGGTGTGTATTTATTGGGAGCAGAGTAGGGTCTTGTTTAAATTGCACACGTGAATTTGATGTGGAGAGCAGGCGATACCCTATGCCTCACAGTAAAAGCATGTTTTAACCTAAACTCCTCCATCTCTAATGCATGCCATGAGGTGTGAAGACCTCTTGCAGATCAAAAAACCAGAGCATAAATTATGAATCAAGGCACAGGTGGAGTCCTGGAGGCCAAACAGAGTTCTCAGTTTTCTAAATTTAGATTCCTTCAGATTATATTTATGTGTTAAAATGTATCGAAGATTTAATATTTTAGGCAATTTGAGGAACTTTGTTATATTTTGACTTGGTTTCACAGAAGTTGCTTTAAATTTCTGCTTTTATGAGGCTGCTGTTTTGGTTTGGTTTGTTTTCCAAAATAATTCAGCAAAGCAATTACATTTACCAGAAATTCATCTAGCATTGTCAGACACAAGCAAGACAGACACGTCCAGATCATGACTTTAAATCATCTTTTTTGATTACAGAAAACCTACACAGGCCTTCCTCTGGTTTTATGCTCTCCATGGCACTGGTTAAAGCACGGCATTTTTCTCAGCTCAGTATTGTGCATGACCTTTCAGACTTCACCTGTAGATCCAGCAAAAGCGCAGTTTTCATTGGCATGTATTGTAATAACTAGTGATGGCAAAAGTGTGTGTTTCCAATTTAAACCTGCTTAGTTTCATTTGGCACCTGTGCTAAACTTTACTTAGCAGCAGAAATCCAGGAACAGTGACAGCAACGGAGGCACTGGAGGAGTGCAAGCAAACTGAGAGGGCTGATCTTAATTACATACGATCGTTTGGGCTGTGAGCCTTCTTCACCTGTATGAAGCATACAAGTAGTCACAGCATAGGCCTGCACCAGGTTAAATAACTGTTTTCTGTCCCACAGAAGAACTAATTTAATGTCTTCCATGCAGCTGGTACAAAGTATGAACAGAGTTTCAGGCGTTACCCCTAAGTAACTTCACAATCTTTAAGCAAATTAGAAAAGCGTAAGTCTGCAGGGAAGATGCGCTGGGTGTTTCCATGTATTTTTGCCCCAAGTGTAAAACAGCTTGAACAATTCAATGCTGCTTTAGCTGCTTCTAAATCATCTCCTTAGTTAGCAGGCAAATGGTGCCCAAATGATGAGCTCCATGCACCCAGTGGTCACAGGGCACCCTGCCTGCACCACAGCCAGTTCAAGACCAACTCTTTTCAGGGTGCCAACAGCACTACTGTTTGAACACCTTGGACACAGTGACCAAGATTCAAAAGAGTCACCTCAGCTCAGACCCCAGGTGACAGAGCAGACAAAAAGGCAAACCAGAACAACAGGTAGGTGAACTGCTTTTCTTCCTTGGTTTCTTGCAGCGCACCCTCGTGTTGGTGACCCTAGTTCTTTCAGAGATTTCAGTACTTCCTTGGGTGCACCACCATGTTAAGTGAGGGCTGTTTGAAGTAAATCAGCAGGTTGGCACCTTCCTTCTTAAACGTATAAAACCTCCAAGTCAGCTGAACAAGCCCAGTGCCCAATCATTTTATTTCAGAAGCATCTCTCACAGGGTCATAGATGATCCTGCTAAGTCTGACCTCCAGGGAGAGGGAAGCTGTGTCAGGCTTTTGCATGAGAAACGAGCCTAACACAGAAGATGCAGATCTCGGTTTTGGGGGTGGCCCAGCGCCGGCACAAGTGATTAAACCACCAGACCAAGAACAGATAATTCCAGGTCAAAACTGTGGGTAACAGTGACCACCTGCCAGAAAAATCCATGGCTGTGCTCTAGATCTGCATGGACCAGATTAGCCTGTGTTTGTCACTTGGTCCTGGGATGCATTTTTCTCATGCAGCCTGCCCGAGATGTAGAAATTGTTTGTCAAATTTTCTGACATCGGGGAGAAAAGAAGGGGAAAAAACCGATTACACAACGACTGGTCTGCTGACATTTAAAATGAGAAAATGATGAGCATAGAAAAAGAGGTTAAAAAAATACCTGGGCCAGCAACCCAGAGGACCAAAGACAAATCACAAAGTAGGATGCAACTAATTAGGCTGAAATGCCAACCGTGTTCAGTATTTGGTTCAAAGTATGCATGGTGTCAGGCTGCTACCGTGACCCCCAGGTTGAATATGCCAAGGGGAAATGTAGAAAAGGACTGAATCAGATAAGTTAAATACAAATATTTTAAAAATGACATTTTAATTTCTACCTCACCGTTTTTAACGTTTTCAAAATCGTTAAATAAGCGTGTCGCCTATTCTCAGAGCAGGCCAAATGTCAGATGTTTGTATGCATTATTCAGCTGAACATTTTAAGTACATAATCCTTCTCCTTGCTAAACAGGTGGTATTATATTAACAGGTTATTTTCTTAAAATGAACAGTGAATAGAAACCAGCTGATACTATAAAATGGTACATTACTGAATGTGGAACCAAGTGGTAGCGCAGGACTGAACAATGGTCTGCACGGAGGACCAGGGGAGCAGGCAACCACAACTTTCTGCTGTATCTATCTATGACTTCCAAAGCACATTTCAAGGCACTGGGACCCAGAGTCTCAGAAGTCACCTACCACAATTTAAATTAAGTCACCAATGCTAAAGCACTCTCTAAAAATCTGTGTTTCAGAAGTTTTAAGATGAGCACATCATGGCTAAAACCTGAAAGCCAAACATGGTTTTGCCTTTCAACAGTCTGAACAGAAAAGCACTCTCTGCCCATCTTCAGTGCACAGAAATCATGGAATCATGTTCCTTTTCATCAGAAGTGTCTTAAGATAAATCAAATAAAATGAATTTATACCAGGATAAAAAACCATCTCACCTTGGATAGTAGTTAAGCTATTTACAGAATTACACTTACCTGAAAAATAAACTTTGGCAGGTAAATAGGTCTTGTGTAAGCTCTACATGGCAGAGTACATTTTTACAGTGTCTCATTCTTGATGAGTGTTTTGCAGGACTTAACAATTAAAAATAGATAGCAGACCTAAAAGGAAAAGGCTTGCACCCAACTTCAGTAGGTTCTTTGTAGCCCATGTCATACTCTTCCTTCCAGCGCTGTTGGGTGTTGGGTTTTTTTCCTTGTGTTCCCAATGTTTCAATTACAATTATTTGAGGGAAAAAGTAGACCTGAAAAGAAAAAAAAATGAGTGGAGCAGTACACCAGCCGGAACCTGTCCCTGTGACTTTCAGGAGGAATATGAAATAGGCATCCACAGCCAGGAAAATATATACAGCCCATAGCATATTCCAAATGTGCTTCCAAAACTTTCCTTTTAGAACTAGTACTTGTTTATGTTTCATACAGAATTGGTAACAGGATTGACAACCTCTAGGGTTTTGAAGCTTAAGAAGCTGCAAGCATTTTTTCTGAGGAAAAGCTGCAGACTGACTTGACTTTGCTTTATCTGAATACCAGCAAACCCACAACATCACTTCAGGCATTGCTTAGCTTTGTTGTTGTTATTATTGCTTGTCACATCAAATAAAAATCTAAATCTGCGAGTTTGATAAAGTTACTTTTCATTTTGTGAACACAAGGTTAACACACAGTGAGTTCTGGAAAGAAAATTAAATACTTTCTCCATCATTCAGGTACAGCTGCATTGTGTAAAAGTGCCTTGCAAAAGCAATAGTCTCAGCTGCTTCTGAAGCACAACCAATCAAGAAGCTAATAATGAATAGGAGCTTTTACGATTTCTCCTCTGAAACAAGACGTCGCTTTGAGTTGCATTTTTCTCCCCAAATGCCATAACTCCTAATAGCTGCATCAGCTTTCATTCTTTGGGTGCTACCATGACTGGTACACCAGACTCCCATGAAACTGTTTTTCACAGACCCTTGGTATACTCATATTGACAGGAACAGAGTCCTGCTGTGCCACCTGTGTAAAATGTGCCAACTTAACTTAAACTAACTTACCTCCTCTTTTTCAATCCTTTGCCATGCTTAGGTTTGAAAGAACTTACTGAATTGAAACATCCATAGAAAGCAAGCTGCAACCATACTCTCAGAGCCCTGAGATAACAAACTAAGGAAATCAGGCAAACTTATCCTGAAAGACACGATCTTCATACTTTCTGGCTTCTTCTGCAAAAATGAAAGGCTTCTACATTTTTATAATGTCCTCCATCGGCTCATAATATGGACCTATGACAAGAAGTTCACTGCCACAGCTCTCTTTTTAATAGCTGAATAAATGTGGGCAAAATGAACTACAAGAACTACAAGATGTGCCATGCTTCATTTAGCAGAGACACCTGTGTTACCAGTGTTCAGAGCTTGTGTCATGCTGCTGGCTACAATAAGCCAGCACAAGTCTAATGGCAATCTTAAAATCACACCCTCATTGTTTTGTATGAACACAATTTGTAATTTTTTCATCAGTTGTGGACTGAGTATATCAATATCAAAACCAAGTCTCTATGGTTTGCCTGCATCAAGTACCAAAATGCTTTTAATTTAGAAGAATGAATCAGAGATCATACTGCATAGCCATTTAATATAAAATTCTAACTGAATTATAGTTACACACTTGCATAAAATGACTCAGCAAAGCAACTACAGTAAAAAGCTAAGCCATACCTGATAACGTATTTATGATGTGTTATGTTGTGTTGCATTCGGTTTACATGGCAAGGTTTTGGTAGCAGGAAGGCTACAGGTGGCTTCTGTGAGGAGTGGTTCCTGCCAGGATCTGTGGCCCCATGGAGAGAAGCCCACACTGGAGCAGGTTTGTTGCAGGACTTGTCACCCCATGGATAGGACCCACACTGCAGCAGTCTGTTCCTGAAGGACTGCACCCCATGGGAAGGATGGGGTTAGGCTGCCCAGAGAGGTGGTGGATGCACCATACCTGGAAAGGTCCAAGGCCAGGCTGGATGTGGTTCTGGGCAACCTAATCTAGTTCAAGCTGTCCCTGCTCATTGCAGGGGGGTTGAACTAGATGACCTCTGAAGGTCCCTTCCAACCCAAACTATTCTATGACCGATGCTGGAGAAGTTCATGAAGAACCGTCTCCTGTGGCTGAGATCTCATGCTGGAGCAGAGGAAGAGTGTGAGGAGTCCTCCCTGAGAAGGAAGGAGCAGCAGAGACGTGATGAACTGACCACAACCCCCATTCCCATCCCCCTGTGCTGCTTGGGGGGAGGCAGTAGACAATTTGGGAATACATTGAAGCCTGGAAAGAAGGGAGAAGTTGGGGAAAGATGTTTTAATTTCTCATAATAAATTAAACTAATTTCCCCAAGTCTGGATTTTCATATCCAGTGTTAAAAGTCCAAACCATGGTACCCATCAGTTATTATTACTGTACCTTCTGCATGCAGTTTCCCCTTAAAATCTTAATTTCTTGATCTATACAACAAGACACTATACCTTATTTTTGGTATGAACTTGAAGATCTAGAGACTAAAAAAAAAAAACAAAACTGTTTAACAAATAGGCATGAATAGTTAAGATATTTAAAAGAAGCAAAATGCCACTGGTATTATAAAGGACATTACCATTTACCTTTTGTACTATATAAAAAGTAATTAATATGAAAACACATTCAACTTTTTGCAGATTTAAGAAACTGAGATGATCATTTAATGGAGAAAAACTTCCAGTATAATACAGTACCATGGCATAATTTTAACCGTTATGCCTGATAAGCATGAAAATGCTATCCAGATCAACCCATCAAACAAGAACCTGCACCACCCAAGAGATTTTGATATTATTAAGTTTTATTTTATAGTACAGTGTTGGGCACTTTATGGTAATGTGGAGTTCACCAAAAACTTCTACTGACGCCACAAAGTTGGAAGGATAAAGTAAAAAACAAAGCATACCAAACATTACAGCTCATTTACTACATATCTAGACAGTGCACTACTGACAGTAGTCTAAGGTCTGAATTACACTTCTTGAGATGGCTTTGAACAGTAGTCCAGAGGGTGCAAAAGCATGGAGTAAATTATTAGATTTGGTTCTGGTTTTATTAACGGTCAGTAACTAACTACAATTTTAAAACTTAGGACAATGCTGGTTGTTTGGGGGTTTTATATCTCTGAAATTATTAAAGTGATCAATAAAAGCTCAAAATGTCTTGTATTTTATGCCTTTCCTGTCAGCATTAAAGGCTCACAAGGACATTATGAGGAACGGTTTCCAAAGTTCGCTAAAATGTACATAATGTTCCTTTGTTCCATGTTGAGGCATTTCTCACATCCGACACAGATCTGAAAATAACAAACACTAACTGTCAGCTGGCTAAACATGTAAGCGTTTTACATTTCTCTTCTTCCTCAAAAATGCCGAGATGTGCTTGTGTGTACGCTGCAGCAAGACTAGCTGTTCCACAGTGCTTTATTGCCTCATTCAAGTATATTAATTTAAAGAAGTTCTCAAGGGAAAACCAAAGGTTAAACCAAAATATACATCAATATACAAAGAAAATAATTTACAAAAAATTAAAAGGATACTGGTAACATTAGTAGATATTTTAAGTAATGACGTGATAATTAGGGATGTCACAGACTAAATTCTTAATACAGTCATCACCATGAATTCTCACATCATCAGTGGTACTGAAAAGCAATGCTTAAGTCCTCATCTTTTTATCAATGATGAAAAAATGGGTCAAATTATAAGCTAAACATCATAAATTTTAATATTTAACCTTACATCAACTTAACTAGGTTACAGCTTTAAGACCTAGAACTACTGGTATGTGAACATTGGTTTCAGCTAATTATTTTCATAGAATGTGACATCCATAATCATTCCAGTCATTAGAAATATATATTTGCCTCATTAGAATATATTCTTCATGTTTTTATCATACAATCATATTTCAAAGCTACATGTAATTTTACACATTATTGAAAACAAAAACATTTCAATATCTGCCTGAAAAGCAGATGTGCACTAAATTACTTTTAAACAAAGAGAAATATTGCACAAAATTCACCAAAGATTTGAAAGTCAACACATTTCCCCCCCCACATAACCAAGTAGCTCCCTTATTTTTAACAGAAACAAAATGTCAATTCACATGGAATTGTAATAAATGTCAACGTACTTGAACTCAACTTATTTTTCAAATGCTAATACTGTTACTGGACTAAATACAAATGTTAGTATTGACCTAAGTAATAGTACAAATTAGAGTACCCTTTACTAGAGTAAACCTTGGAGTAACTTCAACTGTGTCACCTTCTTCATACTCCAATCCATCAGAAAATGGCAATGGCCCTGACAACTATGCAGATGGTGGATGGCCCTCTAGACAAAGGTGGCTGTGGGACTCATCAGGCAACTATATTTAGAAGTTTAGCAGCTCCCAGGAAAGACCTATCAAGTACTTTTAATTGGCCACTGACTAAAACTGTCAAACAGACGCTACAAAGCAAATCAAGGAAGGTTTTGCACAAAACCACGTACCGTCACTTTCCCATTCCTTTTTTTCAACACCCTGAAGACCATGAATTCTAGACCAGCTGTGGTCCATGCTCTTGGAGTGATAAGGAGGACACATTCTACTCAGCCCAGACTCTGTTAAGTAAACAACACTTGGCAAAGACATACACATCTAATAGCAGCAAAGAAGTTACTGAAGCCTAGTCACATCACCATTCATACTTGTTTTGCTGGTGCACTTATTTCTACATTCATTCTCCAAAGATTTACTGCAATAACATGGGGACAGACAGTCTTCACCATCCTGAGCTTTGCAATAAGGAAGCTGCTTGCCTTGGGCATAATTTCAATAGCACATTTCTTTAGCCTGAGATTTCAGACTGTTGGGAACACACTGGCTGGAGTCTCACAGCACCTGGGCTAGAGCCTGGCACCAAGAAAGAAGATGATAATGCTCTTGGAAATAAAGACCTCCCTCTAAGACTCCCTGCAGAGTCAGGGAGGTCAGCGGCTATGGGGCTCCTTTCCACAGCACAGGGTACTAACAGTCATTATTACACAGGGGGTGCATTTGCAAAGGGGCCTTATGCTGGCACATTGATTATTGCATGAAATGTTTCCTCAATTGATTACATGCATAGAAAAAAGATTTTAGATGCTCCTAGCAATTCCATTAGACAGATGCACCAATGAAAGATTGTTCTGTAGGACTGAATATGATTGATCGTAGGTGGAGAGATAAACGCTGTTTTAAAACCCGGCTTAACTGTTCTTTTGCCTAGACTTTACATCGTTTACAAGAACACAAGGTTATAAACTAGCTTGTTCTAAACCCTGAAAAGACATCTAAAACATTTTTTTTTTGAGATCTAAACTACTCCTTTAATAGACCGGGTGGGATTTTCAAAAACACCCAGCATGTGTCTAAAACCCGGGCTGAAGTCTATGTTACAATGCCTGAGAGGGGACTTCAGCCAGTGCTGAGAGTTTCTGACGACACCACCCAAACAGCAGCAGTACTACTGAAATGCTAAATGACAATGAAGGGTTCAGTTAACAAGTTCTATGACAACTTCTACAACTACATTTTTCCTTCAGAACAAGTCCATTTTTCAGATACATGATGCCCAAATACGTGGGATGGAAGAGCCAACCCCTGCCTACTCTACACAGGCTTCCCTCTGCATGCATAGAGGGTGGGTAAGGATCACCTTGACATCCACAGTACTTTCCTTCCCTGAATATCTGCACTATTTTTAACATATTGCATCTCTAAACACATGGATGGGAAGGCTTCAACTGGGACAACATACTACCTATTCTGCATATCCCACAGGGGATTAATTCCATAGGCAATATTACTTTTGCCTACATGGCTGGGTTGGAATCACTACAACTGAGCAAGAACATGAAACGATATTGTGAAATCTGAATTTCCTTAAAGTTTCCATACCTCCTGAGGACTCGCAAGCTCTGCTTCACCACACACTACTGGAACAACCCAAGAATCCCTTCATCTTTCTACTGCCCTTGCTTTTTTCCTCCCAAACCAGATGAGTGATATGGCTCATTTCAGGCAACCACTGATGCAAAAGAAACTCGAAGATATTAAATTCAAGTCCTAGTTCAACCTCCTGTATCAGAAATTTATTGTTATGTGTAAGTAACAGATTACAAAGCTTTGTCTAATAACCTAGTATCTTCCTTAAACAGGAGAAATAGAAAGATTTTTGAGATCCTGAAGAAAAGACATGCTTCTGAAGAAGACCACAGGAGCTCTGAATGAGCAGAACTTAGTTCTCACCAGTAGCTGGTGATGAATGTTGATGTTTTTCAAAGACATTAGGAGGATTTCTACAAATAAAAAGTACACAAGTATAAAACTTGTAAAAAGTACTGGACCTGGAAATTTATCTTAATATGGTACCCAATGTGGCAATAAAAATACTGCATATGTAACCAATGAACAGTTTTATACTATCACAGGGACAGAGAACAACAGTGCTTAACCGGAAATATCAGTTTGGACTCATCTATTTGGTAACTGGCAATTCTGTTTAAATAAGGCACAAATATTAGCCTTTTTTATAAGATCAGTGATAGTAAGTGGAAAAGATTCCGTAATATTATCAAGTTAAAAATGTACCTACAGCTAAGTTCAACACAGATAGAAGACTGAGTTCTTTCTGAACCCATACAAGATTCAAATCCAAAAAGGACATACTATTTAATGAGTGTAAACATTGTATGGGCTTTATAACTAGTAAGAAAGCAGTGTGGCATTAAGCACAGTAACATTTTGATTGAAATAAAAATAGTCCTAAGTTTAATTTTATCTTTCATCTTCTGTTCACTTCTTTTCAGCCTGCATTTTAATCAAATATCACTCAGTGAATTACTATGCCTCAATTTTGAAAGATTCCACTACCAAGCTTTCACTTTTATGATCCTTATAATACCTATAAGAATATTAGCAGTCTTACATGGCTTTCATATTTTTTTCACAAAGGTGAGAACAGGACAATCTATGTGGTAACAGAAGTTCAGTGCCTAACTCTCATGTAAAGCCAGTAATATTCATTCTATCACAGAGGCACTTTTAAAAACCACTTTTTCTGGAAGCATTCCTGGACTTAAGTGTTTGATGGTTTTGCATGTTGTCATGGCCATAATTTCAATTTATTTTTATTTTTTGTTTTTCTCCTTAAGACATCAATACTGTTTATTATCTCATTTTAGATGGAACCACGGACAGAAACACCATGTCAGAAGCAGAGGAAAAGAAAAAGTGAATCTTGTCAATGAAATGCAAAGACACGAATGAAAAGGAGTGAGGAAGTGCCATAGGAACAGAAAGCTTTGTGTTGCTTAAGAAAAAGTGAATCTTGTCAACAAAATACAAAGACATGAATGAAAATGAGTGAGGAAGTGCCATAAGAACAGAAAGCTTTGTGTTGCTTGTCTTCCCTTAGACACACTTGGCAGCACTACATTTAGGGAATCCTTAGAACCAGCAAAGGAGAAGTTTAGAGCAAAGATTTTACATAATGTTTATGATACTTTTGATTTTCAATAGCAAAATACTTTGCCAAATAACATTTTTATGTTACTAAAAAATCTCACAGCCACGTTGATACACAAGAGCAAACCAGAGGATAGATAAAGACTTTGTAGTACAGAACTCTGGACACACAACCTCTAACTCTGGAATACTGAGATTCTCTAGCAATGCAGACTGCAGATGCCCTCAGGAATGTTCACACTCTAATCTGGCACAGATATTCCTGAAAGACTCTCACTTTTACAAACTTTGACCTTCATGGCACCAATTTAGAAAAAAATATTTCTGAGACTCATCCTCAATGACAAGTAATGGCCCAGCCGTTCTCATACTGGAACAAGCTTAAATGTTTACAATAACAAAGTCAAAGTCTTAATCTACTGAATCTCTTTGGTAAAGCATCAGATGCTGCCTCTGAATGATACGGATCTATCCTCCTAGGTCAGCTGCCTTTCTATAATGCAGCCAAAAAAGCCCCTTTCCATCTGTGTTAGCTAGAAGGAAAATTAATCCACAAAATCTCAGTGTGGCAACTGATATTAGACTTTGCTACAGACTACAGTTAAGATATTAAAGCATGATCTGGTCCAAATACTCACCTTATTAACATGCTCAATCAGGCCTATTCTGAGATTAAGACTAACCATTCATGCCAAAGAGAGAAAGAAAGAAAGAAAAAGTTTCTGACAAGAGTTTGGAAGAGCTGGAGAACATTCTTCTCAGGCACAGCTGATTTTATACCCCTGTGTTATTTCTGCCAACCGCATCACAAATAATCCTTCAAAGCTGACAATTCCATTCTGCTGAAATCTTCATGTCTTTACTATCTTGAGCTACTGTGCAGGACAATATATGTATGGTAACGTGGGAAAGGGGAGGAAAACTAAATAATTAAACAAAAAAAAAAAAAAAGAAAAAAAGGAAAGCTGCTCTGTACAGCAGCAAGATTTTTCAGACTTTAAAATATCCAAATATTCCTCAGGAATGCTGCCAGGAGGACAAATGCTTGTTCTAAATACAATTTACATTAAGTTCATTTATTCTTCTTCACCGAATTTAGAAAGAGATTTTTGGTTGTTCAACTTGGACAAAATGGCTAAATGCAGTCTCAAACTGATTCTGTAATTTAGCTTTTCTAGTGTTACAAGTAATTTTCAGTCATGACTCTTTAATAATTTAACTAAATATGACTTCTAAGTAACAGTAATTCATTGTACCTTCAAAAAGGCAGCTGCAATAAATGGAAACAAAATGATTTAGAAGAGGCACAGATTAGTCTTCAAACACCATTAAAATGTGGAAAATAAAAAATAACAGAAATCTATCAATTCCACTTACACTTTCCTTTCTGAAGATTTTTAGGTGAAAGTCTATCAAGGGAAACCGGATAGTATCTTTAAAGTGTCTAAGTTGTAAACAATTCAGCATTTCATGAACTTTACAGAGCAAGAAAAGCATGCGCTACCTTTCTGAAGTCTGAAGACAGGGCCACACTTTTATTTTCAAGTTCCAAGCTATAGTCACAAGAAATTCCATAATTTAAAAAAATTTCCTTTTCAGCCCCCTTCTGCTGAAGCAAATTCTTTCCATAGAAAATCGTTATTGCTGTTTTGTAGATTTGCATTTATCTTCTAAGATAGTTAAACCTCTTCTCAAAAGATTAAGGCAATTATTATTCATTACAAGTAGTAACATTTGTGCATTTCTGACAAATCAGATTGCTCGGTTTATTTCATATTTAATGGAATTAATATAGTACCTTCAAAACCTGGTTACCTGTTAGGCAATATCTTTCCTGATGCTTAGAGGAAGGAAATGCTAGGAAGCACCATACACTTGCTGTATTTTTAACACAGAGACTAACTAGTACCTGATTTAAGAGTGCATTCATATATTTAGCTCCATTTTGCAGACCTAACTACAGCCAACAAATGAACTGGGTAAACATAGAAGCAGATGTCCCAGTGGCAGAAAATGCATTCAAAGAATTCTCTTCAACCAAAGTGAATTATTTTTAGAATCAAAGACCTCTTATTCCTTTTTCATCTTTTGGTTATCATGTTATATGGAGTCCTGAGTAGTCTCCCTTCAACTTCTGATGGGAGTCAAGTTTCTCTTCTCATAGTTTTCTTACGTTTTATTTCCACTGCTAGTGCTGGATAAGCTATCCTTTGAAATATTTAAACCATAGTGAAAAGCAGAACTCAGTTTACATAATGACACCACTTCTTGAAGAAGCCCACCCTCTTCTGGAGTTTCATTTCCTTTCTTCCCCTCTTTTTCCCAGGGGACCAAAATGGATGGATGTTGAGCAAGACTTGCTGGGTGCTGATCTTCTGAGGTATTGCTTAGTGTTTCGTTCTGCTTTGCATACCTACAGGAAGAATAGCCTGGTTTGAAACTTTGTAGAGAAGTAAACTGGGCACTTGATCGTACTGGAGACAGGGATGTCATACTAGTGGTGTCCATCTTGTCAGTAATATAGGTTTTCTCACTACTTTCTTCTTCCAGCCTTGAGAGAGATTCTCTATGGCCACCAGAAAAAACTTGCTTCCTTGGTGATGGAGGGAGCTGCTTCCCATGGAGGACACTGTCATCCTGCCCAAGGTTCCACTCTGCTTGATCATTAGCACTGCTGCAGAGCAGAGTAAGGTTGCTCTCACTAGGTGCATTTGATTTGTTCTGAAAGAAAGAACATGTGTTTATAGTTAATGTCACAAGAAATGTCTCTACGTTAACACTTGAGAAAAAAAAAATACTGCAAAGGATTTTGTGTGTTCCTAAATTATGATTTGGGTTCAATGTTACAAAACAACAATCCCAGAAACAATGTAAGATCAAGTGTGCTTACACTTCCTCACCAGAAAACTATCTCTTATCCTAAGGATTGCCTTTTGTAAGAGAAAGGATTTCTGTCTCCCCTCTCCATTCAGTCTTTGCATAAGCAGTTTTGACAGTGAACAAAGACACATTTTGCTGGTTTGTACCCATAATATGAGACAGAGCTGGACTAAAACTAAAACCAGATGCCATTTCCTCTTTGCTTCAGTAATTAATTATACCAACTTTCAATATTAAATTTTTTTGGCAAAATGAACAAAAATGGGTATTTTATTAATGTGACCCCTATGCGACACTCATAATAAAAAAATTTACAAGCTTTTTAAACATTTGCATCAGAATTTGCTGTTCCAGTAACAGGTCTACTACAGGATCCCCTTCAGCAAAAAGGAATGTTGGACAGCTGATATGAGCAGGAATTCAAAACCACTAACATTTCTTTTAACTAACATCACAGGAGTGACTTGGTTTTAAAGTTGTAGGCAAGCAGTTTGTTTACACTACACATCCTATGCAGCTCTATCTAAAAAAGGATCAAGGAGCCCTCTTGGAAAGCTCTGGAGTACTACTCTAGCTGTGTTTCAGGTGCTATTACCACAACACCATATTACTATGACTAGTTTAATGATGCAAGGTGGAAATGGAAATAAATACATTCTAATCCACATTAAAAGACTAACACCAGCTCTGGGAATACCAGAGTCAACAGCTAAATATAATATTAAGTAAATTATTACATTAGTCACAGCTCTATATGCTGTTTCTGTTACAAGGGGAAAACACTGATCCAAAATGACTTGGTAAACTGAGGTGTAACCAAACTCTTGGCTGGAACGGTAGTGCAGTGGCCAGTATGGGTGCACTGTTACACAGTCCTAGGAAGACAGGTTAGCAATTCTAAGGGATATGCTACAGTGTCTACACTGCATGTTATTGATTCCACAAGTGTAGAATTCCACTATAAAGGGATCAGAATTGTTTTTCAAATGAAAGCGTAAGACTAACCGCAGTCTTGTAATCAATGTCATCCATTGACCTAAAGAAATCCAGGCTTTTTGCTCCTGAGAGCTTTCCTTGATCTGAACTGTGTGTGCTCAGCGTGTCCAAAATCTCCCCAAGCAAGTCCATTTCTCCTTGATGCTGAGGAGTTATTCCAGTTTCACCAGAATCATCACTATCATAAAAGTAAGCAGAAGCTTCTTCACTGTCTTCTGATGATAATCTGAAAACAAAAACTTTTCCATCAGCTAAGAACATAAAAGCCATTTTATTACAGACAATTCTGAAAGTAAATAGGAGAAAACATTCCAAAACTTTTGAAAGGGACCATAAACCCAGAATTTCTTTCTACTCAAGGGCTTCTTAACCACGGATATATGATATTGATGGAGATGAAGTTACCATTAGCTGGTTTTCTCATCTCCTTGCTTTTGCCCGATCACTGCAACTACTATTTCAAGTCACCCTTAATATGACTTCCCAAATCTTCAATCCAAATTTTACAGTTATTCCAAAATTAGTTAATATTTTCCCTTGACTGCACCTCATATCTAAGTCAGTGTTGCTACTCCTCTCCAGTTGACCTAGCCACATACTTTTGTGTAGTGGTGAGACTCTCACACTGCAAATCTTCTGTTGTATGACCAGATGTACTGGAGAACTGCTTATTTGCAAGGAGAACTGGTGGTTTTGTCTCTTATTTCCTCTGTCATTCATTGCAATATCTGTACCTCTGACCCCACATTATTGCAGCCTTTCCCTATCTCTATCTATCCAGAATTCTACTACAAAGGGCATCTCCATGGCTCACTGTCTTGATGATACCCTTAGAACACTTCCGTAGCTCACTCTTCCCTACTGCACCAAGGTCCTTCACAGTTTATATCCATTATTATCAAAAGTCGTCTCCTGATTTCAATCAGAGAATGCCTCAGTGCAGCCTACCTCAACTTATGATTTTCCTTTAATTCACAGAAGACATTGATAACTTGCAAGGCACAAATTCTCTTTCAGACCCTTCAGAAAACTTCCCATTGTCATGACCACAACACAAGACTTTAAGAATAGATTAGCTGAGGTCATATTGATTAGCTGAGGTCATATGCCCACCATATTGACGAATATTGTTTTGCTGCTTCTTTTGTGTATGGAGTGTTTTTACACTTCTTTTGTGTATGGAGAGTTTGTGAAGACTCAAGATTACTGCAAACTCTTCTAGACACTATAAATAATGAAAAGATACAATAGCCTGTTCCTCTTTTTCAAAGCAGATTTAATCCTAAACCATCTAGATCAAGAATCAAGCCTGGACAGCAGAAAGATGCATCACTTCAACTCAATTTTGATGAATAACATTAATTGCCCTTTCTCCCAAACATACACACACATCCAAGAGGCTTCTTACTTGCTTATTCTCTCCATTTCATCATCTTCATCCAAGGCAAAATCCTGGTTACTGAGACGCTGATTGAAACGAGTCTGGAGGATAGAAAATTAACATTATAAATTTTATTTTTTTGATTTCAGCATTATTTATTTGGAGCCTAGCTGCTACTTTACTCATTAAGACTTCCCGAGCACTTGATGAGGAAAAACACGTATTGATCAAGTCTTCTAAAGGTTGTTATAATAGGATGTGAAGTCCTCAAGCGTCACCAATTAAAGAGGAAGAGAAGCATTTTTCTTCAGAGCCTATGGAGGGCCTTATTATTTATGCAAAGCCTGGAGTGCCTTACGACTTATGCAAACCTTTGATTAGCAGAAGACTGGCTATTGGAGGAAAAGCATCACTCACTTTACTAGCTTATACAAGAAGCACTACGGTATACTATTTTCTGATAGAAATATTTGCCAAGTTTAGGTTATTGTGGCCTGCTGAGCATGAGGAAAAATTGATTTTTGAAGTAGCAAACACAAAAGAAATCAGAGGTGTCTTTACATAGCTATGTTTATGTTAAGGTGTTAAACAGAATAAGTGGTATGCCAGCTCAAAAGCTGTACACCAAGAATGCCTTTGTGCAGGATGATTCACTGTAAATTACAGTTAACTCAAAGTTAGTGTACACTCAGAGCATCCCACGGAGAGCTTTTGTAAAGTAGTGGGCTGTAAATTCACATACTACCATACTGAGTACTCACCAACCTGTTTTATCACATTATTTAGCAAGCAGAACCAGGCCAATGGTTTCTACAATACTTGGAAAAAAAGTCTCTATCTTGACCAGAACATTAAAGTCAGGTATTTTAGTCACTTGTGCTTCACAAATTGCCATCTTATGGTCCATGAATCTCTTCTACCTGTTTTGTTTCAAAAACCTGCAAGGCTAACTATACAGGCAATCAAACCACTGAAGAGATTCCGAACCTTGGAAAACCGACCATAACTTAAAGACGTATGGATAGAATTTGCGGAAAGGGAGAATAGTGTTACCTAACTTTGAAGAAAATCACACTCAAGCAAAAATAAGTGCTACTGCCCGCATCTCATCATGTAGTTCCCCAAATGCTTAAACCTGCAACAAGCGCCTGATGGGGAAGAAATATGGCTTTAATTTCAGACTACAAGGAGCTTGGAAATCTGGTATTGTGAGGATTTCAGTATGTCACATTATTACAGATGTTGTCAGTGTTCTACATGTACCAGGACCCTCTCTGTAATCCACCTTCCCCCACCCATTATTGACAAGACTGTCACAATGTTCACTCTACAAACTGAAACATGCTCTTGTTCGACAAGAGAGGATTTAATTAAATCTGCAGGTTTTGATAACTCTTTTTGTCCACAAAGAAGAAACGTATGGTTTTTATTGTGTTACATCAAGTAACAGGTGATAGAAAAGGATATAATTATTGGAGTATTAAAACTTATGAAAGAACCCAAACTAAGTGTCATACCAAGCAAAAGTTACAGGGTGGAACACAGAAACTTTTGAGTTTCTGTGTTAGATAGTTAAATATAAAAGGTTAGATATTTCTAACTCTTTCCCAGTTTTCTGTGTTCTTTGTGTCATCCCCATCAGTATTGTAATCAATCATATCACCACTTGTAACTAAAGGGACAAATGATAAGTGGTTATCTTACCGATTACAGACACAACTAGTCACTGCTTCAGTTTAAAAGTTGCTGCTTTAAGTATTTATCTTCACTGGGACAATTAAAATACTCCATTTCTACCACTCTGGTAATTCACTACTTCCCCAAGAAAATTCTGACTCAATATCCATTGTAAAAAAAAAAAATTCATTGTAAAAAACATCAACATTCATTGTAATTAAAGCTTTAATCCCGGGACTGATTGTTGGAAGACAAAACCCTGTCTATGTCTCACTTTCTTGGAATTTGCATCAGAATTAGCTGCTGCCATCACATTTACTTCTACTAAAACAAACACAAGATTCTGAAAGAAAGAAGGTTCTTTGAAAATGTTGAGAAATTTCAGAAAACAAAACCAAACTGGCACTTGTTCATCTGTAGATGGCTTAACTCTGCCAACAGAATAAATCCCACAAGGTAACCTTATTTGTCAAAATAATAAATAATGTTTCAAAGAGCAGAGATACCAAGTTTCAAAAAATTAAATGAAAACAAGAAATAATTAAAGAAATAAAAGAGGAAAGGTTGTGTCTTTGAGAAACAGGAACTGAATAAAATTAATTAGAATCTGCAAACATCACAGGCACAGCAGTGGCCCCTCAGAACATCTACAAACAGTATTATGCAAGTGTGTTAGTGAAAGCAAGAACAGCATCATAGAAAGGAGCCCAGGAAAGCATGCGTTGATAAACAAAACAATACCTTCCAGATCCTGATGGTCAGACTTTCTCTTTGAAAAAACATTTTTGTTACCAATTTAAATGCTTAGGGGTACAAAATTGTCCAGGAAAACTTCCAAGAACAAATAAAATGGGATTTACATAGAAAGAAAAAGCAAAAGCAAAAGGGGGAGGAAAGGAAAATATGTGGCTGTAAATAACAACATTCTCCAGAGTTTACAGCTCTGTGAGTTAGCCATGGAGACAACAAGCAACACATGTTTTTAAATAGGTGACTTTCCTCCAGGAGCTGTAATAAAAATGACTGCAAGGGAGGGGGATGTCCAGACTTACTTTGCAAAGAAAGAAAATGAAAGAAAGAAACTCTTAATAAATTCCAAAAGGAGAACATAAATCTTTTTCAATGCTCCACTAGGCAAAGTGACATAGTATGTGCACCTGCAAAAGCTGTCAAACTCATTTAAGAAGTCCTTCCGTTACTGACGTACCCTGCTGTTTGCAGTTATTTAAGCTTTTAATTTCTGTCTTTTCTGCATTTTGAAGTGTGTAACCTTTTTTATACCTTTTTATAAAAAAAGGACAGACTTCTGTTTCCTTCCTGATCGGTATTCTAATAGCAACCAGACCATTTAAATTTATTACTGCAAGAAATGATATGGCAACACTCCTTTCTTGCTGCTCCAGAACTTTATAAAGACTTAATAGACTGCTGTCATGGTTTTTTCTATAAAATCAAGCAACAAAATTCTTTAAAGTACTCAATTAGTTTGCTTCTTCCAACTAGTTTTGCTTACATAATAAATGTATTATTCAATGTATCTATACAGAAACACCAACAGAGATTCAACTACTGCTGTATCAAAATTTACTCATCTTCAGGCACACTGCACTGCAAGAGCCCATCTCTTGCTTTGCTAAGAATATGAAAAGAGTTCAACATACATAAACAAGCATAAAGACAAATGCATGTTCGCCACAAGCCACTGTTGAACCATCAAGCCTGTACATAAAGTACTGCAAAGATCAACTGCAGCTGACATGAGGCTACATATTCTTATTGTATACATCGTATACCTCCTCTTTGGTTTCTGCTCCACTTTGAAAATCTCATTCTGTAAATGTTCTGCTAACATTTGCTAGTTGTGATAAATGCTGATCAGTGAAACTAGCAAAAGAAGGTATAAATATGGGTGGAAACAAAAAGTGAGAAAACTGTTCTCTTCTGCTTGCTGGTAGCCTCATAAAATGTACTACTTTGAAACAAAAATGTAGACAAAATACGCGTATGCTAAAGGATTTAAATGTAAGGTGGTTACATTCTTGATTGGGCATGAAAGTCAATCTTTAAAATGTCAACTTTTTATTTAATGCTAGACCTTTCAGAAGCACAGCTTTCTTGAATGAGTGCTTATTGATCGATACTGAGGCAGGAAGTTTAACAAGGCTGCTGTTATTAATTGTCCTCAAAGTGAGAAACAAATAATCTTTTGATAAATGGCAGCACACACATAATTTCACATTTACTGGCTACTCAATACATCAACACGTATAAAGTTTCAAGAAAAGAAAAATATCTACTATGGCTTACATCTGTGAAGTACTATTTCCTCTTTCTTAAAAATTTAAACATTATTTATTCAGTATAAGAATGCAAAATAAATACTAATCTACTGTTACTTACGATTCAGTATTTTATTTTACCTATCATTCTCTACAACCCAATCACAGACATAATTATGGCTTCACCTCCAGTAGGGAAGCAAAAGATCTTTCAATCAAACTTTATAGTTAAACACAACCCATTGCCTTCCTTTCTAGTTAAAGGCCTAAAGCAATGGATAATGAAATCACAGCATAATGAAATCAAAGGAAAGTATTTCATGTTACACTCCACTAAGTGTAAGCGCTGAGACTGATGGTATAATAAGGAAAGAAGAGATATGGAAAAGTAGCAGTTTCTAAACTTTCTCTTCTTTAATGCCCTTCTTTTTCTGGCACGTGATACAAAGAAACGTAAGTTTAAGTAGTGCCAGGGATACCAATTAGCTATGTGAACACCAGACCAGGATAGATGCAAGCAATAATTCTAGATTAATTTCTAGAAGAAATCCCTTCAAAGAAATTACTTGTGTGGTTTGAATCACAGAAAGTAACACAAATGATGCCTCACAAAAATAACGCTCTGGCAGAAAACTCATCCTGGGTATAAATGAAATAGATATATAGGGTGCCATATTTGCCATTATTATTATTATTATTATTATTACAACTACAACAACACAGGACTAATGGATAATTTAAGAACTATTATGTTAAATAAAAAAAAAACCTTCATCCTTCCTAGGACAGAAACATTCTCTGCTTTAACAGAATCAGACATATAGATGATGTATTTGAAAGAACACGAAGTGGTTGGAAGCATCCACAGCTGAATGACATGAGACGAGTGCCATCAATTCTGAGAACCTGTTAATTAAAATGATAGGGAAACAGAAAACAAGTAGGCCCCCAGTGATAGAAAGAAATCCTCTTCTGTGACAACAAAGAGCCTGCAAGAGCAGGTAATCCAGACAACCAGAAATGTGTAGGAAAGAGTACGGACACAGTACTCTGAAATGAGAAGTAAGCTGTACTGCAACAGAGAGCTCCACTGACTTTTATAATGTTAAAGGAAACATTAATGTCCATGCCAAGGTGGGATTTTCTGTAAGGAAGGATGACAGATTTTTGAGATACTCAGTCATGGATAGCATATTATTATTTACATTCTAAATTACTCTGGTGAAAAATTAACAAATTCCAAGCCTCCTACCTTTTACGTGTCCTATAGACCTGAACACAGACAATATCAGAGAATTTTGCAACACTGCTTTTGATTTTTAAGGACTAATTATGCTTCTGGAAATATTTTTTCAGAAATTGTTACATTTTTCTCCAAAACCCAAACAAACTTCCATTTTCTAAGAAGAATTACAAACTGTTTTCCCTTAGGAAGCCTGCACCATCTCCTGGCCCTCTAAATCAGATCAAGGCCCCATGCTACCCACAGTCAGGTATCACCTCCAAATAGCCAGATCTCGCTCATTCTCAGGGGCACAGAGGCTATTCTTAGCAAAAAGGCCATTTTAAGCTGACACACTGTGGCACCATGCCACACATCATTCTAGCTTCAGAGAATGCATGAGCCCAAGGCAGCCTGGCTTCACTTTAATTGGCAACAAGCACAAGTGTTAGTCTTTTAAAACAGGATGAAGAGATTTTCAGTACCATTTGCAACAACTGAAGTGAGCAGCTTTTACTAAACAAGTATTCTCTATGGAATTTTTTTGTGGATGATTTTAAGAATCAGATTCATCAGGCAGAACGTCCAGTTACAATAACTAAGAAAAATACCACTTATTTTCCCTTTCTGATGGTTATCAGTGCTTTAAGTTTATTCAATGATTAGAGGGAAGGGAAATCACAGAATGAAGAGTTGAGGGGGTCACAGTGGAGAGAGAAACAAGAACATAAGGGGGATTGTGTGTCAGAAAAGTAAAACTACTCCATGTCTGTATGCACAAAGGCAGAAAAAATACTGTTTGCATAACAGCAAAGTCAAGAGACATGGAAGTAACTCAGGTGCACAGTGTGTAACTTCAGTGAACTGAACAACTGTAAACCCAGTTCATCTGCCTGGAACATGCTACCTGTTTGATACAATTCTTAAAAAGGTAAAACAGAGAGTGCTGGTTAAATTGATCTTTTGATTCAAATGTGTGCTGTATCCTTGGATTAGAACTATCACATGTCAAATCACTGCTAGAAGTATTGTTTGCAGATCACGTGTGACTTTTTCCAAACAAAAATTTACCAAAACCACTGGAGTTAAAATGTATGATGTGGACGTATCCTAAATATAAAAAGCATATACCTCCAGACTTCAAGATTCTCTATACAGGGCTAAGGAACTTGGCTGGCACTCAGATTTGGATGCTATTCACTAATTTCACATATTTTAGGGCCTAAATTACACAATGAACAGCAGGAAAGATGCATCATCAGAATGCAGTCTAGATTCTAGGTGGGCTGAGCACCCTTTGGTCATGACCCTCTCTCTCCACTTACGGCAGAAAGAGCCTGAAGTAGCACTGCTGCTAACTTCAGCATTTCAGTACCATCTAAAATTGGGTTGAATCTGGTCTTTCACATTCAGAGACACCAAGATCCCTGAAGTAATGGCTTTCCCTGCTCTTCTACTTCTCCCTCCTTTTGCCTCCATCAAAACTTTATTCTTTAATTAAATGTCTTTAACTTTCAAGCCAGAAGGCAAAGGCAACATGGAAGCTGAGATACAGGTCCCAGTCACTTGCTTATGTTTCTTCTGGCTCCCTGCTTTGGCTAGGTGGAGTCAAAACACAACCCATGGAAGATAGAAGATACACAGCAAATTAAAGCAGAGCATACCACTGTTATCTTAGATGTCAATAAATTCTCCTGTTAAAAAAATTAATACAGTTATTTCAATGAACTAAGGACAGAAAGGTTCACCCAGTTTTGAAGATGCTTTGTGAAACAGCTTTTTTTTTTCATATCCTTAGAACAAAGAAACCTTGGTAGGTTACCCTCAGAAAGGCTGCCTTTCTATTTGTTAGGAACTAAAACAGGTGACAGTAATAGCCAGAAATAGCATCTGGAAACTTTTTGCTTGTCTAAATGTCTCTCTCAGCAGGATAAGTAAGAGGTAGATGACTTTGTCCTGAATATCCAAGCATTCCATGAAATGCCCAAAGGGTAACAAAAAATTCCAGAGTGATTTCCTGACCAGCACCCTATCATGCTTTTTTTGTTTGTTTGTTTAATTGGTGTCATTTTAATTAGTGGAGAGTTTTCTCAAGTGTTGCCTACTGCAAAACTCAAAGAAGAGGCAGCCACAAGGTTTACATTAGTTTATGGGTGCAGAACAAACAGAAGTCTTCTGCAGAGACTTGCAACAGTCCCTCACTTAAAACCGTGGTGAGAAGAGATCAGGCAGAGAAGAGGCGAGCTCACCTAAAAGCACACTGAATTAAAACA
Organism: Lathamus discolor; assembly: GCF_037157495.1. NCBI lineage: Eukaryota > Metazoa > Chordata > Aves > Psittaciformes > Psittacidae > Lathamus > Lathamus discolor. Next base: position 55,095,481 of record NC_088886.1, on the reverse strand, counting down.
AATTAAACAAGCTTTACAAACTTACACTGCATCTTTTTTCTTTAATTGTGTTCACTAAATTCAAATCAGTCACTATCACTGTTTAGAGGCTGTATCTACTATTGAGGGCGGAGGGAGAAGGTTTGAGCCATCTTGTAATTATACCTCTCCTTAGAAGCACATATTCCTGAAGACAGTATTATGCATACTACCTGAAAACATCTAAACGTTTAATTTAAAGTGCACAAAATCCAGATAATCTTTCTACTAAAAAAGGAAAAAAAAAAAAAAAAAAAAGGAAGTACTGCTTAATTTCTCAGAGGGGTTCTGTTGAAAAAAGCAAGGTTTACACAAGGCAAAGGATGCATGTGTGCCCGTACTACTTTGGAAAGGTACCAGAGCCACGAGAGGGCACTCTCGTAATCTACAATTTGAATTTTTCCTGCCTAGCTTTTTCATTTTTAATTAAAAGGCAGTCTGACTGTTTCGCGGAATGAAGAGATCTTACTTGACACAGCAAGACAAAAGATTTTTCTCCAAATTAAAGGAAGCTAATGTAATCTACGATATTTTCAAATTATAACACGTTATCTAAAGAAACAGAATTTACTCATAAACCAAAGCTTACTTCAAACCTACATTTTAAAGAAAGAAAACAGGATTCATATTAAAAACTACCTCTTGCTGTTTATGACATCTGTCAATTTGTAATATTTTAGTCAGCGAGAGTACCTCCAGCTATATAACCAGTATTATCTGTGGATGTTAGGCATAGATGTGATCTTAAGCACATCATCTGAATTCGAATACAGGTAAATGCCCCTAATCAGAGTTTTTATGTTTCTCAAGGTATTATGGAGCTGTCTGGGGGGTTGGGTTTTTTTTGTTTGGTTGTTTGGTTGGTTTGTTTATTTTGTGGGTTTTTTTGTTACAGGGGTTCCAGTCACAGAATATGTATATTTAACACTGCAGTATCACAAGAATTCCCTCTCCTCTCATCTTCCCAGGAAAAAAGTGTCTTCAGAATAACCCACTCTCGCCACTTTTATCCAGCTTAGGAGGGTAATCAGTTACTGGACGCCTTCTGTAGCTAATTATTATGTCATTCATTTTACTGGCCATTGCAGTGGTATTGATAAATCAGGCACTCCTGAAGGTAAGGTTATTCTGAACACATCCTCCTGCCTGACACTTGCTATCTTTGTTGAACAGAAGCCAAGTATACCTGCCGCCAGCTGAATTATATTTCGTTACTAGGATACATTTCAGTAAAAGTTTAAGAGCTGCATTTGCACTAAGCTTTCAAAACCAGACTAAATATGCTAATTCTCTTCAGTTTGAAAATATCAAGAAAAAAGTTTAGTCTAACTTGGCTTTTATTTGCTTATGCAAAAGTGCTTCTGAAACATTCTTAGGCACTGTATTTAGATCCTGCTAGTCATGGGAAGTAGCTCACTTGTTTTCTTCTATATACAAACATTCAAAGCACTGCTGACACATAGGGATTCCTGGTAAGTCCACACTTCAAAACCAAACCCTGTTTCCATTACAGCTGCAAGGTAGTGCATGCCTAAAGGTACAGGTATTACATATATTTCCTTAGAGACAAGGTGGCATTGCTATCTTACTAATTATAAACTGAACTGGTAGTTCTTATTAGGTATTCTGCAAATCTTCGAGAATGTTTCATTACCCATTGAATACATTAGGACTATTGACATCCTGAAATTCTCCATTTTTTATAAGCTACCCTATCATCTGATATAACAGTAAAATCACACAGATCATATACGTGAAGTCAAACAGATCTTCCTGGAATTCTATCCAGACCTATAATAAACATGCTTACTTTTTAATAATACATTAAATTGGAATAATTTTATAGAGTCCTCACTACATCTAGGCCCCTGTCTACCAAGAAATCTGCATCACCTGGGAGCTTATAATGAAACAGAATTAAAATAGATTAGGCAAAAACTGAACGTGCGGTAGCCTAATGCGTGCACTGATGTACCCTCCTCATCAATAGTTAAATGAAGTCAGTTATATCGTTGGCAAGATACCACAAGAAGAGCTGAAGCAATCTCATTCTTGCATTAATTTTCATTTAAAAAATTTTAGCTGCTAATTCCTTGTATCTTCTACATACCTAATTAATGTAGGAGAGATGTATTATTAGATCTAGGCATGAAACAGTTAACAGCAGTGCACATGCCAAGGTTTTAATAAGGCTTAACAATAAAAAGCTTCAGTCCTCCACTTTCACTAGATTTTGTGTTGTGGTTTTCCCTTGCTTAGGGCAATCCATCTGTTAATGTTGACTTGCAATACAGTTAAGCTCGTACCCGTATAAAAAGCCTAGAACAGCTAACCTAAGCAAGAGTAAGCTCAAATGAATATTACAGAGATAGAACAATTCATCTTAGGCAAAGATTAATTGTGTGTGCGCACACGCGGAGACACACAGGCACGTATGATGGCACTCCTGTTATTTCTTTTCTTTAGGAAAGACTTTCAAAATGAAAATGATAGGAGGGCTAGCTGATCGCTACAGTCTGCAGTAACACAACTATTTACCCTCTGATTAGGCCCTGACAGCTATTTTACATGCTATAAACTGTTCTGATTTACTGTTAATTTTTTCAAAGTCTATTGCCAATCTGGAGAAAAAAAAAATACAATAAACCCACTATGACAGCAGTGATAAAGCTTAGTAAATATTCATTGTAAAAATGGCTCTGCACTGTGACCAGTGCTGGTATTCTCCCTGGGCCAAACTGGCCTTGTTTTCAATAAAACCAGAGAAGTATCCTTTCCCTTGAGCCCTGTTAGGCTGAGGCTGCAGTTGGAACTGTCATCTTCACACAAAAGCAAAGGGGTTGGGTTTTACAAACGCAAAGCCTAATTGGGAGATCTTCATGGCTGTACCCTTGACATTTATTAAGGCCTCATCAACAAAACAGGAAATAACCGTACTAATTAGCAGACCCACAAATAAACTGCTATTTGTTAGAGTAAAAGCAGATTCACTTCCTATTGTAAAAGGAACATCCTCCCAGACCCCAAAATCCTATTATAAATCAATTATTAAAATAATCTTTTACAGTGAAGTAAAATTTCACACCACACAATGTTTTGAAGTAAATGTTTTACTGCATCTCGGTAACTATTAGTATTTATGGTTGTTTCTAAGAAGTAGAGAATGAAAAGCTTAAAGCCTGCATATAACATGAGAAAATATTATATCGAATTCTTTATATTTACAAGTTTCTAAATGTTTCTGTATGGAAGAGAATAGTAATAACGTGCAGAGGTGGCCCTTATTAGAAAGCAAGATGACCATTAAAACCAACCTCTTTCGTTTGTTTTTGTTTACATTTTGGGGCAAATTCAAATACACTGATACTGCAATTTACTACCTCATCCTTACCTTAAATAGACATCAAAATACACAAACTGCACATTAGCACTATCCTTATACTGCTATAGACACTCATGGGCACCATTATTAGAAATCTAGGTGGAGAGGTTCATTTGCAGGATAAAGAGTTACAGAAAAAAGGATTAAACCTGACAACAGCAGCCACCTGTGAAATTCACTTCTAAATGGTAGATTCAGTACTAGAGCAGTCTCTCTCATACACATGCACTTGTGAATTAAAATATATATTTTTATTTGGATGTCAAATTTAATATCACCACTTATTTGTAAATAACTTATATTTATGTTATCCTATTCAAATACTTAACACGAACAGAAAAATAAACAGTAGCAATAGTAGACTTTCTTTTTAGAAACATTTTGGTTTCTTTGCTTTTGGGAAGGAGGAAAAAGTGGGAATAGCATGAGTGAGAGGTGAAGGTGACTATGTGAGAGCAGATTTCTTGGGCAGTGATCACCATTTGCTCCTTCCTTCTCAGTGGGCTCATATGACATTTGGGACAAGAGCTGGGGAGAACACAGAGGACCTTCAGCAGGACAAAATTGCAGGGCTATTAGTTACAAGCTTTGTTAGTAAATAAGCCCTACATATGTATACAAGCACATAAACACACATGTGTATATGTATATATGAAAACAAAATTATGGACTGATATGCACTCCTTCTGCCTTGCTTTCAAAACTAAAAGATGACTGGTAGAAACAGCAACAATGACATTAAAGGATTTAGCCGCATATAGCTGTATGAACACAAAAGCATACAGAAGTTAAATTGTTCTGTCCAAATGCAGGTCTTCAAAAGAAATGTTTAATTGTACCAAGGTAAATTGTATTTGTTCACATCCCTGGACTCCTGTACCTAACAGTATGCAGCACTACCATACCAGTAAATTATTGCAGATTTCGTTAATAAAAGCAGACTCTAAAAATTCACTGACTACAAGGGTACGTTTGTGTTACATATTTACACAGATACATACAATTGTAAATTAACCTACACTAATCTGTGAATGTTGGGTTAGAATTCATTAAAAGCCTTTTAGTATATCACACAATCAGATTATTTGGGTGGGGGAAAGTTGCTATGTATTAAGAAGACAATTACATATTGGTAACAAATATTTGAAGAACTATTCATGTTAGTAACATTAGAGCTCTGTACTCATACATTTAGATTTGTGTATCTTCTCTTCTGATACTCAGTGAAGAAAATCTACTGTACACAAATTCTCAAAAGAATTCTAGCACCACAGCTCCCGGACATAAAAGTATGGACATAAAAGTATACTGAGGGCACACAGTTTAAATCACAAAAACGCGTACAAAGTGAAACCTACCTAAATAATCAAAGCAGAAAGTCTAGTCTTTGTATTATAGATAAGCCTACTAAAAATAATGACCTAATACTAATTTTAACATAATTTGGCAATAATCTGCAACAATACTGTGTTAAATTTTCACACTTGTTATGGATAAAAACTGATTAAAAATCAAATTGAGTAAATAGACAATTCAGATTTTTATCATTGCAATATCTCAAGTATAAAACAAAATGTTGTTAGATCTGCTGGACTGAATTTCTATACTTAATTCCCATATGAGGAAGACACATGCATTAAAAATCCACATATAAACATTAATTATATGTATTAAAAACATGCAATAACAATATAAAATATACACCCACACATTAAAACATGTACATATGCAGGCATTTATTCCCAGAAAAATGTGTTACAAAAAAATATTTTCTGAAATAAAACTGTCAACATGAATCCAAAGACATGAAAACACTTGCCAAAGTTGAGATGCTACACCTGTTACTTCAAATCAAGACTAGAAAGGTTCACAGAACGAAAGGACAAGAGATTGGCACCGAAATATCTAGCTGATTTATTAATAAAGTAATATAACTATCTAAGTAAGGATAAAGGCCATATGACTGCTAAATCAATTTATTATAAATACAAAATGAATGTGCCCCACTATAAGAAACAAAAAAGGATAGCATGACACAGATCTATGAACAGACCAGAATGTATTTTCTGTGACAAGCCTTTATCAAAAACAGCATTTAAGAATTAAATCTCTCACATATCTCCCGCGTTTTCCCCTCTCAACAGGGATAAAATACGAACAGCATTTTTCCTCCATTCAGCAGTATAGGAGTATTTCTATAAAGTCTGTTAATCACTAACCAAGCACAGACAGTAAAATAACCTTAAACAGATTCACTGATGAATTACTATTAAGTGGCAAAAATCTTCCTCATATCTATGTGGATAAGAACAGGAGTTTCAGGTGCCTTACCTGTGCCAGTCTTCGTTTTTCAGAGTTTGCTCTTTTCTCACAATGCAATGTGTAGACAGGAGCAGTCCGTACCGCACCAGCACCGCAAGTTCCATACTCTTCCTCACTCTCCTACGCAACAAAACAGCTTTAAATTCCTTTATTTATAATCATTATCTGCAAAGTACCCTCCATATTATGCATGCAGAATGCATCCAAAATTATCTTGCCACAATCTATTACTGTCAAGAAAATACCATCTGTAGTAAGAAAATCAAATTTAGCCTTCCAAAAGGCTGAATTATCAACATTGTCATTTAAAAGATGAATTGTTCAAATGTCTAGGAAATATTTTTGAAAGTTTTCTTAAAATAGCATAAGATATATCTAAAACCCAGATCATTCTCCCTACAGAAAAATCTCATGTGGAAACAAAATTTTCAATAGGAAAAGCAGCTGCAAAATGCCTAAAAAACATCCTTTCTGATATTTTTGCAAGGCTGCTTTTGAAAAAATGAAATTATTCCTTTGTTTTTAAACACTGCCATTGCTCACCTATCTTATGGAACCAAAAAGAACAACTACACTTTCTCAAATACACTGTACTGTAAGATGCTCCCCTCTCAAATTCTCAGCTTGAAGCAAAGGCTTCGATTGTGATATCAAAGCAATCAACTTTATGAAAACATACATCCTGTTAATGTATCTTTGAAGACCTCTGTTGTTCCATGATAAAATATGCAAACAATAAAGAGATTATTCAGTGGATGCATAGAATGACAGATAGTTGCCAGAGGGCTCGTTATGAAAAATGTATTGTTGAACAAAGGGCTAAGCATATTTCAAAAGTCATTAAAAACACAAATCTCATGTGATTTGTAAAGTATAAGCTTCAAACTGATACAGGAATCAGTGTGCGAAAGTAAAAAGTGTACTACCTACCTTGTGTTTTAACTTACTCTTCACTTCTTTTATTCCTTGCCTTGCCTGATATTTTGCCTAGAAAAATAAAAGGACTTAAGTAGCTCTGCAAAATGCTGGCTGTAGTCATGGAACATGTTTCATGATGCCATACTAATTTTACCTTTTTTTTAAACAATACCTGGTTATACAAAGAAGGGCAATAACCTTCATCACAAATTTCATACATGTATTGTCAGTATATTTTTTGTGTTTATGCCTTGCCTGTATATTAAGGATTTTTTTCTAGTACATGCACCCCAATGCTGTAAAAACACACACACTCAAAAATTCTCCAGTATTACTAAAGTCAGGCTAAAAATGGTCATGTACTCCTTTATTTGAAATTGTCCTTTAAATTTAAAGGGGTATTTAGCAGTAAGGCATGCTGGAAAACTGTTAAGATTTTTAAGACAGTTACAGTGTTCCAGTCTGGCAACTTGCAGGGCAACATCAATCTTAAGAGAAATGATTTCTTATGCAGATGGAGATTTTGCCCAGTGTTGCTGAACAGTGTAGTGCTGCTACTTATGGGAGAATTCTGTGTGTATTAAAATAGGCAGCCAAGGATCACTGTTGCATAGAAAACAGCCAAGAATAAAGAAATGAATTATCAATGCAGATTATTGTGTACTTGCATTTAAAAACACTGAAAAAAAAAAAAAAAAGAGAGAAGGGGTAGGAAAAAAAAAAACGGTGGGTGGGGTGGGGCGGGGCAAAGCACCAAAACCCCCAACCCTAACAGAAGAAAAAGGTACCTTTGTTATGTGAATACAGGAAAAAACTACTAAAGTCTTCAAGGTTGTCTTGAAAATATGACTTTAAAAAATATATTTAAGGGCATAAATATGTGGAAGCCACCTATTTTTTCTGTGTGTTTCTACACACAGAATTTCAGAAAATCATTTTCTTGAATCAAGAGGTCAGAGAGTCTTTTTGATCCTTAAATCATACATCTATAAGCTCAATAACAGCACAATGGGGTGCCATGTAGCAGATGCTAACCTGAGAGACACTTTAAACTTTCTACATCATGCTCACAGCATTTGGATGAATTTTGGAGTGCTTTGCTCTAACTGAGGAATGGTACCAAGCACATTACTCAAGGCTATTAATCAGCTATCTAGCAATTAAGAAATGCCTATTTCATTTCTCTAGTAGAAGGCACCATAAAGGGCAACAGCATAAGAACCTAAATGGAGTATAAATTTGAATACCTTATACACATAGATCCTTACAAAAACTACCAATGTTTCCAGGCATACACAGAAGTTCACTCTGAAGAACCTTTATTATTAAGGATGTAATTATCAAAATTGAAGGCTGGGAGAAGACCATACAACTATAGTCTAAGCTAGTATAAATTGAAAAAGAGTAATTTGCAGATAACCTGTTAATAAACCATTTTTTAAATTATAAATGGATCCATGAATATGAAGCATATTTATTTACCTGTTTTTCTCCATGACTACTGTTTTTTCAACTGATGTAAAATTAAAAATTCAGTTTGAAAACTTTACTTAAAATACACTTACTCAGATTGATGTACTGATTTATTCAGGACTACTTATTATGCATCCAACCAGTGAAACGTTTTGAAAAGCAAAAAGGAAGCCAAAAGTCTTTTCCCATATACTAAAAATGCAACCTTAAAATACTTCCCACTTCATTTGACACTATTGCCGTTTTCCTGTACTGCATAGTACAGTATAATGTCACATGCTTTATTGGTTAGACAGTCCTTGAAAACAAGATCTTTTAAGCTCAAAAAGTATAAGCATTAAATCCAGCTAAAAATGAGTATGCTAGTATCATCTTTAAAAGAGAGATGATAGAAGAGACTTGCTGCACATATTACTGATGCTTTACCACATCTTCTCAATAGTGCAGTACTTAGTGCCAAAGTGAAATTGCATCTGTGTAAGCCAGGACGCCATTTGACAAGCACGAACTATATGTCTTCTGAGCAGAGATCTCTACATTACGTTAACTCTATAGACTATGTAACTATATACGATAACACTATATTTATATTACATATAAATGTAATATTTGCAAAATGTTTTACACTCACTTCAATGCTGCCTGTGCTGTGTTATAGGACTTCAGTGTAAATGAGAATTTCTATTTTCAGAGTCCATTTTTCAATCATGTTGTCACTAGGTTAGGAAGAATTTACAGCTGTGTATCAAACATCTAAATGATATTCAAATAAGCTTCTAGCATATATTATAATAAAAAAAAAAAACCAGCACACTGATGCTTTGAAAATCTCTGTGGTTACATACAATCTATTTGGGAGACTGAATCAACTCTAAATCCTAGTGCTGTATGAGAAAATAAATGAAGCTAAAACTTTCTACAGGGTGAAGTGTTTTTCTGCAATACATTTATAAAATGCTAAGTTTTTTAACTATTCAGGAAGAATGAGAGGTTGTAGAAATTTGCAGTATTTTTATGTATTATTTATATGAAGTAAAAGATCTTACGAATTTATATGCTGTTTTCACAGCCGGAGTGGCTTTGGTCATTGCTGTGTTGATCAGTGCACCGCCTTTCTGAAAGACACAAAAGATGTATTTCAGTAACATTTCAACATAAGTCAACCTTAAGACAACAGCAGGGAAAAATAAACAATGTACTTTAAAGAAATAACCATCTTCTTTTTAAATCAGTAAGAATAACCACAGCTGTGTTTGCTCCCCAACCTGCTGTCTGCAGCTACACAAGGGTTACAGTACATCATTATCATAGCTGACACATTTATCAATGCATTCTAACAGAATGATGTATTTTCATTCTTCATTCATTGCAACTATTTCAAAATCAATTCAGAAGTTACGGCTATTTTTCATGCTTTCCTACCATATTTATTACGCAACTTAAAAATACTTTGACCTGACAAAAAGAACTCTCTCATTTAATCACACAAGAATTCTCTTACTCTAAAATAATATATTTTAGTAATCCTGTAGAATAACAAGGTTATACCAAGGGTCTTCTGCTAGCCAAACTGCACAAATCCATTTCAACAAAACTGCTGTTTACTAGAAGTGATAAACTTAGCATCAAATTCTGCTGTCACACCTAATTCACAGTTATAGAATGAAACATGATACAGAGAACAGTGTTCCCTGACTATACAGACTGAAAAACCTTGTGGGTTTGGGCATTTGTTTTGTGCATGGGACTGTTTGCTTCTTACAAAAAACCCTAAACCTTCAAAAAAAGAAAAATATTGCAGAAACCATAGCATGGTATTTATTATAGAATGCACTTATATTGCCTTCCAAATAAACAAACTTTTACAATTACATATATGTATGTAAAAGTACAAAGATTTAGAGAAAAGGATAGCCAGTATAATTACTTAACCAAGCTTATACCTTCACTGTGTGCATCCACTGCTGATAAGATCTTGAATTTCCTGAAATAGAAATGTGAAATATAACACAATTAAATGTACATTCAAAACTTTAAATGTTTCAAGCCTCCTCACAATCTGCATAAAAAATTCCTTTAGAGGATTATTCATTAATTTCATTCTTTCCAGATATACAAGGAATGTAAAGATAAGAATGTGTACAACAAGAAAAAATCCTAAGTATTTCTTATTTCATGCTTTCGATTTCTTTTCACCAAACAGAGTTTTTAATTCCAACTGAGGTAGAAAGATAAATTAAAACTACAACAACTATAACATTCTGCTAAAATGTCTAAAAAGAAAAACATGTCTCCAATGAAAGAACAAGATATAATGAACTGAATTCAAGCATAATGATCCCACTGAGCAAACTTTCAAATACAAAAATTACATGGACGGTACTATCCCAAGGAAAAAGGAGAGAGAAGTCTAAGGATTATGGCACAACCATATAATCCTGTGCAGGAAAAAGCCCTTTTAAATTATTAATGGTATCTACTTTCTTTCACAAAGGAAAATTTCTAAAAGCAAAGTGAGAGCTGCTGGCTTTTGTAGAACTACTGAGGACTATAGTGCCACTAAGCTGGCTATAAAGTGTTCAATTCTACCGAGCACTTGATGAAGAAATGAATACTGCTTCCTGTTGAACACCAAAGATTGGGTCCCTGATCCTTGAGTAAGTTTTAGAATACATCAGTCACCTGAATACTCCAGTACCGGGAGCTCTTTCTAACCCCAGATGAAATAAGGCAAGAATGCCAAAGTTTCAGAGAGCTTATCTATTTTGAAAAGATCATACTGATATATCCTTGACGTTACAGACTTTTAACAGGAATTCACAAAACTTCTTAAGCCTTGCAAGAATCAATTAACTAAGGCCTGGGTGGAATTACTGCTGTGGCTAGTGAAAGCCAAAACATTCTCCCACAACATGGCTGAGAACTAACTGGACCATTGTAAAAGGTATTCTCAAATTTCTTAATGAGGTGAAAAAAATGACCTATTTATACTCATATCAGGAACTTTCACCCACTCCACTAAATTATTTACAAACGGTTTCAAGAAAGCCAAACTCTCAGGAATGATGGTGCAAGTGAAAGCAATAGTCACTTAGAAAGGAGAAAGCCTGATAATGATGATGGCTCCTATCTCCAGTAAGAACAACAAAGCACAACCTAAAACAAACATGGCTCATTTTTTACCTCTTCATGGTTCCCTGGAATCACCATAGAAAGTAGTACACAAATAACATGTAAGAAGGTGGCATTTAACCACTGCTAGCGCATTAATGGAATTTCAATGAATCATAAGTACTTTCTCTAACATGACATTTTATAACTTCAAATTCTTATAAACTATATTCCTACATCATCTGGCTTGTGATGTCCTTAACAGTGACTTGTTCCACATCTGAGCTTTCTCTGTCACAGCTTATGACTAATGCAACTACTAGAGTCAGTAAATGAGTTGACAGAAAATCAACAAGAAGTTGAGCCGTCTTCTAGTTATGTAGAAAGACTTTAGGGAAAGCAATGAAGAAAACGGATACTCATCTACAGAAAAGGCCAGAGTAACACTGCATACCCCCAGCTAGAGCTGAACTTCCTAAAACTAGTAAGAAAATGCTGACTACTTGAAATAAATTATTATTAAACGGGTTAAAAGGTTCAAAGGATTTCCGTTTTCCTTATACTATCACCATTCACATTAGATCAACTAGTAAAATCCATGTGATTACAAACTATTTAATGGATATATTCTACAAGAAAGACAAGTGCTAAGCCTTGCATCACTATATTCTTGTATTGAAAGTTACATAAAACTCTTGAGAACTAATACTTCTGTTACACGTATAGTTCTGTGGAAAATAAAATTTTAAGTGAGAACTGTAATGAAGAAGGCTGACAAATTCCTTTTCATATTCTTTTTGACCACTTTACTGGGTGGGGGAGGGGGGAAATCATAAAAACTAATTAAATCTACATCTATGCTGCAATTTCCAGTTTAATTTTCTGTGCTGGAAAAAAGCAAATTAAAAAAAGAGGTTACTTAAACATTTTTCACTTGATTCAGTGATTCTTAAATAACACTCTCTATAGCTAAGAATACGTTCACCTGTTCTTTTAATTGCTTGTACCTTACACTAACTTTCTGTGACTTTTCTGAAGTCTGAGTTTCACCTGTTTGTTTAAAACCTTGGGCTTCCTGATAAAGTTGGTGGGAGTTAACTCTGCAAAAAGATCATACTTCTACACCATTAGCCTCACAAAATGTCACCTTTAATTGCATACATATTGTTAGCCCTGCACTTCATAACGATAATGAGACAGCAGTTATGTAAATACTGAATATGTGCCCTAAGCAATTTGTCCACAGCCTGGCAATATACAGCTTGTCTGACTTGAAAAGTACACACGCAGTGCCATCTAACCGAGAACTGCTAGCAAAGCTGAGCATTCCCTCCTGAGCAGAGCGAGGTGAGACGTGGCTCACAGGCTGGCAGAACACAGCCAGAAACAAGCTTTATCTAACTTCTATTGCAGTTTTATTGCAGCCTCCTGACCCCCTAACTGCAGTCAGCAAGCAAACTCTGAATACTGACATCACCTATCTGAATAATGGATGATCAATGCCTAAAATCTGTTTACAGAGAAGCGTAAGTTACCCTAAAAAGGCAGAAAAGAAGTAAGTCTCTTTCTAACTAACCCCACATTAATCAAGAAAAAAACCCCACAAATTATGCGCTAGATCACAGCACAAGACACAGAGGGCAGGAGAAGGCACTGAAAATCTTGAACAAAAGCAGTTAAATACTCTGAGTATAAAAAAGGTGTTTTGTAGATGGTGAAGATGGCTCTGCACCACTCGATAATTTCTGGCAGGAGGAAATGGGTGCTTCTAAAGTACTTTCAAGACTGACCATGAAATAGCATTTCTGCTGTCATGCATATATAACAATTGAGCTGTACTAAATGTTTAACAGGAAACCACCTGATAATCCTTTAATAATCAGGAATGGAATAAGCACGCACTGTTCTATACAGGTGAACTTTGTAAGCTAGCTAATGTGAAAAGTGTTATAAGAATTGTCAGTGAACATAAGGAAATAACATAAGGAATAATATTAATGTTTAGGTGATAAACTTCCATTGTCCCTTCTCACATGACACATAAATGTGAAAAAATTTCTCCTCTTTTTTTAGAGCAAGTGGAAGAAATGAAATTTGTCTAAAAATTTGGGAAATCACTCCAATTTCTGCACTACAGAAATAATTATGTGAAAAAAGAGTTTTATGGAAAACATAACTAGCAAAGATCCGCAGCACAAATTTCAAAATTTTAAAAATACAGTTGACAGAATGTACCATATTATAAAACTGCACAGTAAAAAATGTAAGTAACATAGTGATATTTCATCATACACTGAAAATTAAGTACTATTTTACTGGATTAAACCAAAATATCTTCATTTCCTGTACTGCTATAACTTGATACATATTAGTAAGTGTTCCAGCAGTCATTTATTACAGGCTAAATCCAAGAATGAATGGAAACAGTGAAACAGTAACAAAATTGGTGACTTCTGAAATTTACAGGACATCGTAAGGACTTCATCATGTTGAACAGCTCCCAAAGAAGAAGCATCAATGTGTACACCCAAATTAATCCTATACCTCCACCAAAGCCTCCTGCTGTGATTTCTTCTTCAAAAACATCTGAGAATCCTCTTCCTGCATTTAATTTTGATAGCCGACCATCAATAAACTGGAAGAAAAAAAACCAAAGCAAGAAAGAAGTCACATTTTGTCGTCCCTTCTGTTGTTACAGACCCATGAGCACATGGATTCACACCTATATATAAGTGTACAAAGACTGAAATGATCCAAATATGTCAGAAAAGGTCAAAATAAGGTAATTAACGATGAAACATCTCAGAAGGACGAATACATTGTTTTCCAGTATTACCAGGCTTCAAAGAAGTACAATAAGCACATTCTTAATGGTTTAAAATTCTCTCAAGAAGCAAGCCCTCCCTTTTTGTTTTGAAAAGGCTAACTCAAGCCTGAGAGATAAAGTGAGAAAGCATTTTTCCAGTTATACACATTTCACCTTCTAGCAAGAGTTATCAGTTATGCACTGGTACTAAACAGTACATAGGAACCAACCAAAATTAATTATTTGGCTATATCATGTTTTACCACAGATTATCCAAACAGTGTCAGTGACAATCGTATGTTTGTCAATGAACAGACGAGTGACATGAAACAAATTACTTTCTCAGACCAGAAAATAATTCTAGCAGCAAGAATAAGGCGAGCACAAAGCTAACCATTTCTTTCTCTTGCTTGTCTAAATTCCTTATTAATTTTTTTTATTGTACTCCAAGTTGGCTTTTCTCCAGATAGGTTGGTTCATGGTCAGACCACTCTGGGATCACTGGATTATTTCACAGTAAGAAAAAGAGATAAAAGCATCCTTAGCTACTGCTGTGATGAAAAAAAATTCAAACAAACCACGCCACATCCCTCCCATCCCCAGCCTTTGAACTGTAAGACGTTATCTCTTTTGGAAAAGTTATGAATTCATTCCATACTATAAACTAACATAAGATTTATGGTCATACTCACCATTTGGTAAATCCTATCAACAGAAGGCTGAGACACTGACTAAATTTTAGAGGATCACTCCAACAGAGTATTTAATGTAAATACTGACAAATAGAACTGTTAGCAAAAAGGTGCTGGAGACATTATTTGGAAAGCTAAAGCCCTGATAGAATTAAATCTGGTCAGGGATGGCCAGGGAAACATTTAAAGTTTCTGTATGTAGGTTGGTGACAAAAGGAAGTCTAGGGGAAATGTGGGCCCTCTCCAGCTGGAAATGGGAGACCTGGTTATTCGGGACATGGAGAAGGCCAAGGTACTCAATGATTTTTTTGCCTTGGTCTCCACCAGCAAGAGCTCCAGCCACACTGCCCCAGGTCACAGATGGCAATGGCAGGGACTGGTAGAATGACAAACCACCTGCTGTAGAAGATCAGGTTCAAGACCATCTAACAAACATGGAGGCGCACAAGTCCATGGGACCCAATAAGATGCATCCACAGGTCCTGAAGGAACTGGTGGATAAAGTGGCTAAGCTGCTATCCATCATGTTGAGAAGTTGTGGCAGTTCAGTGAAGTTACCACTGACTGGAAAGGGGAAACATAACACCCTCTTTGAAAATGGGAAAAAAGAAAGATGTGGGGAACTACAGCTATCTCAAGAAATGCATTTGCATTGAGATCAGAGAGCCCTCGGCTGATTAGCACTTTCCATGAAAAACTAGTAATTCCAGTGCTACTCTTGGATTTTTAGATGACTATGGACAGAACTACCATAAACCTTAAATAATTTTTATTTCTAATAACAAAATATAGACCATATCCATTTCAGAAGATCTTGTTGCACAGGTGATAAAGGGTAAGGGAGGAGAGATGATGTTTGTGAGCTAAACCAAGTAACTTATTTAGGCACAAGTAAAAATTCCAAATCTATTCAACCATTACTAAAAACAAGTTAGTAGAAGTAAAAGCATCATCATAAATGTGATTTCCACACAATAACAGCTCAATAGCTTTCAAGAAGAGAGCTCAACTCGTGAACTTTATAAATGAAATTAGAAATTACTAATACTGTTCAAAGACTTCATATTCTTCAAGTCCTAATCCTGCATTCATTATATATTTTTCTAGTTAGCACTTTCCACCATCTTAGGAACACATCCCAGTAAATGTTGCAGATTACATTACTTACATAACTACATTATTTAACAAGATATTCTAGCATTAGGGTCTTATTAGTACTAAGAATGAATTAATATTTTCCCTGGACACTCAGAACTATTTGACAAGTAATATGCAACTATAAATTGCTTACAGTTTGAAATAAAGATTAGCTACCTTCAGTGCTACCCTCATGAAAGGACAGCCTTTCTAAGGCTCTGAAAAAAGCTAATAAATAGACAGCATACATAATAGTACAAATATCAAATATGTGGAAAAAAAACCAGTGAGAAAAGTAGTAGCAAAAGTATATATTTAATTAAACATTTAAATGTTTTATGAAATTAAGAAACATTTAATCTGAAGACTATCATACACAGAATATTTAATTAGGAAATAAGAATATTTAAGGAAAATAATTTTCATATAATTAAATATCCTAATAGTTTAAGAATAACTATAACCATTTTTTTTTATAATTAAATCTATTCAGAACAGGAAACAGCTTTAGAGAACTAAAGCCAGCAAATTAAAGTTCACATGTCCCTACAGCTGTGAACCCTATCAGGGTGTTTATCATAAATTACTTCTATGAATTCCTGGAAAAATATATGTTTTGGTTTATTCTCTATCACAGCAATATAAACAGTCCTTTCAATTTCCAAAATGTGAAGTCATAAACCTGATGTAAAAGACATCTCTACAAGTCTGAAATAAAGGCTTGAGGCTAAAAGATAATATAGGCATGGTCCCTGCTAAAAATAGCCTGCTTCAATTTTCAGTGAAGACTATGATGCTGAACAAGGGAATGAAAATACAAGTGTTAATGTAAATGAGATGCAGAAATAGACATCATAATACCCGAGTAAGAAATCTCGAGTCACAAACTCCCTAGATTCAGCTCTGGTACATGATTCTAAGGAAGCCAACACATACCTCTGGAAGTAAAAATAATAAAATAAATGATTGTGTCCATCAAGGTAAAGGAAACAGTTAAACTGAAGTGTAACAGTGCCATTACTTAAAAAACAACGGCTCTGATAAGAACTGGTCTGTTATTTGCCCTTTACAATTTGATGAGACTTACAAATAGATTCTGGGGGGGGAAAGAGTAAATGAGTAAATGGAAAGATATATTATATGAGTTATCAAAACTCTGGTCCTCACAGATTCTTTAACAACTGCTTTCCTAGATGAAGGAAATGCAATTTATCTATACCCCAGAAAAATCTTTTTCATGTGTCTCAAAATACTATTTTAGATTAAACAAATGCAGAGTACCTGAATAGTACACCTGAACTTCAGGTTGGATAAGGACTGGCCCAAAAAGACATTAACAGCTTGTAATGAAAAAAACAAGGTATTTATGGGTAAGTGTTGGGAATGATCCTATTTACAGGTTAGTTAAAGGTTTGGACACAAAAGACTGGCATGTGCTAATACATTTGGGGCTATCATAAATAGAAAGAACATCAAAATTCAACACAGTAAAAACAAGATGATGCTGAAGATGAAAATAATCTGAATCGAAGTAACACGAAGAGTCAATTCCACAATTTATTCCAACAATGATTTCCTGGTACTTTGGTGAAAAATTACATCTTCCAAAATTAAAACCATGATTGAATTAGAGGAATTAACACGTTTTCAGATAGGGGATGGGCTGGGGATACTAAGAAAAAAGGACAGAAGAAGGATTTTATAAAACAGCACAAATAAAGCTTACTTGTCAGTTATGTGAAAAAGTGCATTTAAAGTTCCTATTTTCTGCTTGGTCTAGATTTAAGGCAGCTTCTAGGAACTGTTTTCTGTTTAAAAGTTTCCAGAACAAAATAAAATACAGTTTAGTCCTTTTGAGCACAAACAACTTTGAAAACAGCTCATTTGCCAGTGGGAAAAACTGGAGAAGATACAGCTGGGTTGAGGATTAACTGAAAAAGTAGGAGTAGCCTTTGCAACAGAAACTAGAGGAATGAAAAAACCCTACTATTAGTAGTACTATTAAACCACACACATCATCAAAATTGTTACTATTTCCTAATCCTCTAAAATATATTATTTTCTGTAGCTGAAATAAAATTAAAACAAGCTATAAACAAACTGTAAACTGAATTCTGCTTAATTGAACACATATTAAAATGTAATGGGTAAGTACAGAGCCACATTGACAAGCCCACTCATTTCAGTGGAGTTAAGTCTTTTGCTTAAGCTGAAGGTCTTGCTTTAGTAGCAACAGTGTGAAAACAATTTTGAAATATTGCTTGTAAGCAGCTTCCTATTAAGAAAGTTTCATGCCAGCCTATCACAGTGAGATATACAAAATACTTTTCCTTTGCAATCATGTGCTGGATACTTCAAAAGGTTTCAGATTTATTCTTTATTATTATATTTTTACTTACATCTTTTAATGTATAAAATAAAACACATTAAAATTAAAGGAGCCCCACTCTATGATCAATATTTCCTTAACTTTTATACAATTAGAAGAAACATATTTTCACAGGACTTCTACAAACTATCATACTTGCATAAATCTTTATGCTAGACACTAGCCTCTGATTAACACCAAATGTTTTTTGAAAATTAGAAGATTATATGTATAATGAATTTCCCTTATCTATCAGGACAGTATATCTTCAAAGGAGTCCACCAGCTTATTTAAGCATGAACTCCTGTGCCTCAATCATTCCAGATATCTGCAGGAAAATATATACTTCCATGAGTCACCTGATTTCATTCAGATTTTCCATGATTTTACTAAAAACCTAGTAATGAGAGCCTTAACACTCTTTTGATGCAAAGGGGTCATGTGATGATAAGAGAGAAAAAAAGAGTTACAGAATAAAATAAATAAATAAAAAAATCATTTCAAGGACTGTAACAAAACTATTACTGAGCTGTGCCAGACATTCGACAAACAATTTGTTCTCTATTAGCTCAAAATCTGCATTAACAGATCACTAAGAAATTCTTCAGGCCACCAGTATGGCTTGAGTTTGTAACATTCTTTATGCACATACTGCAAAAGGCCTAGCAATGAAAACTGCAATTACAGTATGAATCCAGTTTTTAAATAAAAGCTCACTGAAGTCCAATTTAAGTAAACACTATGTTGCTTAGGTTCTTTGGTTATGAGCCACGACAGCTGAAAAAAAAGTTCAACCATTCAAACTGGGAGATACATGATTTTTCTTGTTTAGATACGAAGCTGACTGGCTCTGAAGAGATGTTGCACTGGGTCTGCATCCTGGGGTTATTTTTCTGTTGAGTTCCCCCTCCCCCTCCTTTTTAACTAATACAGCAAAACTGAGAATACTTTCTGTACACAACGTACTTATAATTTATCCCAGAATTCCATAAGCTGACAGAAAGGAAAATGTATTTAAATATGTACATGTTTTACAAGTAAATCATTAAATATGGGTCATTTACCCTCTCGTACCTGTTTAAACAGTTGAAGATTAACAGCAGTTTCCAGGAACTGCTTAGTAGTACTGGAACGATGCTTCACAAAACTATTCTCACAGAATGTTATAGGCTCTCCCTAAAAAATTTAAGCAGGAAAAGTTAGATAGTAACTAGAGCACAGAAATATGCCTATTTATTTTAAATTCTCCATTGCAAAATCATTTATTAAGAACCAATACATGCAATTATTCCCTTTCAAGCAATCTTGATAAACATGCATCTAATTAAACAGATTTAGACAACAACAAAAAGCCCAAGATCTCCATACAATATTGAAATAGTTCTCAAACTACATTTTGCAATTGAGTGTCTGGTTTGTAGGCCTATAAAACACGCACTGGAAGGAAAAATTAAAGAGGTTTATATTTGATTCAGGTTACCTTTATAGCACTCTTCATTAACAATTTCAGGGAAGTGATTCATATTTTGAAGATGAGCAGGTCCACTTCTTCAAATAATTTAACATGCATTATTGTTCAGGGTTATGATTCCCTGGCATGTTAAATCACCAATGCTACTAAACCATAACTCTAATTTAGACCAAAATATGTGGCTGCACCAAGCTGTTCTTACATTTATTCTACCAAAGATGAGAAGATTGATAAATATATTTCTGATTTAACAGGACATTATTGAAAAAAAATATCTATTTTTATACAAAATAAAAACTACAAAATTTTTTGGAACACTGCTATGGAGGAAGTCTTGACAGATGAGATTAAAATTTAAACAAGTATTTCCATAACATGGGAAAATAGCATAGCCTATAGTTACCAAAAACCCTGCACCAAAACACTCTGATCAAACATAAAAAAGTACCCATTGAAAATTGTTTTTCGAAAAAAATTACAACTGAAACCAGCATTTATTTAAAAATAAAAGATACTAATAAAATCACTTACAAACAATTGAACTGACTCTATGCTAGCCCCTAACCTCATTTAAAATTTGCTAACTTTATTTGCACAGACCACTGCACATTTTTGATGCACATTCTCTCCAATACTGTTATTCTTGTCAATACTTTGTAATAAATACTTGAAGCTTTTTGGCATGACTGGATAGATTATAGGAATATTACAAAGTCTGTGTGGTGATCAAAGTACATGAACTGATTTCATCATGAAACCAAGCCAAAAGGCCTCTCACTCAAGTTTACAAAACCCAAATAATTATCAGGTTAGAAACAATTACCAAAGGTCTGAAAGACAGAAAATGTGGAATCCAACAAAATGCCACACCTAAACATACTATAGAATATTTTACTACCCAAAAGCTACATATAACAATGCAGTCTCACAACAGAATAAAAGAGACCTCAGCAATTCAAAACAGAAAAGATCAAACACATGTGATACTGATCTTCCCAACAGCTCCACCACCCACTTTAAAGACAAATGTATCCATGCCCATGACCAGCACAGCGTTCTCCTCCTAACCCTGTTTAACCACACATGCCATTTCACTTCATTTTCCTACTGTTCTGACTGTGCATTTATGTGCTCCCAGAACATCACAAGATGTTCCCTGCATGTGACCTAGTTGAGTTTGGTGGAGTGGCTCTGAATCATTTCCAACTGCTCTTTACACCTCGCACTTTGTTTTCAATACACCTCGCACTTTGTTTTCAAATAGTTCAAGTATGATCCAAGGAAATGTCGTAAAAACACTGCAATGCCATTTTGTAATCCTTACATACTATCAAAAGCTTCCCTGTTTAAAGTCTCTCTTAAGAGGTCAAATACTATTCAGCAAAGTACAGCAAAGTTCAGCAAAGTTCATATTTAACTTGTTTTTAAGTTTTACATCCTTGCTTGTTTACAGAACCTCTTTCAGAAAAGAAACCTCCCCAGAAGAGCCAGAAGCTATACATTCACCTAACGTAGCTCCTCTCCCTCCACAGGGTAGCTGGAATGCTGTGATATGCAACGCCATCTCAGAGCGGTATGTAGCACTTCGCTGATCAAGTCTCTAGGAGAAACAACCAACTTACGCTACCTACTTCTTATCCCAAGACAACTCACGAAAACTGTACACATGCAAGACATGCTGAATCTGCCAAACAGCCTGAAATGTTTGTGGTGCTTTAAACAGCAGTGCCTTCCTGACCCCCTTTTCGTTAGCTATTCATGAGCTCCTAAAGACTCTTGTCTTAAGAAGATGACCCCAAGCTACTTAGCAAAAAGTGCATCAAAACAAATGGAATAGTCTCCAGTGAAACATGGTGGTACAAGACATCGTGTTCCTGAGGGCAGACTCTCCTCTCAGTTCTGTAGTTCTTCCAAAAAAATTTCAAGGCAGCAAATTATAACAACTCCTCTTTTCATTTTTATTTACATATATATGTATTGTTGCTACATGAAGAAATGTCTTCTGGAAATACAGAGGCTTTATGGGAGTGCAGAACTTACTAGATGATAGTCCATGACATACTATGAAACATGAAAGAAAATAGTTTTCTTAATAGTATATTTTGTAAATAATGAAAACTAAGCTATGCTTTCACTGTCACTTTGCCAATTGTCTTGGGAAAAATGAAAAAGGAGAGATTATCTTTCAGCAGAAAACAGGCATGCTTCCTCTCCCTTCCACATCAGCTTGGGGAAAGAGAGCAATCAGGTAGTCACCCTTGACGGCACTTCTCCTCTGCCCAAGCCATATAACAGAATGCCAGGAAATGGTAGTTCACCACACATTTTTAGTGCATGGCTGTAATATTTTCCCAAATACTTTCCTTTAATCACTGGATGCTTCAGATACTTAGCAAGCACTCATACATTGGTGCATCTGTTCCGTTATCAGTATTCAGAGACAGAATAACCAAAGCTATTTCTTAGCTGAAAATTTATTTAGATCTGTAAAGACTTCACATCCAAAAGTCATCTTTTATTTGAACCTACTCATATCAAGGTTGCTTTAAAATGTGAGTAAGTTTAAAGCTCCTACCTACTGAGCACATCAAAATGAGAATATCTGTTGAAACCTGTAGAAATTCCACGCTGAAGTTTTCTGAGAGTATCTGTTATAACTTTACTGAAACTGTACTAAATAATACAATTAATTTCTAGCTCTTTTATTTGTACAAGGCTCTGAACAACAAAATTGCTTTCCAAATAAAACTTTAGCAAATCAAGATCATTAATGTAAGCATGAAGCCTTTTGAAGTGCTATTTAAAAAATAAATTATTGAATAAACATAAACAAATATAGCTCTAGGAGTTTTTGTACATAAGGCTTATAACATTCTCACTTCTGCAAATACAAACAGGTACCTTTAGAGAGTGAGTTTTGGAGGAATGCTCCACTGATATTTAACTAGTAGACCATCAAATGGCTCCTGTCGTATTGATCTACAATGTACTTTCAAAACAAGTTCGATCAAAACCCAGTGGGGACTCTATACTGAAAAGTAGACAGCTAATACTCAGACCAAACAACCTATGCCCAAACAGGATATCTGTTCTTTTAACAACAGTTGCTATAGAATTTTCTTCCCCTTTCATAGCTTGCCACACACAGCAGGAATTTCTTGCTCTAAGCTACATTCACGTTTCAAGCAACCTATTTATACAGACCTCAATGGAACATGAAAACAGTGAGTTAAAACAGCGTGATCATTTTAAGAGGAAAAATAATTTAGATTAGAAGGAATGTTTGTGCTTTCTAAATCTAGTGATATTTAACTTGAACAAGAAGTACATTTTAATTCTTTATTTCAGAAAACCTTCATATTGCTCTAGCATGAGATGACTCATATTTGTACTACTGCTATAATTAATACTGTTTCATATGGTAGCTCTTGCTTATTACATGAAGAGAGTAAGGTTGGCAGGTATGGCCGTAGCTTCTTCAGTTCTATATAATTTACTTTAAAACAAATAAACAAACAAACAAAAAAACACCACCAAAGTATTAAAACACCATTTTGGTTTTGATATTAAAAGTCCTCTGTTTAAAACCAAAGAAGTACAAAACTGAAATTTCATCTGCTATCATAACTTTCAGAGATAAAGGCCAGGGGATAACTGAGTACGACCTATAATTCTACTCAGAAAGGTGCCATTTAAAATTGCAAACAAATTTCTGCAAAATCTGAAAAAAATCTGAAAATTTCTTGCAATATACCCAAATAAAAGATTCTGATGCGCAGATATTTCTTATAGTCACAATTCCACCCTGCAACAACTCCTATTAATACAATAATGGCTACTATAGTCCTTAAGACAAATTAAACAATACAGTTTTCAACATGTAAAATAAAATTTTTCTGGAAGTAACAACAAATAGTTATAATAGATATTACACAGGCGCTTCTGGATTTAAGCACAAATGTGTTCTGGCATTCCATTACTCTTTCTCTCTATTTCTATACTCTGTTGTAGTTTTTATGCCTAACTCTTGGTGAAAAGGTAAAGAAGTCAATGTCAATTGCAAGAGATACCTGTCCTCAAAAGGTTTCATTCTGAAATTAAATTATAAGCAATCATTTTATGCATTCTCAAGTAATTAAGGTGCATTGTGAATATTGAAATATCTTTTCTTTCCTAATATAACATTTAATTGTATTATTTCGATTGATTGTATATTGAATGCAACATCTGCATATGTTGGAGATCCAACATCAGTACTTGAAATAGCGTCAATATTGGCCCAAAGCACTCCAGTTAACAATCAATTAAAGTGAGGTCTGACAGGTTGTGCTATCTTCAAGCTGGAAGTTATCTCAGCACCCCTGGCATGCTGATCAGACCATGAACTGCTGCTGAGCATTCCAGAGCAAGCCATTAGCCTTTGCTCTTCATTTTTTAATTTCTGATGAGTGATGTTACAACCATCATAACTTAAACCAAAGCTATCCGAGGGCTCATTTCTTTTGTTTTAACATCAGGAGCTTTGAGGACTTTTTCCCAAAAAGAGGTGATACTTTTTCTACGACTTCATCTTTTGTTAGCTAATTCCTTAAAGAAAAGACAATTTTTCAAAGGCAGATAATAAATTACTGTTGCTTATATTCCATAATATTTTAATAGATGTGTCATAAAGTACAAGGATTTCTTTATTTGAAATACATTTGAAATGCATTTGTCCTACCATGATGAATTACCTTTTTTTTAAGAACAAAAAACCCCGCCCCTTCATTTCTTCCTGACGTTTGCTTCTTAGGAGCAAACAACTTTTCTGCTTTATTTTCCTGATGATGTCAAAATTAATCTCTATCATGGGGAATAATTTTACAGTAACCATTTTTCCACTCCTTCCTCGTTCTGTTATCTACCACTCCCTCTCTAGACACAGATTGGGAATATTGCCTGTTTAAGAATTCTTTCCATCATACAGTGTTTTATTTACTGACTTTACTGTATATGACTAATTGAAAAAATTTACCAGTCTTCACTTTCATCTGCGAGGTTTGCACAAGCATATATGTAAAGCCCATTTTCTCTAACCATCACAGAGCTGTTAAAATGCTTGACTGGCATGGGTCTTGTCTGATATGAGGAAGGGTGCCTAAAAATGCCCCAAGAAGCATGTGTAAAGTAAAACAGCCAGAGAAAACCCCACAATGCTGCACGTATATTGACTGACAAATTGACACAAACTGCACAATGTTAATCTTACATCTAACTCCCACCTATGCATGCAATTCTGAAACATGGAACATCCAATATTATTTCATGATAAATTCCCAAATGCTGGACTACCTAAAGAAAACAAAAGCAACAAAAGGTTCAAGGCTAAATTGTGACAACCTAAAGTATACATAATTTGAATTTGATGTATATCATTTGAATTTATACGTTTACATTATGTAAGAAGCATTTATCTCACAAGAGCAATGCTATTAGGTTTACTCTTGCAGTCATAACTGTGATCACTGATGCTGCAGATGGCACAGTGGCTCCCACTGCAGCTGCTAGCTGGGTGAGTACAGCCATGCACTGACCACTTGTCTTTATACCAAAACACTTTGAATGACCTTATTGCCACTGCCAGAACCACACCCACGAAGTCCATGCATATTCACCTGTCAGAGCATCTCACCCAACGTCTCAAAATGGATTGCAGCCCCCTACATGAATAAGGCTATATACAAAAACATTATAATTCACCATTTCACTAATGATATTTTGTTACAGATTATGTTCACCATATTACAGTGAAGCAATTTGTTCAAGCATCCCCGCCTAACTGGATTCCTTCTGGATTAAAAACTGAAGCACAAATTGAGCTCCAGCTAGTCATGGGTATTCAGTATTCAACAGACTAAAATAAGAATCACAACAAACCTAGAAACGCATACTGTGTGGATGTCAGTACTGTTTTACTCCACAGATCCGCTCCTATTATGCAGTATTTGCTAAGGTAAGGTGTAGCATATTACAAAAATACTTTTTGCAGTTGTATCAACTTGAACAATTTCTTTAATCCAGTATCATGATGAAATCAGAAAAAAAACCAACTATTTCCACTTTTCTTGGAAAATTTTACCAAGATATTTTTTTATTATCATTTATTACACAAACATATATGATCACCTTTATCTATTATATGTCAAATTTCCTGTCTGTATTAAAGTAGTCAAATTTTCCATATGGTCTTTTGGAGTCCCATGAACTCCTTTCAAGACCCCTGAAGCTTCCCATTTTTCCTTTCACCAATCACTTTTTCAATAATTGGTAGACGTTTGTTCAAGACATATTGCTATACCAAGGAGAATCTGTCCTCTGCTGAAAACAAACAGTTGCACAGAATGGGTGTTCAGTGTGATGAACAGCGTTTGGAGTGAAGTGTTGGATGAGTACAGACACTATTAAAGCTGTTCTTTACTCAAAGTGAATATTAATGACAGTTGTTTCATGTTTCAAGTTAAAATCATACAGATCACACTGTTGCAAGGAAAATAAATCACTTAAACATATTTTTCAACTTCCAAGCAATAGATAACTATCCAAATATATTATTTTTCATCAGATGTTTCTGATCCTAAAAATGGGACCCCAAAACCTCTTGGTGTTCGATTCTGAAAATCTGGCAAGCAAAAGTATTCCAAATCCATACAGGAAAATATTCTCATTTAAGTATACCACCTACAAATGTTCTACATGAATTCTATTTGAGCTCCTGAAAGAATGCAAATAAGGCCCATAGCTGTGGCTTATTAGATCTAGCACCGCAACCTCCAAAGCAAAGGCTAGTATTTTCTTTGCAATAAGAGTTCACAAGTTTTGCAATTCCTCAGAAATAGTGCTGATACAGTCAAATTTTACTTGTTTGTTTGAACTTCCCAATTCACAATGCATTAAACTGAGTTGAAAAGGCACATATAGAATGAGCTGAACAATCATGGGACAACTTCTCTTAGTTTCTACTAATCCAGAACAAAATTTCTGTAAAATATAAAATTAGTTAAAACCATGTGAACACAGCTCAAAACAATACTTTATTTGGTTTTTTAAATATGCTTTGTCTTTGGACAAGTTGATGCCAATCCAAGACATGCCAGTATTCGAAGCAGACTTCTGATTGTTGAGATATTCTGAAATAACATATCTTAAAAAAAGCCAAAACAAACCCTATCAGGCCACAATGGTTTCATAAACATCTTCTTTTCTATGCAATCAGTGGAGGAAAAAAGAAACCAAACCAAAAGTCCAACTAAAAGCAATACACACGCACACTCACACACACAAAAAAACCCCACAAATCAAACAAACAAACAAAAAAAAAAAATCAAAAAAACCCCACACCAACCCTCCCTCCACCTCAGATGGAACTATATCAGTAGTTTACAAATACCATAAGAACCTGGACTGACTGATGAAATTAATCTCTTGCTTCTCATAAACTATTTTCTCTCTAATAGGCTCAATATGTGCCACCCCCATAAACCAGAAAGGATGAAAGTGTATGGCACATTCATCTACTGACTGTTAGCAAAATGGCAGAAATACAAAATCTGAAGTTCTGATGAGATGAAATGGATTTTCATTTCTGCTAACTTCTTAGTGGAATCAAGATAAGCATATGAGGGAAAAGCTGCATGTTTGACTCATGTATGGCTTCTGCTAGGAAATAAAAAGCTTCTGGCCTCAAACAGCAAACTCTCTAGACCGGTGAAGTGACAAACAATGGAGTCAAAGGTACAGACTCTTCAGTTCACCACGTTAAACCAGGTGAACTGCGTGCTAGTAGTTTCATCAATACAATCTGATTTTACACTAAATAATTTATACAAGTGATACAAATAAGAAAATAGCTGGCTGGACAAGTATTTATTTTTCCATATAACTCATTGTCAGGAGGTGGTAGTGTCTTCTAAACTGCCAATGTATCCTTAGCATAGAATAAGATTTATAACATTTTCTTTGACTGGGCTAAAACAGTTCATATTTTTCTTGCAAAGAATGAGACCATGCTCTCTTAAATCAGTAAAGAAGTAAAAAAGAAGCCTTACTGGTTTGTATCTTAGTGCATCTCTGTAGGATCCAAACAGTGCTGCCTGTGCCCGAAGAAAGGCCTTGGCTACTCCATGACCCGTAGCTGTAGACTGCTTTTTCAGTTTATTTTTCAAGGCCGAGACCTGCACGACAGAGTGGAACAGTTAAATTAACACCTCAGAAATTGGTACAGCGAGGTACGAACCCAATCAGCAGGCAAACCATGGTGTCTACAGGTCAGCCAAAAATTCATCCTCCTCCTCGATAGCTTATCTTTTTAACTGCAAAGAGCACCTGCTGGTCTGTTAATTGAAATGAAAGCAGGGGATGATGGTAGAGTGCTAATGCAAATTGGTTTATGCTCTCTTTTTCCCAAGGCCTCTTGACATAAATAGGCGTAATTATTTTACAGTAAAATGCATGTGAGCCACTTTTCTGCAGAATTTTTTTTTCAATCATAACATGTACCTACTTGTTTTGAATGGAGACAGTTGGATATTTTTTATTTGTGCTACAAAGGCTTATTTTTAACGACTTTTAATGGTCACTTTCTATTCAGTTTTACAGGTTTTTTTAAAGTCAAATTATTGTCTTATATAATTTCCCATGCACCATGGGAGTACCTGTTACCGCTGTTAAATAGTTGAGAAGTTTGCATAAATTCAGCGCTACACTGCCTTTAGAATTGTCCTCAAAGATAAGAACATTTGAAAGGAGGGGAAAAAAGTAACACCACCACTTAGGAGGCACCTGCAGTTAAAAACACAAAAAAAAAGATTAAATAAAAAAAAAAAATTGATTTTAGTGCTTGGTTTTTTGGGTTTTTTTTAAGGAGTTCTGTCTTTTTTTACTTGGCAAATGGCAATTGCTGATTATATAGAACTAGGGGAAAAAACACAATTTAGATTTAGATAACTTACTCAGAGATACTTTGGAGAAAAATGTTATTCTGAAATTATAACAGTATTCTTTAAAGATACACGGAATTACACCCAGTTATAGCCTACACTCTCCTAATTTTCATCATGAGGGATATGGGGAGAAGTAAGTCTACTCCAATTATATAGAATACATATTTCTACATCCTTTTGTATTCCAATATACCCAATAGAGCAATATTTAAGTCACTAAATACTGTACAAAGTAATAAAGTTATTATTTAAACAAAACATTGTAAACACAAACTATCACCAAGACAGCTTTCGTTCTTTCAGAAATACATGCAAGAATTAGTATCTTTTTGTTTCTTTATGCAAGCAGTCCTGACTGCTCTTGTAGATGATGATTGTAATTGAAGTGTCAACCTAATTAACAACTAAACTTTGAATAATGCTAATGAGAACTGAACATGGCATCAGAGAAAAGACCAGCTCTACAGGTGATAAACCTTCATAGTAGTGACATTTTCCAGTGTAAAGTCACAGTTGCTGTGATCTGATCAAAGAGAGAGACCCCCATTGGGTCCAATTATAACTATAGTTCTGAAAAAAAAAAATTATTGAGTTATGATGTTCATAATCTATGCAGAAAGGCCCTTACAGTATAGGTCTTTTCCCCATAGCTGTGATCTTTTCCATTTATATCCAAGCTCCATAGATCTAGATAAAAGTTTGGAGCCTGATTCGTTTAGCCCATGGAAAGCACACACCAATGCTCATTTATGTTTTTTCTTTACACCTCAAAAGAAAGAAAAAAAAAGTACAAGTCTGAGTACAAAAATCTGTTTCGCAGTCCAAGGTTAAAAAAATAAATGTATGGTCTTGGTTCAGGGTCTTTTTTTTTTTTTTTGACATGGTTTTGGGTCTTGCTTTGTTTGGGTTTGTTTTTGTTTTTGTTTTTTTGGTTTGGTTTTTTTTCTGGATTGTATGATTATTTCAAAGTTATTAAAAATGAGGTCAATTTAATCCCAGGGGAAATAAATGTATATATCCTTTGTAGAAGGGAAATCTGCCCATCAATGTCAGCTCAGTTTCACGAAAACATAAGCAGTAACATGAGATAAAAAAAAGAATTGTCAATCTTAAGATGTTGTCTCTGGCATGACAGACAAAGCCTAACTTTTCTAAATGCAAGGGAAGGAAAAGGTAGAAAATTCTCTATATTCTTTTAAGCCTACATTCTTCTAAATTATACCTTGTGAGCTTGGGGGAAATTATGGCAGATGGTAAGACAAGGTAAGAGAAGAAAGGAGGTAAAGATGATGTAAGAGCAGAGGATTTATTGGATAATGTGGGAGAGGTGAAAGAAAATGGTATTTTCCAATTTTCTTAATTCTGGCAGGCCCTATGTACCCTAACATAAGTTGATAAACAGGATGCTTGAAGCAAAAAACTGTTAAAAAGAACAATAGAAAGCAATAAATCTCCTGCTTCACTGCAGCATTCGTAAGTTATTAGTTCAACAATATTAAGAACATCACAATGGGCTGGCAATTTAGAGCCAGGTTCTCCAGCCTGAAAATGTGTACATCAGATGCACATTTTTGTGCTTCCATTCTGGAGGGAATGTGAGCCTCAGAAATGCTATGCTGGAATTCAAAGAAAGTTCCTCCAACTTCTGCTTTTCTCAGGAAGTAATGCCAAAAGGCAGGAAGAGCTCT
This sequence comes from Lathamus discolor, assembly GCF_037157495.1. Taxonomy (NCBI): domain Eukaryota; kingdom Metazoa; phylum Chordata; class Aves; order Psittaciformes; family Psittacidae; genus Lathamus; species Lathamus discolor. The sequence continues at coordinate 55,065,117 of NC_088886.1, read as the reverse complement.
ATTTGACTACTCTGCAGAAGTACTAGGAGCACAGTGCTCTTAAGAAAAAGCCTGCAGAGATAATGTGAGCCACAACCCTGATTTCCCCATTGTCACAATTGGAGTCTGAAGCACCCCTGAGACTTGCCTAGGTTTGCTTGCTGAGGGAAGCAAACATGCATGCAGAGGGACAGTGCTTCCTCATGGCTTATCCCAACATCAAATGATGGCAAAGCCAGGTGAACCTTTGGGTATGTTACCGGCAAGTTCTCCCAGCTCCACAGTTTAAACAAAGAGTGATAGATATTACAGTCAATACAGTAGGTATAGGTAAGAGACTGGGTGATTTGAAATACTTAGGAGGACTTGGTGCACAGCAGGATTGTGATTGCTTAGATCCATGAACCTAAAAACAAGACATCCCTTTGGTGACATCATTAATAGCTCTTAAGGTTTCAAAGAAATTACATAATTCTGACATCAAGCAAAAAAACAAAAAAAAAACCAAAAAAACAAGCACCATCTTTATCAAAATCTTTTCCTCATGTGTGATTTAATCCATCTACCTATCTATGATTAAAATGCCAAGCTTCTTTTCTCCCATTCTTTGCATGTCTTAAGCAAAAATAGCCTTTTACAAAGTTAAAAAAGAAAAATAACTCAAAAAACAAACCACAGGGGTTAGAATGCTGTCAAAATTTATTTATGGAAGACACTAGGAATCCATTTTAGAAATGGTATTATTAATTTACACTAGAAGCAAACAGTTTTTATCTTCTCCTAGCAACGGCTTCTCACAGAAAGGTGACTTCAGTGGATTGCTAAACAATACCAATGAAGAGCAAACTGAGCTTCAGGAAGGTTTAAATCAATAGGATAGTTTTTCAGAGATTTATTAAGTCAAGAGATTGATATGTGATTTAGCTTTCATATGGAATTAAGTATACCTAAATTGTAGAAACATATTGTGTTGGTCATCAAAACAAAAAGCATCATTTTTTAAAATAATCACCCTATGTCCTTTCTAAGATTCCTAAAATATAATAACTATCTGATCAGAAAAAAAAGCATGACTAATCTCTCTTCAATATCCATGTGAGTAGAAGAACTGTGCATAAATAACACATTAATAATATCATATAACTATTACTCAAAGCCTTTGCTCCTGCAAAAACTCAAGCACACATACAAATTTAAGCTCATATGTCTTCAAAACATTTCTTGCCCGAGAAATGCAGAACTATGCACTAGCAGATCTCCGAAAACAAGATATCCAGGTATTTCTCTGGTATCAGTGACAGTTGTTATACTTTAAACTTTTTTTTGGCATTCCCCATCAGCTCATGTGACTATAAAATTGAGCCCACTCTCTACAGCGAGAGAGTGAGAGAAGAAAGAAGAGAAACAAAACAAAAACCTTACAACAAAATGTAATCTGATATGATTTAAAATCAATAGTGTTAATGAAAGGGCTTCTACATCTTTGATATTATCTACAAACACAGGATTTCAACATCTCAAAAAGCCCCCCAGCATTTAAACACAGATACTTGTTTAGACGAAAACAACTAAATGCAAATGTTTTCAAAATTAATTGCACTTTTTAATCTCATATTCTAGCTTTTAAAACTACGTCAAGGCTCAACAGGATCTCAAAGAATTTATTCAAAATCAACATTTGTCTCATAACACTGCAAACAGCAAACTGCTCTGAGTTTCCAAAATAGATTAGTAATAATGTTGGCTCTTTTGGGATGTGGAAACACAATAAATTATAATATGCTAATTTCACAAAAAAAACCCTCTTTAGTTTCACTGCTACATATTGACCGTAACTTCTTTATAATACTACTAATCACTGTATTTTCAGAAATAATTTGCACTCAGTAATTGTAGTAAAGTATCTTTAATTTTCTATGTCAACTACAGCCTACTTCTCAAATGCTGCTTTTAGAACAGTAACATTCAAATGCCCAACTAAACAGTGTTAAAATCCTGTGACTTTAGGAATCTCAAAACTAAAACTCCAAAACCCTGTTTTGATTCTATATTGCATCATGGTGTGTAAGCACCACATGCTGCAAAAGCTACGCACATGTTTCAACAGCTCTGTAGATTTTACTGTTAGCAATATTTAATGACCAGAGAAGATCCTAAAGACTTCTGAAGCCTGAAAATCATATTTAAAGAATTCTGCTTTTTCTATGAAGAAATCAACAAGACTTGGTTGCTAAAAGCAATGCCCTCAATTCTCTAAGCTTTTTTTGAAAGTGTTCAAATTTGAGCAAAGGAGTAGTCTTTTTATCAGTTACCTGCAAGCAGGTATTGCAGGATCAGGCCCAAAGTTTAAAAATTTTTGTCTATGGTCTACACTAATGCATACACACCCCCAATGTTCTTTTTTTTAACGTCTTACATTATTAAAGTGGTGATCTATGTACTACTGCATTAGGAAATTTACTCCCACGAAGTAGCTACGTATTTGCTTTTCTTTTTTTTTTCTTTTTTAAATTATAAAATAATAGACAAATTCACAGTGAAATGATGAAATTTAAAAACAAGTGTTCTTGCCAGAAGAGACGAAAAAGAGGGATTTTCCCCCCTCTAAGAAAACAAAGGATTCCTGAAAGTCTTGCACTGATTTATTTTTCCAATTTTAAATACCTTAGGAGTAGCGGAACTGCTACTGGCATGGTAGTATTTCTAACAGTCAATAAATCTAAAATATTATGTGTGAATATTGGAATGAAGCCATTAAGAAGATTACAGCATGCAACGCAGCAGAGGGTCCACATGAAAAAAGGACTGGTAATTCAGGACAACTGTGACCACTGACCTTTGCACAGTCAAGACCACTGGTCAGTCTGACAGAATAATAGAGTTCACATGCATAGAAAGTCATCTAGCCTGTAACTATAATTTAAATGCTTAAGTGAATGATTTAAAAATGCCTTTAAATCTCAGTTAATTTATTATACAGTTTATTAGATAATGCCATATAATGTTTTTTCAATCTTAGATTTATCATGAAAAAATACACAATCAGAGCATTTTAATAGACATATTACTTATACATGGGTAAGCTATTAAATACCTATTCTGTGAGGACATCATCAGGCTTACTAATCGAGAAAATAATTACTGAATTTCCTTCAGACACAAGAAACAGTTTTGGAAAACTCTTTAAAATTACAGCATTTCGCTTGTTAGGCTGCAAACTAACCTGGAATCAATTTTTGAAAGGGACAGTAAGACTACAGCTTCTTTTATGCTTTCAGTTCTTCATTCTATTTTAACACTTTTCAGAGGTACTCACCATATTTTTTCATCAGAAGTTTTACTGCCTTTGTATGTACACTTATGAAGTTTATTTATATACGTTAATGTGTTTCACATGCAAGTATCTTTGACATTTGTTTTAATGTTTTAAGTCTAACTTACCATTTTGACTCTACACTCCTATGTTTTACACTTTTTAACTGAGATGTTAGCAGTTGCACTGGCCCTCATGAATGCAAAAGGAGGACAAACATGTTGTCATTTTATGAGCCAAACACAGATATGTTCAGTGGCTTTTGTTCCCAGGTTTTCCCACTAAAATTGTACATGTTTTCCATTAAGCTGTTTTAATTAAAGTGCTTTGCAGATTGAAGTAGAGGAATAGATGGGAATATTCCCTTTAAAAGCTTAATTATAAAACCCTCAAATTCTGCAAATAGATTTATAGGTTGCTGTGTTTTGTTCTATATTAGATATGGAATCAAATATTTTAAGTCTTACTTTAAGCCTGCACACTTGGATAACCTTCATTAACATTAATGATAGTAACATGCATATATCCTGGGGGAGAATATACTTCCAAATGTACAAAGATCTGTATCCTTATTTTCTTCATGCTAGCCTACTCATTTAAGAGATCATTCCAATATGCATCTATAAAATACATGAGAAGTCCATCTCATTGGACAAACATCCACTTATCCTGTTTGAAGGACCTCCAGCTACACCTCCAGTATCTTATGGAAGATGACGCCTAATTCTCAATTCTGCATCCAGCTATTATTTGACAAGAGGTATGTTCCTCCATGCCATTATAACCTCAAACTTAGACACTGAATGCAAGGTCAGTTAAAATTACTGACACACCAGTAAAGACTCATTTTTTACTTAACTGGTTATACTCTTGAACAATAGAGTACAGCCAAAATTCCTGTACCTACATGTAAGTGTATACATTTGTATGCTTTTTATACACTAACATACTGAATCAGAAGAAAGACTGAACAGATGACCTATTAAAAATCCAGATTTTAACATGATTAAAATGAAAGGGAAATTACATTAATATAATCCCCAAGAGTTTGATTTCTATTGTAATAAATATACACAAATCACCAACAAAACCAAAAGACATAGTATGTCACTACAGCACTTTAATTTGATTGTAAGGTTTTATGATTTACAATTTCAGAAAATGTAACTCTTGGATTTCACATTTTCATATAAAATTCTTTGTCTCAACTGCCATTTGTGATAGCTCGAGCATCAATAACTGAATAAGCAAAACAGTGGTTTCACAACGAAATGCTTTTAGAGCTCTATTGGGAAAAACAAGGTAAGTGAATTTTGTGACTATTTAAAATGATATACAGAGTATGTTCCCCTATAGGCAATAAGGATTAAAAAAAAAAGGGGGGAAGGGAGGGGGGGACACCCTCTGCAAGATCAAAGTCCAGAAGGAACTGGCACTTAATTTATCATCCTTTACAGACAAAAGACAGTTTTCGTCATTTCAAAAGGATCAGATGTCTTTTATGACAAACTGGGTTTGCAGTTTAATTTACAAATAGAATTCTAAGTAAGCAGTCTTTGCTCTGCCAAAGCAAATGACAAACAGTATAGGTTTTCATTCACGCAGCCCTCAGCAGGATAGAAGAGATTAAAATAAAACTGAAATAATTTAGAGAAAACAAATAAATGTTTCAGAAAGTTGAAGAAGATCAAAGCCTGAATTTTCTGACCCCAACTGTACAAGCATTTCTTATTATATTGACCAGTGCCATCAGATCATTAATTAAAAGGAAAACGCTGGCAGGTGGCAGGGAAGCAGAAGCCGATAATTGGCCCCCTTCTTCTTTTTGCCTTCAAAAACTCTCGTTCTTTTGCAAGACATGCCACTAGGCAGACAGAAATGCCTACTTTGTAATATAATGATTAAGATGAGATGAAGAGACTCTTGCGTTTAAAGCAGCTATGCCTAATGAATGCAGCTAGCTTTATAATTATGATCCTACTTTTACAATGAGAAATATGATGTTCCATTCAACGTCCCCTCAACTGTCAAAAAGCTAAAAATCTCAAATGTAGGGGTCTACACTTGGTGCTTTTCACCCCCTTATTCCTTTTATACCAGCAAAACCAGGCAAAAATAACTACTAGTAATTCAAGCATTTATATAAGAAAGAAAGAATTAAATACCCGTAAGACTCACCACTTCACCAGGTAGGTTGTTCAGGTCATTAAAAGGGGTTTCTAGAGTGTTTGTGTCAACATTTAGCAAAACCACATCCTCCAGTGATCTGTTTTTCACTCTCTGTTAAGAGGAGAAAAAAACCCAGAAAGAGTGGAAAAGCATTTTACTATGGCATCCTCAGGAACTGCATTTTTGTTATCATGGGCTACATTATAAACGATGATTCTACAAAGGATAAAAATGGCAAAGACAATATTCTGAGCTTTACGTGCAGGATTTGTGAATTAGATGCAGGATTCAGAGAAGCTTTTAAAACCCCTTCCTCTTCAAACAGTAAGGTTATATTAATAATCTCTGAAATATAAGCACATTCAATAAATGAATACTTGAAAACCAAGACTTACACAAAGCATAATTAAATATATTGGAGATATACATATCTTATAACAACATTTCATTCTCTCCTATTTGTGAAAATCAGATAGGATGTTAAGCATATAATCAGATGAAAACCAGAGAAAACTAAGTAATTATTTGAAGATTTATGCAAGTCCCAGGCATGTGACATGTACTAGTATTATACAAAAATGGATGAAACAATCTTCCATCAATGCACTTGACTAGCAGCTAAGAATTAAACAATTTGTTCCTTTCAGGAAAAAAAATAAAATAAAATGATGGAACTTTTTTCTATATGGTCCTACAATAGCACAAAATAGTGCGGTCAAGGAGGAATAGAGTGACTTTTTTTTCAGAGCAAGGCTTTCTGTTCCATTATTTTCTGATAGAATAAGGAAAAAGATCCTTGTCAAGACACTACAATCAGTGTATGCAAGTCATATGAACCTGATTTGAGAGAACATAAGTCTATGCCTAGAGTTAAGAAGCATACATAACAGAAGGCTCTTTTCTGGAAACACAAAAGTGCTAGCAGCTCAGACTGGAGGAGAACCTACCTCATCAGCTCAGGAAATGTGAGTTGTTCCTTAGAAACTGCTTTAGCAGAAATGTAAATCAAATCAATTTCCCTAAGAAATTATCTACTCTGCATGATAAACAGACTTCACACACAGGCTTAATGGTGTCATCAAACGGTTATGGATCGAGACAAAGCTATTTATGACCCAGCTATTACTTGCCTCTCAGGTGAGTTCTATTGTTTCATTGTATGTTTAAATCCAAAAAGGCTACCTCTTGGTTTTTGGCAAAAAATGCTCAGTCGTAAATTAATAGTTATGAACGTTATGGGCTAAATTTGAAGAGGGACAGAGTATAAATTATCTTGCAAATCAGAATGATGCCGAGTTCTGATTGATGGTGACTACGCAATAAATTTTATCATTGGGAAAATCTGTTGCTGAGCCACTAAAAAACACTGGAAAAAACCCACCACTGAGCTATTAGATAGACACAGGAAGAAATCATGATGTCGAACTTACATGTGTCCATAAAACACTTCAAAAGTAAGATTTCAGAGAGACATTTTTTACTTCGCAAAGCACCTGAGACTTAAATTCTGTATGTCTCTATGCAGAGATTTTTCCAGAAGCTCTTCCACTATCATTTATAACACACACACCTCAAGCTTACCAGTACGCCGAAGTGAATAGTAAACTTACCTCTATTAAGCTTAAGTGAACGCCAATTAGATAAGGCATTGGTGCACTGAAGGAAAAAAGAGGAAAAGGTCAAGTTTTAACTACAAACTAGTACAACACAGGTGGAGCAAAACAGATTTAAAAACTTGGAATGTAGAGTCCTTATTTAACATTCACTGTTTAGTATTAAATTAAGACAATTGCTACCAAAATCTTTACTAGACAAGGGTATTTATTTATGTACTCTGCAGTAAGCATGACCACAAAATCAAAGGTAGAGTATGAGTGAGAAGATGTATACAGCTGGCTAAGCACTTTGCCATACATGGCTTCAACAACCAACCATACTGTATGGCAGAGCTAGCCTGGTAGCTGTTCCAAAAGCGGTATGTCTCTTGAACTACACTGGTTTTAAAACGCTATTCTGAAGAATGTTCTAACAGTAAACATCACCACACTGCAACCCAAAATTAACACCACTTTTGATTCTGCGTGTGCTTCTGAAACCCTTCCTTGGTGGGTGCTTGCAAGCTGTATAATATCCTGTTTAACTTCAGAGTAAACTTCTCATTTCCAATTTGAATAAGACAAGGAACTATAGTCTCAAAATAAAACAAATATCAACACAAAGCCTCTGGAGTGAGACCTCCTGCAGTATGCAAGCAAGAAACTGAATTAGTCAGACTAATTCATCATGGTTTCCTATAATCTTCTCTTTCTTTCTCTAGTGAGTGTGTTCTGACAACATCTGGTTGAGAATATATTCAGTATCCAGTGCTGAAGGGAAAAAAGCCATCCAACAATCACCATTACAGTTTTGAGTACTGCGAGATTAGTAAACATATTCACTCCAGAGAAGCAAACAATACACAAACTGGTTTAAGCACCTCTGGGAAATTAAATACTAAGGGACCAAAGAGAAAAACACTGAATAAAAACATTATCTGGAAAATAAATGGAAGGTAAGATGATTTACAAAAAGTTACAGATAGTTGACATAAAATAATTGTATTAATAATCTCCCATTGTATTAACAATAAAACATAATAAAACTATAATCTCCCTTTGTATTAATTTGATCAGGAATCTGAGCCCCCCGTCTGGCACCAAATGATTGGTGATTGACTTCCTGAGGCCCAAGGGAAGGCTTCACTGATTAAGTTCTCAGTGGCCTTCCCAATTTGGTCCCACCTCTGGGCAGAAAAGTAGCAATTCTCACCTGCCTACCACTGCTGTCAGTTTTAGCAAAACCTGTATACCCTCTGGGTTAACCAGTTGCTCCTATTAACAGGAGAGGATAGGTTAAAATAAACCAACAAAAAAAAAAAAAAACCAAAAAAAAAAAACAAAACCACCAAACCAAACCCTCAAAAAAACCACTAACAACCTCCTGAAAAACCTCCGACAAACAAAACAACTGACTGGGGCCAAAACAAGCTTTCATCATGTTTATACTATTGAAATAAAGGTTTGCTGAGACTACAAACTGGTATGGCGTAAGGTTTCTAGGCAATGGGAATGCCAGAAAGAGAAATGGAGAGTCCCCTGTCCCCACATATATTTTTCTTAGGCCAACACTGAAAAATTTTAGTACCTCTGATGACTTCCTCCAGTCTAAGACCTTAAGCCTTTGTGGATTAAACACAAATTACATGGAACTGTACAGAGCAGACACGCATTCATATTCAGAGAGGAATCAGACAGCTTTAAACGCGTAATTTTAAGAATGCTTTATACTACGTAACGTTCAACCAAGCTAATGGGAATGACTATGACTGACACGTAACAGAGGATTCATATGCTGAATATGCAGCAAAATATGTCCTCAGGTTCATCACATCAGAGTATCTTAGTGTTACAAATAACATGAACTGGAGAAACTACGGTGAGTACAAGTGCTATATCATCTGTGCATTTTATGCACATTTGTTTTCTTGTACACCAACACTGTTCTAGCAGCTTCACCAGGCCTGTACTGACATAAAATAGCTGACAATTTGCTCCACTAATAAATCTGTCATTTAAAAAGGTAGCGTATGGCTCTTTTCTATAGAACAAAGCAACAGCTACATCATTTCAATTTTGAGAAGTTAACAGAATAAAGGTACAAAGCTAATTAGATAAAAATCTTGAAAATACAGGAAATAAAAACTGCAGGTATGGAAAGTCTATTTGATCATTTTCAGCAAAGAATGAATTTTATTACTGCTGGATTCTGAAGCCTTAAAAGCATAGTTTTGTAATATGTACATAAAATTGCTTACTATGACACTACTGGGAGCTGCTTCATAGTTTTTCTCTTGCTTATGCATGTTACTACCAAAAATGTTATTAATCTACAGCATCATTGGCTAAAATAATTACTAAGTTATGATAAAAAGGCAAATTAATTGGAATATAATTGTTCCATTCTCAGGAAAACAGGCGTGCATATAGCCCAATTCAGAAGAGACCAAATCTCATAAAAAGATATGTTGTAACTGCAACTTGAATTTTCTAATTGCATTATATTCTTACCACAGCATCAGTAGAACAGATGCTTTATCATCCACAGACAAAGCTGTCATACATTCTTATATCAGTGCCTTAGTTTGCCAAGAAATTACATAAAAATTTGATGAAACTGGCTTTCTCCTTCACAGGAATTAATTTTATGTGAATATAATTACTATATCAATGCTCAAACTCAGTTTTTGTAAAAGCTTTCTTAAAAGCCAGCCATCTACTGGGCTGAGCGTACCAGTATCTTTTTGCTTAATTGCAGAAGAAAAAACAATTCTTAAAACAATATTCAGAAAACTAGAATTTTTAGTTAACTACTTTCAGGATTTTTCCTCTAAAAAGAGGAAAGAGCAAAAATGAAAATTACTTTCACTGCCTAATATTTTGCTATCGTTTAAAAAAAGAAATGTCTTCTCTTTTTTTTTTGGATAGTTGCTCCAATTCTTGCATTGGAGCTCTCATCATGAAATTCAAGGCTGAGATAAGCTACAGGGTGGTAGGGCTGGAGGGAACCATCCTGAAGCAAATAAATACACAGTATGTTCACACACCAGACCTTGAAAGTACTCATAACCTGGCCAATCCTGATGGTGTCACAGTCCACACTGATGCTCAGTTTTCATGGGCTTGGACTACTTTGAGAACATCTGTTACATCTAAAACCAGTCTGTATATCAGATTGCCTGATAGAACCTAAGACACTTTTTGATTAAAGGCAAATGGAAGAATTTAAACAATTTTTTAATATAGATCAGCTTTACTGATCTGCAATAGATTTAAATGGATTTAAACTTTGTTCAGAAATAGCCTTCCTCACTTAGAACAAACAAAATTATCAAACTGATACTCATTTGAGCACCATCTCAGAACAACACCAACAAAATGAGAGCTCCTGGGAGACAGCCCAACAAAGTCCAAGTGAGGCAATGACAATGTAGTTTCTAGGTATGAAAACACACGTTAAGCTAAAAGGAAAAAAGGCACTTTTATAAAAGAACTTTGCTCCACCAAAATGACATAAAATATTAAGAATATTTAGAAAATTACTTTAGGTTAATCCTCTTTGACTGCATGCTAGGTCTGGTCTAACATAAACTTTGACCTTACGAATTCATTAAAGTTTCCTAACTTGATATATTACATACCTATGAGGAAAACACTTATTTACAGTTAATATGCTGTAACATAAGGAAAGCTAAGTATTTCATGTGATTTTACTACACTATTCCAACCTGCCTCACAAAAGAGTGATTCAAACCCAGACATGATCAGACAGAGAAATGTAAATGCACGAAAAATCTGAGTTAAAAGGTCTGAATTCTAGTTACTGTGGTAAATTCATCAATTGTGCATTTCCTTTCATGAACTTTGTGTTTCCATTAGAACATCTCTAAAAATGGGAGACTTTTTTTCCCCACTCTATTGTGCTACTGTGAAAAAGAAAAAGAGATATAAATGAGTTTTACAAGTTTAAGAAACTCCATGCTTCTTTTTAATGAGTAAAAAAATTCTCAGGTCACGCCAAAATGACCTAGAATCTCAACTACTATCATCATCACAAGAAGCTGTGTACAGCATCTAACATCATTATTTCTGGAAACATTATCTGTGCTTAGGAGGGCAAATAAAAAAATCTTCCAGTATTCAGGATGCACTCTGCAGGGTACAGCTTGAATAGAGGTGCTGATCTACACAGCATTTATGGATGATACTGAAGAAATTACAAAGCTACTGGTGGTAAGCTCAAGCAATACAAAACCTAAACAAATACATCCAAACTCTACTCCCATTTTGGTGCATTTTATCTAAGCTAGGAGGAAAAACAATCAGGACAGAGTTTCTTCAAAAGAAAACTATCATTAAAGATGAAAGGCTTAGCTGTAGTTGAAAGTAAAGGGAGAAGTGGGAGAAGAATATTTGATTTCTTTTTAAAAACAATAAATAATACACACATTAAGTATAGGAACTACAACAGAACAAGATATACCATGGGCAAATATTGTAAACTTGAGGAAAAAACAATCAAAGAGACATAAGGAAACATAATGAGAATTTCTCTGAAAACAGTAAGTTCAACAGACCGGGTAGAGTTTGACAGCACATCAATATTTATAGGTTCCAGGAAAAAAAAACAACCAACCAAACACGGAACCCCCTACCAAACTACCACAAACATACAGCCCAGCAAACATACAAGCATGATTCATTTCTGTGAAGAAAAACATTAACAGAAATGCAAACTTATGTTGGTAGGCATCTGATTTGGACTCAGGTTTTATACATAATAATAATTTCTGATCTCTAAAATTACTTTGAATGGGTCATTTTTCCACCACAGATCCATAGGGTCTAGTTAAAATGAAAGTCTCCAGGGATGAATACTCCTGGTTTAAGTACTTTAATGGATACTTTATTTGTACTAGTGCCAATGATACCAAATAAAAAGACAGTAGATGTCTTCTTAGCCTGAAATCCTGAAACACAGGCATGCGGAAACACCATCCATTGCATGACTAGAAGTGACTCAAAAGGTGATTTTTTTTCCTTGTTTAACTTTAAAATTTGCCAAAACCACAAAGTCTATAATGTGAATAGAAGCACATCAGGAGAAACAGGATTCCTATAATGAAAATTTCCTAAGTACCAAAAGGAGACTTTAAGCTCATTTGGGAAGGTGCTGGATCTGATCCTGAACCTGGCAGAGTCTAAAATACAAATATTAGATCACTGTATAGTCCTAATGGGAACACTGATGCCTACTAACACTTGATTCTCAAATAACTGATCACATTTAGTTCTCAATACTTCTATCAGTATAATTTATCTCAAGTTAAAATAAATGCCAAATAAGAGAAAACCATAAAACAGTCACATTTAAATTACTGAATGCATTCTCTAACAATAAAACAGGAACAGTTTTTATAGACATGATTCTAAATGCTGCACTGATAGCAATCAGCACTGTAATTCAAGACACCAACTCAAACACCATGTAAAAGCATGCTGAAATATCTCTGTTCTTTAAGCACTGGCTCAAGTACTTTCATAAATTGGATCCTGTCTATTCAGTCACATAAGTAGTTAGTCTTTATATCAGTAACTTAGAACTACAAAAAGGAAAGAATCTCAGAAATGAGGGTAACAGGTTAGCTGTCTTACCAGCAGTAGTCCAGAAGATGTGGAGGAAGCACTGGGATGTAAATGTGTTGCCAATACATTGGATACAACAATGCAGCTGACGCATGAACACAAGCAGTTAACTAAAAATAAAAACACACACACAGAATTCGCAACAAAAAATATAAATAAAAATAAAATACAAAATCTTAAATTAATTTTCAGGCATGCAAGAATCTTAACCTCCCCCAACCATCTATTAAAGCACTCTTTAAGTTACTTGTAACTGCTGAAATGCACCGATGAAGAACTCAGATACACACATACAACATTTGCGAGAAGTCAGGCTAACAAGTCAATTAAAACAAATAATCAGCTATTTCCTCGAACAAAAGGAAAATAAACATGCACTGCTTGATGCTTATCATGGTCAGATGCAGGTACTGCCATGAACACACAGAACTTGAGTGCACCCCAGCTGCACTCAAGCTCAGCTGAGCAGGAAAGACTCAGCAGAGCTTTTTGGTTCACACTTCCACTATTTGGAATAACTGGAATTGATCTGAACCTGCATGAAGCTGCAGAAGAGCACTAAACCCAGGGACAGGATTAACTCCTGCTTTAAAAAAAAATGTGAAGTCAGTGTTCCCTGTGACAGCAAAGCAACACTTTATTCTATTTATTCGTTTTTTAACAATTTTCCAAAACTCCTTTCCCAAAGTAGAGACTGGCAAGGTTGGTGTTAGCATCGCCAGAAAATGAAGGACTCCTTAACCAAGAAAGGTGTTAAGATCCGTTTTCAATACAAAACAGACACCCCTGTTTTTCCAACACAAAACAGCAAACAAAAAAACACCCACTGTCCCCCCAGAAAAACCTAGGAATTGATTAGAAATGAGGTCAAGTTCAGTCCTCAAGTGACCAAAATAATCTGCAATACCTAACGAATTCACATTTGATCCATCAAATACCACTTTGCTATCAGGGAGTCATGTAGATTATTTTACTATGCAGCCACAGTTACAACATAATGAGGAAACATCAAGACTGCGTTCAAAATAAGGCAGCCTGCACCCAGCGCATAAAACACTACAAACTTCATTTAAAAATAAAAATGAAGGAAAATAAAAAACAATTTAAAAGGGAATGCCCCATGCAGAAGTCACCAAGCTTACGGAAAAAGACAATATTGTCCTAATGTTTTATATCACAACAAAATTACTGTCTGAGGTTAAGTTGATAATAGCAGTGTTTATTAGACTTGTACTTTCATAGTAACAAAATAAAGAGCTAAAACTGAAATGTAAATTGTGTCATACAGCAAATGCTAAAACATTATGGATTCTATAGGGAAAAAAAAGAAAACCTCTTTGTGGAACACAGCAGCAGTTAAAGCTTTCATTCCCTGGCTGTCTTGGACATTTAGACTTGTAAATAAAATTTATACTGCCATTTCATACATGTATTTTTACAGTAAAAATGAAGAAAAGTAATTGCAAGACCATTGCAGCAGAAATCTCGGACAATTACAATTTGTGCAGCATAGTTTGCTCAGCACTCAGATTAATATAACACGATTAAATATGGAAAAGAAGAGGGTCTGAAAGCTCCTGAGGGATATAATTAGGGCAAATTGCCAAAGAATGAAACATGAGCCAGTCAGGAGAGTCTGGAAGCTGCAGTAGTACCAAGGGACTTGAATGTTCGACAGTTGGAGCTCCGGTAATGTGTGAACTGCAGGTTAAGGTATCAGGAGACTCTGTTCACTGACACACAGAATGTCACTATTGACCAGCAAACTGCCCAAGCCTGACAGCTACACTAAGCCAAGTATATCATAATTCTGTATTTAAACTCTTTGTTTCAAATTAACATCTCATTTCTCATTTTTACATTAAACCTCCACAATTACTCTCATTTTAGACTTATAATAATGGCTGTTTTGTTACTAAGAATTAATTGTTCGGGGGAAAGAAATAAATATCCCCCTTCTACACCATGGGATTTATGAGTTTTATTTCCATATTATCTATCTCTGTAGTTTAACACTATTGTGGCACAGGCAAGCCCAGCATCATCTTTTTTTCTCTTTTACTCAAAATGGACATGGAATTACTAATTAGTATCTTCACATACCATTGTGCATTGTATATAAATTTCAAGCTGCATCTATCTATATAAAAATTAGCATTTCTTGTATTTCGATCACAGACTGAAATAAAGCTGACCATACATTATCACAGATATCCCCCAAGGCATACAGTTGCCTTCTCCTCCCTCTTCCTCTTAATCGGCATTCTTAAATTATGAATCAAGATGATTATACTATTTGCACGAAGAAATATTTCCTATCTTATGTATATGTCTGTGTTATATTTTAGTTATCACTTTAACAGGGGAAGGGGATAATTCCTTAAGAAACACTTGAAGTTTTATTAACTCTCCTGTTTTACAATCTATATTTTAATGTGGCACCCAGACTAGCATCTATTTAACATTTATTAATTTAAAAACATCTACTAAATTTTAGCATTTCTATCAGGAGAGGTAAAGATTTGATTACTTACACACCAAGTTTTTGTTGTAGTGTTCCTTGCTTTTCTATTTAATAACATCTTAATTAAACATTTCCATCTATGCTGCTGCAATAGGTTTCCAAACATGTTAGTATGGCATGAACATGTTTTATAGTTTCTTGTTGTATACAGCCTGTAATACAAACAGCTATGGGATTCTGCTGCTCTTCAAACTGTGTGACATTTTAATACTGTGCCAACTCTGCCTTTAAGCAAATACTGATAAGATAATTATGGATTTCATATTAAAAATTGCACACTTGGCAAATTCTCTTTTTGCCTTTTTTACTGTTTCAACAGTGACTGCACTTCTCAAATGCTTTAGCTATTTAAATAGCTTACCTCTAACTGACAGATTCACTCTTCTAAGTAGAATAGGGACTACTTCAAATCTAGGAATAATACTGCATGTCTTAAGTAACCAGACAGTTCAAGAGATCTGAAAAGCAGTCAGTGAGCAGGTAGAGCTGGACTGCTTACATCTGAACTCAGAAGTCTACAAAGGCAACACTGGATTTGGGGGGTGTCTGATAGCATCTATGCTTGGGTGTGGAGCCAACCAGAGACCTGGCAGGGACCCTGTGGAACACTGAGGGAGGAGGTGGTAAGGCAGAGAGCACAGTACAAGCTCCTAGCTGCAGAAATGAGCATCTGTTGCTTGACCAAGTGGTGAGATCTTTTGCAGAAAGCAATTCTTCACACTATTCAGGGAAAAAGCATTTGTATGGAGCCTGTCTGTTGATTACCATCTATTCTAAAGGAAATTATCAAAATTTAATAAATTTATATATAAAGTAAAAAAGATAAATGTCATAGATCAGAATAAAAGGCTCCTTTTCAAGACAGGCAGTTGTTATCCTTAATTGAAGTAATATTCAAAGCTGTGTACAACCTTGACTATTTTGTCAGCAACAACTGGAGATCCCCTTTTATAGATAAGCCTGTATATACAAGGTGAAAGCATCTGCCCAACAGAATTTGCTATATATTTCTGTATATACATATACATCATTGCTCAACTCTACTGTTCACTAAAAAAATCTTAAATTATAGCCAAACAGTGCTGCAGAACCTAATTACCGCAAATATGATAGCTTATTCCATGTTTTGAAGCAATAAATGAAATTGACACATCCTCCTATAGTCCACTGGACTGGAAAAGACCTACCAAAGTTGCGTTTCTATCCATAAAATGGGCAGGCAGTTTTTAAGTGAAGTTTTTGTCTGTTGAAACTCATTTAATATTGAACAGAACTTCTGATATTTCTGCCTCCAACAATTTTTAGACTGTTTTTCTCCATTTCAAATAATGTATTCCAGTTCAAATGGTTCTGATTTAAAAAATAAATCTATCATTTTAAAATCTAAGTAATTTAAATTACACAAATAATATGGGTCCATTGACCTACTTAAAAAAACTTCTAACTAAAAATTTCAATGTTCAACCCTCAGACTAATCTGAAATCCCTAGCTTTTGCCTCGGACATGAAAATAAGTTTCCTGACCCATTCTCTCAATAATGAATTTACTAACATTACTGAGTGGAACTGAAAGTTTCAGCCTGTTTTGGATCTATTCTGGTAAGACACTGCAGCCAGCATCACCATATAAGCTTTTAGCACCCTGCAAGGAAAGTATGTGGTGTTTTCTCCAGAGTTTCATAGTGATTATGAGACAATAATTTTATCTTTGCCTCCAGAATAACAACTAACTAACTAACTAAATAAATAAAAAGCTGGAACTATGTGCCTGGGAATAGTAAGAGTTTCGCCAAAGAGTGAGAGACCATGTTACAATATCTGTTAGTAAAATTCATTACGAAAAGTAAAATAATTACTACCAAACCCATGCAAGACCGAAATAATGCACAAATCTTAGACATTGATGAGTTACTTTCCACCTTATGGCAATAAACAGCCACTTGGGATGACTGTTGTTCCAAATCTATGCACTGCTGAACAAGAACCGTCAGGAAAAGTTTTAGTTCATGACTTGATCAAAGCAGGTTTACCTGCTCCTGGGAACATGAAGAGTGCAGCTCCTCCCTATCCCTCATGTGGATGCAATAATTCCGATGTCTGTGTATCTGCTTACCTCAAAGCTCACTTCCATCAATGAACCTTTCCACTCCAGGTATCAAACAGAATGGCCTCTTTTTCTTTCCTTTTCTTTCTTTCCCCCCAATTTTAGATTTTGCTAAAACACTGACATGTCTAGAGCCATACTACTTTGGCTGAAAGACTTACTGCAGATTCGCACATATGCTTATTTGATACCTATTATTCACACGATTTTGATGAGTAACAGGAAAATAATTATCCTGTATCCTGCATATCCTGGCCCAAAATTACCTGGCATTAACTTTCTATCTATATACATTATTTTATTCAAAAAGAGGCAGAACATAGGTGGCAAGATTTGTACAAGCCACAATGCACGAATTAGACAGAAACTGATTAGCAGAATCTTGTCAGAAAGCCAAAAACAGCAACAGAAGTTGGACAAAATGCTGAAGTAAAATTAACCTGTGATACTATACAACCTTTCACAAGCTACTGTAAGCAGCTAAAGAACTACTGTGATAAAACCATTTCCTGCAAAATCCACAAGCACTGTCAATCTCTGTCAACACCATGTCCAGAAATGGGTTCTGGTGTGCTCTCTCCCTCCTCCCTCACAGCCCCACTGGGCCAAAGAACTGTTTCCCTCCCACTGCCTTGACCACACATATGTTGAAAGATGCCAAAGATTCTGTATAGTTATCTCATCTACTTATTAATACCTATGGCAATAAATTGTAGGGGACAGGTCACCATTCCACCACATTTACAGCAGTTACCATTAACCTGGACCAACTCTTACTGCTTTTACACCAATACTCCCAGTTCACAAGAACTATAGAGAAACCATTACCTGCTTCCTGACAGGGTAACAGATGTACAGGTGAAAGGAATCCCGTCCTCTACATTATTACATTGCCTAAGACTACAAGCTTTGTTAGAGGTGCATCCGAATCTAAATCCTGTTTGATCAGGAATGAGATCAGGCACCAAACCCGTGACAGATACTTAACAGCTACCAAGACCTACCTTCCCATCCATTTCTTGAATAGGTGGGGGAACCTGCTGGGGAGTAGAAGTGGGAAAGGAGCCTTTGCTTTCACTAGATTACAACAGGGCGTAAATCCCTTCCCAGCTCTAAAGAATGAACAGTGGAACTGAATCACAAGCTTAGTCCATCCTGCTGATATTGGTGAGAAGTCAGAAGTCACTAATGAAAACAAAATTCAGCAACAAAAGATAACAGAATATACTGTTCAAGCCATGATATACAAAGCCATTTCTCATGCATTTCTTTAATTTAGCTCCTGGCTAATTGTTTCCCATCTGCCATCCCCATAATCTTCAAGAAGAAAAAGAAAGAGGACCTTAAATGAGCCATAATGCATTTTCCTCCTGTTGGCAAAATGTGACCCCCAGCTCTCCTCTCTCACAGGAGGCAGGCAGGAGAAGGGAAATGTATTTCTAGTCTTCAAATGAAAATTTCCACTTTTTCCACTGTGAAAATTAAATGTGAAAAAGAAAACACCAATATAAAAAAAACCTTAATTGTCTCCTGCATTTGTTTTGGGGGTGTTTTTTTCAGTATTATCCACTTCCTTTTATCATTATTTCTGGGGGGAGGAAAGGAAGGATAAAAGTGTTATTCATGAATATGACAGCACTTCATATACAATCAATTTCATTCTTTTCTTGCAATTCTTGATTCACAAAGCAGCATTATGGCTCCATTCTTGTGCATTAGCTTGGAAGGGAAAAGAAAAGACTGCAGACACGGTTTGTTCCTTGCCTATGGCTCTGGAAGTGACGTTTCCCAATAGTGGAAGCTGAGCAGAAAATAAAATTGAAGTGGTAGCGGACAGGTGAGCACTCAACAAGGAATACCACTTGCATACTGTGCCTATACCAAGGACATGTCACTTCTGATATTGGTTTATCCTACAATAAACTAACTATGCTTCTTTATGTGATCTGTTCAATAATTTCTGTTTCCTCGTATTTCTTCATTTCATCTCTGCACATTCTTGATAATCTGTTCATTCTCATTTTGACATTCATTTATTTCCCAACTTCCTTACCTCCTCCTCTCTCACAAAAACACAGAACACGAACATGCACATCTTTTTGTCCCTTTTCCTGACTATCTCCTAACTCACCCTTTCATCCCTCCTTTATTTTATGACCTGTCTCCATACAGGAAGAGGTATCTTCCCATAAAACAAGGGAGTTCTACAAATGTTTCTCACTTCAGAAAGGAAAATGTCCAGGAAAATAATTTTTATTAATCTTTTCTCCCCCAGAGCAACTCCATGGTATGTTCTTCTGCCATACACTAATTAAGAAGCAGCAGGGAATGGCTTCCTAATGAATAGCTGACAGACAACTTATTTACTGTGAGCAAGAGCAGATATAACCACTGAGTTTTGGGAAAAAAAGAGTGATAAAGCAGCAGTGGCCATGAAAAATGGGAAATCTTGCCATAATGGTACACTAGAACAGAGAGCCGATATTACACTCACACACCCTTCAATAACTCATCTTCACATCTGTTGCTTCACATGACCATCAATGACTTCAGCGGTATTTTTTTTGTGGGGGTGAGACAGTTCTGGTCGACAGAATACAGACTTTTTCAGTTCTCATACACTCCAACTACAAGGACTCAGTACTGACAGGCTTCTCTTAGACTGCATATGCACACAGCAGCAACTGCACTGGCTCTGTACAGCATTTTGTTCTGGCAGATTCTACTGAATGGCCAAAGACCATATATGAATTGGAAAAAGAAACAACTTTTGGCCCAGATTATTATAATCTTTGATTTTTCATGGAAGTGCTAAGAAGTCACAAATACAACTCTGAAATAACATTGTTTTAGGACTGTCTTTCTGTCTATGTGCTTTTATGGTGTGGTCTGGTTTTGTTTTGGGGGTTTTTCAGGGTCTCTGTGTAGGTGTGTGTTTGTGTGTCTTGGGGGTTTGGCATTTGATTTTCTTTTATTCTTTTAATAAACCCCAATGAAACAGATGTTCTTGGTTTACATAGGTGGCAGTTAACAACAATCTGTTACTTTTTATTGTTGCCCCCCCCCTTATTAAAAGGAAAAGAATTTAATAATTTGTTGACTACACATTTCAATTTCTTTTCCCAAATTCTGTCACAATTGTTTCTCCTAACGTTATGCCGTGGCAATGGGAAAACTGTTGCAAACTTCAAGATGGGAGAGCCTTCCAGGTCTGGCTGTATATCCTAACCGCATTTTGATTCTATATTGACATCACATAGTTTCACTGCCAGAAGTACGCTCCTTACAGGGTCCCACAGGGACCATAAATGCACCCACAACACACACCTCTCCCCAGTTTATCTCAGACTGCTTACACCTGAACTATTAAAATATAAATAAGTTATTAAACACCACTCCTTATCTACTCCCAGACCAAATGGTCTAATTGACCTAATATTCCAAAATGACTTATAATTATGCTTCTGGGAGCTCAGTGAGTATCAGTGGAATATCTGTTCTGCCTTTTAAGTTAATAATAAATTCCCATCTATTTCTTGTTTTCCAAGAACCAAATTTAGCCCTTGCACATTTCTGCCCACTATGTACTACATCACAAGAATCTGAGATATAAATTAAATTTTAAATCTATTTCTTTTCATTATTAGAACAGTATTACTTACCATGGATCTGCCATACACCTCATAAATACATTTTTAGATAAAATTGTGACATCACTGCAGTGCACAATTAAATTAGATGCCTTAGTTTGTTTGATCACAATTAGAAGCATCACATAAGGCAATGTGAGCACATGACTAAGCTATATGACAGCTCCCAGTGCCACTGTTTTCTCCAACATGGAAGGCCTGTATGGAGCCAACTGTTCCACTGTCTTGGATCTTCAGTGCAGACCAGAGAAGAGGCTCCATAAATAGCCAGCTCTGAACTTAGAAACATAAAAATACAAAAGAGGAGCTATCTGTCTTTCCAAGCTCCACACTAACATGCACACTGTGCTCCCAAAACCACACCCCAGTGACCTCACCCAACCCTAAAGTGCTGCTTGGCAGCTTTTTAATCATATCCATGAATCTCTAACATGTAAACCACAAATGGATTTAAGTGATGTGAGAGAAACAGATAACCATCACAGTTGTTTTCTGATTCAGTTGCCAATATTACTGCCTTGGGACATATGGATTTCAGATTAAACTTAATCTCGGATTTAGGGTGAGCTGCAGGACGAGTGAAAAGATTCATAAAGACAAGATGTTCAGAGTGAGAGGTGTTTTGCTTTCTCTAGTGGCTGGTATTACATTCTCCAAGGAACCTCCACATCTTCCCAGTGCCTGAGCAACCATGAATAGCATGACCATACCTGAAGACTAACACAGCAAGGAACATGAAGCCACCACTCAGTCCAGAAAGCTCTCTGTGCATATACGCAACATTAAAAGTGACTGCACAAATGTATGTTTGTGTGTAAATTTATATTCAGTGCTTCTTCGCCACAAAAAAGAAAATAAAAAAAATCTGTATTGTTTATTGACATACAGCTTGGTTTCAGAGGGATCACCAGAGAAGCCTACAGGCACTACAAAGCAAAACTTCCTAACCACCATGCTCTCAGACACATCAGACTTGTACTACCTGAAACAAATACTGGTCAAAATGGAGATAATGTTGAGACATTTGCTTTAAAGTGTAGCATCCTCTCCACCTGCCAGTGTAGGCCACAGAAGATACACTCTAGTTAGCATATTGCTGACAGGATGATGAGAAAGCTCCTGTCAGACACTGGCCAGCCGGGTGTTTGAGACAAAACGCACAGCCCCAGCTGACTAGTTAGGGAAAGACTGGTGAGGTACAATTACAGAGGCATATGACAAGCTTTCATGCTTGAGTGACTTGAGAACCGATGACATGGCTTTAAACAGCAATCCCTCCTACCTCCGGTCACAAAACAGCAATAAGTCAACTGATGCACTGTTGTACAATCATGATTTATTCCTTTGCTTTGAATACGTGAGAGTGTGATATGATGTTCTGGTAGACTACCACAGCAGGTGCACTTGGGGCTGAAACATCTAGGGCCTGCCTCCAGCATGCATAAAATCAATGCTGTAGTTCAGCCTTCCTGGAAAAGCCATCCCCAGCACTTCAATAATTTATAGGAAGACTGAATTAAAAAATTATTTGTACTGAAACTCATACAGCTCTATGCAACTAATAATAATACATGCAGATGCAGTAACGTGTGAGGAAACAGTGCTGTACAAGAACATACAGAATGACATTTAGGAAAGGTCTTCCTTTTACAGCTAAAGTGAAACAACTAACAGCCACCTCTGTGAATAGATCAATTCCTTTGTTTCATTCATCCTTTCACTTAATCCAAAGCCATATAATTTGTTTCTCTTTCATAGTTTACTGTTCAAAAGCCAGAAATGGTAATTTTTGCCACAAACATCTTACAGTGCATAATCCTTCAGGCTAGCTGAATCCAGCTCACTGTAACACTAAGCCTGAAGCAAGCTGTGAGGTTGCTGATAATCACATTATTAAAGTGGTTGGAAAGTCAAGCTAATAAAAGAATCAACAGTTAGGGGAAATAATGACCCAGAAGCTACAACAGAAAGAAGTGGCGGGAAGTTTCCACTTATATCTTCATAGTAATTGGTAGGGCAAATAGACAAAGATTTCCACCAAAGGAGCTTTTAAAGGGGGTAAAACCACAGAAAATAAATTTAAAGAAAGATGCAAAGAATACCTAATATTTGTAAAAATCAGAAGATTAACATAAAACAAGTCCTGCTTGGCTGAAATAAAGTAAGCTGACAATTGAAACACATCCCTTTTATTTTTTTTCCCCTAATTAAAAAACTATTAAACAGCTTAAAATAGGCAACCCTCTTTTCCTTTTTTCCTCCAACGTAAATCTTGAGTACAATGAAAGCATGAAATTTAGAGGGCAAAAATGCTAGACAAAGAATTCCTGTACATAAGCAAGTGTAGTTATCCTTTCCTGACCCCCCACAAGAAGGGTGAGGAGAAAGTGAGCCAGGCCTTGAATTATGCCTTTTGTTATCAGTCACTGCCCTGAGATAGTGAACCGAAACAGAGCTGATAACTTGAAGGTGACATCACAACCCAGTCTTCATGAACTGACATACACACTTGATATTCAGTTAACCCCAAAGATAAGGAACAACTCCCTTAACAGAAAGTTGTACTTGATAGCACTATTTTTGAACAAATAATCTTTTCAGATATCAAGCTGTAATTTAGGAATATTAAAACATGACCTTTGCAACAAAAAGTACCAGTCTGCTGTGTTTTCTACACAACAGTAAGCACAATGCTAGCAAATGCTAATGTCCAAATACACTCCATTTGCTTATTTGTATTATAGTAAGCGATTCAACATTTTAAAGAAGCAATATCTTATGCCAAAAACATTTAATCATTCTTGGCAAGTCAATTAAATTCTTACAGGAGATACTCAGAAGTGTTTAACTTACTTTTAAAACTACACTGCCCTGTAAAGAAGCAAGCCTCATCGCATCAGTCCTGTTCTGTTTATGAAAGAGATTAGCAGGTAGCAGCTGTCCCTGAAGTTCCTGATAAGGCAAGTCTATTTTTCTCTTTTATCAGAACTCACTAGTGCAAGTGAAAATTAACCCAGTCCTATATCAAATGTGGATCAGACATGATGTGGCAGTAATTTCATTTAGCTATGACTTAAGTAACCCTAGTAGACTGAAGAAATAATCAGAAGTGAAATTGATGTGCTGTCTCTTCTTGGACTTGACCTGCAATCTACAATTTATATTCACAACTTGAGACATTCTTCAGGACATCCAAATGCCATTACTAATGCTTGTTATTGCTACCTATCATTGTCCAGAAGACCAATATAAATTTTTAAGTGAAAACACCATCAAAATAACTAGTACTTCATAAAAAGTTTGGAATAAACAGATGAATTCTGAACAAAGTTAAAGCTTATCACAACAAGCATATTGTATTTGTTGTTCTGTAATGACTTGCAAAGCATTTGGAATGTGAACAAAGAAATAAGGTGGTCTGGATCAGGGCAGTATGATCCTGATATCTCCTGATGATACCTCCTGATGATACCTCCTGATACTGCCTGAGATGTCCAGCCTAACACAAACAAGTCTTAAGAGGATCTAAATGCAGCACAAGAATACATTTCCAAATCATGTTAAACAGACACACACCTGCCCACTTGCAGAATAAATCGTCCACAGGCACAGAGCTGCCATTGTGATTCCTATCATCACTCTACTAAAGCAGTAAAAGACTAGGGCCAGGTTGCAACACTCTTCCTGTGGCTATTTCGGGGTTGGGAGAGGCACAGATAGAATATGGACATTTCCTAAGATAAAATAAAATCTTTGGTGGTTAAAATAGTATATCAAGTAATTTGAAGATCAGTCATTCACTATTTTTCTGGTTTACAGTTGCTCAAGTGGCCTCTGCTTATATGACCCCATATTTCTCTTACTCCCCAAAAAGGAAAATAGTAAGGCAGTTATGGTTACTACAACCAAGAACTGTAAAACCTGTCAGCCCTGTATGGCTATTCTGAGTCTTACCCATCTTCAATTTACTTTTGATTTAAAAGAATTTAAAGGTGGTTTATTCACTGTTTAGAATCTGAAGTGTCTCACTCCCTGTATGTATTGGAAATCAGCACCTGCAAGTCTTTGAAAAATATTAACTTTCAATACTATATCCAGTTTATACCTATGTGCTGAAAACAGCTGTTCATTTATTTGGTAGTACGAGTAACAGTGTTCAGGAACATAATGTTGATTTTCCACCACAGAAAACATATTAAACAAAATTATTTTATGCAGTACCATTCAAAAAAAAAAATTAAGGTATTTTTAATGACTGTGCTTAACAGGCTAAAGATTCTGCATAAAAAATATATTCTATGTGAAAGTTCTTTATAAAGTGACAGTCTTACAGTAATGCAAAATTAATCTTGGGAATATTCTCAAAATAGAGAATATTTTAAAAACCAGTAAGATTCTGTGAAGAGTAAAACAAAATAATACCTGAATATTTAGGCATACTTCCAAAATGAAACTCAACATTCTTTTATTAAGCAGCCTAAGCAGGCATAAGGCAGGAAAAAAAAAAATTAATGTAGCCTAAAAACCTTTAATAAAAAAATGCTATTTTGAGTTGTACATTATTATCAGTCTGAAGAGCTGCTCCAAATCAGATATTACAGTATGCACTCCCAAATCACTCTAAGAAAGATGAATCTATCTATTACCAGGTTAGGAAAGCTGCTATTATTATGGACCCTTGATTTCTTTCAAGTAGCTCCAATGGCATAAGCCACAAGTGAATAATAAAGATCTCATAATAGCCCTTAAGGATTCTTTTTTAGGTTCGAAGGCACAGAAATGAACTCAGGAGAGTTAAAGAACTCTCATCTCCTGATAAGAAAAATAATTAACCTGACTTAATGTATCTGAGTAGTTCTTATATAAATCAGACTTTTGTACTTCAAGGGCCAGACTAAAACCATATATCAGAAGAGTATGTGGATATTGTCTTACAAGTACATATGGAACATATCTAAAACCACAAAGGTCTGCAGGTCATTTTGTGAAATGTTCAATATATTCTACTTAAAAGGAGATGTGTGAAGTACTTACAGTGCTTAGTTTGCTAGAGGTAATAATGATTCGTCTCTCATGCAACATACTGGCATAAAGTTGCAGCATGTTGTTCACATCCACAGCAACAAAATATTCAGTGAGGTTTCTCTGTTTAAATAAATAACATGTTAACAATACAGCAGCAAGAGTAGGTAAGTGGAACATTAAATATATTACTTAAAAAAAAAAAAATCTGTCCAATTAGTATGTGAGGAAAAAAAACACCCAAATTTTGAAAGAAAACCCTCTGCATTAAAATTTGTCTGCTTTAAGAATAATTAAGTTTTAAAGCCAATGAAAATCTAACTTGGTGTAAGTTATTCATATTTTGCTCATTCAGTTATGATTGTGAATTTAGACTTGTGCCCCCCCCCCCTTTTTTTTCCCCCCAAAATTTTGAAAAATATGACATTTGGCATTATATCCACAGCACCATATGCTAATGAAGGTAGCCATTACTCCCAACCCAAAAACAGATCTTCCACCACTGCAATAAGTGTTCTGTCATAGCTACAACAATAAAACTGTGTTATTTTGCCAGGCTCTCCCAAAGTCAACACATTTTATTCTACTTCAAGTACAGCAAAACAGTTTGCTGAAAAACACGAAGTTTTCGCTTGATCTGTATTTACCACACATCAAATGTCCAGTTGCACTGGTAGAAGGTACTGGGTCATTCCTGCAGCCACACTTTTCACCCCAAAAAAGAACCCCACTGCTATCCACACTGTGGGGTTGAATGAAAAGCAAACTCACCAGCACCTCTTATTCATAGTTGAGACAACTCAAAATGGGGGGGAAGAGAAAGAGGTTGGGGGGAGAAGATCTCTTAAGCTTAAGAGTACTTAAAGAAAGATCTCTTAAACTGAACTTAAGAGTATTTCTGCACAGCACAGTGCAGAGACATACAATAAGCTTCTGAATAAGCCAAAATGACTACCAGTAAAAATGCCTAGGTCAACAGCAAATTTCTGGAAATCCTAGATACATGAAAATATACTAATGCACCTCATAACATACAGAGCATTCAATTTCACACATTCATTATCGTATCTGCAACCAGAACTCTTACTCACCTCAGGAACAACATATTACTGAATATTAATGTAGGAGGTCTACTAACTGTGCGTCAACAATCAGAACACTGGAACTGTTAAGCCTATTCTGGATGTGGCCAACAGCTGGCTGCAAGGCAATGCAGCCCTGAAACAAACAGTGAGGGCAAGACAAGTGGTAAAGGCTTCAGGGCAGGGTGACCCTGCTGACTGTCGGCACCTCTCCTATCGGGGTGAGGACATAGCTGCCGGCTACAGACTCTCCAGCTCATGGCCCTCCACTATCAGGGAGCGCGGCATGGAGCAAAGCCACCCATCACCAGCTGCTGGTTTATCTCCTTACAGACTCCACTATGTGAAATGTTAGCTTGGATGATGATCAGAAGGTTGACCTCCTGTTTGGATATATTATGATATTAAATTTAAAAGTATATTGAAAAGACAAAAGAAGATCCAATGGACAATCCAGTTTCATGCAAATTCAGAAATGTATTATTAATTCAAAGGCAGAGAGCACAGATTATTCTTGGTCCATGCTGCATAAAGTTTTGGAAGATATAAAAACAAGAGCTTTAAGGATACAAACACTCTACTGAGACTGAAACTTTGGTCTTTCATGTGCTACTTTTAACTGGTTGTCAGAGACCAATCCACTTTGATAATTTGAGTCCAATTTACCTCAGACACCTTCTAACACTATAGCTGATAATGGTAAGCTGATTCTGCTTTGCAAAAGCTGTTGCAAAAAGTCTGCAATCTTGCACAGACCAGTGGATCTTTGGGACACAGTCACGGTTATTTCTGCATTACATCTGAAAAGTTACTGCCCCTGAAAGATGTTGATCTTGGAGCAAAGAATAAGAAAACTTATTTTATTGCTAATTTACTGTAATTACCTCGTGTCTTCACTCCCTGCATGTTCTAACTCTCCATTAGTACCACACTATTTTGATTCAGAATTATAAAAAGGAACCTTGAAAACTACTTTTCCTTTTTCCCACAGAATAAATCCAAAGTGCTGCTATTGCGAGATCCCCCATCAGCCAGAAGCTAAATGGTGCTTTCCCACATTTTCTAAGTTGAACATGTAACACACCTTTGAACCTCCAAAGCTATGCTTTATTAGAAGCCCAAATGGTAAGCTAAAACAGGAAAATTCTTTAAAATAAGGAATTCAGCCTGTAAGATGAAACAGATCATAGAATCATAGAATGGTTTAAGTTGGGATCATTAAAGATCATCTGGTTCCAGCCCCCCTGTCATGGGTAGGGACACCTTTCATTGACCAGGTTGCTCAAAGCCCCAACCAAACATTTAGAAACTAAGGACTGTCCTGCCCAAAGAGTCTTTGTAGCAACAGTTTTCTCTTTTACTCCTCTACCCAGTAACTTTCCATACCTCTGGCTTACAACAAGGGCTGCACCTTGTGCAGAATCCTTTCCACCATCACAGATACACCAGACACCTTCCCTCTGCTATAAGCACCCTACCAGTCCTTACCAGCCCAGGTTTCCTGGGCTTTGTTTCCTTACCCTTCTCTTCCCTTACCCATCCCACCTTGCAGTGCAGGGGCCACTGCCCAGCTGAGATGCTGAGGGGCACAATCTCCCTTCTCACCGGCAGCCTGGAGGCAGGGAGCAGGTGATTGGGACCTCTTCCCCACCATGCCCCGCTGCTGCACCAACACAGAGGCTGTGAGCACACCTCCATCACACCTCCTGCACTAACACCACATCTACCAAGAATGAGTTCTGCAATACTGAGTGATTTTGTACTGGGGTGAAGCCCCAAAACAGCTCAACTTTCATAAGGAAGTTGTCATTTGAAAGTGTAAAAATGCACATCTATATATCCATACATCCATATTCAATTCCAGACTTAAATGCAAGAGTGGAAAGCAGAAAGTTTCGAAGCTCTTTATTAGTTGTTATCCAGATAAACACATTATAGAGAATGTGATCTGAGATTTCATGATTGCAACCTACTCCCAGCACCATCAAGGATGTAGCATCTACAGAATACATGTCTTGATAAAAAAATAGTAATAACCACCAGCAGCATTCCTGGTGCATGGTTACCTCCAAATGTAAGCAGGTATGATATGTTTTCAGAGAGCCTGAAAAAATGCCTTCCTGCACAAAAAAAATAACTGCATATCTTGATAGCTGAATTGACAGCTTAGCAATGCAGCATTTAAAGGGCAGGTATTCAAATAACACGAGGTGCAGAAGCAGAATATATTTTACATAAATAATCTCAATAAACGCAAACAAGCCAAGTAATTATGAACAAAAGGTGGCTACAGCAGTGGGCAAAAATGCCCTGTTAATGCTTTAAGACAGGTTAATGATGAATGCAACAGTAACTACAAGCTAAAGGTTGTAATAACAGACATCAATCACACTCTAAAAACAGTCCTGGAAAAAGAATGTCTTATTGATAAAAATAAAAAAAGCCGAGTTCAGCCCTACCCACAGAATTAGGTTGATACTTCCAAATAAATAAGAAACTGCATACTTACGCTTTCAGGGATTGTTGGCAATCCAGTTATATCAGGAGTAATGAAATACGAGTGCTAATCAATGGGGGAAAAGAATTAATAATGTAGGCACACAAAAGCAAAGAATTAATTTTTAAAAAACCCACCCTTTAGGACTGCCACCCCCACCTTTGTTTAAGCAAATAGCCATTTTTCCAATAGCATTCTTACCACTACTAGACAAAGAATTAAGCAGATCACGACACAAAATGACAAGCTCTGGTTCAGCACAGCACACAAACCAAGAGAATAAAACACTGGCTGCAGTTTTGAAATAACACTGAAATTAACCCAGGTTTAAATGCTGTCACAAGCCTGAGAGCAGCACTGATTAACTTAGGCATTCATTTAAATACTGGAACAAAACTAAACAAAAACGTGAAAGGCCAAAATGTGAATTTAGAAAAGAAAAAATCATTCACATGAGAAAATTAATTAGCATAGAAATATTATTACTTGATATACATTCTCTTTTCTTTCCAAAAATCTCTGATTCAAAAACGTGCTAATAGAAATACAAGGTCTGACAGCTTGAGATTCTGCAATCATTTATGAAATACATTAGCAATTTTATGCATCTTAGTTTGAGGCCATCTAGGATGTAAATATAAATGGATTAAACTAAAACCAGATGTAATTTAAATTATTCTCATTAATCCAGTGTGTTTAGTAGCTATCAGACATGGAATTAGCTCAGTTATTTTAAGGCATTTTTGAGTATTAATCTAAATCTTCAAGGTCAGAAAACCTTAAGTGCATACTAAGCAAATGTGATTATTGACTTTTTAGCTTTTATTTGTTTTGAATGGAATTTTGACATTTTTCATAGACTTTCTTTGGGTTTATAGTGTATTTTAAAACTATAATTAACAACACAAAGACACAGTTTGTTTTCAAGTCAAACTTGCAAAAGATACACCAAAACATTAAGGAAGTCTATAAGATACTAAAAATGTCTTTGAGAAAATATGTGTTTGAGAAAAAAAAAAAAACCACAATACTATTAACTCTGTTTAGGAGACTCATTAAAGCAGCTTAATACATTTAATAGCAAATGTTCCCCACAAATTAGGTCATTTGGCCATAGTAAAAAATTTTAGGGGGGGAAAAAGGCTTAAAAAAGGCATCCCATAAACATCATAGCACTTGCACAATAAATATCCCAGGTTATTGTTTTGCAACAACAGAGAAAAAAAGCTAAGATTTTTTTTTTGCTCTAGTCAAGAATAGGAAAATGTTCAGAATAATGGAATGCCTATGTTCTTCAGAAGTATATTGAGACCAGAAAATTATTTCCTATATGTAATAAGGTCACAGAATACTTATCAAAAGATTTCTGAGTAATGAAGTTAATAACTTAGAGAAGTAATTATTTATAATTAACAAAGTAATAATATTTCACTCATTAAATAGAAAAGGAAATCAGAACTATGAGACCCATTACTGCAGTCATTAAGAGTCATAAAGCAGCAAAACTAATGTGGTATGGAGTCCTTGTACATCTTTGTGAACTCCCTTAGGAAGTTGTACAACCTTGGAAGAGATACTAAATTAATAGGTGTTGGACTGTATAAAGTTTTCTCTAAAAGAACACTAGAAAATGCAAGCTTTGTTCATCAATTTGATTTTGGTTGTGCTTTTTGCAAAAGGATTATGACACACAGACAGCTCTTTAAGTTAGACTGATTTAAACAGATTAGGTACACTGATATTAGATTGCTCTTTTAGGCTAAAGACAGCAGCAGAATTTCCTGAAGGACAGATATAAATAAGCCTGAAATCAAAAGAGAGAGCCTATAGCAAGCAATTATGTCTTTAATTACAACAGGCTTTAGATAGTCACTGCCTTTTAAACTCACCAATACAAGACAAGGATGTTTTTTCAAATCTTGCTCACTTGCAAAAATCATCTCTTGGTTCTTATGCAAGATGAGAGAAAGATTGAACAATTGACTTTGTAGTTTTCCAACAAAAAGACCAAAGCTGACTCTAATGCTTTCAATATTCCAAGCTTAAAATATTGGCTGAAATATGTTTTATTCTTTGCATTCTTCTCCTATTTGAATTAGCTTTTCTAA
The DNA here is from genome assembly GCF_037157495.1 of Lathamus discolor. NCBI lineage: Eukaryota > Metazoa > Chordata > Aves > Psittaciformes > Psittacidae > Lathamus > Lathamus discolor. The sequence continues at coordinate 55,033,428 of NC_088886.1, read as the reverse complement.
CATAGAAAAATGTGGAGGGGGCGGGAAGGGAGGTAATAATTTTCATCATAGTCATAGAGGTACAATCACCTTTATTATACCTCTATGGTTAAAATATAAGTGACCCAAATTATATCTAAGCTCAGGTTGCACAGAATGAATGATCACCCCTCAAATTTCAGCTGCAAATATTTGTTACAGACACTGACAGGTCAGAGAAGAACTTAGTCCCTAACTCGACTAAGGGATTTCACTGTCCTTCTGACCAAGGATTACTGGGAAACACCATGTATCCAAATATTGGGCACAATTTATGCATAATTATATACATGCAGTCCTCAGTATCACTGTAGTCTGCCATCTGAACCTCGCTTCTACACCTATGAGCCCTGCAGCTACCCGAGTAAATGTGAGGAGGGATCTTAATTTTGCATCAGGAACTTAGAATTAGACTCATCTTGGCACAATTAAAAGCCGCATCATGATGATACTTCTACAATTATTTTTCAGACTCTAACTTCTTTTTTAAGTCTATTACTACTGATGGTTCCAGTCTAGCTTATTTACAATAAACAAAGAGCATGGAAGAAACACTGATATAAAAGACTATGCACACAATGTTAGAGCTGAAAGTGACAAACATTTCCCTGCAGCACTAAGCATTACAAAAGTAGATGCCTGTAGATCCTGATCTGTAGCATTCTGATTTAGGCTAATCTATTCCTTCCTGCTCTGTCCCACCTGAATCCACAGTATTTGCTTGACTACCTGCAGCCAAGCATTTGTCAATTTTATATTATAGCCTAATGAAAAAAATCATAACAAGGAATGTGAAATGTGACAAAATAAAATAAGGTAGCAGTATGCTAAGCAGCAAGGTAACTACCGGAACAGAAGTGGCATACTCTCCATTTCTGTATGCCTTCATACTAGGACCATATGCTTTTCTAGTGTCTGCACTTACTTTACTTGAAGTGTGGGCTCAATTCTAAAGTAAATGAGTTAATAGGAAATTACACAAACGAGGTCAAGATAAATAATCTAAAGATTTTTCAGTATGTGCATAAGGGAAGCCTTTATAAAGTCACTTCTTTCTGTGCCCTGCAAGCTGTAATAGTTCAATCAAGAAACAGTTATTTGCATACAGATCACTTTTTGACGTTTCTGCAGCAACACCACTTCACCATGCTACCTAAGTCCAGTCCCACACCATGAAAAGTCAAAGCACAGAGGCAAAGTAGGCATGGACACATTCTTTCACCTAGATGTGCTGAGAGTTTCAAGCAATGCAGAACAATTCTATCATCTTTCCTACAGCATTTTTGCATGATCAAGCAATACTAGGAAGAAGGGGAAGGACAAAGGGAAAGAAGCTTATACAAAATTTTGTCCAGTCCTGCAAGTCTACCTACTCAGACTTGAGAAGCAATAAAACAGAGTTAGTGTCTCCCGATTGACAACAGGAGAAACCAAAAGTATCTACATGAAACAGCTGGAAGCACAAAGAAGTTGTTTTAGCACTGCTAGATACCACTGCAGCTTACTTTACCATTCATAGAGCAAACTCCCAATTTCTGCTTCTTTATGACTATGACTTTAAGGGAACAACATCAGACAGAGACAAACTCTACTCTGCACAGACAAAAAGAAAAAATTTGGCCAAGCCACTTAATGATGGGAAGTAACACAAGTTTACTCTTTACAAAGGTAGTTCATGGGGCTTTTTGTTTGTTTCAACCTTAGGTACTATTTTATAGTCTGGAGTAGGAGTTAAACAGAGAATACTTACCACACTTAAACTGACTAAAGCATTCGCCTTTGGCACAGGATGGCTATACAGTGATTTCAACAAATCATTCGAGTCATTTTCCTATAGGAAAAGTATTTAAAGGTAGTTATTTATTGTATTAAAAAAAAAAGACCATTCGCTACACATTAAACTATATATTGACAAAGATACGTATGTTTAATGAGAAAGACAATTGTAATTTACAGCAAAGTATTTAAATATTAAGCATAAAATTCAAGCCAATTTTCTGTCTCAGAAAATGATTGCATCAGCAAGTTAATCTTTTACATACTTCCCCATATACTCCTTAAATGAATCCCATCATTTGCAACTGAAAATAGTGTTAACATATATAGCTGATTTGTGCATCTTGGACATCATCTTCCTAAAGCTGTTATCCATGACATTTATCTGTTCAAATTTTTACTAAATATGCAGCTACATAGATACTGTACCCTTTAAAAATTATTTATCAAAGCACATGAAACAGTTAATAAGGTTTACTAAAAAGTACATGCAGCAATCGGATTTAACTAGGATCCCCCACCTTAGTTTAGGATTTTCATTCACTTTGGGGTTTTTGTTCACAGAGGTTCAATTCTTTTTGTTGTCAGAGTAAAAACAAAAATACCAGTGACAAGCCAGGAACAGTGTTTGAGCACCTCCCGTATGAAGATAGGCTGAGGAAGTTGGGGCTGTTCAGCCTGGAGAAGAGAAGGCTGTGTGGAGACCTCATAGCAGCCTTCCAGTATCTGAAGGGGGCCTATAGGGATGCTGGGGAGGGACTCTTCGTCAGGGACTGTAGTGACAGGACAAGGGGTAACGGGTTAAAACGTAAACAGGGGAAGTTTAGATTGGATATAAGGAGGAAATTCTTTCCTGTTAGGGTGGTGAGGCAGTGGAATGGGTTTGCCAGGGAGGTTGTGAGTGCTCCATCCCTGGCGGTGTTCAAGGCCAGGCTGGATGAAGCCTTGGGTGGGATGGTTTAGTGAGAGGTGTCCCTGTCCATGGCAGGGGGGTTGGAACTAGATGATCTTGAGGTCCTTTCCAACCCTAACTATTCTATGATTCTATGTTGTCTGAGTTTGCAGGAAGCTTCCACCTCTCCCTATAAGAATGATACTACTACTGGATCTCCTACTAGTAAACAAGACTTTGCATCTGGCTCTTGCTCATACACGCAGTACCTGGGCCAGAAGGGAGCAATGTCCTCTAACAGCCTCCTCACAGATATGGCACTAGGCAATGCAACAAAATACTTCCATACACTGCTAAAAATTTCTGACTCATCAAAACAGTTTTCTCAGCATATAGGACCACAAACTTACAAGCCAGCCATTTAATTTAGTTGCATTAACAGTTGCAATGCCAGAACCAGTGGTCAAGAAACAAAGGAGAAGACAATCCCTACCCCCTTCTGTCAAATACAATCTTAATAAAAATTTTTACTGTTACAGTGAAACAGGGACCAAAACCAAAGTCTCATTATACCATTTATAACACTTAAATGTATTCTATACTTTAAACACAGCTAACCCCAACCTTTCCTACTGCATTTTCTTTTAAAATAAAATACCATCATTTTCTATAGTACATTTACTATAATGTACAATAATTGCTTAATCTACAGTTCATATATTCCTGAAATGTCAACTTTTCCAGTCTGCAGCATATGACTATTGACGCTTTAATTACAACCTAGTACATTAATACAGTTAAAGTGGAAAGGTATAGCTTTAATGTTCTCAGTAAAGGCAGATGCCAGTATTTCCTTTCCTGCGTAATCCTGGAATGCATTTAATTGCTCATGAATATGCAAACGAAACGATCATGATTCTTCACCAAATGCTGCAAGTAATTTTGTATTGCTAGTTGATGATTGCTAGAAATGACAGAATTACGAGAGGTAGTTGTTAGTTAATATGAAGGCTGAAAGGTAGTTGCTAGTTAATATGAAGGGTGAAACAGTACACCATATTGTAACTGATAATCAGATAGTTCCAAGGATCTACAGTTTACAATCAATATGTCATACAGATCTCCAGTGATGTGACACTTTGCTCACACTGACACTTTGTACAGGTATATTCTCAGCAGCTTTTTACAATTAATGTGGGATTCAAGGGACAGTATCAGCTGTATGTTCAGATTCTTTGAATTTCAGTATGAGGAATGTAAAAACGTTTAACTTTTAAACAGCTTAGAATCACTTCACAGCACTTCAAATGGTGATTATTTCCAGACAATTACTTTACAGAAAGAAACGCAGTATAAAATTACCTGTTCTTTAGCCAAGTAATCTGCCAGGGTATTTAGGAGCTTGTAGTATACCTCAAACCATGGCAGGTAACTAAAACAGGAGGGAAAAAAAGCAGTTTAGCAAAATATCAATGTATTTTTCCCAGTGCTTATAAAATACTACTACAATTAATTGACTTGCACATTTTTATAATATTTCTACACATAAATAAAACCCATAAAGCTTTCCCCTACAATTTTAATAATACATCAACTGCTAGATAGTAGCAAAGTTATCTTTCTTTATGCTGGATGCTTGCTTGAAGTTCCATTACGCATAGATTAGCTCATAATACTTTCAATTCTCATTATTTTAAAGGCACAAAAAAAAAAAATCATTTTAAACATTACAAAATCTCATTTCCATTATTTTTGTTACAGTGTTCAGGAATGCTATTGGCAATTTTGGAATTCTATATCCTGTTGTACCTGCTGAACTGCCAGAACTACTGCTTCCCTGGAAAATGAAAATCAGTTTTACCTGGGCAGACCAGGTACCCCGTATTTGACGAGTAGTGCAAAGCTATGCAATAGTATAGATGTCATAAGATACGTAAGAATATTGGTCTCTCTACAAGATCATTTCCACAGACAGAACAAAAATAAGAGAGCATTCAACCAATCTTGTAGACACAGCGCGCATCAAGACATGAATACTTAGTAAGATTTCAACATAAGCCTGCAGCCCATATGTGTGCAACACTCTCAATCAGTTAAAAAGAATCCAAGACAAATGAGACAGAACTGATGAGCATGAGAAAAGAAACTCAAACACAGTGGCATCAGCTCCATATTTTGTCATCTATTTACAGAAGGTACCTAATAAAAGTGATATCAGTGACGACATGCTACAGAACTTTCTACAATCTCTATTTAAGCCTAACATGCATGTAGTAAGTCAGGTAAGGTAAATAGTACCAGTATAAATTACTCCTTATTTACAAGTTATACACCTTTGCATACCTTTTAGAATTTCATCACAAAGAACACCACTGAAATGGTAATAGTATGGTTAATATTAGTTGTTTGAGTGGGGGCTGGGAAGGAGAAAAAGCCTGAAATGTTTTTTACCACATTTCATATCCAGTGTAAAAATACTACACACTTTCTTATGCAGGGCAGTGTAAATCCATGGACACACTTCACATGCATCTCTTAAAAGCTTTCATGTGTGCTGTGGACAGACCTTAAAATTTCAGATTTCTTTATTTCAGGAAACGCACTATCTGCAACTGAAATAGCCAGTATGCAGAACTTAAGCACTTTCCCTGACAGGCAAAGGAAACCTGTTAGGGGAAACCCTGGCTGGCAGAGAAACCAAGCCTAATTTTGTGCAGCGAGTCCAGTGACGAGTTATGTTTTCTTTGTAACACTTCTGTTTTCAGTATGCAGCTAGAAAGGCTTTAGAAAGAGATCACAGATTTGTTCAGCTAAGAAAGAGAACAGTGGAAATCTGAATACGGTCATAGTTATGCATTCTCTAGCAATCTTACTATGCTATCCTTATAAACATTTAACTGCTGGTTCTTAAAAAAAAAAAAAACACCAAAAAAACATCATTAATTTACTCTTGCAAAGCCAAAGAGCCACAGAGGCAATGATTTCTTTTAGAGTCACTGCATTAATGTCTTTCTCACACTTTACCATACACTGTGCTGGCTATTCATCAAAATCACATCAACCTCTTAATGCTCACAGACATTTTTAAAGCTTGCTATTGTTGACAGTAGTTAAGGTGTGACATTATTGCATTTACTTTTCCATACATTCTTAGATAACCATAAAATTTACTTCACCGCACCTGTGAAAGGCCACTCACAGCTTACAGGCATGAATACTGCATGCCCTTGTAAGAGATCCGTCACAACAGCACCTAACATACCCAACCTTTGAGTTTTCTTCCACCTAGGACTCCTGTTCTATCATCTTCTAAAATAATGTTAACCTGGTTATAAATGCTGCTTAAATGCTGCAGTGATGGGCAAACAAAACTGTCCACCACAGCATGCAGAGTACCTGCAAATGCCAGAGCTACTGAACACTTACCAGCCCAGAATTACAGCAGGGACTGGAAGAGTGGTCTAGCAATTTTATCCAAGTCAAGGGACCAGATAGGTATGTATTACAATATTATAATACTGGACACACAAATGATTAGATTATGTACAAGATTTCCATCCTTTTGCTATCACCTCTGCCTAGTAGTGTATGACACCCCAGCATATTTTGCTGTAGAATATTCTAAAATTTTATCTGATCATTCATTTTTCATAAAGATCATTTATGAAATGTATTCTATAAAAATAGATGTTCCTACTTCAGTAAAATATTAATAATATTTCTTTCTTGTATCTATAATCTCAACTCTCCTCATAGTGTGAAAAGAAAAAGTGAATGCATTTTTTAAGTCTATGCATAAAAAGGTCAAATTCATTATCTGAAATTAATGAACCCTAGCAGAAAGCCAAGGGAGTGCATTTTTTTCAATACTGCAAGGCATGCTGACCAGATTACTCATACAAGAATTTCTTTTCCTTAGCAAAATCAAATTTTTGATATGCTTCCATGTCTTCATGTAACAAAACCACAAAGAAAAACACTGTAAAACCAGACTACTTGAACAAAGTTTAAAAATGACAGTTTCCTTTCTGAGCTGGAAGACTGGAAAAGGAATTGCTTTAAGCCTTATAATCACAGATACAAGGTTAATAGAATTTCAACATGCCTCTTAAACCTGAAAAAAGGGAAAACAAAACAAGCACACCATTACATTATATGGCATGAAACCAAAGCCACCAAGACTTGTCCTCTGTTTGTTTTCCGCATAATCTTCAGTTCTTCAAAAGCACAGTCTAATTGCCAAAGGTTTTGTTGATATTTTTAATAAGACTGTTCTACTGCAACACAGTATTACAAAAGTCTAACGGAAAACAAGAAGGTTCCCATTGCATTTTCCTTTTGTGCATTTAATTGCTATTAATTCAGTATAACAAGGAATGTTACATTTGTTGTCTTCATAAACAAAGAGTCCATCTGTATGTGTACATATACAACGCATCCCTGCATTCAAAGTAAATATAAACACAGGTTGCTTGTTCATCATAAAGACAGCTATCTGATGGTATATTAGATTCTCAATTCAAAGAGGAGGTATAAGCTCTTTTTATTTTGTAACATCCTCAAGGCTGTCAAGCAACATCTTTTTCCACTTATACCACAGGCTAATTTTGCAGGCACAGGTGTTAATTATTTTATTAGTTTATTCAGACTACCCTAGTAAATAGATTTATTCATAAATTAACTTTTCCACGATACCAGCTTGACATCCTTATCCACACATTGTATTAGGTAAACACCATATATAGAATCATATAATCATTGAGGTTTGAAAAAGACCTTTAGCATCATTAAGTCACAATCATTAACCTAGCACTGCCAAGCTCACCACTAAACCATGCCTCTAAGTGCCACATCTACATACCTATTAAATATCTCCAGGGAATGGTGACTCCAACACTTCCCTGGGCAGCCTGTCCCAATGCTTGACAACTCTTACAGTAACGAAACTTCTTCCTAATATCCAATCTAAACCTCCCCTAGTGCAGCGTGAGGACATTTCCTCTTCTATCATTTGGCACTTGGGAGGAGAGAACAACACTCACCTCACTACAACCTCCTTTCAGGTACTTGTAGAGAGTGACAAGGTCTCCCCTGAGCTTCCTTTTCTCCAGGCTAAACACTACCAGTTTTCTCAACCACTCCTCATAAGACTTGTCCTCTAGACTGTTCACCAGCTTTGTTGTACTTCTCTGGACTCACCCACCACCTCCATGTCTTTCTTGTAGTGAGGGACCCAAAAACTGAACACAGGATTCAAAGTGCGGCCTCACCAGTGCCAAGTACAAGCGGAAAATAATTATCCTAGTCCTGCTGGCCACACTATTTCTGATACCAGCCAGGATGCTGTTGGCCTTTCTCAGCACACTACCAGCTCATGCTCAGCCAGCTGTTGACCAGCACCCCCAGGTCCTTTTCCATCGGGCACCTTTCCAGCCACTCTTCCCCAGGCCTGTAGCATTCCATGGGGTTGCTGTGACCCAAGCGTAGGACCCAGCACTGAGCCTTGTTGTCTTATATGGCACTTGTTTAACTAAAAACTACAAGACTCTTCTAGGTCGTCCTTCCAGCAAATCTTGCAAATTTATTTAAACTTTGCTTAGCACATTTTATGTACACATTGAGTGGTGTATGTACTGAGAAGTCACCCAGCACACAAATCTGTTAGGCTGGGTAACAATCTTCTTCAGTACAGAAATGTGCTGTCTGCAAAAAGTACTCTTGCAACAGCTGGATTTAACAGTTGAGACCTGTAATATATTACTCATAATTCAAAACTGTCACACTAATACATACCTTAACAGCAGATAAAATCAAAATTATAGTCCATTACTAGAAAGACCTTACCATCATCCTTGTATTCATAGTTATTTATGAGCAGTGCATTTTGTAATTAATTAGCTGTCTTATAAAAATGTCAAAAGGTTATCAATGAAGCTCCTTCACAGCAGATAAAACAGAGGAAAAACAAGGCTTTAATTTTCAATTTTAATGTATTTAGAAGCCTAAACTTCTAATAAAAATAATTTAGGTTCTTAAACTACGAAACCATTATTGGTTTCTTGTTTATGTTTTTTTTAATTGTGCATATTGTCTTTGCATTCCTTACGTGACAGTAAATAACTGTTTGAGAAACATACAAGACAAACATACAACCTCCAACAACATCCAGCAATTTCTCTAAAGTTGCCACAAAACATTTCTCCCACAATAAACAGAAACATCAAAAGATACACAATATTGTTCTAATAGATATGTATTTCTGCGTTAAGAATACAGTGGTCTGTATTTAAAAGTACAGCCACTGCCTGTCACAAAAGCAAGAGCCCAAGATATTTCATGGATAATTAAAAACGTACTTAGCGTTTTCTTTTAATCCAAATGAGACACAAGGCAGGAGCTCAGACTTTTATTCAAAGTCATGCGTAACCCTTGTTGCCATAAGTAGACTTCCACCTCACTGGTGCTTCTGCTATAGCTCTGATAAAACTTTTACATTCATAAGTCAAAGGTTAAATAAAGGAGAGGAAATGTTTTCTGTCAAATAGTCAGGTAACCACTAACAGTCCTGAACTACCAGCAGGAACCTAACTTCTAGTAATCAAATAAAACTGAGGAAACTGCCTTTCCGTAGCTAAATGTCTAATGTCTAGGGGCTACTTTTCTGTCTGGAAAATTGACACAAAATGTGTAAAATTGAAACATTCTGCTTCTAAGGGATTTGCCTAAAGGAAGAGTGAGAAACCTTCAAGCATGGTCTGAACCAAAGAACTACAAAGGCTTCCACATAAACCTGTCTTCCTTATTAGAGCATTTCATTTGGAAACGTAGGTGACAATTTTACAGTCATAAAATTAATGAAATCTAAGACTGAGCATTTTAATGATGCATATTGTTCCTCTGGATACATAAGGTCAACTTCAGAGTCCTTCAACAGTGTCAAGATTTTTAACAACATAAATTTCAGTTAAATTATTTGCACTTTGTACTAAAAAAAATGTTCAGGTAATTAAAAACCTATTTCATGTAAGCCCAGAAAGTATTATTCCTACTGAAACAGCAGAGATATTTAGAAATAACACCCAGAAGAATTAAATCTCCTATTACTCAAAAGCAAACACCGAAGTTTCTACTGTGCCACTTCATATCTCACTGGCAAAATTGTAACTTAAAATATAAAAAGTAAAACTAGAAGAAAAGATCCAATATAGTATACGAACACAACAAAGGTCTATTACAACATGCCTATTGTGGTACCCCTCATTCTTACGGGCCTGCATTAGCTCAGCAGTTTCTGGAGAGGCAGGAGGTGACACAGCAGGATTCACACTAAGAGCATCACAAAGCAGCCATGCAGTTTAAAGAAAAAAGAACAGAAGAAAACTTGCAAAGGAATCACACAAAACTTCTGAAGAATAATCCAAGATTTATTTTCTCATCTTATTATGGTTTTGCTCTTACTGGCACTTTGAATTCGGCAGCTGCAGTCAAGCTCTGCATGATCATTCTAGACTGTACTGTATCACAATTAAGTTCTTCAGACAAAAATGCCTGAGATAGCTACCTTGGGAGATTTTTATATTACTGTATAAACATACAAAGAACTTGAACAAAACATTATGATTTGGCAGAAAATTCTGTTTACAGAATTCATACATGTGTATAGAAAAAGTGGGAAAAACCTAACAACATAAAACTTACAAAAGAATTTTATATGTACATTTTCTGTTTGAAACTATCCAGTTCAAAGCAGGATCATATGGCTGCAAATTCAGAGATGATTAATTAGTGTTTCAGATGAAGAATGAATTATAGAGGGAAGTCCCATAAACTACACGACTAATCTTACAAGCAGCTTTAGTTTGTTGGTGTAAAACCTGAGGACAAGCAGCCTTTTCTTCAGGTTTTGGATAAGAATCCCATTCAGCAGCTCAAATGTTACCTCTTTAGCAGCCTTGGCACATAGGTTAACACATGCCCTGGTACCATCCAGAAAAGCCATTCATGAGAGAAAAGTTGTGTCCTGTTCCCCACTCAACAACCTATACAAATTTCTGCAGTATTTCCTTCTCACTTTGGCCTGTCCCCATTCTTCTTTTCAGAGATTCTTACTTATATTTTAGTTACCTAGGACAATTGAAATCAGTTAATTTTCTGTAATTGATTTTAACAATGACTATTGTCTTTGTTAAAGGCCCTGTCAGCAATCTTCATATATTCCTCCTGTTTGAGGTGATACACACATATGTCCATATGTAGATGCATCATTCGATATGGCATTTATGTATGCCTGCATTTGTGTGTTTAAATAAAAGTCTATAACTATTGTATATCTGTGACAAACAACTAGCTTGAATTGCTCATACATGAGAATCATTCTGTGTATATACATACAGTGATACAAATTTATGCTATTTTCATATGTGGGAGAAAGCGAGTATGAACATCCATACACACTATATATAAAGACAACATTCATTTGTTAAGCTTTCTTTGATTTTGGTTAATTGTAAAAGGGAGAGCTAGATAAAATGCCAAAAGATATCTGCTAATGAGTCTTCTTTCACTTGGTCACTTCTAATGAATCTTGGATTCAGTGCAGAAACCAGACTGGATACTAGAACATATCAGATGGAAATATACAACAAGCACAAAAACTGGAGAGACGCAGCCTACCAAGTTACAAGCACAATGCTATGAAGCTGGTGCTCACATTCAGCTATGCACTGCAAATTTGACATTGTCACAATAAAAGAAATAAAGGCAATGCTTTGATTACAGTTCAGCAAAAATTATAGCTTGCCACTTTTCATTTTCCTAGTTATTTCTACCAAGTAACAGATCACTGCCTAATCTTTAGCTTATGTATGTCTGTGGGGAAATGCTAAAAGAAATACCCAAGTTTACACCAGCTGAGAATTTGTGTCCTTTGCTTTGCAGCACTACATGCAGTATTTAAATGTGCATACTTGACTGTGAGTAACCGATTAAACATTTGTTATTATAGCATTAGAAGCCAGCCAGCCAATGTAAAAAACAAGTAAAAAATATCATTTCTGGCTTGGTGGGGGAGTAAAAGGTTAACTCAGAGAAGAGAGCTAAAAGCATATACACACATTCTTACTCTGGGCCTTAACAAGATGTATCAACAGAAGGCATCACAAAGAGGTTAAGTATTATAACACTGCAAAATCCTAAGAATTAATCTTTCTGAAGTATTAAAGTATTATTTTCAAGATCACAGAAAGTCAATTTCCGGATTAAAATACTTTCCTTTTGCTATTTTTACTATATTTTTTGCTATATTTATAGCAAATGCTTACTTTCACATTACTTGCCCAAAAACATCCAGTGTACTGGTCCTCAGCATTAGTTTGGAATCTGTTTAAAAGCTCACAAACATCTTTATGTGATATTTCCAATAATTTTGAGCACTACTCTACAAGTTTCTATATTGTTTGGGTTTCTTTCCCCCTCTGGGTGTTCTTTTACTGATATCAAAACATCAGGTTTTTTTACAAGTTGATGTTGGGTTTGTCTCCCTAACTCACATGATCTATCCTAATGACACCTTACATGACTGCCTGACTTCCATGGTGTCTTCAAAAACTTTCTATCTTACTTTCTAAATTTCTCAAAGTTGCCCCTCTGCTGGCAAAGGGTTTGACTCTTTGGCAGCACACGGCTCTTTCACTTTGTGTTTGGGGATTCTCACTATAAAGGCAATTAGACTGCAGCTGTCTTGTTCTCATGTGCTGCTGAGCTGGATGTTCCCATCTCCTGCACGAGCATTACAGGCTACAAGCCTCTTAACTGAAGTTGCAAATGTGACTTTAATTCAATTAAAAGATGTTTCTCCCAGCTAAACAATTGTTTTTTTCATTACCAAAACTAGAATCTTATGGGAGAAGAAAGAAAACACAGATGGAGAAACAAGCTATTTGTTTTGCTGCAGTCAATTTCTCCATCATCAGTATCTCTTCTGCAACGAAGTGGCACGCTCTTAAACTGAGAGTTATCTGGCTCTAGCATTTCTTATATTAGATATAGTCTGGCCAAAGAATACCAAAGAGACACCTAAAAATCATATTTCTAAGGACAGGAATACAGAATAGTGATTCTATTTTTAAATTGACTGGATACTTTACAAAGATCTCATTAGAAGGTAAAAATATCCACGAACACTCCAAGCCTCTAGAGCAGCAGTGTATTGTTCTCTGCTTTTAAGCAGAGATTTCACATTATTAAATAGAATATTTAGCCTCACACAAGAATCACCATCACATGGTCCTTGGGACCACTTTTCATGTGAAATCAACGGTAACACACTTATAGAAAAATGATACCCTGACAGAGAAGTGAAACACATTAGCAGAGAATTCTCTTTTTTTTTTGTACTTGACATAATTTTTCTTACACTGACTTACCTTAGAATACAGAGGCAGACCTTGCCTCCTGACGTCAAACGACAAAATCCAAACCGCTGTTTACTTTCAATGTCGGTGAGCACAAAGGTAAAATGCTGTCCTACTTGATTTTGGGACACCCTGAAAGATTAGATATAGAGCATAAACCCACCATTATCACACAAAACATGAGCATTTAAGTCATTGGTTTCAAGCATTTTCATACTCCAGCCTCTCTACCCTTCTTTCCCTTTTCCCCATCCAGGCTGCCCCTTGCATCCCACTCCTCCCCCTTGGCACAGAAGAGGCCGGGTCCTTACTTTAGCCACGCGTCTGGTTGCCGCCCCAGCCCCATGCTTCAGTTGACATGCCCCACAGCAACTGGCCCCTAGTCCGAATAGACGGGGCATTTCATAAGATCTTTTCGTAAGTAAGGCCTAAGCAGAGCCGGTACAAGCCTGCCACTGCTTGTTGGCTTTGTGCACACCTCAAGAGTGGAAATTGGTAACCAAAACAAAGGTTTACAATTCTACAAATAATGTCACAATACAGGCCTGGCTTAAGAAAGACATTAGAAAACCTGCTTGCTTTTGTTTGTGGGCTGGGTTTTTTTCCCCTACAGAACAGCTTCATCACTTAAACTGGCAGCCTTCCCCACACACCTTTTTTGCACTACATGTTGCCCAACAAAGAACTTAAGTTCATTTTTTAGTGCAAAATTGTTTGGCTCTGGAAATGTAAAAGCCAGAAAATAATCAAGAACTAACAGCACGAGAGCTAAAATAACAAGTAGTATCTTCAAGACTGTAACAAAACATGTACCTACTTAAGGCAGAGTAAGTTTACACAGAACTTCCATGCCTGATGTTTCAATTCCTCTTAACCCCAAGCTCTGCTCAGCCAGCATCCCCTCAGCAATGTAGGCTAATGCATTTTGTTCTCACTTTCAACCTCCCCTCCAGTGTCACCTCTGACTCTTTGTACTCATCTCCAGGTCCCAGTCCCAACCTCCATTCCTGACCCCTCACTTTCTGCTTGACAGTATGAACCTTTTCCCAATTTCTCTTTAAGAAGAAATGACATCTTCACTGCCATGATGCGTTTCTTATCTCCCTTATGTCTCAAGCCAGGTACTCTTCTTGTGTAATCTGTCAGCTCCAGTCAGGGCATCCCGCTGGGATAGATCCGCTTTTCAATAGGGCCAAACTTTTGTGATCTTCAGAGAAGTTGCCAAATGCAGTCAAAGCAAGCATTTTAGAACAGCGACAAACTGTATCTGAAATTTACCCACAGAAATACATATTGCACTTATCCAAAATCTCCCAAAGAAAATCAGCTTTGAAAAGAAAATCTACTTTTACAGTAGATGTGGCATTTTCAGCCAGGACAGGTAATATGTGGCATAGAATGAATCACAGAATGGTTTGTGTTGGAAACGACCTTTAAAGATTTAATTAAAACCAAATGAAAACAACAGTTATGATGGCACATGTATATAGATTTGAAAACATAAAATGCGGCAGTTCTGTCTGTAATTCTATTGTCCACTGTTCTTTTCCCATTCTTTCATGATCTTTCTACAGCAGAATACCTAAGCACCTGCTAGTAAGGCCACAATTAACATGCGACATATGTGGTTGTCTTAGCTATCAAGCTGAAAATTAATTCTCAGAGAAGCTGAGAACCACCATAGATCTCACAGTCTTCCAATCTAAGAGCACAAAATACTCTTTTAATTTATACCCTGCCCTATGGGTTGGGATTTCCTATTGCGAGCTGTTTGGTTTCTTTTGGGGGGGCTTGGTTGTTGGTTTTCTCTTTAATCTCCAACAAAATAAAACATAAAAATTTCCTCCTAGGAAAGAAGTGCCAGATGATCAAAGGGCTAGAGAAGTTACATGGGACACATGCACATCATCCTGCTTAACACATGCGTGACAAAAATGATTAATTAAAGTGATATCACTTGTAGTCTCCCACTCATTTCAGTTTGGTCTGGGTCCACTGTGAACATACAGTGACTAGGCTGAAAAAAAGAAAAGCCTATGCTGAGCACATATGACATTACAAGCTACATTAAGTCCAATATAATCACTGGAAACCCACGATAATTAACTGACTTTTTTTAGCTAGGTAATTAAACTCAAATCATTAAAACAAGAATTTTCCCCACTTGTCTTCAGTAGACTGGAACAACCTAGTGTGCTCTTCAAACACAGTAAAAGCTCAATGGCTTTTATTCAGTCCTTCGTTTTTCAGGTTCTGCATAGCTAGCACACTGCCTGTACATCATGCCTGATACAACAGAGAGCCATCAATAACAGTGCATTATAATTCCCCTGCCAATGCTGCAGTTTTCTATTTTCTATTTCACCATCTTTGCATTTTCCTCTTTATTCCTGAGAGCAGATTGCCACTGGAACCTGAAGTATGATCTCAGTATCCCAGTGCACAGTGAGCTGGGGGCTTACACAGTAATTCCACAGTAGCTAGTCAGGCTTAGTCAGTAGAACTGCTAATGCACCATGAAGAGACCAGGGCTGCCTCCTGCTACCATCCGTCTCTGCTCTGCTGCATCCCACCATCATGCCTGGGGCTTTCTGCAGCCAAAACTGGCTTTTTCTTACACAACAAAACACCTGGCATGGTTAAGCCTACGGTCTTCACACACCACCTTAACCCAAAGAGATCACTGATAATTCACAAAAAGCAGTTGTTAATAGATGTCCATCTCTGCTGAAAAACAACTCCTTAGCCCAAAAAACACCTCAGTAAGGATATCTTGCTTTCATTTATTTGCTTCTTTCCTTCCCAAAACATGAAGACGACATGGAAAAATAACTGGCACTGCAATTCCAGCGTACTTAAACATGTCACTACACAAGACCACTTTAAAAATTACATTTAAATTCTGATATTCTCTATCAGAAATAGCCCAGCCCAATTCCGAGTTCAGCAGAATGCAATTCCAATGCCATCTCACCACCTCCAACTCAACATTGTCCCTTTGCTTCTTCAAAAGAGACAACTCCATGTTTCAACAGACAGCGCAAAAGTGTCCCAGCTTGAAAACCGCTTCCCACATAGTTTAGAAGAGGATGCAAGCAGCATGTACCAGATTTTAGAAATGAGAAAAACCCCAACGCTACAACTGAATCTCCACAAAGAACCCAAAAGTTTGCATTTGGTCCCATTTGTTTCAAAGGAACACCTAACAAGCCAGAAACCACCCATCCAGACCACAGACCAGATTTAAAATACTGAGTTAATTCTGGGTTTCTAATTGGAGAACGCCACTTAAGGTCTTGGGGTGGCAAGGATGCCTGTTTTTTTATTCCTCTTCAGCAGAACTAAAACTGACTATATGTAAGCCTTACAGAAACAAATGATGACTGGGGATTTCTCTATATCAATAGATAACCACGATGGATAAATCACACACATAAAATATACAGGAAGCGCTAGCAGTACAGTTTTAACATATACTGCATGTACCATCATGTGTACAAACACTGTCTATGTGACTTGGGGCTAATGCCTCTCTTTGTTTCAGTGCAGCACATTCAGGTTGTTCAGAAATCTCACTTTCAGAGGCAGGTAGCGGCTACCACAACAACGATGCCTCTCGAGTCTTCTTAATGTGAAAATCAACACAGGTAAAACACAATTACTGTGTACCAGAATTTCCTACACAAAATGTTATCTAGACTTGCTATCAGAGTGCAGGATTAACTGGCTGAGCTTCATAAAATGTCTGCAAAATGCTGGTCTAATCGGCTGTTTGGAGAGAGCACCATCTACTCACTTGTGCAGGGAGAGCATGCAAAAGTCATTCCCAGACGTCACTGACCTTCTCACTCATTCCTCTGCCTTGCTTTTGAGTTACTTTCAACTCTTGCCCTGCATGCTTTTAATCTTAGTTTAACAATAATAAATCACTAATAGCAAAGAATGTGTGTAAATACTTATTAACCCTGCAGACTACAATGGGCTCTTTCAAGGTTACTACAGTTCACTATAGGAATAAAAGTAGTTTTAAAATATTTTTAGGTACATATCTACACAATGCAGTAAAGGCTCCTTGGCACCCTTGCAGTAGTTAAAGAGTCATTTTAAAGAGTTTTGTTTGTACTACAGTCATCGCTCAGGCCTCTTTTTAAGTCTGCCTTGAAAGAGATGATTAAGGCAGGAATTAAATCTCTTCAAATGAAAACCAGCACATCTAATAATTAAATTTATGCCTTGTTCTCAGTAAGAATTGCTCTTCTTTCAAATTAATCTGTTTAGGACACAAATGATGTTGGAATATTTTATTTATTTATTTATTTTTAAGTTTACAAATTTTTAAAGGGTTTTGGATTTCAGGAAAACTTTTCAGAAAATTCATTTTTTTTCAGTGAGTTTCAAAAAAATGAAACATTTTACCCACGTGAATACAGATTTTGATCACTTATTTTTAAAAATAAAACAAAGTTACTGGCATTGTACATACATGTACTTGACTACTGTAACTAAAGTACACAGTCCTGAGTCAAGCTCTGGTGGCTCCTACCTAAACCTGAAAATTTCAGATAGATTTAATCTCCCAGTCTGATGCTGAAAAGCAAACCCCACCAACCGTTCATCCTAATTCTCCTCAGATCAGAGAACAGGCTAGAAACAGTTTCAGGCAGGAATTTGAAAAACATATGTTAAGGGTACTGGTACAAGCTGTTGGAAAGACTGGGATACGGTAACCTTACATTGGGCCATCTCCTTCAAATCCCTAAATATAAGCTTCCAAGGCCAGGTTGAACAGGGCTTTGAGCAACATGGTCTAGTGGAAGGCATCCCTGCCCTGAGGCAGAGGGGTTTAAAGGTTAGATGACCTTCAAGGTCCCTTCAAATTCAAACCATTCTGTGATTTTATGACTATTTTCTCCACTTCCAAGTCCACTCCAGGATCCATGACTCCACTACTCAGGCTCCCTGTGTGGAGGGCTCATCTGCTCTAACTGAGCTATCTAACTTGAGCTCCACTTCTCAGAAACGCCAAATCCTTACACATCAGAAAAAACAGGAATGGGAAGAAAACACAGAAGATATGAAAATGCACAAAGCTACCACCAAGTAAGAAAATTCCCACAAATAAAAAGCATAGTTAGCTTATAATTGGGCTTCTGTTTTCAACACAATGGAAGCATTAAAGGAAACCACAAGTAGTTAGTAAAGAGTCTCACTGGGTGCCTTTAAGTCACAACAGAAGCCTACTCTGTCCACAAGAGTACCTGGCCAAGGATGTATCAGAGCACACCGTGGCTCCCTCTGGGTGCCCAGGTTTCCTCTCAGACAAGTCCACTTCTGCACAAACACAGAAAACAAAAAACCCACATTCCAAACCAACAGTCAATCTTCCACTGTGCACAGTGCACACTGCAACCTGTCCTTACAAAGACTTCTCTTACAAGTACATTTTAAATTATACACTAACATACTATAATACAATGAGACAAAGGATGGAAAAAACTCAGCTGTATAATACTGCTGCTGCATTTTTGAGTTTGCAACCCATTTTGCAAACTGACTGGAATGACTGAAGTATACAGGAAATAGTACAGTTTATTTACCTTCATCCATTCAGCTTAAATTACATTCTCAATTATTTACTTTTCATTCGCAACTATTCACTTTGAAGGCAAAAATTTTTGTTTAAAAATTTTTGTGGAAGATATCTTATAATTGCCTTTCACAAGATCTACAAATCCACTGATCTCCACAGCTGCTGTTTTGCACTTGTCTTGATCATAGCTGCTTCTAAACACAGACTTTCACCAGAAACAATCAACAAAACCACTATCAGCCAGGAACAGGAGTGAAAGTGATGTCATTCCTGCCATCATTACTCACTGACCCTAACAGATTATGAGTTAAATAATATGCACAGTAATTCCCATACCTGAGCAATATTCTACTGCTAATGAGTAATCTGCAGCAGCAGCAGTACTTCTTACACTTGAAAATATAACACTTCCCTGTGATCGAGTGAGCGCCATAGAGGAAATTAATGAGGTACGTATCATTGTGTCCATGCTGATCCTAAAGGCAGTTTCCAAAGTCTTAGCTCAAATGGCACGTGTGCTACACATTCTGCCGAAGAAATGCATCCTTAAAAGGAAAAGGCAGAGGAAGGGAAGTATTTATAGCAGAGACATACGAGAGAGATTCAAAGCACAGATCAAACTGAGCAGTGATGTAGTGCAACCTTGGACTGAAAATGAAATGGGTCCAGAAGGAACAAGAGGAGAAGATGCACGCTCGCTAGTCATCACCCAGCTAAATAATTGACAGATGCAGACATGAGGTGTGGGCTCTCTGCAAAGTTACAACTCAGTTTTGGGTCAAGAGTGAAAACACTTAAGACCTCTGGAGAAAGAAAAAGTGAAGAAAACCATGCAGAATTTACATGAAGGATTCAAAGAAAAAGAGAGAGGACAAAGTGCTTCTTCTGAGGTAGTAATTTTAATTTAGCAGACATTAAAAGGAAATTAAAATCTCTAGGTTCTCAAATGTTAACTCTTCCAATTCCATATGAAAAGTAACACAGAAATTCATTCTGTGGCAAAGAAAGGGAACTTATTCGTAAATATCTACAAGCAAACTGTTAAAATGTTATTTGATTCTGCCATTTATTAGGCCTAAACTAATTTATTCACAAAAAAACCTCATAGGATCTTGAAGCAAAGGCTCAAGAACTACTATGGTGCAACTAATTTTTTTAGCCCCTTCAAAATAAAAAGCCATAACCAGCAGTAATGAAATTATGTGCTTGTTTTTCATATATATATATATATATATATATATAAAAGCTAAAAGTTTAAGTCATGGTCAAAACATTACACTATCGTACATTTTCTGGTTTGACTTTCAGTTTAAATCTAATGGGAGTTAAGTTACCTCTAGACTTTTAATCACCTTTCACAGAACCCAATTTTGATAATTAGAACAAGCAGTGTACAGTTAATTACAACATCTGCATAAGAGATAAAGTAAGTATGGCTGAAGAGATTATGTAAGCAGCACCAAATAGTGAGAACTAAATCTGGATCTCTGTCTACGATCACTGTAGCATAGTGAATAAAACAAAATCAAATACATCTCTCATGTTCACTAATTAATACAGGTGATTTGGAAGAAAACAGGTGATGATGATCTTACCACCCTGCTTTAATCGTGCTTTAACTTTCCTATTTCCATAATTTGAAGAATATAGATTTCCTACACCAATGGGTTTTATTTAGCTAGTTAACAGAAAAGACACTCCATTCCCTCCAGCTCTTCCTGTACTAGGAACCCAGAAGCAATCTACAGAACAGTCACATTTTTTATTCTAGGTATCTTAGCAGCATCAGTGGAAGTTAGCACTTTTGCACTGATAATTTCTAACTCTTATCAGGATTGGATACTGCTTGAAGCAGTTTCTGTATGTACAGTTCACGTAAAACAGGTTGAGAAACTAAGCCCTCTAAAGTACAATATGCTCAACCCATGAAACGGATACTTTGTGTTTCACTTCAAAGCTTTCTTGATTCATTGAAACTTCTTGTAACCTACTTGGAGTTATCAGGTGTATGGTCTATCATGACTGAGGTCCATCACCAGAGAAGAGAAAAGCACATTTATGGGTATACAAAAACTAAAATGCTTGTCACATCTTAATCAGCCTTTGAAGAAGAAAAAAAAATAGGCAGTATGAAAAGGAGCTTTAGCAGTGTTCTTCTCAATCCTTTCCATTATCAGTCCAAATTTCAAAACAAAACAAAAAACATGGAAGACAACTGCTTTTCTTCTTAAAAAGTGGCAATGTATCTCTACATTATAGAACGTGCTTGAACCGAGTAATAAGTAGCAAATAAACCACACAGCCAGTAAGTCATTCACACAAATAATGTGCTAGTAAACAGTTGTCTGCTTTCTTGAATGAGCTTCCAGCATATCCGTCCCATAATAGCTCTGCTCCTCCTCCTTGTCTGCACTCTTTTAGACTCTCATGATCCCACATTGCCTTTGGTTCTCCCACAAACCCCCTAGAACTCAGTTCCCAGTTACGCAAGAAGCTGTGAGTGCCCTGGCTGATTTTAAAGATATCACAGTACTTATTGCCTGAGCAGTTAGCAGGCCAGACCAAATACAACAGATTTTGTTCCCCTCATCAGTATATCTCGGCTTCCAAGAACCTCTCCTCCTTCTGTCTGACTGCCAGTTTTTATGAAATATGTAGAAATTTTGCACCTTCGGGAGCACTGCTTTACAGTCAAGTTTGAGGCCAAGAGTCAAAAAGCGTGTCTGGGGAGGGGGGCACTGCATAGTATTAACAAACAAATAACAAACATCCCATAACTTTTTCTTTCCTTTTTCTTTTTTTTCCCCCTTTCAGATATCCAGCTAAAATACAAACCTAGCTATGCTACAAATTCACACATTCCCACAGTTTACTGATGAAGCTTATCCATCTCATACAAGCAACTGTCTTCTGAATGGTTCAACAGAGATAATTAATGCAAGATGAGTTATTTGAAAGTATTTGTTGCCACTGGTTATCTTCTTGCCACTGGATGGCAGCAACAGAGCCTCACCTTTTTCTGTTATCCTCAAATTTTATTTCCATTATTCATCTTCATTACCAATTTTAAACAGAATTCGGTACATATCTTAAGCACATTAAAGACTTTAATGCTTTACAGCTAACAATGACAACCATATTAGTTGAGTCATTAAAACAGCTTAAAGGACAGTGAGATTAAACCAGTTCAAAACCCAAACAACTTAATTAAATTCAACTATAAAAGACCAAGTGGACCTACTTTACTTCAGGGAAGTTGTGTTTATGAAGAACTATTCTGACAATGTTTTTCTGCTAAGCCTCTCTTCTTTCCTCTATACAGACACTATCTTTTACTCCACTGATAGCAGCTTCCTGCATCCAATAGATCCTTTTCATCTTTTGAGTCTCCATCTGCAACTGATGCCAATGTTATTCTGAAACCAGCTCAGCCTGCACACTAGTTGGGTGTATCTTCCATTAATTATGCAGATCAAGCTTCTAATTCAATCTTTGCTTATTTAGACAATATGAGTTTTTCAAACTGAGTACAATTTATTAACTTCATTTCCATTACTCGTTTTGACAAGGCTAAATAAATATTTTCTTAATAAAAATGTTTTATATGAACAATTTAAATGACTGACAGCATTACATGGAAGCCACATTATAACTGATAGCAGAAAGGTAAGGGCTAATTAATTATAAATAATAGTCTTGATTCTTTGAGAAAAATGAATTGCATATTCAGTTACTTCCACACAATTAAAGTCTTCATTCCTTTGAACTCAAACAACATGTTTGCAGTACTGCTCAGTGAGGTTTTATATACTGGTGCACCGTAATTAACTTTTTTTAAGATGCTTGCTGTTTGAAGGAAACTAAGTTATATCCTTATACAACACAGATGGTGTTTACAATTATAATGGACAAAACTGGGAGCCGGAACATAGCTCTACCTCAAAAGAGATATCCCCAAAATTCTGTAAA
Source organism: Lathamus discolor (assembly GCF_037157495.1). Classification (NCBI taxonomy): domain Eukaryota; kingdom Metazoa; phylum Chordata; class Aves; order Psittaciformes; family Psittacidae; genus Lathamus; species Lathamus discolor. The sequence continues at coordinate 55,010,771 of NC_088886.1, read as the reverse complement.
AGTTGCATTTTGCTGTGATGATTTCTTACTAGCGATTTCAGACTTACTTGAACAACAAAGGACATGCATCTGCAGGTGCAAGTTCAGGGGGTACAATATGTTTTCCTTTTCTTTACATCTTCCCTTGCAATTACACTAAATATCGATTTCTAGGGTATATTTTTAACTAAAAGCTAACTGTAACACATACCTTTCAACGTCAAAAGGAAAGCAGAACTTTGGAATGCTGTTCAGCACTTCCTGTAAACACAAGTTAAAGAAAGAAAGTTAGGCTTTTTGAAAAGGCTTTTGAAAGGCTTTTAGGGCAGTTGCTAGAAACTACAGCTTGCTTTTAAAAAATACACAAAAATACCCATAACAACTAATAAGTTCAAGGAATATATGATTGCAAAAAATACAGCACACGTTCCTGGACTGAAATAATTGATTATTAAAAAGGAATTAAGTTTGTGCTTTAGCAGATTGCAAAGACAATGCCATAGAAGCCCCAGGAGGGAAAGGCCTGGCCTGAAGGGTATTAACACCCTTCACATCCCCGCTGGGATTCCCTTCAACAAGGCCATATGGATTTTACAAGAAGCACCACACCATATGGGTAAGCCACGTCTGCTGCTACTTGTACCACAGACTAGCCACAGGGACTTCTGACAGATCCTGGCTCAAAAATACAAATGTTGTTTCAATTAAAATGCAGGCAGAGAAAAGGGAATGAAGTTGGCAGCAGAATGAATTACAGAGAGGTATAACAACTCTATACATGTTCCATAGTCAAATGCTGAAAATGATGAAAATCGTCTGCTGGTCCAAAGGAGAAATTTATATGATTAACCCTTTGGGTTTCACAAACAAGCCTTGCTATTAATAAAGGAAAGGGGGGAAATCCACTGGATCTACATTAGTACCATAATACGAAAGGATAATGTTACTCTTTCTTGCAGAATTTTATTTCAGAAGCTGTTTAGTGGCAAATAAAATGTGTTAATTAAAATATAAAAATGCTCTCATACCAGTCAACATTTTTCTTTATTTAAAATAAAAGACGTGGATTACCAGATCAGTTCTTAGCAGCAAATATTAAACATCAACTTTGCAAGATCCCAGAAAAAAATACAGGTTGTATTTCTGTGCTCCCAGCTGGGAAAACAAACCCTCTGTGAAGTGCTTCAGCTAAGAAGAGATAACATCAACATAGCTGGTCAAAGCTACAGAATTCCCTTTCTGTAGCAGACTAACAGACATATACTGCTGTATATATACGAGTTATTCCGCAAGGTGTGTGCTTTCAGAAAGATGCATATTGATTGCAAATTTACAGAGCTGCACATGGGGATTTAAGAACTTGATCTAAGATGTTCGCACTCTCCAGCCTGAGCTCTCTGTTTACTGCATGTTGAACAGTCAACTCCCATTAGGGAAAATTATGTATTTAAATTCCTACACACCACAATGTCTATTTACTTCAAACATTTCCCTGCCTCAGTGGATAGTGTAAAACATGAAGAACCCATGCAAGTTAATCAGCAAGGGACGAATAGCTCAGGAAGAAGCTGCTTCTGAGTACAACAAGCATGTGTTTGTTGCAACATTTAAAAGGTGTATGATGTGCCCCAGTAAATCACTGTATAGTACCAAAAGGGAAAAGTCAACTTTTCTAGGATTTGTAAGTCATACAAGGGAGTTCAAGAAATCATTGTAACTTTTACTCTGTCAGCACAGATAAAGAAGGGCATGAAAGCCACATGTAATTTTTTGGGGAAAGGTTATTAATTATGAACAACAGCAGTACATATAATATACTCCAAAAGAACCACCTCAAGCACCATTCTGACTGTTGTGAATGGCCACTGCAGAAGGGTGAAGGACAAAACACAAACAGGGCAGGTAAACATTTTCATTTCTGTGGCAGGAAACAAGCATACAGGATGCTGGTAGTAGTAATAAAAGCTTCTGACAAAAGAAAGCAAGCAGAACATGCTAATCAGAACTTTTAACTCAGAAATTTCCTAAGCATGTCCAAATTGTCCCCTACTTCAGGTTCACAAAGCTTGTTTCTCTCTTTCCAAATAAATAGCATTTTATATTCTACTTAAGTTCTCCTTCCACATCTCCACCTATTCTCACACTACAGGAAGTCATTTTCTCCTTGCTACTGAGGATTTTAATTGCTGCCTGGTGAGCTTAGCACTGACTCAGAATTTGGTATGGAAATGTATTCATTTATGTTCCCCATTGTATTCTCTTAGAATAAATTATCACACAAGAGAAAGAAAATAAAAACAAAATAAAACCCAAACATATTAGTTCAATATTTTGACTAAACAACCTGAAAATTATGGGTATGTTTTGCAGTGTTTTGCGGGCTGAGCTGCAGGACCACATTTCCCTGTCCCTCCCCCAGCCAGCACACGTGCACACAACTTCTGCAGAGCAGCCTCAGCTCGCTTCCCAACTGGCAGGAGCATCCCTCAGGGGACAAGTCTTTAAACCTCCACGCTCTTTAAAATTCAACCAGCCAGCAGGTCTATAGACTGGTGTATAAACAGTATAGACACACAAAAAAAATCCTCTCTCAGCTTATGTCAGTGACAAAGCAGCTCAGCAGTTGACTGCTTCTCCCCTGACAGCCTAAGCCGGGTTTACACAGATCAATAGATGGAAGTCCTACCTAGCTTCCAGGGCTCGGTTTTCTCCCTTAATTGCAGGTGCTATTCAGATTTTTAAAATGGAAGAAAACAAGATGCCCCTGAGATGCTCCTAGACACATTTAAAATGCAAATGACATTATACACACATTCACATACAGAGTCACTATTCCTGTACAATCACAGCTGATACTTTCAGTAACCCCTCCACTGAATAAAATTCCACTTAGTCTCCTAATGGGTCATCATTTTCAAGGATTTATAACTCAGCCAGGACTTCTTGAGCCAACATACAAATGCCCAGCAGAAGACCAACACGCTTACTGACTTTCATTTTCTTAGCTTCATAAAAGTATACATGTATTTCCGAAGAAAAAAGGTTGTACAAGTCTTCAGAAAGCAAAATACCCTTGAATCACATGTCCCATGATTATTTCCTCCTCTGGTTATCACAGTATTAGTGCTTTCGGAAACAGCCCCTGTGTCATAAAGGAAAGGAATTGTATATGGGGGAAAATGATAACCATGTTGTAAATGAAAATTAAAAAAACCAAAACCCACACATAAATAAAAGATGACTATTTGCATAAACATCTGTAGTTGCATATACAACTGAGTTTAATTGCACACTTAAACTACCTCATTCTTTATACATGTTCCAAGAAGAAAATCATAAAATATAATGTGAACTACAGCATGGTGCTTCCCTTGCAAAACACTTAAAAACGGAAATGGCATTTAAGAAAATACTTCGTTTATGCCTGTAGCACAGCAGCAGAAACTTGCCCTCTCACAGGCTCATGGTCCAATGGTTTTATTAACTCATTTTTATCAATTGCACCACCCAACTCCAGCCTGGCCTGGCCAAGATTACTGGCTCTACACTGAAACGATATTAGAGAGGTCTAAAAAGTAAAAATGATTTAGCATTCCTTGTTTCTTTTGATACTCATACAACTAATTCTGTGTATCCACATTTTATAAAGCAATGTGAAAGGTGGTAGAAGATACTTCTGAGCTCATACATACAAGCTTTCTGGAGAAAAGCTCCTGAATAACTCAGTCTTGCCCTTCAGTGAAATTACTGGTTAGTCAGTAATTTTGGTTAGATTCAAGATATACACCGTATTCACTAGATTCATTTTGGTTAGATTCAAGATATACACCATATTCACTAGATTCATTTTGGTTAGATTCAAGATGTACACCATATTCTTTACTAATTAGAATGGCAGTTACTTATTTTTAATAATATCACAGTCAATTGATGCAAGCATATGAAACCTTCACTGCTGCTCAGTATACATTGTAGAGCACAGTGATTTGGAAGGATGCTTCTTTTTCCACTTGAACAAGACACAGTGTGACCTCTCTCGAGCTAGAAGAGGGTACAGGAGCTGCTTCTACAGGAAAATTGCACCAGATTTGAAACATTTTACAGAATCAGTTTATTAATCTACCTCTATACAGGTATGAGTAGGGTTTTACCACTTTAACTTAGCATTTCAACCAGTTACCTTCTTTCATGTCGATGAGTTCATCACTTTATTATACTACTGAAATATTTAAGTATTGAAGTTTAACCTCATTAATTTCTGAGGTTAGAAGGATGTAGGAATTATTCACCTCAGCATTTTTTTCTTATTCTAACAAATTCTATGGTGTGTATTTAAGTGGGAAGCTCAAAGAACCCGATTCCTTCCAAGGGCATCCCTGTGAAAGGATTGAAAAGTCTTCCCTAATGGGAATATCTTCAGGTATCCAGAACACTGAACAGTAACAGCATTCATAAACAGCAGTTTAAACACTGTTTTTAAAAAGAGAGTCCTGTTACCTTACAATTCTTTTTGTCTTTTTCTGCAGCAAAAGACCTCCTCAAGCAAGCTGGTGGGTTCTCCCCCACGTCAATTCTACATATGGAAAGATCATCTCTGTAGAAGAAAGGGTACAGCCTTACACTGAGACACAGTCACACTGTGTCCATTCCAGAGACACATCAGGATACACAGGGAAGAAATGGCCTAAATAAAACAGGCAGCAACCAAGAAAATTTGAATTATTTAATTCCAGAATCTGAACCAAGTTACCAAAGTCATCCATATAAACTAGCATCTATCTACTATCTATCATCTAACCAACCTCATCTCTCTATTCTGTTTTGAGGTATAAATCAGCCAAAGAAATACCAATTATAACAGCACAAAGAAATGGTCATTTGCTTTGTTAATAAAACGCTTTTGCTCTACCACTCCCCCCATGATCATTACTTCCTCAACTGTTTTCTTTCTCGGTAACAATATTTTTCTAGCTTTTGTTTGTCTTTGATTTCTCTACCTTATTTTTCAGAAATCCTTTTTCCTCACCACTTTTCACTGAAAATTCTCTCTTTTGTCAGTCTTTATTAAAGTAGACATGACAAAGATAAAATAGTCTCCCTTTTTTCCCCCACTTGTTGACAAAAGCTACTTCCTAGTCTTATTTCAGTATTTCACTTAATTGTCCTTCAAAACTCTTATTTTCTTCCTGGTAGAATTTCCTCTCCCTACAAACCTCTCCTCAAATGTCTTCTCTTGAAACACCTGCAGGTCTCTGGTTTGGTTCTTCCTTTCAGTTTTCCCTAGTCAGTTCTCCATCTCCAATGTCCTCTCTTCTTCACTCTTAACACAACTTACTCTCTGATCTTTCCTCACAGGGGATTCTATTTCACCATTCCTCACTGTAGTTTTCAGTCACCCTGTGCCAGTCCAAACACACCAATAAGCGATCTACTTGAGATTTAAGACTCTCATGACATTTATTTCTGACTCAATCTTGTGACTTCGATAGGAATATTTAAATGGTTAAAATTAAGCACAGATTTAGATTCATTCTTAAATCAAAGCCAAGCTGCTTAGTATCTTGTAGTGTTGAGGCCTTCATCATTATGGCTCAATGAAGGTGAAATTCTAATACTGCCACATGAAACAGCTGATGAAAAGGCAGGCTCTGTCCTAGCCACTGACTTTTCTTTTTCCTTCCTCTGAAGCTGCACACACCCACAGCAGGGACCCATGTGAAGCCAGCAGCAGTAGTTCTATTTCAAAGACTTAGCTCTTACCTCTGCTAAAAATCTCATCAGAAAAAAAAAAAAAAAATGTAGCTACAATAACGGCAGGCCCAAATGGTTTGAATAATAAAAACATTTAACCTTAGATTACATTCATGGAAATCCCAGAAATCTAAATGTCCAAAGCATGGAAGTCATTATCAGGCCTCCATAACTACATAAACAGCCACAGAGTAAGTTTAAAAATTCAGAGATTTTTAGTAAGCTATAAAATGTTGAAGTCTATTTGTCTAATTTTTTCTGGCTCTCATCATGTAACCGGCTAAAAATAAAGCATATTTTAGTCATAGTTGTGTCCAGCATAGCATACAGGGACCCAAAGTTCACTTTAAAATAACAATCTCAGTTACAAACAGCAGAATAGCTAAAACAGTATCAAGTTCAGCACAGGTTAATTTTCCTGCTTAAGAAAAAAAACCTTCAACTTTCCTGGAACTCATGATAAAAACATAAAAATTGACAATGTTATTCTTCCCAATGAAAATTCCCATTGGAACAGGCATTGACTGAAACATTACAATCTACCCATATGACTGGCAAGGCAAACAAAAAGAAGATAAATTTCACCATACAACTCTACCAAACATATAATAGTTGTATCTAATGCACCAACAAATAATTTCCTCTTACCTCCCTGACTCAGGTCAGGGAAACCATTATTCCCTTGGCAGTATCAGAGAGCTGGGAAAAACAGGAAATATGCTCTTCCGTCTCCACTCTGGAGACTACAGTGTGGGCAACATTCAACTTCTAAGGTGGTAAAGTATTTTCTTAAAGAAAGTTCACTACATTTTGTACAAGGACACCAGAGTATGACATAAATGACAATTTTCTATCATCATGCCGTAAGGAAAAGAGACTTTTTATTAATATGCTCTTTCAGCGACAGAATCGGGGAATGGTATTAGATGATCTTAAGGTCCTTTCCAACACTAACCTATGATTCTATGATATGGAAAGTCAACAGAAAAACTGTCTTAAACTAGACATAAAGTAGACATCACTTTAAAAACCCAAGTATGCAAGTCTTTGAAGGTCAGGTTAAAATCCATGTCACCCTGCATAGCTAAGAGGGCAGCAATATTGGTTTCACTCAAGATGTCTGAAGATTTCCCACTGCTTATACCAGTCAGAGGCAATTTTGGCAGCAACACTGAAAACCTCCTGCATATCCTGTTCAGATGCTTCTTCTTCAGTGGTGAAAAAATAACCAGCATAAAGTAAAGCACATATTAAAACTGATTCTTATTTATTTGTTTTACCTGTTCATTTTTTTAATTCCACAGAATACTCTGATAGCTCAGGACAGAAATAACCATATTTGCAAATTACCCAGCTCTACACCTATTCAATATATTGCTTTAAAGTGAAGTTTGCACTCCCAGAAACGCCTGCAAAATGATATCAAGAAATATCGTAAGTAGTTGGTGCCTGGCTCAAAAGGCTACTTTTTGCAAGACTTGCTTCTCTATCATCAAGAAAAGCAATTTTTAAAATAAAAATTAACTATAAAAGTATATTACAAATAATAAATAGCTGCATTTCCACAGAAATAAAATATACTGAAAAGTAATGAAATTTCAAGCATGTCAAACTCTACTCTCGATGACACTTGATACAGATTCATTTCAACTCCAAGCATATTCTGTTCCAAATACTTGTTTTTTCCTCCATAAATGCTAGCATTTCAGACCCTTCAAACTGTGCATAGTACTAATTATAAAGGAATGGAATGAAAAGAAGCAACTACAATTTTTATGGAAGTAGCCAAGGCAGAAGACTCACAACACGCAGCACCTCAGAGGCAAGAAAAGAAGATAATTTCTGAGGCAGAAAGGAGAAAGCAGCTGAATGGATTTACCTTGTAAATTAGATAACAGTTGCTATCCACACACAGCACTGTGTTGTCTTTTTAGTACAGGTGATCAGGGATTGCCAGACTTTTGGAAGTAAAACCAGCAATCTTTTTTTTTAAAGACTGCAGTTCTTTCAAGTCTCCTCTTAGTGCCATCAGTAAAAAGCCTCAATTTTTCCATGAAACATGTTTTTGCAGGCTGAGAGGTAAAAAAAATTAACCAAGCTAAAAACCCCGCCTTCCTTAAACTTCCCTCAGTTCTCTAACCATTACGCTTTCACCCAGGCGTACTGCAGAAGCAAGCAAACATTATGACTACAACAGCCAAATTGGGAGTAGCAGCCCAAGCGCAACAAACAAAATCGCTCCTTTTTCTGAGCTACATCCTAAGCATAAATAAGAAGTACCGCATTAGTTACCAAAAAGACAAGCCCTGAGACAGTGTCTGTAAATAGTAGGATGTCATTCCTTGCCTAGGAAGCCTCTACTGAAAAACTGGTCTGCCCAGTAAATACCCAGTACTGATGTACACAGTAAGGTCAGCACCATCTCTGAAGGTTGTTTATATGCAAAAATTGGCCAGCCCAGGCTGGGGACTGAAACTGTGCCTTATAATGACAGAAGATGGTCTTCCAGAAACAGAACTATCCACTGATTTTTTCATGAAATCACCATACCGCATATGCCCTGATGAAATCCTGATTTTGCTGGCAACTCAGAAACTTAAAAGTACATACTGAATGAAGTATTACATAAGTTAATGAAGAAGTTGGGTGCCACACCAAAAGAAAACATCTGCAGTAAAGAGTGACTTATGCAGACAAATAAGGTGAGACAGTCCAAAAGCAAAGCCCTGACTGCACTCATCCAACTCTTAAATGTGCAGTGCTGTGGAGGAGCATGCCAGGTCACACAGTTGTGTCAGTAGTAGGGGAAGTTGGGGAATAGCATTATGTTGTAAAGGGTAGTGAAACCAAATAAACATGTGGGCCCAGTTTCTTGAGCTAGAAGAATCCACAGCCAAAAGGAACTGAGAAAGGAAATCAGCTTGTGAGGAACCTGTTAGGATTATCATTTCATAGTTACAGTTATTTGTGATTTTCTTTAAAGGAAGTCAGTTTTTGTTTTACAGGCAGCATAGGTCAAATTCTAAGTCTTACAGCTCAAAAAGAATCACCTGCAGCAATAGCTTTTCAGCACTAAATTCAGATATTATCAACAGTGTTGAAAAATGGAAGAGAGATGAAACAACTCAAAAACCAAAGAGGGACACGGAGGAAGCAAACAAGCATAATTTTGAAGTGCTTGTGTTACCAGATGCAGACAGATGACTACTGCAAAACATAAACCGCAATGTACATACAATTAGATGCATTCTTTCTCAAGGAGATGCACAATGTGCATTCACTTTGCCTATGGCTGAGCCTATCCAGACCTGACTCCCTGCTACAGCTTCTTTGCTAGAGATTACTCTGCAACAGTTTCAGGTTGATGTTTCTACATGTGAGCATCCATCAGCCACTTCAGTACAAAGTCAATCAGCTTAGCTTAGGCCTCTGATATAGCAAAAGCCAACTTTGAACAGCTGAGAGGAAAGGAAGGCAGCTTCTACCACCAAACCAGATGGCACAAGCAGCTACAGCCAGGAAGATTTTCAACTTCACTTTGATCCAGAAGAATGAAACTGCCCATGCTCAGGGAAGAAACTCTCAAGTCTAACCTCACTACCCTGAAAATCAGTAAAAATCCTGTTCCTACAGCAGGATTTCTGCATAAATTGAACGAAGTCTTCCCTCCTCCTGACTTTAGTCTAAAATTCAAGAACTGATGCAGCAAGTCTGCATTGGCCCAGTATGTCTTCTCTAATAATGGTCATGAGTAACAACTGAAGGTCAAGGACAGAGATAAGTATGGTCTGTAACCTCGGAGACAGGTTATTTCTCAGATGTGGGTCTTTTGTTACTGATTTTTATTAATGATTGCAGACAGAAACTGACACACAAAACCAAGAAACTCAACACCTCTGCTTAAGGAAGAAGAAGAGTCTACCAGCCAAGTAGTTCACAATGCCTTGGAAACTTATACAGAAGTAATGAGCACCAGAAATAAGATTCTGATGGATTCATGCATTCTTCCTTCCTGATCACCTGCCTGGAGCTGCTTCACTTTCACATAATTCCTCCTCCAAGATCCCAAACCACATAGTCTGGACCACTCCAGCTGCAGCCCACTGATCACCCCTGCCTTGCTCTTGTTGCTGGCAAAGTCCTCTGCCTGCTCCAGTTCCTGATTTCAGCCCCAGCAGATCTCAATCTTCGGCACTAGAGTGCCCTGGTTCTGTGATTTCATTGTACTTGGATTATGACATTTGATCCCAGACCATTTCCTAATATAAATAATACGTAAAAGAAAGCTATATTTAAAAAAGTATAAGAAGATTGTTTGAAGTGACACTTCAAATACTTGTAGCAGTAACAGTGAACCAATGTGTCCCAAATGCTCTCCCAGCTCTGCAGAAAACTATAATCAAAAAAGGCAGAACAAGAGCCAAGAACCAAACACAGGATTCAGGAATGTTACATCCAATATCAAGCATAAAAAGAGCCTGCGCTACTTCAGATACTTCTCAAAGACCAGCAGTAAGATAGAGAGACAAAAGCTGAAAATGGTAAAGCAAAACAGGCAACATACTGAAGACTAAAGAGGATGGAGGGTTCTAAGCAAGTAGATGAGAAAGCATGAGGTAGCACGGAACAAGAAATTAGGTGCCATCAGAATGGAATATTCTGAGGGCAGTTGAGGACAATCAACAACATCACACGTGACAATTTGGCAATCTTTCTGGAAGACATTCCAAATGATTGTCATCACTGTTTCAGCCATCAGTTAGTTTTTTCTTCTTCAGTTTGGCACATTGCTGAAGGCTGTAGAAATAAGCCAAATTGCTAACAGTTATTTTTGATAGGCTGATAGAGAATATTTGAAGGACAGTCAAATATTATTAATGCTGTACTTATTTGAGCAAACAGAGGAAAGAACATTTCTACAAAATGTAGTCCCCCAATATCACAGCTGTATGATTAAAAAAAAAATGGGTAACATATGCATACAGTCTATTAAAATGCACATAATTTATTTGACTCGAAAACATATCTAACAAGTAATTCCATTCATCTGGCCCTTTTTCACCCAGCCTTAAGATATACAAATGCATGCCTTTTCACCAGAACACAGCAGCTGGGAATGAAAAGGAAAGCATTCAAATGATCATTTTCACATCATATTCCATCGTCTTTTCACCAGCTTCTCCCCAGTCTTTCTTTGAGTCCCATTCTGTTACAAGAGAGCTGCTTTTAGATCAATTCATATTTCCATAATCCACACTGCTGTTTCTCCCTCTCCTCCCCAGGGTGGACTAACCCCTGCATCCAGAACTATGGCTTACAACTGTCATTAAAACCTGTAACAATAACAAGATAACAAAAGAGCTGGTAGAGATGAAGATAGCTAGTACCATATGCTGATCAAGTTCAACATTTTTAACTTGAAAGCTCTATAAAACAAAACCACCACAATCCTGGAAAAAAGCACACTTGATGTTGCCACCTGTCCTCAAAATTTCAAGGAAGTTTCAAGTTTTCAGTATTGGGCTTTTATGATTTTGAAAATAAAAGTCTCAAAGATTTATTCTGTCTCTGTTGGAATGAATTATAAAAGAGAGGCTGCATCTTGGAATATTTACATCTTGAATGATGTAAGGGTCTCGGTGATCCTGGGTGTTCCCAGCATGTCTAGGTGGGCAGTTATTTCACAGAACATTTATCAGGATTGGACTAATTTCTTTTTGCTCATAGAACACAGTTAGCAACTATAAATACACCTCTGAATGGTTTTCTGCCCACCATATATCAGCTGTGATTTGCATAGACAGAAAGCAGTGCTGTCTTATGCACAGTCTTCTTCAATAAAAACAATATTTCAAACACAAAGTGTAAGGAAATCACAGGAAACTATCTTAACCTTATAAAGCATACTTGCAGTGCACAAAGTTGCCATCATTTCAGCTGGGTTCATTGTTTTCCTCAAAGTTAACACAAGGATTCAGGGTTCCAAAATATCCTTGAACCGAACAACAATGTATAACATTTAGACAAAAATACTTTTGAAAATTAGCAATGTCATTTGATTCATTCCTCCTTTCTCATATCGATGTACCCAAATACTAATCAAACTTACTAATACAAAAGTAACAAAATCTTCAAATCCTTTTTACCATTCACTGACAAAAACAAAACCCCCAAAGCAAAACCCTACCTAGTTAGCATAAACATTTGAAACATGTATTTAAAGCCTCATCAGAACAAAAGAACAAAGCCATCAAATGGAGATACATCCCCTAACAGCGTGCCTGCAGCCTTGAAAAGAGTGTAAACAGTCTCATACCTCCTGGGCTCCTGCTGCTCTCTTAGGAGAGCACAGAGGAACACAAAATCATCTCAACTGGCTTCCACACATTAGTTTGACCCAGACAACTTTAGCTTGCTTCTTGAGACTTTGTGCTATTATTTAAGTTTTTTTAAAAAGAATATAATCTCTTTCATACTGACCTCATGTATATAATTGCTGCCACAATGCATGTAATTAAATATTCCATCCTGCAAAAACTGAGTACTTTGACTCCAAGCAGACATTCACTTAAGCCAGTCTTTAATTTCTATAGTTAATACATACGTCAGAAATAAAGCACGACATTAGTGCTTTGCTGAGGGAAGGCTAACTAACACATTAGCACTGCATAGGATTCACCCCTTAGCTGATGTTCGCATGCATGCATGTGTGTCTCTTTACGGTTTTACATATACAAATATTTTCACCTGAACCTGACAGATTTACATGTATAATATCAGGCTTTGGTAGCTGGGTCGCTACAGGATAAGGAGTAAGATTTATTGCGCACAATTCAGTGGTGACTTTTGCATAATATGATGCATAAATATAAAAACCAGATGTTATAAAATAACAACACAAAGGGTGTTACAGTAACTTCATGGAAAACAGCAGAGGCTCCTCACATGGGATGCCATTTCCCTTACTGGTTACTCACCTGCACTGTTTGGGAAAAGCCTAACATGAGAAAGCAGACTTAGTCTGCTTGCCTTTGAAAGCAGAGCACGAGAGAAGGCAGGTTCACCATGAGAACAATGGGAGAAATTATTATGTCATTAGAAGAGAGAAGAATAAGAACTATTTAATGGACCAGTTTTTTCTATACACCATATACCCTGGGACCTACTGGATATGGAAATCACTTCAGGTCAATAAGCAGTGAGATTAAAAAGCAGCTCAATTCTCACACAGCTAAAAATAATAACCAGAATAGCTGTAGTTACTAACTTTGCAAGAAACGCGAGAAATCACATGCTTCAAAGTTTAAGACAACACAGAAAGCAGTACTGCCTCTGACTGAGCCACAAACACCTGCAATCACACTATGCTCTTGTCCTTCCTTGTGCCAACACTACCCCTTTTCCAAGGGGTTTTGACCCAATGAAGTTATTGGGAGCTTGCATGTTTTTATTTCCAGAACAGCTATGAACAGAAGCATACCAGAGGCATCTCGACACATTTGACATCAATAGCACTTTGCCACCGACTTCACTGCCATGAGGAGACAGTGAGCATCAGCAAATCTCAGTTCTACTGGGTGACACTCATTTCTGCAGAGATACATATTTGCTTTTTCAACAGTGATGAAGTATTTAATTTTGGAAGCAAAGGTGGCGTTTTTCATTTGGGCTGTTTCTCTAAAGCACTTAAAAAATACTGTATTTTTTAAAACTTCTGGATTTTTTTCCAGATATCACAGCATTATTATTTTTTCTGCATAGACTTCCATTTGAAAATGAGCTTGCAAGGCTGACATTAAACTCTAGTTTAACCAGTCTGAATAAACAACATGGGAATTTCAAGATTAAAAACATACACATCTTACCATAGTTCACTGAGCACAAGGGGAGTTTTGAGCATATCACAAGACAGAGCCTGTAGGCACATACATTCAAAATATACTTTAAATAATAAAAATATATTCCATTAGATGGCTACAATCCTTTCCTCTTCCAAATGTGAGCTTGTGAGGATAAACACGGAAGAGCTATATACGCTCAAATCAGGAATCTTCACTTTTTCTATAGTGATGACATTATTCTGAACTTTTTCAACATTGCCAAACTGAGGTTTGTATCATTGATGCCAGTAAAACAGTAAATCGATGATGTCTCCAATGGATTAGTACGTTTGGCTTTTGGGATCCTTTTTATTAAAGATTTTCTTTGGAATACAAGTATGGTCCTCTGTACTTAGAATTCTGCCTGACATGATTTCATTAACTGATAATTTTGAGAGTCACTAAAAAGTGAACTACTTCCACCATCAAAAAAAACCAAACCCAAACAAAAAGAACTTTCTGAAATACTCTGGCAAAGAGCAGTATTTTTCATTTTCTGCCTTGAAGCATTATTTATTTCTCTTTCCCCATTCTGCATTTTAACCTTTTCCTTCTAATTCTGGCATCTGAAGAGTTACCAGATAGAAAATAAGTGTTTTCCCTGAAGTCACTGCAGGTAACAAAATGAACAACAAATCTTGCAAATTCTTCTGTGTTACCAAAAAGCGCACCTTAGTATTTCCTTTACTTCGTGAACTCTAAGTGATGATGACAAATCACTAATCTTTGCTTTCTCCTGATCATCTGTAGTTTCTACATGTCATCCAAAACAGATGGGAGGTTTTGAAAAACAAGATTTTGCAAAGTTGACATCTAAGAATAAGAGAGATCAAAATTAAAATACTGCCCAGCAGAAAAGAAAATGTCAGGCCACAAGAATAAGAGAAGATTAAGGCTGAGTAAGCACTGGAAAGTTGAGACATACCAAGAGGACAAATGTGAGAAAGAGAAGGAATATATCAAAATGGCTTAGACAAGTTTTCCTTGCATTATGAAAGCAACAAAAAGGTGACATGATAAACTGTAGAAAAATTCAGGAAGTGAGGAAAATATTTTGCCCACTGTTATCACATCACTGTGCAAACAGACAGCCCTCAGATTTTAGGAAAGATGACTCTTTGGGATACATCCAAAAACTAACTCACACATTTTACATTTAAAATAGAAATGACTGGAAAATAGGATGGAGAAGATTCTTTTGCTTTTTTCTTTATTTTTCCTTTTTTAATTTTCTTGTTTTGGTTTTGTGTGTGTGTGTGTGTGTGTGTGTGTGTGTGTGTGTGTGTGCGCGACCCCATAAACTTTCTTTGAAATCAGCCTTAAGAATTTCAGCAAGATCTCTTTTTTTAAATTAAATGTGGTAGACAGTCAGGTCTCCAATCCAAACATACCGAGTTCAATATGCATGCGCATACACATGCACAAAAGTTTTCTGCTGATCTCACTTGACTACTTGGCTATGGGGTTTGCTATAGAAGCTGCTATACGTTCTGTTCAAATCCAGTGGTTCTAATAGGGAAATTTCCCTTGCAAGGATGAGGATTAATACATACTGTTTTCCAGGAACACAAGCAATTTACCTGAAACGCTTAATTCTCTACACTGCTGAGACACAATGCGCAGGCATAGGATTTTCAGAGCCCAAAGGCAGAGAGCTGCCCGAGGGCTCTGGTTTCTATAGATTAGGTATGTCTACTGCATCTTCATATGCTTCCCCTCCAGTCTTTGGTGAGCTTCATCTTCTAATCATTTTTCTACACCAGCTGTTCTTTGAGTAACCTTCGACTTACTGAATAAGCTCCCATTTTTCTTCATACATAATTTCTCTTCCCCCCTCCCCTCCCTTTTTTAAGATCAAGTCTTTCTTAGGGAAAAGAACAAAACAAACTAAGGAAAAAAAAACCTTAAATGACAATGAAGATGATCATTCTGCAGCCAGGGAAATTATCCAGACTTACTGGATGTCTAACTAAGAACAAGTAACAGCAAACTTCAGTCATGTACCATTTATCACTATCTTATAAGCAGCACATGTATCTGACTGATGCTATTCCCTAACCAGACATCCTCTATGTTTGTATATTTATTCCTTTCATCATGAATCACCTTATAGCTGTCATCGTAGAATTCTGGAATATAGATTTTAATAAATAAATAAATAAATAAATCTATCAACAATTTATTAATATTTACTGCACAAAAATATTCCCAGATCATCCACTGTGGTGATATTAGCAATGAAGAATATGTTTGCTCTTCCTTTTAGACTGATACTGGGTCAAAAAAAGACACTGAGTCAGAGATATTTATTCTTTTCCATGGCTTTATGTGGGTTTGTTTATGAAAACAAAAATATTTCTATGGTAGAAACTCATCTAAAATTTGCTGAAATAATAAAATTTTATTGTTTCGTTAAATTTTAATATTAATAACTTTAATAAAATAGTCATAAAAAAAAACAACATACTAATGAACCGCTTTGCTATCACTACAAACAGGGAAATAATCCATCAGTCCTGTATGTATAAACTTTCCTTTGAGGATTAATTATAGATAGAAACTAGGATTTTCATGCCTTCGAAATCAGCACATTTAGATCACTGTCTCTTACAAGGGTCTGAGGATTACTGGGGTTTGATTTTTTCCCAAGCAAATAACTAGGGTGTTCCCAAAATACTATAAAGATATAAAATTTTACACTGTAAAGGACTAAGGGAACATGACGCACACATTCTGATATTAAAAGGACACACATGTGCAGCTCTTCAACTTTTTTGTTTTGATGTTTTTTGTTAGCACAATTTCTAACATTAATGTTTGGCAAAGTTTTGTGGACGAATTTTCCACATTTTCTATCCTCTAACAGAAACAGCTTATAAAATACTCCTCATAAAAAATAAGCTGATAGAGAATTAGTGTGATACATGCTGCTCTACAACTGCTATTGTATATTCCTGTCACAAAGGCATTCTAATCACCAAGCCACCAGTTGGGTGAAGACTTCCTCCCCACTATCATTAGCATCTGCCTCTCCACAGCTGAATAGGAGAGCTTTTTTATTATTATTCTAACATAAAAAAAAGTTCAATCTCATGTTTCCAACCTGGTCTCCAAAGTCCTCCGGGAACTTCCACAGCACCACTGGATCTGTAAATAATTGACAGACAGCATTAATCAGAGGCAAAGGAACAGAGTATTACAGTCAAAGTACATTAATATTAAAAAAAGGGTCAGCTTAGCATCAAGCTTTGAGGCAAGTGCAAAAACATATCTAAAAACTAAGGAAGATACTGGATTATTAAAAAGACTTATCTCCTATTTATGAAACTATATGTTTATTGTTTTACATATATAGCAGGTTACAACATATCGAAATATCTTCATCTTTCTTTTCAGCCTTTGAGTACTTAATTTTTTAAGCACATGTTCAATTTTGGTATTTTAATTTAATTAAGAAATAAAAAGATATAAAACCTCTTTCCATCCAGGGGAAAAAAAAAATATGTAAAATGATAAGGGGAAAACAAAGATCTCTGAGGGTATAGAAAAGTGCCATTTGCGATTTTAAAGATGGTACCAAAGTAAGCAGCACTCTCAAGAAAGAGCTAAGAAGAGCCAGCATATTTGAATATTTTCTGTTCAGAGCCATTTAAAAACCAGCATTTCAATAATATCTTAAAAGTTTCATTAACTTATTAAGTGTTAATTATCAAAATAATCAGTGTGATTTATATTTAGGCTATGTATTAGTCTACAATTAACATTATTTAAGTCATCTAACACAACAACCTGAACCATAACCTTTCAACAAAAAACGAATTATGCTCTTCATCCCCCCAAAGCTTTTAATCTCCTGTGATACAAAACCTCCCCAAGGTGCTACTGTTAAACCGTATCACTAACACCCACGAAGCTTCACAGCGCTTCTATAGAACAGATTAGCAGCAGCATTTGTCCATGTGCTAAAAGTGAAATTATCCATCTTCCTGCAAGGGAGCCCAGGTCGGTGCCAAACCCTGAACTAGAGGGAGAGCTCTCCAGTTCCTGTTTGTGCCCCAGCCAACATCAGGCAGATCCTCCCACCGCTGACTGCATGGCTGATGACAGCTCTAGGTGCCAGAGAGCAGTAAAATGAATGGTGAAACACCCTGGTAAGCACCAGAGACACTGCCTGATGAGAATTGCAAGATTTTGGCTATCACAGCAGTTGCTGGGATTCCTGTCTTCTAAGAATCCAAGATCTGGGAAAAGTATTTGGACTGCCACTTCTTCCTCTAACGCTAGCACTGGCTGATAAATCAGAAACTTCCTTCTTATTGCTACGTTTTACATCAGAACCAGAGGGTTCTCTACTTTTGGCAAAGTACAGAGGTTTCTACTCTTCTTCATCCTACCACACATGTTTGCTGCTGCAAATGAAGCTTTAATGGAATGGAAATTAATGGTATTTTCATTGCCAGTTGCTGATTTCAGATCCTACTCTCAACACACAGCTGCTGCACCCATATCTGCCACTGGCCCACTCACAAGGAGCTGGAGACTGAAACCAGCATTCCTCCTTCACTTTGGACCAGATGTTAAACCAACAGTGAAACATGCATTTCAAACGTATTGCAAAATTCAATTCTTCAATCAACTCAATCTAATTCAGACCTAATTTTCATCTAATTCAAATCTGAGATTTTAGATATAAATGTCCCCATTTCACTCTTCTTACTGGAGAAGCACATTTTTTACTCCTAAGTCAGGGGAGGGGGTGGTGTCTGCAGCTATTATTTATAATGTATGTATTTTGTACAAACAATCTTGTAAGTAAGATGCTCTGTTTATAAAAATATGAGTAAATAAATACTGATACAACAGAGACCTTTTTCCCCCCATCTATTTTGTGTGCATTTAAACACATCTGTGTAATGATCAGATACAAGAGGAGTTTGAATATCCTTGTGCATATTCTGTAAGGGATCTCTTATTTTTATCCCAATTTAGTATCACGGAATAGGAAAAGAAAGTAGTTATAGATCAATAGTTATCTCAGATAAATTCAAGGAGCAGCAAGCATGGTTAACAGCTATCAAACACTCAATGGTCACTCAATGGTAAGTATTTATCTGCTATAAACCACTGGAAACTGTGCAGAATCCAAAAAATACTTTAAGAGAGCTTTCAAATCTGAGGCCATATGTCTACAAATGTGTCAAGCATAAGTTTCTCTGCAAACGAGCAATCCCATTGCACTCCCACTACCAGCTGCTTGTTGGTGATCCTGTTCCATCATCTCTCTTCTGCTGGTGTAGGCTCTTCCACAGCTACTCATTGAACCAGATGAGGGAACTGACCAAGATCAAACCCTCTAGAATTTTTCAGGTCAGCGCCAATGAGGTCAGTTCCCCCAAAGTCATTAGTTTTGTGTCAAAAGAAAAAAAAAAAAAAACGAAAGAAAAAATGGGGAATGGGGAGCTGTGGTCAGGAGGAAGCAGAAGGAAGCAGGACTGCTTCCCAAGCAGCAATCCAGCCTTAAGCATTGGCTAGACCTCATGAAATACAAGCTGGTTACTCACTGCCTCTAGTTCCGTTTCTTATCACCTATTTCTTGTTCAAAACTTCCCAAGTCCTGCTGTGCCATTTATAGTTCTTCTGTTGCAAAACTCGAGAGCTACTGCTGCGACCAGACACGCAGGGCGCTCTGCAGTAAAGCCAGCTGATGGGGCACTGCCCTGCTGCAGAGGAGCAGGCTTGGCAAACTCGCCTGTTCCGAGCCGTGAAACCAGGCAGATTGCTTAGGCAGATGTGAAAAACACTTACATGAGAAACATTTAGTATCTGGAAATGCTTAGCAACACAGTAACAAAATCATGGGGTTTCTGATACCTTCTAAACAGTTCAATGAATAAACGACTAGAACAGAAAGAAACACAACTTCTTTCTTTCACTGTTCTGAGCAGAAGTGCAACTGCCAGGCTTCAAAAAAGGAAGAAGATCACAACAGCAAAACCTCCAAGTACAATTTTAAAAGGTCGCAATCAGAAGCAAAGTACAACCTCAGAATTAAGCAAAACTTGGACCTAGGTAACCTGGGGCTTGGGGCCAATAGAATGGGAAAAAAAAAAAAAAAAAACACACCTCAGTGAGATGTTAACAAAGCTGAACAGCATTTCACATGAGCACCCTTAACCTATTGGCAACAAGACCAACAGCTCCAATAACTTCTTTTGGTGCCCCAACATGCTGATAGATACAAAGCCTGCAACTATAAGTCAGTGTCATACTCAGCTTGCTATCTTCACTTCAAATTAGGACACTCTCGTGCTACAACAGTCTCACTTGAAATTATACAAACTCTAAAGTAAATACCAGTTCACTCAACTACAAGTATAAGAATATTTAGTTTCATATCAGGATAAAATATTTGTCTCATGAGAGTATAATTAAATCAGTGTGATCTAAACAGGCAGAATAATGCTCTTAGTACTCCTTCATGAAACATTTTGAAAAATATACCTAATTCAAGAAAAACATTCAGTGCTACATTCAGCAAAAATCACACGCTTCCAACACTGTCCAGCTGCTTTGAGCTGGGTTTGCCGCTGTTATTACTGGCTTTTAACTGGTTATTTCAGGAGGTACTTCCCACACATTTATTAACTAAGAAAATCTGATGTGACTTGTGCTTCAAAAAGAAAGGTTACTGTACCACTTTCACGCCTTCATCCTCTGAAACCAAACCCTAACACCGATAAAAAGCCTTAGGATTTTATGATAATTATTCAAGTCAGGGATTGGGCTTTTTTCAAAAGATTATGTTTGTTTCTACTTTTGGAGCTATGCTCAGGCAGCATCTGACACATCTTTGTGGCAACTCCTCACGAGTGCTGCAAGGGAAGAAATAAAAGGGTACTGATTAAGAAATAAAAAGAGAAAGTATAATCCAATTCTTCAACTTTATGCACTTTACCTTCAGATTTACAAAGACCAAATTTTCTTTTCCCTGAGGATTACTTCCCAGATACGCCATTTGATCTGGCAATGTTAGGTCAATTTTATGCTGATTTTATGGGTGAGAGGATGAGAATCACTTAAGAAATAGCTGGTGCTATAGCCAGCCAAGGAACTACTGAGTTTCTCCTCATTTTCTAACAGACTTCTTGGGGAAAACTGTTTGCACTAGTTCTATGTAAATGTAGTAATTAGTGGAAATTGTTAATTGCACACATAAAAAAGTCTGTGCATTGCATGTGTAAACTTATATATTGCTGCATATATAAACATATATATATACGCACATACAAGCATCACTTCCTCCTATGCCTACTGCATCCAGGACAGACATTTCTTAGCACATGCCAGTAATGCTTGAAAAGTCCTTTGCTAAATATCCTACAGCATTGGAAAGTACATCTCCCAGCTGTGATTTTCACACCGCTGCAAGGCTGCTGCTCATGCACACATTGCTAGATATAACTTACGACATTTATTTGACTACTTTTGCACCATTTGTGATTATCTAAATCTATCTACACATATTTTAAGACAAAGCTTTTTATAATGAGATTCAGAAAGAACGAGTTAAACCCATGAGGACCACAATTAGATGCAACTTTTGGTGCAAGTCATAAGAGAGACGAGCATGGACAGGTTTGTTGAGGGACCAAAACTTAACAGTACCGTGTACTTGACACAAAGAGAAAACTGAGTCACGGGCAATGCTTAAAAACAAAAGTATCCAAAATATTGCAAACTAGAACTGCTCCACAAGAAAAATGCAGGCAAGTATGACACGTGCTAATAGAAGAGAAAAACATATGCATATCCTCAAGGTAATTCCTCTCCAAAACTCTATCCCCACAGAGGTAACTTCATAAAGCATGTCATCCGTATTTTTAGAAAAACAATTCTAACACATTTTAGCTTCTGTAACAAATCTATGAAAATCTAAAAGTCCTGTTTCTCATGACAGAGGATAAGAGTAGTTCAATTGGAACAATGGAAAAATAAAGAGAAACCTTTTGGAGTGGTATCTTTCCTAAAAATTCAGTAGTTAAATATACTCCAAAAATACTCTTCACAATCATTACGCTTGCAGATTGTAAATATCACCCCAAAATACAACAGGATAATCTAACTAATACACATTCACTTTGGGAATGGAACAGAAATGATGAACACATGCTGAGAAACATCACCCCAGGTAATTTTCCTGATAGCAACAGAGCGTAATTTCAGACAGAAAAACCCAGCTAAGGTGAAATCAAATGGATTAATTAAGTGGTCCAATATTCTGCCTGCAGAGGAGGAGCCTTCTTCATTCCTGTGGGTTTTACAGAGCAGGACAGACAAAAAGACTGCCAAACAGTGTTGGTCACGTCTTGGGGCAGAGGGATGGACTAGATGACTGCTCATAATCTCTCCAGCTATATTTCCCTGACGCTGTAAAGATATTCACTGGAAAAAAAGCAGTCACTAAGGAGGGGAAAGAAGAGACTGGGGCCAGGAGTCATGGGGGGTGGAGAAGAAACAGAGAGAGGAAAAAGGAAGGCGGCAAAGAAAAACTTACTGCAGACAGTTCTTCTTTCTCATCTGGAAAAAAAAGTTCCAGATTGGTTTTCTCACATGAACACAAGAATGCAATTAATAAAGCTGAAATGATAGATTATTACCTCAGGGAACACCTTTAGAAGCACACATTTATGCAATAAGCAGTATTTATTTTGTTAGAATCAGTAGTTTTCAGCAATAAAAAATTACTTCTCTAAACCAAACTTAAAATACTGCAATTGTTCAAAGGCAAAAACCTGCTACATACTTAAAATAATTTGACAGAGACCCACAACAGTAATTATTATGATTCTTTTGAACCACTATAGTATTTTATTACTACCACAGAGATCTGGAAACAAAGTAGGAGATGAACCATCATGTGCAACCCAAGAGTTTTCACAGATGAAATCATCTGATGAAAAAAACAGCACTCAAATAAAAATATTACTTCTTGAGCAGTGGAAAAAAATACTCCTGTATATCATATTAAAATCTGCTTGTTAACAGTTTCATACATGAAGTGCCAGCAGTGCAGTAGAACAGGAGGCACTGCTGTCAGGAAGATCTGAGCGTGACAGTGGTCTTCAGCTCCCAGGTTTGGGGGATCAAAGTGGAGCACCCGCCAGGAGCTGGAGGAAGAGCAAGATGCATGGAAACCGGGGGAAGAAATTTTCCAAGCATCAGTAATCAAAAGAAAGAACAAGGAAAAAATACATTGAAGCAACTTCATAAAAAAAGTGAAAGTAAGGAACCCTCACTAACTTCTCTGGCACTAAAAACCTGTCAGATTAAAGACAGCATGCAAATGAGGGTGCCACTGCAGAAAATACTTGAAAGTGCACTTCTATGCAAATCATGTAGGCCATGTATTTTTTTGCTCATCAAAGGAATACTGAAAGAAACTTCTACAGGACCGTTAAGTCTATTCTTACTCTAACTATTCCACAGAAAGCTTATTGCAGAATGCAACCACGCTCTTCATCTTCTCATTAACACAAAATTAAACTTATTTACAAAACTACATGTAATCTTAACAATCCAGGACCTTCGACTTCTTTACTCACAATTTACACACTAATGCACCTTCCTAAATTGCCACCACAGTTTTGAACAGTTGCTACCAATGAACACAAGGCAAAAAAGTAGCTGCACCACAAGAGATGTGCTCCCTTAGAAAGCCAAAGACCAGTAATACTGAGTGCTTGACCACTGACAGTTTTAGGAGCTAAATACTGACACTTTACAACCATGGCAGTCACAGAAAAGCATTAACAAGTTTCAGGAATTGCATTTGCCAACTTTCCCTCCCATCTATTAACAGACTGAGCTTCTTCTGGCTTTCTGACTTCAGCAGCACATTTGAGCAAGGTGCTGAATCTGGACTCACCTTTCAACATAAGCCACAATGCGGCCACACCACAGGAGCCCAGTGTCTCCTGACTGCTTCCCCTTCCCCATACCAGTGGCTTCTGCCTTGTCTCCAATTGATGGCAAAGCTTATACCCCATTTTCAAAAATTACTTGTGCAGTGAAGGTAATCGACTCACAATGGCACTGGAGGAGATACTTGGAACATGTGACTTTTAACATTTTCCCTTGTAACTTTCCTCATACAAAGCAAAGTGTGAGCTAAATGACAACAGTGTTGACAAACACACACTAAATACTGCCCTTTAAAAGAAAGGGAAAATGGAAAATAAGATTTCAGTAGCATGCCTCAGTTACAGTCACAGTAGCTGTTGTTGCCTGTAAGTCTTTGCGGTTGCACATTTGCAAATTAGAAATGTGATTTTTGTATCAGTGACTTTTCAGTAGGGTTCAAAAATGTAATTACAAAGACTGAATCCTCACAGGTAAGATGAAAACATCATCCTTCCACAAGGAAGCTTTTCCTAAGGAAACTGCTTTTAACTGTAGCTGAACATACACTGAGCAGACTTTCAAGTAAGCTGAAAACAGTATCATAGTTCAAAACAATTTCTGTAGGATTTATGCTTGAAAAAATGGCCCAAAGTCCAAGTAACCGAAACTACTCATGGACTTATCATGTGGCTAAGAATTTGATTACATCTTTCCATAGACATGGAACTTACTAAATGGTGCTCACACCATGTCTGTGGAAATTCAGGATTTTGTTTCTATACAAGGGAAAACAAAGATACAACACACATCTGTAAGTGTCACTTGGTGTTTAAACAAAAGCCACACATACTACTTTCTTCTCAACACCACACCAACAAAACTCACATTTGAAGTCAGGAGGCCCAGCTCAGTTAGCTACTCACAGCATCACAGCAACTTCACAGTTTTTACATACAGCTAATTACTACCCCATCACTGCATTAACAGCTCACAATCTGTATAGAAGTATGTGAATCTGACGTGTACATTTCATTGAAAGCCACATGACAGGTTTACTGATTTTGAAGTTTACCACAGAATTATTTTTCAAGTCCTTCTACTTTAACTTGTAACAGTTCCTCAAAGTACTCAGAAAATCTAGGATGTGAAAAGCACACAAATACTGAACTCCAGCTAATCACATGCAAGGTTCAGCCTGCCACACTGTAGTAATGCAGGGCTTTGCCTGTCAGCAGTACAAGTTTTGGACCCGACAGTTCCTCTGATCTTCCTGATTTCCCTTGTCTGTAATGCACTCAAACCAGGAAATAAGTGCTTCTTCCCTTTTATGAACAAATAGATGATTAAAACTAGGTACAATCTGCCACCTCCTTCAGAGCCACAGGTCAATCCCTTTTTGCTCAGGAATTTGTTACTACTGAAGGACAGAGCATCAGCTAAGTAGGGAGAGAAAGGAAGGGTCCTTTTGGCTGGAATGCTATTAGCTATGCTTCAGGATAAAACCTTAATCAGGGTGAGAGTTCATTGCACAGATAGTACACAGATAAAATGAGTATGTTCAGCCTTCATTTGGTCTCTCTGCAAGATAAGCAAGAGTTTCTTTTACCTGCTAAGTCTTTAAAATGAGCTCTTAAAGTGTGGCAGTAACTGTATGCCTTTTGGAGTCTCAGTGTTATTTTTAACTTCTAACCACGAGTGAATTACAGCTCATGAAAATTAGGGTCTAAGAACTAAGGTAGCAAAACAACAAGCGAGAAACATGGAAGCCTTAAATCATTGCTGATGTTTGAGGAAGGTTTACGAAACAAAATACTTCCACTGTCACTGGGTCTCTTGCTCAAGGAAGTTTAAACCAGGCAGGCTGCAAGTGATCTAGTGAAATGAACAATAACAATAAGACTAAAGTCATTCACCTTTGCAACCAGATACAAGTTTTACATCCTGCCCTGTAAGGATGAAAAACTAACTCACTACACTCCCTTGCAAACAAACACATTGTGCAGTGTTTTGTTTTAGATGAAGGTACAGGACTTAAAGTTCTTGAAAAGTACTGTGGGCTACATGACATTTTCCTACATTAGTGCTGCAAGATTGATTTTGACAAAGATCTAGAAAAGTTCAAGTACCTTATTACCAGGCAATACACAATAAGTAAATTAGGAAGAAGCAAACCTCCTGCACAGCCAAGCCAGTATGACAGGGCCAGTCACTTGGCTTTCCCATGTCAGTGATGTCTGACCAGAGACAAACACCTTATCTCACCAGGTAAAATATTATATTCAATTTGTGGAACTCACACAGACTGCATCTAGGAAAATGGTAAAAGCTATTGGTACATGGCAGAGACTACATCTCCATATTTTATGGATGCCCGAGTTACTGCTTCCTAATTCCCTTCAAGAAATACAAATCTGATATCAGCTTGGACGTGAAAACAGGAATATACGTGACCCTGTGAACCCTGTGAATCCTGTTTGCAGGAAACACACAATAATGTTCAAGCCGTTTTTGATGGATATTTTTCAAAATGAATGCAAAACAAAATCTCACATTGCATTTTACATGCCTAAAAAAAAAAAGAAGTACAAATTTAACAAAAACCTTAATGCTTCTGCAAATTCTTTTCAAAGCAGAAGGTAGTCCAGTCCTCTTGCTATTTATAGAAAAAAAAAAAATAATCAATGTTGCAGGGAAACTCCCTCTTGACCAGAGAAGATACAATGTTTATCTATTTACATCACTTCTTGCCTGAACAGTAGAGCAACATTCCTTCCACTTTCCACTGGTGACCACCGCATCCTGGTCACAGCCCAACTGTTAATATTTGAGGGCAGGCCTTCCCTGTAAATTACGCCCCTTGCCTTAAATGCCAACAAGCACAAGCAGCAAAATGTGCTGATTCCACAACTAACACTTTTCTTAGGCCAGAGCAATACTGGAATACATAATACACTGGAATAATGGAATATGTAACATTACCATGGAATATCATTATCCAAATTACAAAGTTAATTGTGCTATATAGATAGACTAGATATAAGGAAGACATTTTTTACTATAAGGGTGGTGAAGCCCTGGAACAGGTCACCCAGATTGGTGGTAGATGCCCCACCCCTGGAAACTTTCAAGGTCAGGTTAAACAGGGTTCTGAGCAATCTGATCTAGTTGAAGGATGATTCATTCCAGGAGGATGGACTATATGACCTTTAAAGGTTCCTTTCAACCCAAAACATTACATGATATACATATTTGGTACATTGGTATAAAAATGCCACTTTCAAACATCTCCACTATTACTGTCCCCAGCCAAATGCTTTAGATGAACTGCTCCCAGACAGGGAAAATATCCCCAAAACTTAAGCATATAAAATTTATCATGTAGAAAACACAAAGGTAGAAAAATATTCTGTTGTCGTTTGTGTTTCCTTCCCTCCATCATTGCTTCCTGCCCTGCTTGCTATCTAGATGTTCTTCTTTATTCGGCAGACACAAGGAAGAGGAAAGTTCTCTTTGAACCAACTGTTGCTGGGTTTGGATGCAGCACAGACAACAGTGACCCGGCTGTGAGGTTGGGCTGTCCCCCCCTTCAAGCACACCTCCTCCTTTCCCACCAGACTACTGTGGGCAAAGCTGAAACTGGAGCTGGAAACACGGCAAATTGCAGGCTGGCCTGTGTTTCATTTCCTCTTCCCAGAGGCCCTGCCTTCTCCAAACACAGGGGAGAAGGAAGGTAAACTCAAACAAGCAGCTCTTGGCAGGTGCAGGAACTAAGGGCATTGATAAGCTTAAAGGTATGAAAACTACTGCCTTAGATACTGACTTCATATTCAAGCACTTATGATTTGTAGCAGGAGGGAGACTCGTTCTTAAAACGGGTCATCTCTGAACTCCATCCATGTCTTCTGAATGCAAAATACATATAGTAATCATGAGCTTTTCACCTGCCCAGGTGAACACTAATCTAGCATACATCTGTATTAACACAGAAGACCTTCATGAAAACATACACAAGAAAACCCAAACCAAGAGGACTTCTTGCCCAGTCCTCAGCCTGCATTCTCCCCTCTGTCAGCTCAGATGTACCCCTCTGGGGCTTAGAGAGCTCTGCAGTGCCAATCCCACTGACACTGTCACTGCACTCAAGGACAGCTACAGGGAGAGGGATTCGAGTCTCCATTCATTGTTTTATTCTAGGCTATGACATTTAAGCTAATATAGATACTATTATATTCACCCCATTTCTATGATTACACTATGAAATTAAGCTGGGGACTGTGTAGTGATATTCAACTTATATGTGAAAGAGAATGAACATAATTGTGTGTTACAGACACATAGCTTCAAATTCTCTGTCTCTATCCTGGTTTCTTTCTCCCATTACAATTAATGTTGTCTATAAGAAGTTCAAACCTTTCATGTTTTGCTTACTAGCTGTGGTAGGAAGAAATTGAAGTAGAACAGCACAGACAAATGGGACCTGGCCGGGCTGTTTCCTACTCCTTAGAACATCTACAGCGCCACAACTGAAACACATCTGACTATGAAAGCTTTAATTACAGCAGACAACATTTCATAATTTTATATATATAATCTGCTACAAATTAAAACAATCATAAACATTCTCAGCTACATAAAGCTGTAAAAGTAATTGTGTTGATTAGCCATAGCCTACATATATAGTTTGCTGTATGTGCAAACAATTCAGAGGCCTAAAATAATTGAGATGCTTTTTAAAAAATATATATTTTCTAGCCTATTCTGATTCAGTGACCATTTTTATCTTTGTTTTTCATGACACTAAAACCAAACTAAAGATGCAGGAACACTGATCAATAAGCACAAATCTTTTTCTGCCTTTGCTTTCCATCTAATACCAAATCCATTTTAATAACATGGGGGGGGGGGGGATAAACTCATCAGTCACCTGATGGAGTAATTCAAAACTTAACCAAACAGGGCTAATGGGTGAGAATTGAATTGAAAACACCTTGACAAAGAAAGCAATTTCTTTTCTTCGCACTCCTCTGAAGCTGTGGGTGATCGCTGTAATCGAACCATCAACAGCGAGGGGCCATCTGTCCCAAGGGCCCTCCACATGAGCAAGAATCAACAAAAAATGTTAGAGGCTGGCCCATATGCACTCAGACCCGGTGTGTCTATGGCAGGCAGCATGCAGCTGAAAATCAGTGTTTTGACGTTTTTCACATACCAATCCTTAAAAGTCAACACTAAACTTTTGATAAGAACAAAGCACGAAAAGCAGGTTAAGAGGTTGCTTACAGAAAGATCAGTGTTACTCCAACAGCTAATAAACCTCTAATCAGCTGAGATTTTCACTCTGTCATAAAGCACTCATGTGTTAGTATTCAATAGCCATGTTCAGGGAAAAAAAAGAGTACAGAAAACCACCTTTACACTAGCATTTATGTTAAAAGTCCCCTCTAGTATTAATCTGCACAGCAAATGAAGATAATTCCAGTCATTTACCAAACCTCCTGCACAGAATCCCCAAACCTTGTGGTTTTTTTCCACACAAAACAAAGAAAACATTAAAAAGAAAAAAAGAAAAAAAAAAAAAGGGTCTCCCAGAAGTTTCCAAGCCAGTGACCATACACAATGCACGCTGAGAGCCAGAGGCTCAGGCTGACCCAGCAGAGGCATCATGTCCTTGGCACCTGACATCCTAGGGCAGAGAAACCCCTCTGATCACCACCAAGGCCTCCCAGGACAGGAGCACAGGCTTTGTCGCACATCCCTCCCAAGGATGCTCCCAAACTGGGCACCTTTCCCTCAGTAAGCCTTTAAAAAGGGAATAACATGTACAGAGGAACACTGATGCAGTTTGCAATTTTCTTACTGAAAAATACACTGATCTTTAACTAAAACAAACTCTGGCATTGCTGCACCGCTCTGTGCCCTTCTCTCCAACTGCTTCAAAACTCAGAACAGTCACAAACCAGTCATAGAGGGCAGCAAGAAAAAAACTGATATTCTTTATTGTGCAGCTTCATTAACAGTGCTTGTCCCTCTCTGCTTCAGCAGAGCTAGAACACAGGCCCAGCCAGCAGTGTGACACGCCAGGAACTGGAAGCTGCACACTCTGATTTTCAGTCCCACCAGTTAGCTGCTGCATGACCTCAAGTCAGTCAATTCAGGTTCCCAAACATCACAGGATCTTGGGAAAATTAATTCTTTTTGATTCATAAGAACATTTACAGGAATAAAAAAATAATAAAAAAAAAAAAAAAGGTGCTTCCATGCTAGGCCAGGTTTAGGTTCTCTCACAAGTGTCTACAGTTAGCCAGGTCAAAATTACCAACCATGTGCAGAGCGGTGTCAGCAAAACAGGGGATGTAAATGGCGTCCCGGTACTCATAAAGGCGCTGTAACCAGAATGGTATTGTATATTACTGTCCTGGAAGCAGGAGATCTGGGTTCCAGTGTCTATGAGTTACTAATCCCAAAGCACATTCAATAACTAGGAAACTCCAAGACATTTCCTGATGTCACGTACACCAGTGATAAAACGGGAGAGTTACGTTTCTCCACTAATTTCTAAAGCAGTGTTTATTCAGAACAAAGTAGGAGAATGAGGTAGATATATGCTTTCAATTTACATCCCATTACAAAGTTAAACTGTGATGTGGTTAGAGTGCAAAACTATTTTTTATTTTATGAAACCTCAAGTCTCAATGCCTGCTTCATCTCAAATCTCAAATAAATTGTGCAGAAAATAGTGAAAATTAATTTAACAGTGTGATAATAGCAGAGAATATATTTTACTCTAATGAAGTTCAAAACAACACACTGCACTTGTATGGCCCATTGTAGGGTCAGAACTTAACACATCCTTTGTAAATTGAGCCTTTCCAGAAGGTTAAGCAGCCTTCTCCCATTTCATCAGTCTGCATTCAAACTAGCTGACCTAAAAGTGAAAGAACATAAGCCAGAAGCAGCTACTTCAACAATGAAGGCACCCTGCAAGGTACACATCTGAAATGGGAGAAGAGCATTGGGGTGTTTGGGGATGGAGAGAGAAGGACTACAGGAAGGGAGTATTACAGAAAGATGGGCCATCCATATGTTTGAACTGAGTATTTCTGCCTCCTAAGTAACAACGGTCATAATTTTACTTTCTCAAGAGCATTACAGCAAAACAAAGTGAGCTGGGGACAGGGAAACCATGAGTAACACATTTGTATGCATTAGATACACAGCAACCAAACACATTGGCAAGGGAAAAAAATCATAGTATTGTTATTGATGTGAAAGAACATGGAATGACTTATTAATAAATCAGCATAACTTAAGATTGTGTCTCATCTAAAAACATCGCTTTACCAAATAAATCTGATGTTAATATTTCAGAATGCACCTATAAACCTGCACAACAGCTGTCAACACACAAAATGCACAAGGAACTGAAATATCTGACATGTCATGCAATATTATTTATTATATTACATCAGTCTGTAGGAAATAAAAAAGGCCTCCTCTCAACCACTGCCCTTCTCTAATTGTACAATTTCTCTGTGTTCAGTGCTTGCATGAAAAGATTAGACGCCATTGTGTCTTCTACATGTTGGAAAGGTTGTATGACTCTAGCATCCATTTTGTATCTATTTTTACTTCTTCCTTGATGCAGATCGTGACGCAAATCTCAGGTTACCTACAACCTCACATCCCACATCACTTCTAGTCATTTCACACCCATACTCTGTCCTCCCACACATTCTCTGCCTCCACCAGTAAGACAGTACTGCTGCCATGGCTGCATGTTCACCACAAGGCCTAAAATGATGATCTGAATTATCAGGTTGGTTTGATAACAATTTGGTAATTACCTGGAGCTTTCCTCTTTATTATTCCTCTTCTTTCTGAGAACAAAAGAAAACTCACCTCTAGGAGAAACAGCCGAGCTCCATGAATGGTTGTGAAAGCTCAACCAGCAACAGTGAACTATCGAAATCAATGCTAAAGGCTATTAATTTCTGATCAAAAACACAAAGTCATGACCAGATCGGCCCCAAGAATATGGTACCATTGTCCTGTTGGTCGTTTACCTTATCAGAAAAATGAAAAAAGCCAGGAATACAAAGACTTAATCACAAGTGACTACTGATTTCCATGAGGCATAAAAAAAATTTTCACAGGACACATTAAAATGTTTTCATATAAGCAAATTTTTGTGCTAAAATACACTACGCTGCAGCAGAAACCAATCATTAACCATCCATATGCACTTCTCGTCAAGAACAGTTCAATACAAAGCTAAAGAGAAGTTGCTTTGCTTTAAGATAACCAATTCCATTTTTTAATTCATGAAGTCTAACCATAATCACCCACATCGCCAATTTCATCATCAATGGGATATGACGCATTTGTAAGTTATGTCTATATAAATTTTTTTCTTATACAACCTTATTACTTATTTTGATAATTAGCAAAAAAACCTTACAGGGTACATAAACACTGCTACACCTTTCAAGCAGAAAGAAACTCTCTTGAGCAAGCCCCAGGTAACATCTAGGGTCTGGAGCACATATCTTATGAGGGCTAGCTGAGGGAACTGGGGCTGGAAGGAGGGTTCAGGTGAGGGAACTGGAAAGAAGGAGGTTCAGGTGAGACCTTATAACACTCTACAACTACTTTAAAGGAAGCTGTAGCGAGGTGGGGGTCTTATCTTCTCCCAAGTAACAAGCAATAGGACAAGAGGAAAGATCCTCAAGTTGTGCCTCAGGAGATTTAAATTGGATATTAAGAAAACTTCTTCACCAAAAGGGCTGTCAAGCACTGGGACAGGCTGCCCAGGGAAGTGGTGGAGTCACCATCCATGGAGGCATTTAGAAAGACTGGTAGATGCAGCACTTGGGGACATGGTTTAGTGGCGGACTTGGCAGTGTTAGGTTAACATTTGGACTCAATGATATTAAAGGTCCTTTCCAAACTAAATGATTCTATCAAAAGGGACAGTTAAGATCTGAGAAATAAAATCCTGTTCTAGCTCAACTCCACACTTGCCATTTGCCTTCCCAGGGCCAATATACCACCTCAAGATACACATGACTTAAAAACTTACTTCAGACACACAGTCATTTTTAATCATAAAGTCTCCTCCCATTATAGCAACTGAGGGAGGTGAAAAAAACAAAGAATATATATATATATATATATATATAAAAAACTTAGAAATGAGTTACAAACTACATTCTATCATACAGCAGCAAGTTTAGCCCATGTTTTTTCTGAAACATGGACATATTATTGCATCAGACGCTATTCCAGAACACAGTGATATCATCAGTCATTTTTCACAAGGTATGGAAGAGGCTTAGATTGCTTTTAAAGATTACAAAAGAAGTAATTATGGGGGGGCAGGAAAAATTGTCTTATTTTCCAAATTCAAATGCAAGACATTGGAAGGTCATCTGCTCTAAAATGCATGAACATTCTAATTTCTGGCGCTTCCCCAAGGGCAAAAGCGTCAATCATTTTGCTTGAGAACACCATTTTATCCCATTAAATTTGAAAATATCACAATTCCTATTGTAAGTTGCCCTCTAAAAAAATTACAAAAACAAAGCTGTAACAGCAAGGCAAATACAGTAAAATGGGTTATGAATTTTACTTTCACTTATTAGCTATAGAAATCACCTGCACAGGTATGTTCAGCATTAGCCACAATCCTAAGTTTTTAATTTACATTTCATTTATTAAACAACTGTGTTTTTGAAAAGCTCTCCACTAAACCTGTTCACTGTGGTTTGAAATCAATGAACCCAAAATAATTTCTAAGGAACATAAACAGAATGAAGAGTCTTTTCTCTCATTTGAAGATTGTCAGATCATGTAAGTACACTTAGTCCTACCTTCCTGATGAATTTACAGCTAATATACTTCAAAAGAAGAATGGATGCCCATGAAATTGAGAAACGAAGGATGAAGCTCAGCCAAGGGTCAGCAGAAGCTTGAAGACTGAGGCTGTGCTACTTCTACACACAAATAAAATTAAGCATGTACCAAAACACATTTCCCCAGGTGTCAAGAAGCCCTAAGTCCTGCCACTGGCTGGCTGAGGAATGCTGGTGGTTACTGATCACTTCTCTTAATGCCAGAGGCCTAAAGCTGTCCAAGTCATAAGCAAATGTTTGAAGATGTGACATGTGAAGAGGGTCAACAACAAAGCTTAGCTTTAATCCCTTTGTGTGAAGCAGGAAGAGGAATTTACCTCATATATAAAACACATCTATGCCCAGTGAAGTGCAAAACTTCCAGAGGTGCACAAGCAAGGCATTATGTCATCTTTGCTTTTTCACATGCTGGGAGAGACCAGGGGGGAGGAGAGTAGTGCTTCTCATGTGCTGGATGTAGTAAAGCACAAGGAATGGATGTATGCCAGGCAGGGAGCTGAGCTTTAATGCACCAAGTATATTAATCACTGTTGGTATCTTCTGCCAGCCTGAGTCAAGAGTAGCACAACCAATTAGCCTGAATGGGTGGACCTGAGAATATGGAAGTCTTCACTATTAGATAACACATCTTCTATCATTACTAACTGGACTGTAACTAAATTCTCAGCACTGATAATACCAAAATGAAATAAGACAGAAAAGCCTCCACAGTCCTGTCGCACAAAGATTGGAAACAGCTCTCCCCTGCTGCTGTACAATAGCACTGACCACCCAAAGATCTGTGCTTTAACTAAGACTGACCCATCTCACATACTTTCAGGCATTTATTACTGTGATGCTTCTTTATGAACTTCAAAAACCAACCCAGAAACAGTCAAAACACTTACAAGACCAAGTGCCAAATTATGTTTATCTGTACAAAGGAAGATTAGAATTAAAAAAAATTAATCAAAAACTGGCCTGATGTGGGGAAAAGGAGAGCACAGTAACTGTGCTTTTAAGGGTTGCTGAAAGATTAGGTTTTCATCTGGGGATCTCTTTATCAAGCATTTGCAAAGAGAGAGCTATGCAAACTCTAAACTCTAGTAATGCACAGCTAAACCAGAGCACATCTTCAGACTCCCTTGTGTCCCATCAGAACTCCTGTAACCATTCCTGACACTCATTTGCTTGACCCATTTTTGATAAACAAAGAATGGAGTACTTGAAGTATTTTTCCCCCTTGTTCATCCCATTCTTCTCTGGTCTCTTGTTTTATGGTCAGAGGTTAAACTGCTGACCTCTCACCTTCAAGGCAAGTTTTTCCCCCCTTCTATAAAAGGTTTTTCACAGTGTGCAGCATTCGGATTAGCCCCTATCCCCATGAACAAAAGCTATGCCTTTGTACTACTGGTTTGGGCATGGAGTCCGTACATCAGAGGAAGCTGCTCCTACTTACCATTCACAATAACGATATTGTGAGGCCCCTCTAACGCCTCGTCTCTCAGTGTCTAGACTTTCACCCAACCAGCCAGCAAAAAGAAAATCCTGTAAAGCACTCAACTGAAAATTAACTATGGTATCCTGTTGTGAACCTGATGAAGACGTTATTTGAACATACGGTAAAACTTTCCATTGTTTAACATAAAGATAAGAGAAAAACTTTTAGAGACCTAAGCTTTAAATAGTCATAGGGATCAATTCACTCATGGGTCAGTAAATGCATTTTATTAGCAAGCAGCTATTGCTTTTGTGCATCTTTAAAATAATACACAGATTATTAAATTATACTCAAGCGCCTAGCACTCTGGATATCTACAGAGCCTAACTTTATACTCACTAAGGATACACTAAGGCAAAGCTCAGACATAGGAAGTGTATCTCTCAGAATTAACTGAAAGCATAGCATCAGTATTGTCACTGTCCCAGATATCTACAGCAATTAAAATAAGAGAAGTATGGTAACAAATCTTTTATGTTTTGCTGTATGGAACAAGATGTGCAAGTGCTCAGCATCGCTTATCAAAAAAGGAGAACTCTGGGCAAGAAAGGAAGTTTATGAAGTTAGAATGCAAATAAACCATAGGATTTAAAAATATGCCATTTTCTCAAGATAAAAAAAACTCACAGGCAAGCCAGAGAAACAAATACAAAAAAAGGCACAACTAGATCTGAGCAATACCTTAATGTTTGAATGAGCGTATGATATACTGTGAATCACTGAAACAAATTTATTATTGCAGACAAATAGACATTTGCATCTTTGTGGAATTCTTACTGTCTCTCTTGAGTGGGTATTTCGGAAAGGATTCCCAGGGTTTTGCTAGGAGAATAAGCCGCAGCTGAGGAAATTCATCTCTCACCAATTTCCCCAATATGTTTCAAAAAGTGAGCCAGAGTGTCTCAAAGTAAAAGGCAAACAAATTGTTTGGCACAGGTTGATTGACTGGGGGAACATGAGGTGTTTGCTTGTTTGGGGGAGTTTTGTTTCTTTTTTTCAAGCTTGTTTTGTGCTGAAACAAGAACGTGTGAAATCATCCTTGTCATAACAAAAACAACAAAACCCCAATTTAATCCTTTACCAGCTACCCTACAAGGCCTGGTCATGGCAGCAGTATGCCAAAAGCAACAGGACTCAAGAGCCTGGAAACAAACACAACTATAACTGCAATGCCCCAGGATGGCAGTAACAGCAAACTCAGTTCTCTCAACAGGTATAAAAGGCTGGATTTGCAAAGGAGACAGAAAATGGGAGATAACCTTCTCTGCCTTCATGGAAGATCAGACATCAAGTACATGCCACTGCTCCCCTCTACCACACATAGCAAGTGGAAGCTACTTTGGAAGCCCAAGTATTTTAGTGTTCCCTGTAATGCCCTATAATAAATAAATAAATAAGCAAATAAATAAAAATCCCACACAAGATAGCTGCTTTCATACCTCGAGACTGCTGGGTATTAATATCTTTAGCTAAAAAAAAAACTAGTTAAGTCGACCTCCGATTGTGTTTTTGGCTCTGTGACCTTTCCCAAGACCACTGGATTGCTTACCAAGGAGACACATATTGCACGGTACAGTCACCCCCAGCCACACCTGCTGCACTGCAACAGGAGAACACCCCTGGGCTTGTACTGAACTGCTTTTACTTAGTTACCATACATAAACTCCACCATACCACCACTAATCTCCAGAATTGATACAAAGAAATAGTAATAAAGAAGCATCCATCAGAATTAAATTGGACAGGAAAATGGTTTTTACACCACCAATCAGATACGTCTTCTGCGATGTGTCCACTGTACTATGCTTTCTCTGCAAACAACGCATTCTCAGTACAAGACAGCCACTGATGCTCAACTTGATACATCAGCATTCAATTTACTCTTAAATAGGCTTGCCAAATCAGCAACTACTAGACAGATTTCTCACGCGAGAACTCAAGGGCATTGAATTCAAAACTATAAAATAACCATTTTTCTCTGAAGCTGAGCAGTGCTACACAGGAACCTAAATCAGCTCCTCAGAACAATGTGGCCACCACAAAAGAAAACATCAGAGGATCTAATACTATAACCCTGCTCATTTGCTCATTTATAAATATTCACAGTGAGTGTGATTCAACAAGATGCCCATTTTCACACATACGTAGGCCCATCTGAGAGGATATATGTAAACTGAT
The DNA here is from genome assembly GCF_037157495.1 of Lathamus discolor. NCBI lineage: Eukaryota > Metazoa > Chordata > Aves > Psittaciformes > Psittacidae > Lathamus > Lathamus discolor. The sequence goes on along the minus strand of NC_088886.1, from coordinate 54,973,692 downwards.
TTCAGATAGGCAAAACATCTGAGAAGTGTAGTCTGAGAAAGAGCAAGTCCAGAGCATTTACTAAAGAGTATGGCAACAGAAATTAATTTTTTTCTCTTATGATTCACTATTATGTTTAGTTCTCAACAAGTTACTGACAGAAAAAAAACATTAACACAGGAGACATTAAAATCAGTACACTTTGAAATTCTCCCTGTGGCTAGAAGTAAATATCCGAAATTATTCTTCCAATACTGAAAACACATTTTGAGCCAGTTTTTATATTCTCTAACTCCACTTTAGCACCATAGCATCAGGAAAAAAAATGCACTGACAAACTGCATTACATGAGAACAGATGACCTACTGATCTGAAGCTTTAGAAACAGACAAAGAGCTCACAAAAGTTTGGTTTGTGGATGGTGATGTTTGTTTTTACAACTTCGTATTTACACTCTGTTAGTAAACTCTCCACCATGAGTAAAAGTGACAAACGCTTGCTTCCAAGCACAGGGAAAAAACCTGAGAACCAAAAAAACCCCGTGAATCATCACCCTGGTGCTGTAGAAATCCGACAAAAAAAGACTGAGCAAAGAATATAAAAGGATACAACAGCTATGGAAAAGCACCTACACATGGTGAGGTTCAACAAGTTATACTTCCAGATTAGAAAGGCAGCTTTGGCAGGGATAAAAGATGCAACTGAAGGTGAAGAGGAAACACTCCCCATTTCTTCTAATACAAAACCTACATACCCAAATTAATCAACAGTAGTATGTTCAAAACAATCAGAAGGAATCTGCCTGCAAACTCTGCATTGCAGACTGGACTGCCCTGGGGTGCTGCAGAGGCCAAGGGCACAAAGGAGGCCCCAAAACAAGTGTGGTTGCACAAGACAGGCCCACATCTGGCCATGAGAGAAAACATTAGTGTTAACCAACTTGCAAACCTAAGCAGCTGACCATGGGTATGCATGCTGGAGGAAGGATGCTGGCATCCACCAAAGCACTTTTTGAGCAGTGACAGACAGAACACTGTGTCTGTGCCTACCACTACCCGCAGCCACACACTGCAAATGAACTGCAAAACCTGCTCCTAGTTCTTCTCTGTCTGGAAGGCTAGAATTTGTGTTTTGACACATCTTCCATTTTTCTTTGGGTTAGACACAAGAAAGGAGTCACACTAGGTACACAATCACAAGGAGTCGTCTCGGGGGGGCAGCCCTCCAAACACTCCTCTAGTCGGCCATCCCCTTTCATCTGCGACAACAGAAGACAGAGCAGTTTTCACACAGGCAAGGGAGGCCTGATGCTTTGAGAATCCACTAGAAATGGTTAATGGTTTAGTTTTGGATCCACACAGGAAAGAAGGTGCATCCAGTGCAGGAAAGGATTTGTACTTCAGGCTGAAGGTTCAGGTGTTTTGTTCCAAGCAGGCAGCCTTGTTTTCAAAGGCTGGGCACTGAGCTCCTTGCAGAAACGTCAGACCCATTTGAAGCTGCCAGATATGGAAAGCAGAGTTTAGTACATGTCGTAAGAAGTTTCCTGGATAATTCAGCCAGACTCAGGTCATGCTGGCCAGTATCACCAAAGCACTGAATGACAACCCCTGCTGTGGCTAACTTCAGCTGGTTTTACTAACCGGTGTCTTAACAGTTATGTGAAAGGGAGCACACGCCTTCACATAGATTACACATGCATTAAGGAAGGAATACGCAGATAACTCATCTGCAGTGAAAAAAGCAGAATCTTTACTTGTCCTGATGATGAGAAGCAACTTCTTTCTTTTGCACAGAACTGCTGAAAGATAAGTTTCCAAACACAGAAGTCTGTTCTTCTCTAAATTACAGAGCATGGCCTTAACAAAAAGCCTCAGTCACAACTTCCTCCCACATACACTTGCACCCAAAATTAAAACCAACAATAAGATGACAGCAAAACGAGGAACTAACTGCACTATGAAAGGGGATACTTCATTAAGCTACTGAGCAAAACACTGAAATCTCAAATGCTAGAAAGAATTTATTTTATAGACAGTTATGTGCCAACCACACAAAACAATTATTTAAGAATCACCCTGCACTGATTATGTGGTTGACCTACTTTGCCCTGTTCTTCACGTATATGCTATTGTTTACCATTTTGTTCTTTCTTATATTTGAGACAGCATTACTTACTTTGTTCTTCATTCCTGACCTACAAGCATATAATTAAATTAGCATCTAAACAATTACACAATATGCACCATCCCAGAAGCACCAAATGCAAGAAAGTAAACTACACACAAATGTACATCTAAAACCCTTAGAACACTCACAGATACACAAAGAATTACTAATCTACCACTGCTTTGGGGCTCTAAAATCAGTAATTTTAATCCTAATAGGTCAGTTACTAAAACTGCTTCAAAAGTGTGGGTTACAGTTCTACACGTAGAAAGGGATACATTGTACCATGGTTAAAAAAATGTATGAGTCATTTCAAGTACCACAAAGCCCTGCAGCTAAATTTAAAAAGAAAAAGGTTACTGCATATAATCCTCCAGTAATATTTGAAAACTACTTAAGGAAATTCTGATGACAAAGTGTTCATTTTTTTCCCCAAAAAAATGTTCTAATAAAGGGTAAGCAAATGCATCACTTATTCGTTGTGCTTTTGGAATTAAACTCTACATCAGATTTAAGAAAACCTGCACTTCAGTGGCTGTGATTTCTTTGCTAAATATACAGGAGGGTTTTGATAACAACAAGAATGCATAGTAGATTCATCCATTTGCGAAGTTCTTTAACAGAATTATCTATTTTTAAATCCTGTGATTTACCTAGAAAGCAGTAATGACCTGTTATTAACAGAAGCCATCCTCAGATGCTCCAAAATGCTAAAAATGCATTACAAACATGGCAAGTTTCAGCCTGAACTAACAAAACGTCAGTCTACTTCACTAGTCTCTGCACATTAACCTAGCTTTAACTCAAATAAACTGTTATCTTAAATGTAACACATCTGTGTAGTACCTTGAACTCTGAAAGCAAGAGTTCAGCAATATTCTCCCATCTAAAAAGAAAGGCAAGAATGATGCTAAACACCAGCACAATCCTAATCTGCTCCCTCTGTAATCTGTTGTTGCTCATTGAATTTTCTGTCCATGTTTTCTAGCTGCTCTCCATATGCCATCAGAAGCCATTCACCCATTAACAGTCACAGAAACCCACCCACTTTGCTCAGCCAGCTTTCTTAAGCGGGACAAGTTCAGAGAAGCAAAGCAACACTGGGACTGTAGTACGAGGTCACACAAGTCCTTTCAGCTTCCTCTGCCACAAAGGGGACCAAAAGAAATAGGTGCCAAATCACACCTCTCTCAGCAAGGCACGCAAGCCCCCAGCAGTAAAAACAGCAAGCAAAGTGGGTACCATTCTCGCAACTGCTATTCCTTGAAGAGTAAGAAGGCAGTAAGTAACCAGGGATATGTTTCATTAGCTACAGGTAAAACGTCATGTAGTTTTTAAGCTATTAATTTACTGATTTCCCTGGATTATAAGTATCTTGAAAAAACATCTTGGAAATATATTGTTGCATAGGGCAACATTAACAATGTTTTAATGAAGCTTCCAGTAAATTTCCTACTTGGATAAGGCCTAGAACAACCTTCTTTTTGAAGTCACAGGTTAGTAGGAAGTTATAATTTTCACACAGACCTGCAGCTGAAGGGCTGCTGTGGTGCAAATGTAATAACCATGTATTGTCTTGTTTAATCTTTTCAATAGTATATACTACAGTACTTCAAGGAGGTCACAGTCACAGTCTCTTCATCTTTCATGACACACAATAGCCCATAAAGAGGCTTTAAAAGAAAAAGAAATAAAAAACAGGGGTTTTTTACTGGTTAAGTATGTTAAAAGATTATATGCTGTAGTACCCACCAAACTGATTATTTGAGGTGACAGTGTTGCTTAACTGTACACTTCACCCCCACTGCTCCTGCTTGAAGAGGAGCTCATAAAAGGTATTTTAGCTACAGCCAATACATAGCTAATTAAGGTTAGTCACCAATGAACAAAGCCAAAAAAAAAGTAGGCAATATCCTGATACTCTAAAAATTACTTTTAGAAAACACACACCCCTTACTTCAGGGACAGGAAAAGCTAACACCCAGGAAAGTCATGCAATTTCTCTGTAACACACTTATATCTCGACTTCCAGCAAGGTATATATGCTTCCAGGGTATATATGCATTTTCTTTGTGACAGTTTCAGAACTGCTCTTCCCCTCACTACTAGAGTTACACCAACACAATTTCTGTGCAGCCACACAGGAACCAACACAGCATTTGCTTTCTCCAAGCTGTCCATGGAAAGATAAGTTGTAGAACAGAAGACAGTAATACTTATCACTAGTGCCAGAAAACTACTACCAAGAAATGCACTGTGATCGGTATTACTCATTCATTTCAAACTTGAACTATTTCCTGGAAAATGCTATTCAAAGACTTGGCTCTTTTTTGCAGAACTTCACTAATGGATGCTTATTAGCAGTAAAGCTCACTGAGGTGGCCCACAGTAACACATCACTCGGGCTTCCAGCAACATGATCCTGGCTTTCTTCACTCCCCTTCAGGGTGACTGCTGCTTGCACTTCCTACTAGACTATGTGTTTTACCTTTGTGGAACCATTTTTTCCCCCCAGTTTGGATGAAGTTTAACATCAGCAAAGCCCAAAGTCCAACAGGGATCTAGGATTATGTGTGGCCCTTATCATGGGGTTTTTTTTTTAAATCCTTTTCCATTATTGCTGCTAAGTCAGATGAAAATGTAAACCTCACACATGCAAAGGAGGAGGCATAGACAATAACAGGACACTCAAAAGAAATCAAGAAAAGAAAAAAAATCAGAGCTAGCTCTGTAACCATATTCCAGCACTGAAAGATTCTGTAACCTATTAATAACTAGTGAGCCATCTAGCCACAGGTTAGGAAGATACTTCATCAACAGTTTATAAAATGCTTTTCTTTGTTGACTTACTACCATTCAAAACCAGACTTGGTTGATACTTTGTATGACACTGGGGTTTGTACCACTTTATCTTTGGTGTACGTGACCAGTTTTCTGAACACAAGAAATTTCTAGAGGGGATGATTGCAGTTTATCATACATAAAGCAGATTTTATCCATGTACCTGTGCATTCTATCAATGACCATAAGTTCTAACACAGCTATAAAAAGATTTCACTCCTCACATATCTTATTTGAAGATAATTAAGAATTGTATTATAATGTCCAAGAAGTACAGATCTGAAGAGTCAATGAGCGTATCTCAACAAACCACTGTTTCCATCAGTGCCATATAGTAAACATTTTCTTAAGAACCTAATGAAGTTGAAAACATTGATTTCATATTCATCTCTCTCAGCCACTGGTGTTCAAAGTTGATCTGAGAATAAAATCTGGCTCTCTGCCTAAACCTGCATATTTGCAACACTCACATCATTCCAGCATGTCTATGATACACTGTAAAGTTAAACAAAATCATTCAGAAATGGTGGTGAACAAAGCACGAATATGACAGGGTAATTAAATTAGAACTATTGATTTATGTTTCAAATGTGGTCTCTTTGGCTTCTAAGATGTATTATTTTCTTGTTTCAGAATAGTATTGCTCTGTTACAGGAATATTAATTTAACACACGGCGTACACTGCTGCTTCTTATATGACATAACTTCTAGTATTCCCATGAAATAGATTAATTGAATATATACTTCTGGGACTTAAAAAGAAAAAACTGAGGTTCTGGAACATCAATCAACAGAAAGGCACTATCTCACTTTCTGGAACACTTAACGGTTTCAGCATTGAGCTCAGATTAGGCAACTTGTATCTGTTTCATGATTCACATTGTGTTCTGACCCACTGAACCCACTGCGTTCTTGCTCACTGAAAGATGAATATTGCAAGATGTGCTGACAATTAAAACATACTGGTCATGCTTAGATGAATAATTTCTATACACAGGAGCAGACCTCCAGGAGCAGAAGTAGCATACATCAGTATCAAGTTTCCCTGTTATATTAAGACATAAATAGAAGTGTCCATGATGAGACATGAAGCAAACAATGCACTTTTACCAGATTATAAAATACCATTATGTTTTTAAGACACAACATGAGCAGTTCTGATTCGGCTCCATACATAGGCCAGTTATGTTCCCAGCAGGAATCCAGAACTGCAACCTATACAGTATGGCCATATACACAACCGTAATTAGTGCCCCTACAACTGTCCTAGGTTGAATTCATTTCAGACTCTCTTTTACTTGAGTCATTAATGATGATATTAATTGGTGAATGCATAGATCATTCTGCAATCCCAAACCACAGATTACTGAAGTGACTGCACACACAGCCAAATTTTTATCCTGAGTACTTCTCTCTCTTTAGATGGGCTATTGAGCATTTTAAAACTTGGACAGCATATGAAATACAGCTACTGTTCAGCAGAAAGCCAAAATATCTACGGGGTACTCCTTTTGCAGATATAATCTTATAACAACATATCTTTGTTTTCACAGATTACCACAGGGAGTATTCTTCAGTTTACGAGAGTCAAGTGATCATAGAAAGCGCCACCAGCCAAACACCTGGGTACCAGAAGCCATACAAATGGGTTCTGTGAGAGCAAGTGCTGTTACTAAAACTTTTTCTGGGAAATGCAGAGAAAAACAGCATTTCAGAGCTGAGACACCTTCAGTCCCATGTTAGGAGAGTCCAGCAAGCCTACAGATTTAACTGAAGTAATTTAGGGCTGGAAGCAAACTCCTTTTCTCTTTCTAGAGCTTCAAAGCAAGTTGCAGTTTCAGATCTTGCTCATCTATTTAAAATGCATAAAGCAGATCATATACGAGCAGACCAAGTTCATGTTCCTAGGCCACTTAAAGAGTAAGTGCTTGGGATTTGCCCACCTCATGGATTTACTGCCTTTGAACGTAGCGCTGTCCACAGCCAACACCAATTCACTCACCTTTCTATTTCCAACCTTCATCCTATTTCACTTCCAGTGAAAGTTCTGGCAGTTCATTTTTGTTTGACCTGGTCTATCCTGTCCTTCATCATTTTCCCCAACAGTAGGAACTAAAAGGATTTCTGTTGAGTTCACTGTTGAAAACACAACACAAATTCCCTGCAAAGATTATGAGGCCCGATGAGTATTCTCAACAACAAAGTAGCTTGCTACATCCGTCAGTGTCCAGCACTGTCCCACAAAATTGCTTATTTAACAAGAAGACAGTCACCATCACCAGTTGCCAGAGAATTTAAGGCGAGCTTTAATTTACTACAGTTTTTACTGACAGTGAAAAATGTTTTCAGCCAGGCACTTCAGAGGTGATCACTTCAACTATCACAACCAGAATGCAAAAGAATGTATTCCAAATAATTCTTTGGAGAATACAGCACATTATATCAAGACTGAAAAAGAGAATTATCTTTTTAAATTTCTTACTTATTAATTGCATGCGCTAGTTTGACCTGACTTTTTTTTCCCCTTGGCTGACATTTGTAGAAACATTTTTAGCCTAGACCTTGCAAGATGCTAAAGGGCTCTCACCCCACGTAAAAGCAGATGTAAACATATACTTACGTTGTATGGGACATGCCCACTCCCAGAAACTAAAATCTGTTTTTACACAGATGCACCAATTAAAAGTGCCTAATCAAAACTGCAATTGGATGCTCAGAACCTCACCTAACTCGGTTTCCAGTATCAGAAACCTTCACCCGTTCTGGCACACAACCACTGTCATCTCACCTACTTGTGACATAACCGGAAAAGTTCATTAGCTTCAGCTGAAGAAGTAAGCAACTCATCTGCTGCTGGGGAGCTGGAGTCCTTTTTTTATCTGGCAATATTCTTTACAGGGACAAGATACCTAAAATATGAATACCAGCAAAACTCTTTCGTGGACACAAAGGTTTTCAGAATTTCCCATGTGTCACAATACTGTTCACCATTTTCGATTCTATGCATTTTTGCATGATAACAATCTAGCATAATTGTGCTATTTAGAAAAAACTTTACACAAAGTGAAAATGTAATCTAACTCCAAATGTGCAATGCCTTAAAGTGACCATGGCTGACTGGGATCTAACTTTGAGTATTTGGGTTTTAACAAATTAAAAAATTAAAATTTCAAATTTAATTCACATTAAAAGCTAAGTTTCACCCTGTGAACAGAAAACTGGAAGACACCAGTGATGTTGTTGAACACAGTTCCTCAAAAAAAGGACAGGAATTTATAACATAACCCTGACACAATTTGAACACTCAGAGTACCCTGGAGGTCCAAAAGCCACCAGGGAAGATGGCAGGAGAAACTAAGGACATCCCCAGTTTTTCTCAGGTTCCTGAACTGGTAATACACTTATTTTGACAAACCCAAAAAACCTGAAATTAACACTGAGAGATGAAACAACAGCCTATGCTACATTGCGTGGCATGAAAATCCCACCCATTCTCCCTTACCTGACCTGCATGAAAAACATTCTCTGTCAGCTCTGGAAGCAGCCCCACCAGTTGAACGGTGAATGTATCCACAGAGCAAGCCTGTCAGGTGCCACTAGAAGCGGGAAGGATGCTTACCTCACATGCGGCTTTTAGCCATGCTAGCTGTTTGAAGTAAAACACAAACAAGCAGCAAATATACAGTTTAGGAGCCACACGACCTCCAAAGGATAGGAAGAGGATGCATGAATGATCAGCTCCTGCTAGCAAGACTAAATTAGAGTAACTGTTTCTCTCTTGTCACTCTAGAGGCACCATAATTTCACTCCACTATTTTGAACTCATTAAAGACCTCCAGGTGAGTGAGTTTACAAGTCACAGAATCCTTGTCTTTTACCTCTATACTGCTACTTTTTCTTATTTTGCATTTAAAGGGAATATAAACACATTCCCTGTAACATGAAACACTTTTACATTTGCTTTTCTATATTGCATCTTAACCAAATGATATATAAATTATCATCATTGTTCAATAACGCAACTCTATTCCTGGAAACAGCTGCCTTAACATGTTAAGTTTTCCTTTGCAACTTCTAATGGAAATGATGCTGCACCTTATAAACACTATCGGCCTGGCTACTCTGCATCAAGTGCAACTCTTGCAACAGAGTTAAATTCAACATTTAGCATCCGGTATTTAAATACAAAGACAGCAAATTTTTGTATTTGGCCTGTCCTGTATCAGAGCAAAAGAACTGCCTCCTCCCAAAAGCAAACATTTGACTACATCTACACAATGACACCATAACTTTACAATATACAGATGTGTTCTAAAACAGGTTCAACTGGTACAGCAAATAAAACCCTTGATATGAACAGCATCTGAAGTCAGATGAATAGGCATTTCTTGTTCTGTATTAGAAGCTAAGCAGAAGTATTAATCATTCTTTGTGTCACCCTTTCCCATTCTGAAGTTAAGAAGAAATGCAGTGGTAAACCATCTGTGGCAAAATACCTTGGTTATGATGATTATGCCTTTATGATGATTAAAACCTGGCATTAACTAAGACAATTGTCAAATATGGCCTAAAGTAAACATAGAAGCCCTCATTAATATGCTGTTTTCAGACACAAGTTTGTAATTTTACCTAGTTTATAATCTATGTCTGAATACCTGCTCCAATGCATAAAGAAACCAGATCCAAATTCAAACTCCAGGAAACATAATCTAAGGGCGTTGTCCAAGCTTTATTTCTAATTACAGATTTAATACTTGGACAGTACCTTCCAAACAAGGATTAAGAATTCTGCAAAGGAAGACAGTATGACTGTAAAATGCTGCCTTGGCTTTTGCAGCTCAGGAAACACAGATACCGCACCCAAAATCTTGTTCAAGCCCTTTTTCTATCAGCACTTCTGCTTTTTTCTTCTCTTTTCCATATAAAATTCAGGATTATGTTTTAATCTTTTCTCCTAAACAAGAATCAAAAAATATAAGAACTCTTCGTCCACCCAAATTATTCAGTTCAAAACACAGAGCTACAGTTCCAAGACAAATGGAAAAACAAAGACAAACATAAGAAGTTGATGTTTCCATTTGCTTTATTTGTCAGTTGCAAATAATCTTCCATCCCAAACACGTCCCTGTAAATATCATCTTTTTACCTGGATCTTGCAGTTACTGCATGTCAGCCTACCACAAAAACATACAGATTCTTAACACGCTAGTTGCAAAGCAGTGCTGTGCTCCAATCACCCTTACCACACAAAATTATTTTAAGGAACAATAGCTCTTTACTGGGAAAATTTTCTTTGGCCTCAGGGAATTGTAAGCCCTTCATGAACAGTTATATAACTCTTCCCTTTCTAACCCTGGTCGTGTTCTATTTTATCTACAAACAGAAGTATCTATCCCAATAGTTATATGAGGAGCACGTGCATCTACATGTACCTGCATCCCCAGTGGCAGAAGAAAAATAATTCAAAACTACTTCTGTGAACCAGACAGGAAACCCCACACTTCAGCCTCTTCAAGTCAGTGAGACAGAAGCGTCTTATGGCTTTGCAAAAAGCATTTTAAGCCTTAAAAGTTTAACCACTTTTCAAAGCTTTTCAAGCAGATTTTAAATCCTCCATACATGAAAGACAAGCCATTAAACTATATATGAAGAGAGCTAGCAGCATAACATATCTCCTGAAAGAACGATAAACCTCCATGTAAGACAGACTTTTCAGCGTGTGGGAGGGGTGAAGCATGCTTGACATTAGCGTAGAGAAATATGCAGACTCTTTACACTCCTGAATGCAAGCAATTTAAAAGCCTGCAAACTATCCCCCAGGCAGCCATCTCAAATAGTTAAGTACTAAAATGAAACTAAAACAAGCACAGGAACATCAACTTTCATACTGATTGACTACATTACATGATACAGCTTGCTGGCTTTGGCTTATATTCAGTTATATTAATACTAGTATGATCACTCTTGTGAATTTCATTTAAAAATTCTTTTTCTAACAAGTTCATATTTTTATTACTTAACTCAGCATTTTTTTCCCTTTTAATTTCATTGCCCAAAAGCTGATCACACTGCTGAAAGTAGCATATGGCATTACATGAAAAAATTACAGTCAGACAAATGCCTGCAGGGGAATAATTCATCTCTACCAGCACTGATACCACACTGCCTGCCCCCGCGTTACTACAGCTGGAATCTCAGGAGTAGAACAGAGCATGCTGCTCCTCCCAGGACTGTCCTTTGGCTGCTAGGGAGTAGGGTTATCCCTCCTCACTGAGGCCTCTTCTCCCCACTGAAGAATGCAGAGAAGATAGGAGAAAGAGCTTCCTTGCCCCCTTTCTCCAGCAGCCTTCACCCTTCCCCCTCCTACACGCACATATCTGCACCCACCTCCAAATTACACATACATCTAAGAATCTCTAAGCTGAAGGGGAAAAAAAAAATCTGTAGGATATGAGGCACTGAAAAGCAGCAAAATTTTCCTCCACATTTTTGCATCTGTGAAGAGAAGCTGAAAGCTGGAGTGACTGCCCACCATTTCTCAGCCTCTGGAGACTGAAAGGAAAAGGTAAAAAGGATCAAAATGCCAATCTTCATCTTAGATGCAAGAATTATAGTTGCCTTAATTGTTTTTGTTGTCCGTAATTCTCCAACACCCACTCTTTGCTAGTGACAGTCCAAACACACTGAGGAAGACATTGTTCATACCCCGAGGAGCTTGCCAATTAAATAAATTTAAATGAAAGCATTCATTTAGATACAAGTGGAAGGTTTAAAGTTACACAGAAGGTTATAATTTATGAAGGACTTACAGGTATGCTTAGTGTTTGCACACAAGACAGCCTCAGCCAAACTCCAGCACATACATATCTTGCTTTTGTCAAAAAGGAAGAAAGTGGTGCGCAGTCTCAGGGATTACCTGCTTTTGCCCTCAAACCATTTACATAGTCCTCAGCAAAAGACTGTGAAATATTCTGCTTCTCATCAATCAATATCCCTGTAGAGAAACAAGGATTAAATGTCCTCTTCCAAGCTTTTTAGGTACCACATTTGAAAGTTTCAAGAGGAGAAACAAGAAACTGTTGCAGAGAAGTAGCACTAACCTAATTAACAACATACCAGTTAATAAGTTGGAGCAGGGGGGATGTGAATCTTAATGAAACTCCCTTATATACAAAAACTACCTCTACGACGGTCATCAGCCCAGGGTTTGAAACGCCATTGTATAAAGCGAAAAAGCACCTTTACCTTTGTTATTGGTGTAAAATAAATATGGTGACATTATGTTTGAGACTAAAAATCTACAATTAATTATGAAACTTGTGAGAAATCTTATTTAGTTCACAGCAATATATTGTTGCTCTTCATCATTACCTGAAGAACACAGCGCACTGTAAAAGGTTAGAGAAACAACTTTCTGTAGGCCAGTACTTATTTAGTATCCTTTCAGTTAAAACCAAGAGTGACTACAGTTGGTAATACATAAAGATTAAATCAAAAGTTCTAATTGCTCTAAAGAAAAAAATCCTGCAGAGTTCTTCACATATTGCACTGATAGAATTGTCTCTCAACAGGTTCAAGTGACACTCTGCAAACCAAAGTACAGCAGAGGAAATGAGTTATCTGATCAGCACGTTACACCCATGGGCTCAGAGTCTGTGGTTAATAAACAGCTCTCTACAGTGAGGAGAAAAAAAGGAAGAAAAAAAAACAAAAAACCCTTGCTTGCTCTGATCACAATCCTGAAAGCTTTGGAAGACTCTTAATTCGAACCCTACCAAAGCCAGACTGAAATAAGAACCGCATTCATTTTTTTTACTTTTTTAACCCCAGAATCAGGACCTTCCTGGAACTACACATCTTGTTAGTACCTCACAGATCACAATCAGACCTTTTACAAAGAATTGTGCATTTCTAATTCCTGAACTTAATTCAGGCAGTTCTTAACTCCACCAATATACAGTTAACTTAATGAAAAGAAGACTTTTTAAAGAAAAATGATTTAGATATCATGCAACACAAAGATTTATTATCATTCTGGCACAGGCAAGATAAACTACAGCAGTTATTCATGCAATTGAACACAACCTTTTAAACACCTCTACATATCTAGCCCTAGACCTATAGAAGGTTTCCTAGCAATAAAGAGGAAATAGAGACAAAGCAATCAAATTTCACGCCTTGTTTAAACAATTATTCTTTGCTTGAACAGAAAATCAACTGCTATTTCAAAGAGGTTTTCAAGTAAAACTTGGAACAGTCAGGACTAAAACAGTCCTACACCCAAACCTCAACATTCAGCAGTTGAATTCCCCGATATACCTGCACACTCCATAGAGCCTTTTTGTTGCTTTTCGTATGTGTTATAATAAAAGAAAATGAAGGTGCAACAAACAACACTCTCTTAACCACACAAACTGAAACCGATCTGAGTCATCTGCTGAGGAAACCATGGACAGAAATGCCGAAGACTCTATGTCTTTCTACTACTAGCTGCTCTATTTGCATTGCCTTTTGTGTTTGGCCTCTGCAATCCTGTTTTAATAAAATCAATATAGGACATACAGTTTATAAAATCAGTTATATTACCAACTTCATCTTTGCACATTTAATCAAAATCTAAAATTCATACATATATGTGTGTGTGTGCGCATACTGTATATGTATATATTTATAGATACATAGATAAATATGTACTCTTCACATAGATTACACTAGTACTAATATTTGGGACATGTCTTGTGGAAGAGTTCAGAAACATCAACTTTCCAGAAATTCATTTTACTTTTCATGATGGAAGTGCCTGGACAGAAAAAAGAAAAAGGAAAGGAAGAAAATAAATGAATTAGGTGCAGACTGCTATGTTTAGCCAATTTCTAAGCTCAAGCATACCACTTAGCATGAGGTGCAGTATAATTTTCAGGAGACAAGAGACTGTCAGGAGAGGAGTAAAGTTGCTGCAGGTGCAGCTGTCACACAAGCTTGAACCAATAGCATCGTGTAAGACTGTGTACTCAGGACAACTGTAACACTGCATTACTCCTGATACCTAGAAAGAGTGATTCAACCCAAAGTACAAAAAACTTGCATCTTTTACCATAAATCTAAAGAGCAGTGCTCATCCTTAAAATAACACAACAGTTTCAACAACATTACTACCTGTCATCAAGCTGTCCTCTGGGTCTGCAAGTAAAAATTTAATACAGAGGGCCAGCTGGTAATGTTAAAATGGGCACCCATTTTTGCTATTTATTTTTTTCTTGTTCATTAAGAAGTGACATAGGAAAGAGTTACAGAAACCTGCAACCGCCTAGGAGGCAATGTAAAACCTTTTACTATAAAGTGCTACTGACACTGCAAGACAATTTCACCATTAACAAATACTGGGCTGTTAGAACAGCTTAGCACTGATATCCCAGTCACTGAGCAAACTCTGGTGAACAGAAGTTAATTTATCTCCAAGTTTTGCAAGCATTGGGTTATGAATTTTACCAATAAAAAGCTGTCACACTAACTAATTACTGTGTTTCAACATATCATGTTAATCAATGCTTACCTTCCTGACCATGCTGCCAAGGACTGGAAGTTATGTCATAGGCTACAACCTGATTTTGGTCCTAAAGGGATTTTTTTCTCCTCTTTGGAATATATGCCTCAACTGTCTAACTAAATATAGCTGAAATGCAACTTTCAAGGTTAAGCCTTTCACATAGTATAATATCAGAAGCATCATTTAGTCTGAAAATACAGACTAAATTCTGCATTGTTGAGGGAACCATATCCTGTTTTGTGCTAAGGATAGACACTAAGCCCCTCTAATAAGTAGATATTATTTTTTTAACATAACCTGAGTGAAGAATAAACAAAGCTTGACAGAAACAGTAAAAAATGTTACAATTCATGCTATTAGCTCTATTGAGTGCTCAATTGTAAGAATATTTATGTAAAGAGTACCCTTTTTTCTCTCTTGCTCAAAAATAAGAGTTAGAAGATCACTATTCTAGAAATACTGTTGTATACTCTTGTAGTTTAAAACAGAGAACGAGAAGCCCAAAAGGATGATCTAGCCAGTCAGTAATAAAGTATTAAGAAATAAATATTCAAGTATGCAAGCTACACTTGAATGACAAAAACACAGATACCCAATGGGAAAACAAAATTTTGATCCAGCTACAACTAGACATTCTACCACAGCTCAACCCGAAACCAGTTCAGGAGCTACTTACGATACATGAATAGGTAAACTTATTTTAACCTACATGAAACCTCTTAGGTGTTTACATTGAATAGAAACCAATTTTGGAAATAATTAGTGGCATGATTTAACTACACATTTTATTATACATATAAACCTTGCTGCATTTCATGTGCGTATGATCCTTTACAGCCAGAAGAGCACTAGGACTTTGTCAGATGCAAAAAATAAACATTCTTTGTGAGCTATGCTGTAATTAAGAAATTACCTAAAAATACTTTCCCAAAAGCATAATAATTTCAACAGCAAAATTTCTTAACATGTCACATTGTTACAGGCTTATAGTATCCCCATAAAAGCATCATCTTATTAATAGCTACACATGCAGTAGGTAGGCTACCTCAAGCGTTACTTGTTAGAACAGTAACACACTGGCCCAAGGAAATTAAAATGAAGGAGAATGCACACTACATCAAAGCCTGAAAAGAAAAAAACTTAAAGATACATGGGTCACATTAAGGTCTTCCTTTCCCCTAAGTCAGCTTCTCCTGCTGCTCACTCATGCAGGGACATCATAATTTTGTGGCTGTGATATTTCCACGGCAACACTGGTGACAGTGATGTTGCAAATTCAGCCCTGACATAGCTTCAGGATCAAGTACAAGGAGCAGATGGGATGCGAGAGAGAAGCCCTTATTTAAACACAAATCTCTTTCATAAGAAAGAGGCGTGAGCAAAGAAACAGGTGAATGGATCACATTTTCAAGTATGAAATACTCAAAAGATTATCCTAGCATGAAAATCTATTTAAAGGCAAGACTTACAATACAGGGTAACTGTCAAATTTGTTAGGCCTTATAATAAACCAACCTTGAAAGCTCCCTGTTTAGCATGACAAGCCTTGTGCTCCATTTCTGAAGTGGTGGTGAAGACAATACACTTTTGTCCCTTGTGAATTTCCTTTAAATAACTTTAACATTCAGATATATTAATTTGATACATCACTGTGCTCATAATACCATATGTAAATATGACGTGTCAAGCCCTCATCAGAGTGAGTTTGTTAACTGAATTAGATATAATATGAAAGAAATTAAAACAAATCCCAGATGGGTCATCAAGTACAGCAGGAATATTCAGCCAGCACAATCCGATTGTTAAAAGGGGACTGCACTTTTGGGCTGACCTGTGGACTCATGTAAGAATCTATACGGTCTCCAGGAACCTCTCACTAGTTGACACACCACAGACTCCCAACACTTCCAGTCTCAGACTTCCTTTCTGCCTTTGGCCACTGAGACAAACAGCAACTGAGCACAGGTGGGGTAGAAAGGATGATAGCAAAAAAGCAGAATAGAAGAGGGAACACCCTGAATACAGTCACAAATACAGTCTCCACATTAACTCAGGTCACAGTTCAAGAACATACACAGATTTCCTAAAGACACTACTTTCCACAGAGGACAGCTGATGAACAGCACAAAACACCCACCAAGGGAGGCAGGGGAAATGACTATGAGCACAGTTCAGGCAAAGGCAGTCATTCACAGCGCTGCAGGTAACGAGAAGTGGTTTCTCATGGCAGCAGATGCAGAAAGATGCAAAGCAAAAATCAGAAGGCAAAAGGGAGATAAAAACCAAAAAACACAAATTTTTCAAGATGAAGACCTTAAAGGATTATCAACAGTCTAGCTCTCAGGAAGGAAAGAAAAAAAGGGAATAAAATCTTCAGGTTGAAGCTGGGCTTAAGCCAAGATATGAATGAGCCCCCAGGAAGGGATGTCAGGTGGAGGCAGAGAATAAATGCACAATGCAAGAAGGAACAGATCAGAAGTCAAGTAGCTAAGAAGGGTTCACAGACAGCATCTGTGAAATTACTAAGGCAAAAACTGCAAAGGAACAGAAAGTAAAATGTGCCATGATGCAAACCACAACAAAGATCAGAGTTAGGAAAGCCCATCCAATTCCCCAAACCATAACTATGTTAACAGCAAACCAAAAAGCAGGCAATAAAACAAAGGACACTGGCTGGTCACAAATAAAGTGAAAATACCCAAGGGCTGCACCAGGACCAAGATGCCATTCCACAGCTAAATGAACCATCTTATGAAGAGAAGAAGAATTAAAAAAAGCAGCCTGTTGAGATTGTCAGGAAGAGACCTAAAGAACTACCGCTTTCCAGCTTTAACAAAAGGGGTTTTGTAGAAGTCATGTACCCACGACACCACTAACAGAATTGGCAGCTGAAATTTAAAAAAGAAAAAAAAAAGGAATAGTTTGGGGCTATAAACTTCTACAGGCTCCTGACATGTTACAGTGAGTGATAAATTCTGTAAACAGCATTCATCAGCACAGAAGGATAAGAAATATATTCATTCTTCAGATGTAGTTTATTGCTTATAAAATTGTGATTAAGATAGAGCTGTCGCAGACTAACATGACTACAACACAGCCCCAACAAGACTTCTTCTTTCCCTGTGTTCTTCTAAGGCCAACAACCTCAGAGGTGAACACAAACCAAGTTCCCCCAATGGACTTTCTAGAGGTCACTTTAATTTCAGCACTGGCAATACCATCTTCTTTTTACCCAAGAGGAAAAAGGCCTCTCTCAGATAACTCTTGCATTGCCACATCTCTTTTACTACGTGTTTATAGAGACATGAAATTGACGGCTAATATAAGCTCCAGTCAGCACTCATTGCTGTTTATACAATGTGTCGAACCAAAGCAGCCACCAAACATGAGCTAGAAAGACTCTGTTGTTCAGAAAATAACTTACTTTCTCCCTATTACACAGATTAAAACTAACGTTCCAGTAACAGAAGTCAATTGTTCTGCTAAAATCAAATCTTACACAAAATTAACATTCCAAGACTTCAGAACTGCAGAAGATGTATTTCAAGTCCAAGCTTTGCAAATATTTCCCTCAGAACAAAAATATTTTCATAATAGCCAAAATGAAAATGGCTTATAACAATAAAAACCCATGACAACTATAATTTAACACATTAATAGATTCTAAAAGGCAATAAAATAACCACAGTTGCTTTCTCATACAATCCTAATCCAAGAGCAATTCAAAACATAGGATGACACTAGATCAGGATGCGTTTTTTTTTTCCCCCATCTCATTTCCACAAATAAGCATCAATAAGCAGGGTATATTACCTTCATTTTCAGATGTCTGGCATTTTACTTTCAGTACCAAATCAAAGGTACGTTCTGGATTTTCCCTAGAAGAAGCAAACAATTAATTGATTAATCACATATATACTTCAGATTGTATTTCTACTGTGTTATATCTTTTCCATTCTATTTGTACAGAAAAGCATTAAAATACATTAAAATTTCATTAAAATAAAATTAGAAATCAGGTTAGTTCTAAGGAAAAATAGTCACATTTGCCTGTACAGCCTTAGAAAAAAGAATAAGGAAGACAAACAAGCTAAACTGTTTGATTTATTTAAGTGATACTATCACTGCATTATACATCAAATAGCTTTTAAGTCACTCCATCATACCATGGCTAACAGTCAGGAAAAAAAAACGCTACTAAAATCCTTACCAATCAATCTGAAACATATTAATGGAGTCAAGGGCAGCCTTTTCTGGAGCTACATTTTATTTCTACTTAATAGAAATAGCTCATCATTACACTTCCACTGTAATTGCACGAATTCAGCCACTACCCTTTAAATGTATATGATTACTTCCATAACACTGAGAATCACTGAACTGCTTTTTTCACAAGATACTGATCTTTAAATTTAAGGGCTGAATCTCACGCATGATTCAGTGAATGAGAAAACATTAATGCAATAATTAGGAATGGACACAACCCTGAGCTGGCCAAGAGGCTGGAGCCTCCATATCTGCAGCAGCCATCATGGTCAGTATGAAAGCCAGTGCCTCTTTCACCTCCCCAGTAAATACATACCTGTTAATAACAAACTGCATAGGCCAACAGCAATTTACACTCAACCTAATCCCAAACTAAATATTTATTAAAACAGTTCTAAATGCCACTACTCTACCACCCACCTCTCTCTATTTACCAAGCATGCTGCTATTTATATTAAAAACAAGTGGTACAACCGCACCCATATCAATTATCTATTTAACCACATAAAAGGCTCACACTTGAGCTCCCTTCTTGGGTAACGCTCTCTCTGAAGAGAGCTGGAGTTTTAGGTAAATGAGAAAACCCAAGACTTGGTTCCAGGTTTCTAGAATGCTTCAAATACAGCAAGCAGCAAATTAACACCCTGTTGTTTCTTTAAAGAAAGTTTTGAATGAAATCCAAAGGCGGAGCTGGGTAAAATTTCAGCTGTCACAAATTAACTGATTCAGTACATGCTTTCACAGACCATCATCAACTGAGATAGGCAATTATAGTCTAATTCAGGTTATGCAGACATAACCTGCCTGTATCACAATCTTTCTTTGCATCGTATTTTAAAGCATTTAGTTGGGAAAACCCTTTATCTACTGATCCTGTATGTAAGAGATCAAATTCTGCTCTGAGTTACAACAGCCCAAATACAGGATATTGGGGATTTACTCTGCTATTAAAGTCCAGCTACTGTTCCTCTGGCTGGTGAGCAGGGCCAGAATGAAACCGATAAGGGTTGGCTTCATTGAGGCACCTAGGAAAGCGAACCACAAAAAGCCTTCCCTTAAAAGCAGTGACATCTCCTCACGACATCACTCTAGCTCAGGCACTGGGTTTATACTCTCAGGCCATTTCCCCTTTCCTTTTCTCCCTAAACCCACCCCACAATGCTGGGTTTTTTTAATGTGCATCAGTAAGTGTTACTAACACCGGATGAGTGGTTCTAGCTCAACTCCAAGCTGAACCACCCTGATGAAAAAGGCTCTTTGAAGTAACACTGCCTTCTGTCTTTCACTATACCACTCGAAATCTGCTTTTGCAGAAAAATGCTTCTAAGTTTACTCCTCACATCCCACTATGCTTATGAGTGTCAAAAATGTGTCAAACTAATCTGAGCATTGTCAGACTGTCTCTCATTTCCTTTACAGCTACCCGGCAGCAGCCTGCTCATCCATCGTATATTTACACGGACACTTTTTTGTCAATTTCCAAAACCCGTGTTTAACATCTTGTCAATTTCCAATGTCGGCAAGGCCAGGGGCCGCTCCTGAAGGACAAGGCTGGACAGCAGTGCTTGCAAACACCTAAAAACCTTCATTTGCACCTGCCTTACAATAATGGCAAGAAGGCTTGTAGCTAGTGGAAAGATTCACGTCAGCAACCTCAGCCTGTCAGGCCCTGCAGGCAAGGTCACTGCCCAGGCCTGAGGAAGATCCGGCGACCCATACAGGGCGCTGGGCCCGCGCCGGGTGGGCGCCTCAGGAACCAGCTACCACCATTTAATGGTCCCCGTTCCCCGGCCACAGACCGTCCGAGCACACCCTGCTCCGCCCGCCCCGCACCTCTGACCGGCACGGCGAGGCACGGCGAGGCGAGGCCGGCGGCTGCAGCAGCGCGGTCCCCCCGCAGCAGCCGGCGGGCACTGCCAGGGCAGGAGCGCTGCGGCTGCGGGAGACGGCAAAGGGCGGCGGGGCTGCCGGGGGCTGGGGCCGCGTCCTCCCCCTGCTCCGGGCCAGCCTGCGGGACGCCGCCCCGCTCCCCCGGAGCCACGGATCCCGCCTCGCCGCGGTCCGGCGCGCAGCGCCCGCTCCCGGCCCCGCTGCCTGCCTCCCGCCCGCCCCGCTGTCACTCAGCGGCCGCGGCGCGCCCGGCCCCTCGCACGCTCCCGCCGGGTGCGCTCCCCCTTCTCCCCTCCCTCAATGCCCGCCCGCCCGCCTGCCGCCTGGCGGGCCCGGCAGGCCGGGGCGGCTGCGAGGCCTACTCGCCGCCTGCCCGCCCGGCGCAGAGCTCAGCTCGGCCCGCCGCGACCCCTTGCCGGTCGCCTACACACACGCACACTCACTTGAACCTGCTATCCATGGTCACATCGCGGGCCCCCGCGCCTGCTCCAGCGCCCCGCGGCGAGAAGCGCCCCGCCCGGCAGGGGCGAGCGGGAGGCGCCGGCCCCTCTCTGCCGTCGGTGTCGGAGGCGGCTCAGGGCGGCGGCGGCGGGCGGCGGTCCATGGCTGCTCCGCTCCCCTCCGCTCCCCCGGCTCGGGCCGCGACTGCAGCGGAGCGGCGGCACCGCCTCCTCCCCCCGTCTCTCAGTTCCTGTTGCAGTCGCTCCGGCACCTTCTGGGAAGCAGGAAGCTCCGCGGCGGCCCGGGGAGCCGCCGGGGCCGGTGTCACCTGAGCCCGGCGGGGGAGGGCGGGGGCCTGCCCCCCTCAGGGACAGGCGGACTGCAGCCCCTGCCCGCAGCGGCAGGTGCGCGGGCCCGGAGCGTCAGGCCCGGTCCCCGGTGGCCGCAACACCCCGGACGGGTGCCGGTGCGCACCCGGGCGGAGGCCTCTTGGAGGTGGGGTAGGGCAGTGCACAGGTACGGCGGCAGGGCGGCCGGCAACGTTCCACCGTTTGGACGCCATCCCCGCTGCAAAGTAACTCCTCAGATGAGCCCGGAGAGCGTGTTGGCTTGTACATCGTAGCATCCCTTCTACATTCTTCATGCACAGCGGGAAAGTGGAGCCTTTCATGCTAAAGGTCATAAATGTTAATTTAACCTGAGGTGATCTGTTTTGCTTCTTATTTTTACAGAGTGCTAAACAAACAGTCTCCCGAACTGCTCAAGAGGTGGTGCGGCGGAGGAAGGCGCTGAAGTAAATGCACCGTCCCATAAACAAGCATTAAAAAGCTTTATACCCTCGAGTGTTCCTAGTGAGTTTGGAAAGGAAGGAGAAAGAACGCTGTCCTTGAGAGGCTTCCAAGTCTCATTCATCTGAGAGGCACTGAGCAGCCAAATTCCCACCTACACCAAGTTTCCCTCACCCAGCGTAGTATCACTGCCGTGAAAAATTGCACTAAATAGATTCTGTGGTACTGGGCCAGAGAAAAAGCGTCATTTTGCTCACTCTTCCCCAGAAACTAATCCTATCGACAGTTGAATTAAAAATCAAGCCAATTATATATTAAACACATAAAACAGCGTTAGTGCATTACCAAGGACGAAGAAAACCAAATATTCAAAAGTCAGGAAATTACAAATACTAACCGTTCCAAAGCAATATTGTTTTGGCTTCATTACACATCCTACACACCTCACAGGATACAGATTAAACAATAATAAACCATATAGATGTGCAGTGAAAACTCCTGAATGTTGCAGTAGAAACCTTAGCTTTGGGATTTTCCTGGGTTTCAAGTACTTACTTTCCCAGCCTTCATTTTGCAACAGTTCTTGGCTGTGTTTTAACAGCCAGCGTTTGCAGCTGTCAGTGAAGTAAATGAAATTGTTTGGGGTTTTGTACCCTCAACACATAGCCACGTGCTTCATATGGCTCAGGGAGGGGGACAGAAAAAACATCAAATGTATATTTTTGCATACCATGAGAAGCCCCTGAAGAAGGCAGCTTTAACTTGCTCACTGTTAAATTCTCTGAGAGGATCAGCCTGAACTAAAGGGCCAGGAGAGATGGCGGAGCAACGGGGAGAGTCAGGCAGGGACTCTCCTGCAGCAGCCCAAAGCTGCTCAGCTACAGCCCCAAGACAGGCTGTCCCCTGCACCCAGGGATGCTGCAGAACCAAAAGGGCTTCAGCAGCAGGAAGTGAAGCTGAGTACACCAGAAAGAATAGATGGGGAAGGAAATAACTGCAATCTTGTCTGTACATCTGTCTCTGTACCTCTCTTCTGCCCTCCATGTCTCTCCCAGTATGTTCTGCAAAGCACACAGAACTTGGAACTCAGCTGCAAAAAAACGGCCAATAATTTAGCAAGACTGAATTTGGATTGGGTGATTATCCAGATATTGAGACATTTCATTTGTGGAAAAAAAAATCCATTTGAAGTGTACCAGAAAAAGAAAAAAATTGCTATGCTTCTGGATTTCAGTAAATCTGTGTTTTGGATTACACTGACTTTTATAAGCCTATTGTGTGTTTGCGTCTCTCTTCTCTTAAGCTGCTGATGCTTGCCACTTTTACAGACAGAAGAGTGGTCTGGTGGCCCTCCAGGCTGATCCACTGTGTGATTCCAGGCAGCATTTTGGCATGGTGTCTGTCTTGGCAGACAGGACCATCAGGTCAGTTAGAACTTATTTTATCGTAATTGGGGAAAAGTTGGGTAGGGTTTCTTTCCCACAGTAAATGCATGCCTTGTTACTAGAGTAGATTGGTCACAGTGACTAAACCAGGAAGAGCAGGAAGAGCAGAGAAAGTTCACATTTAAAACAGAAAGCATACGAAAGAAAACCCTGTTGAGATGAGGCTCACATCTCTCAGAGCTATTATCTCAGACTTTGTGAAAGCTTAAACAGACATCTGTGCCCAAGTTGCTCTCAGTTCATGCTTTCAAGATAGTTTTGCAACCACAGCAGCTTTTAATGAAAGACAATGTTTTAGGAAAGGTGCTGGTGTTCAGAACCACCTCTTGCTGACAACTTGTTTTCAGCTCTTCCGTAAGAAAGGGTTAAGGCAGAAGGAGAAACTGAAAGAAAAACCTAATAGGTAATGCAAGCGTGGATTATGTTAGCATATTCTGAAGCCAGGAAAGTCTAGTTTGCTTTTCTTTACTCTTTGGTTTTCCTTTCCAAATTAGAACCACGCAGCAAATGGTATTTGGACTTTTCAGAGTCAGACATTCTACCAGGTAATCCAGAAGACACAAATATTTTTCTTAATGCTCTGCATAACATGACAATGGCTAACCTCTGCCTAAATTCTCTCTAAAGCGTTAGTGTAGGGACTGCTATACGAGGATTTGCAGGAGGTGGGGGTGATGAACATTTATTTCATTGATACAAGCAACCTGATACAATATCAGTTACTTTAAAGGTGAGGTTTCCTACTCAATCTTAATTGCCGTTTGCAAGTGGTGAGTACTCACTAGTCAACTTTGCAGCACTGTGAAAACATAAAGGAACCTTAAAACTGATGCAGGTATTTACAGACACTATTCAGCTCTTGCGTGCTGTCAGTAAACGATGTAAACTGAATCGGACCCAAAAGTCCCAATTTTCTCCCAAACTGATTAACGCTTAGCAGTAAGAGATTGGGTGAAAAATATCCAGAAATCTATTTGATCTGAATCAGAGGAGGATGGAAGCGGCATAGGGGCAGCTCCATCTCAAAGGATCAACATAACAAAATGAGTAGCATACTTTCTAGTTTACAACCAAAGTCAATATGGAAACAACAGGAGATGTAGGTTGAAAAACACCAAGCAAAGTCCAAAAACAAGCATCCACATCCTTCCTACTATGGAACAATCTGCCATTCTCTGCCAAATCAAAACCATGTGGGTTTGGGTCTATAAAAGTGATGCAGAGCAGGTCTAGGAACCCAAAAAGGGATATGAGAAACAGACAAGATTTGGCCACACATCACGTCGCTTGGAAATGGTGAAGCAAGGGAGAGAAGTTCCGTGGGAATCTAATTGCGTTTGTAAAGTTGAAACCATTACGTACGTACATATAGTGATTTTTTTTTTTTTATATTTTTTTTTTTTGGCAGGGAGAAGGTAAAAGGGACAGAGAGAAGGGAAAAGCACAAAGCCTCTGGAGACAAGTATTCTGTTTAGCATTTAGCATGGGGGAACTTGAACCCTCCCAGTGCAAAGTGAAAGCGCGCATGCTTTGTGTGAGGAGATTCATAGGGAGTGCAGGAAACAGAGTTTACTCCCAACTAATTCCAGCAAGGCTTCAGTTTTCAGTTTGTTACCCAGTTCTGAGGTAGAAGAAAGCTCTCATAATCTTTGTAAGATGGAGCACACATACTATGAATTAAGGGATCTTAAGTATTACTGAAGTCCTCCTTGGTCAGGTACCTTTCATTTAATAGTTAAATGTACTACTAATAAAAGTAGTCTTACTCTTACCTGAAACCCATAAAGGGATTTCCTTCAGAACACTGTTGGCAGAGCTTGCTGAAAAAGATGTTCTCCCCTGAGAACACCAACAGGTTTGTCAAAAACCAAAAAAGATGCAATTTCCCATTGTAGTTACAGCAAAGTATTTCTTGGAACACATTCATATGATCAGCAATTTATACTTTGTAGCAAAAATTACTTCTTCATTCACCCCTGAGCCTCTTTGTACTGGGATCACTTTCAGTCTTTGTTCCTTCAAACAAGTTACAGTTGGTTTATGTTATCTCAGCAGCTATCAGTATATCTATCTTGTAACAACATAATCACCTTGTCAGACCTCACAGACTTGGAAAGCATCTCTTAGAATGAAATGCTGATCTCACTGAGAGTTTGCTGTTCATTTTAATGGTATCGGAGGATATGTTTTTATCAGCTTGTTTGAATCCTACACATACTTATCCCAAATTGTAACTGAATGACAGTCTCCCTATGCAGAGTTCTCCAAACCCCCAAATTCACAAACACCAGTTTCTCCATTAAGCTTCTTAGCCATAATACTGTCATGAGACAATATTTAAAAGAGGCAATACTTACTTTTAAGAAACACCAGATACCTACATTAGGTCATTTCATAATCTGGCTTTAAAGATAGTCACTGATTTAAAATAGGTTTCTTGCAAGAAGCCTATGAACTTTATTAACTAAATATGAATAGTAAATACATGTCTACAAATATTCTACATATTTATTCACTTCTTGCATGATCCATCCAAACACCTTTTTTCATCTTTCTATGTTAATTCATTCAAAAAAAACACAGTAAAAAGCTTACGTTTTCCTGCTTAGGAACAGATAATGATTTAAGGAAAACACGAGCAAAGGTGGCACCTGGAGAAGGTATAGACGTGACTGGATAGGACTTTTGCATGAAGATTATGCTATGCTATCCTTAAAGTTCAGGGATGCAGCGTTCTGATAACTGTCATTGTCCCTTCAGCCATGCTGTGTGCAAAGGCTATTCTGTGCAAACACACATGCACAGGTAATCACACTCATTAATTAATCAGTAAACTCCTGGGGGGAGATCCTTGCTTGGGTAAGAATGAAGATTCTCAGGCTTTCTAATCAATATGTCCTACCAAGAGCACTGAGAAAGCAGGTCTTCTTAATCAGGTCAGCTTTAATTGCAAGTTCAACAAAGGAGCTGAAGAAACTTTCCTGAATATAAGTTCAGACTACAGAGCTGTAAGAGCTAGAAGTTTAAATGATTACATGGCTGTATTAGCTCAGCATTTGGTTTACTGGTAGTATTTGCTAATCCTCACAGTCTGATCCATAATACCTTTTGTTAGTTAGATTTGCATCATAATCTACTGAAGACGTGAAGTATGTAGCTAGTAAATATTTACAAACCTTAGCAAAGTTTAACCAGACATTTGCTTTACTTATGCAGTACTAATGTCTTCCCAGTGGCTTGGATGTAAAATAATTTAGAAAGAAAAGATAAAAAATGGTTTCATGCATACTAACCTCAATTCATAGACATTCTAGAAAATTATTTGGGTGGCTTTCTGATTTATTCAGACATGACAGCTGGCAGAATCTAACAGTAGAATAAACCACCTTTCAGCTCTGCTGCCTAAATCCAGCCTTCAGCCTGCGAATACCAAGCGCTTTCCAGTGGATGTTGATTATTCATAGGAGTGTTTGAAAACAAGCAGTGGTCTTTGCCCAGTTTCAGTTTAGATGCGAGTCAGACACCTTGCAACCAGCCTCCCTGTTAGGAAGTTCAAAGAAATAAGACTGAAGAAACTGTTCTCTTCTTTGCATAAAAGAAAATCCCTCCAAGAAACATTTGGGAAACACTGATGGCAGCACTAAGGGAATACACACAATTCTTTCCCACAGTTAGTGATTATTGTGGAGATTTTTTTCAGCCCTGCAGATAGTTTTCTTAAGGATGACTTTTTTAGTGAAGCAGTGGGGTCAGGCAGCATCTTTCAATATGCATGTATTCGGTGGAAAGAAATCACTCATTCAGGTCATTTGCAAGTAAAAGTTTCTTACCAGATTGAATGCTTTCTTGCTGTATAAATTCAGGTCTTCTGCTTAGGCAAAGGTATACTCCTCACATTTCTCAAATGTATATTTTAAGTGCTAGGCTGTAGGTTGTAGGCCACCTGATGAACCTGCTACTCATTAAAACTGCCACAGAGCAAGTTGGGGTTTTTTGCCCATATTTGAAAGTTATGTTTTAAAAAGTTCTATTCAGAGCAGGAAGAAACTGATTTTTGTTATCAATCAGCCGTCAAAATTTCATACTGTTGTCATCTTCTGATTGTGGACTTGCGGTAGGCTAAACGTACATAAAATTAGGAACTGAAATTCATTAAAATGAGGATGTGTTAAATGTCTATAAGCTCTTTGGGAAACTGTCTGCTATGTCTATCAAAACAATTTCAAGCAGTAAATCAAGCAATACTAAACATTAAAAGAACAGTTTCCAGCTGTTTATTTGCCATAGATTAAGGCCCTCTGTATACACTGGCATCATTATGAAAGAGTATGTACTGACAGATGCTTTGTATGGAAATTAGTCATAAAAAAAGCCAGTGTAGCAGCTCTAAACAGTAGCTAATTTACAAATAGCCAATAGAGATGGTGTATTTTTATACTGACTTGCATAAAAAAAAGATTAAAAAGCACCACACTGTTTCCCCTATCAGAATATGCTGCAAAACATCCCTAATCCACATTCCAATATTGCAGCTGACATAATATGGAGCCCACAGTGCCAGGCTCTTTGGCCAAAGATCTGTCTTCTTATTTTGTTGTGGATGCTTTGCTCATAATGAATTGCATCTGATAATCCAGTAATGCCAACCTTCCTTCTCAGAAAAAGGCATATTACCTCTAGCATAAAATCAATAAATATCTTTTCTATGAAGGAAAAATTCTATCCCTGTGCAATATATGAATCCTAATGTAGGTACATAGCAAGATTTTTGAAGAAGACTTCCTACACTTCTGTTGCCATAACGCTTTGTTATTCAATTGGATCGCAGGTAAATCACTGAAATATCAAACACATCTTCTGCAGGTTTCTTCATTCAGAGCTGCTGGAACAACTGACCAAGTTAGCTTTGTACTATGTAACTTCTAGCAGCTCAGATGGTTTTAGATCCCTATATGTATTTGCGATATTGACTTGCCACTGGATTGGATGCTGAAGGCAAAAAACTGATTGGGAGCACAACAGATGTGAGGGTAACCTCCAGTAATTACCTGATACACTAAACTGCCATAATTACTGCTATGCTCACTGAAGAAATTATTGAGTTTAATATCTGGCTAGAATGAGATAGGAACAAGGAAGTGACAAATCCAGAAAAGCAAGGCCAACGGGCTATCCTTGGGACAATACAGCCCTGCATGATACAGCTGATGACTTTAATTACTGGAGTTAGTTCAACTTCCTACCCTAACCACTGGAGCTGTATATCCAGTTTAAGAGCAGAAGAGTGGTAGGACACCATACTATTTGGCATTTGAAAGGATATGCTTGAGAGAGTTCAGAAAGATGGCAACAGCTACACTGTGGAGCCACCTGAACCATTTTATTTCAATACATCATTCCTCACTGGTGTAAAAGGGAATATAGAGTACTCAGCAGCTATCAAGTGTTGCTTTAATTCTGTGACAGCACCAGGCAATTTTGTTGCCAGAGTCACAGGCAAACAAAAATTAAATCGTACTGATATTACTTACTTTGCACAGAATCCTCCATCTGTTGCGTTTCTCAATAGTTCCATTAGAAAGTCATTTTGCTTCATACTCTATTATTAGCAGATGTTGCAGCAGAATAATGTGTATGTGTTCCTGAGAATTCCAAACACTGCTAAGTGCAAACCTACATGTGCTGTCCCAGGACTTGCACTCTGACACTGCACCAAAGTATCTCACTGCCACACGAAGCCGCAACGATGGGAAAGGACCTCCAGAGGTCACCTCATCCAGCATCCTGCTCAGAACAGAGTGGTTCTGAATATCTCCAAGGTGAAGGATGCTGCAGCCTCCCTGGCCAACCTATTCACTCGAGTGTTTGACCACCTTCTCAGCAAACAAATAAATTACTGATTCAAACCAGAATTTCTCATGTTCCAGATGATCTTTACTGCCCCTTGTCCTTCCATTGTGCACCTCTGAGAAGAGTCTGGCTCCATCTTCTCTGCACCTTCCCCTTAGTAACTTCAACAGGGGAGTTCCTCCTAAAGTCACGTCTCCTTGGGGCTGAACAAGCACAGTTCTCTCAGCCTCTCCTCCATCACAAGCTCCAGCCACACATTATCTTGGCAGCCCTCCACTGGACTTGCTTCAATATGTGTCTGCCTTGTGATAGGGAGCCCAAAACCAGAGTAAACAGGGAGACTAATGACTTCTCTTCAGCAGCTGGCTGACCTTTTGCTAAGAGAGCTTGGAGTGCAGGCAACCTTTTTTGCTGCAAGGTCATGTTGCTGATTCACATTCAGCTCCTTGTCCACCAGGTCTCCCGGGATTTGTGCTGCAATACTGCTTTCTGGCCAGTGAATCCCCAGGCTGTATTGCATCAGGGCCTTGAGTGAACTCCCCTTTCCAGGATTTTAGTTGGTTCAGGAGTTTAGTTTACCGAGTGCAAGGGCAGCCCTTTTGCTGATCTGCGATGTTTGTTAGGAAGAAAAAAGCCGATCAAGAGCCTGCCTGCCTTTCCATCCCTTGGGAGCTGCTTTCAAGCTCAGGCTCTTGTGTCTGACACTGCAGCTGTGCTGCAGCTGTGTCAGTGCCCAGTCTTGTACCTCCCTGATCCTGACCTGCTGTCTTCTTTTCCTGGCTTGACCTTGACCCTGCCTTATCACAACAGACTTGCTGGGTGGTCACTGGACCAAGGCTGACGCTGGTCACTGTTTCCAGGCACATGCACAAGAAGTTCTTCTTGTTGCCCTTCACATCCTTTGCTAATTTCAGCTCAGCTGAGCTTTGGATTTTGCGATTCTTTCTCTGCACTCTCAAGTGGTGTCTTTTACACAGTCGTCACTGCTTCCTCCTTCAGTGTGCTTCCTTTCCACATCTGAGCCCGGTCAGCAGCGCCCTCTTCATCCAGGATGATATTCTACTATGCTTGCTTTACTTTCTACATACTGCAATAGACTACTCTTAAACTCTAAGGTTCTCCTGCAGACTGACCTGATCTCCCAGGCCCCTTTCCCCTCCAGGTCTGTCTTCCATGGGAACTTGCAAAGTCTCATGGTGATTGCAGCCAAGGCCACCCTTGATCTTCACCTTTTCAACCAGTTCTTCCTCGTTTGTAACAGGTCCATTGATCAGTTAATTGATCACCTGCTTCAAGAAAATGTCTTCAATACACTCAAGAAACATCCTGGATCGGTTGTGCACTGTCCTGTTGCCATTCTAGCAGACATCAGGGTATTTGAAGTTCTCTACGGACACCAGGGCCTGTGATAAAGAGGCGCTCAAATAAAACACAACTAAGTAAAAATTCAGCTTCGCACATGCAACATATTTAGATGCCAAATATCCCTGCAAACACATTCTGCAATACCAAAGAGAAACTTCGTCAGGCACACTATAACATACGTAGGAAACACAGCTAGAGATATGGTGCAGATGCAGTCAACACGACAATGTAGATTGACATGATGAGACTAAGCCTCCAAGACAAGAGCTTGAGATATTAAGCAAGAGAGCATCATTCTAAATCCTAAATTTGGTGTTGACCCTGAAGAAGCAGGGATCACATCATCCTCATCATTACCACTTCTTGAAGCAGTTATCTCTGAATGCTTCTATCCAAATACTGGCTTTAGCAACACATGAGATCTGATGGACCATTTTGAAATGTAGTAGTCTTGAAATCCTCATTTCCAAAAATCAACTTTTTTATTTCTGTTGCAATCTCTTGAAAAACAAAGCAAAATTCTTATTCAAGGACCTTTTACACATTAACATATAATTGCACTATATAAGATAGTCCAAGGGCATGTTCTTTCTGCTCTATAATCTCCTCAGTTTCTTTGATACCAGCTGTTAAACAGGGTACTTTGTTTCCACGCTTCTATGGCAAAATATTACGGATGTGCATTTCAAAAAGCGTTGTGAAAGCTGTTATCATTCAGCACTTCACAGTTTGCTCATCTCATCTGGTATTGATTATTAACATTCAACTTATCTGTGTTAATCAGGGCTGGGCCTGTTCCACAGAGTACAAGCCAGTCAATCTGAAATATGCCAAGTGAAAATATCTTGGAGAGCTTAATAAATATTCCTGGTACAAGCAATTGATTGCAATCATTTGTTCCACTTTTCCTACTAAATTACAAAATATTTTCACACTTTTTTCCTCAGATAATGTATAGTAAAGCTTGGCAAGTAGGAAAACACAGGGAATAGTTTTACAGAACAATATGTCATTTTCCTTTCTCACAGAACATATGTCAACCACTAGCAGACTCAGGAGATCTAATCCATATGAGAGTTCCTCAAATGTGTTACAAAACACAGGCAGAATCTTGCAAAAGAAATTCCTTTTTTCAGCTTAGAAGCTTGGGATGACAATAATCCATCATTCAATAGTTAATTAAAAGTTTAAAAAAAATAGACAGAATTCCTTCATCTGTTTTCCACAATAAAACTATAGGGTACATCCAGGCAGTAGTTAAGAGAATAAAACTTGGTTTGAACTGTGGGACCTGTTTAACAATCTCCTAGTTTAGCCTGAAGACACGATATACTGAGATTCTGATGTGATGCAACTTATTTTGAGTTTGTAATGTACAGAATGTACTAAAATTATGTACAATATAAAGTGTACCATCAACCTACTTATGTTATAGAAGTTGGTTTTATAATGAACACAGTAAGAGGTGCTTGAAATAGCCTAACTGCAGTGCCCACGAGCTTACCCAAATGCTAGCTATTCCCTCTGCTGTTCTTGTGAGACTGCCTCTGTTAGATGTTATCACTGAAAAATTTCTCATCGCGTGGTCATCAACTTGGAACAACTGTAACCCAGAGAAATAATTTGCTAAAGTAATAACATGTTCTGCTTTATTTTAAGATGATTTCTGGACTGCTGAGGAAGTCGATCAGTATTTTCAACAAATCTGGCCCTTATCCACAAAGTGAGTCTTTGATCACACAAGTTATACAGCAGAGGAACAGAGTCATCTGCTGCTGGTAAATGTAAAGATATCTAACCTATTTTGGTTTGGAGCCATTCAGAAACATAGATCTGCACTTCTCAGACCAAATGCTTGCAGACTTTTACTCCCTGCAACAGAAGAATCAGTGCTAACTACCTCTAATATGAAAAAATCAGCATCCCTCCAGTCCATCTGCGATGTTCCGCTATGCATGAAATGTGTAACTTGGAATAACCACTAAGTGTGGAAGTGCATGGTTCTGATACTGTAGCTGCTCTTGCTAAGTTCATCCTGCGGTTAACATAACCACCCATACTAAAACCAAGTGAGTTAACTAGGGACAAACAAGGGTATTGAGGCAATTACCTCCCCTGTTTCCTGGTGACTGTGTTCATGGTTAAGCATCTATGAGAAAGCACTTACAGAACCAGGCCATGGAAACATCTGCCAGAGAATTTTTTCTTGGTACCATAAACCCCGAATCTGCAATCTCCTCACAGCCTCAGAAGCAGCTGTATTGAAAACATGTGTCCTGTAGCTGGACTGCAAAACAAATGGGATCCTCACAAGTGGGACAAGCACTGGTCGACCTGCAACCTGCCAGAGAATTTTCTGTGTTGTTTTCTTCATCTAATATAGGGGATTTACCTCTGCAGAAACATCATGGAGCTAACAGGTGCTTGGGAAAAAGAAAAAGCATCCCAAAGGGTAAGTACTAGTGGTGGAAAGTTTCCCAAAGCTCTCTGACAAAAAAGTTGCACTTTCTTTTTCCCATATGAAACAGTATGCTTTTATATGACAGTCAGTAACAGTGATATATGCACAGAAGCAGAATATCTTCAGTGCATTGTGTTTGATTTACCTTAAAAAAATGTTTTTCTCTGGCCTTTACATTCTTTAGATTTTACTGTCTATTCATTATTATCTATGAAATACTTCTATTTGTAAATGTTTTTCTACCTGTAATGTTGATAAATTACCTTGAAAATGTTAATTGGCATATTTCACAGAACATTTTCTCGATGTTCTCTCCAATCTTTTTGGGGGGTAAAAAGTTTATATCACTAAACCTTTTCTGCAATTTTCATGTCTAAATATGGAATCTTGATCCAAATACATTCAAGTTCAACCTTGTCTGTTCTGATATTTTCCCAAGTATTGTCAAAGTCATTTTCCTTGGCATGCTTTCTCCTTCCACATTCTATGTGGTCAAATTCTTTCTTTTTGCAGGTAGTTCCTTATCTTCAATTTCCAGTGCTCTGTGCAGTTCTTCTGCCACTTATTTATTTGCTCCATCTTCTGTGCTTCTGCCATCAGCTCACTCCCTGTTGGACTGTTGCCCTGTTGGCACAAGTATCAGATAAAGCCTTGAGCTCTGGCATTAACTTCTGTTTCCCCATTAAAAAAAAAAATAAAATAAAATCTTTAACTCAGTTTTGCAATTTCTTTCATTCCCTGGCTCGTACATAAACTCAGATTTGAGAATAATTAATCTTGAAACGTCTGGCTGAGCATACAGCCTGCCTGAAAGAAGAGCAGGAGAGTTCCCTCCATCCAGCTCCCACAGTTTGTGTGAATCCGTGTGGATTCAGAAGGAGACTGATTCAGTGTGTCAGCAAAAGAGGACTGAAGAAGACCTGCACATCCACCCAAACAGAAACACAGGGTCCTCTGCTGAGACTGAGGGCATTTTCCAGAAAGAGAGGAGTGTGATGATGCTGAACTGAACATGAGAGAAGAACACAAAGGTCTCTTTGTCAAGTTTCCAAGACACAGTTGCCTTCACCCTTTCTTGGTGCGCAGAATGCTTCCTCTGGCCTCCTAATGAAGCTGCTAGACACCCACCCTCCTAATAGCTCATGCATCATTTCACTGTATAGACCTTTCTGTCCTCAGCAGTTGTCCTGTATCAGCTTTTATGCACTGTCCTGGGGTTTGAGTAACTTCACTCATGAGGCTGGTGTTATGGAAAGCAGCACTGCCTTTCCCAGTGACTCCTGGAAGGTTTTACACTGGGACTTCAGACTGCAAGAATGAATCTATGATCTTTTTCATGGGTAAAGCTGTCTGATCACATTCTGTCAGCAGAGAATCACAGCTGAAGTTCATATCAGGTTTGTTTTCTAAGTGTTAGTATTTAAAAACCCCAAAAAACTAAGCAGCCAACTGGTAAGTGTGGCAACCCCCAAATCAGCTCTTTGTAACAAGATCATATAGAGTAATAAAAACCAAGAAGTCATACACAGTTACACTGCTGTCTATCGCACCTTCAGGAACAGAGGAGCGCTCCTTTGTGCAGCAACAAGAAGCACATTTTGGGCTCATTGAGATACACTTTGATACCAGATGAGTCACTGTGATCTTCATCTCTCTCCTAGTGGGAGCTTATAGTTGGCTTCTTTCATAGTTGTCACTTTGCATACATGAACAGCTTTTACATCTGTTTTTAAAGTTCAATGTTTTGTTGATAACGTTTCCATTTTTCAGAAAAGCCTCATGTTTTTCAAAATCCATTTAAATCCAGAATAACAGATTGTGCTTAAGGGCAGAGAACAGACATGTTGAAGGAGACAGATTATGCCCATGTTATTAACATCAGTCCATCTTCACAAAAGTCAGGCAATTTATGCCAGCTGATGTTCTGGCTTTGTATTTTAAGCTTCCAATGAGAAATCATGAAAACAATATTGAGAATTATCTAGAAAGTTATAAAAAGAGCTTTGGAATTATTATTTTAAGACTTCATTTCTGCATTTTTGTATACTGCCCAAATGTTTACTAATCAGGTCAAGGCATGTGTCTATTCGGGAGCCATCACAGTATTGTTGAAGAATTTGGCAAAATTCTCAGATCTGCTCTCATTTATAGTGCTTATTGCCAGAATACTCTGCCATTTTCCAAGAAATGTGTATTTCTTGGACTCGTTGTCCCAGCTGGTTTATTGATTTCACGGTTCTCCTTTCCAAATCGCTGTTCCAGCTCATTGATGATTCTATCCAGTGCTGGTTACACAAAATGTTGTTGAAAATCATCTTTACTTTGAAAAGCCATGCGTTGACCAGTATTTTTAGTTGACAGATATACTTGGCCAAGATGACAATCTCCGAATTTTCTACTTCTGTGTTTTTTTCCGCAGAAGGCAATGAGCTGTTTGCCGCAATAAACTCTTCTGTTTTGCCTATACTTATGGCCACAATCCATGCTCTAAATCACTGTCTGCATTACTTTAACATAAATCCCCTTTCAAATACCCTTCTAATTCAATGGCATGCCATAAATCAAATACACACTGTTATAACTGCCTTGAGACTCTAGTGGAGCTCTTCAAATATACCCTTGAAAAGCACTGGCTTTATGGCAGGCTTCGGGGTAAATTTACAGCATGATACACAAAGACTTAGTCACAGGATAAAATTCTGCATGCAGAGAAGCTTAATAACTTGTTCTTCTCAAGCACACAGGTGGTTCACTTCAGAAATACAGTCCCACTGAAGTTAGTAGAATTATGTGCATGCTTAAGGTTAAGTATACGTGTAAGTATTTTCAGGAATATTTCCAGTATTCCCACTTATCTAAATAGCTACACATTTAATATTTTACCTTTGACAACCGGCTTAAACTCTTCTCTTCCAAAGCAATTCATGTGTTTTTGGTGATGACTGTCAGATTCTTGTGGTTGGCAAAACATGCTAAAAAAGATCCACTTAGATCATCAAGAGATTGGCTCTGATTAGTCACACTTATTAAAACTGTTTCTAAGAAGTGGACCTCGGTGATAACAGTCAGACGCAAACAGTCCACAGCTTAGGGCCATCTCAGTTTGCTCTTACAGTTTAGAACAAGGAGATATGTTACAGACTTGCAGAGCTTTATTGAGCAAAATGGAACATAAGTAAAGGCTATGCCCACTGGAAAAACAACCAAATAAAAAACCTGAATGTCATCTCCATCTCTCAGTCTTGTTCCCCACTGACAGAGAAGGCTACTTTTGCCAGGCAGTCTCAGAGTGCTTCTTTCTCTGCTTTGCATGTATGCCTGAGGCTTTAAACCCTTTCTACCCAACTGATTAGAAAGGATATCAGTCTGACAGCCACGATGAAGAAGACCGGGAACAGCATAAATAATAGTCCTCATGGTTTGATATAAACTAAGATATCAGATATTTTCCAAGAGATACCACTGCACAGCAGCTCCACTTTCAATCTGCAGCTGGTATTGGGGTACAAAATCACACGAACAAACCCGGACTAGCCCTGAACTAGCATAATGAGAAACAAGCAGTCTGCACTTCAAACCCCAACTTTCTGATCACTGTCAGGAATAATAGGCTCTGTAAAAGACAGGACATATTGAAAATGCTAAAAACTTTAAGCTGACTAATACTCATAGAGCAGTTTTGCTTTATGATAATCCAAGAGAAAATGTCTCAATATACTTGCCTTCCAAGGGAGTCCCAAAGGAGGAGTCCAGATTGCAATTCACATCTAGATTGTCTGATTTACAAAGCTACTCCTCTGCCTAATTCAGCAGCCTTTAGAAACTAATCCTAACATGCTACCATTATGAGAAAGCTAAATATTATTCTGTATTTCTTGGTAGAGAATTGAGAACTGGAAGATTAAACAATCCACTGCATAGCACTGAACAAGATATTCGCAATTGCTGACTACATCAATGCCATTTCTGTCCCGGTATTTCAGATCAATGTCAAACACTAACATGATTATATATTTTGTCTGAAAAACAGTTTATTCCAACTTAAGAGAACTTCGGCAACAAACCATCCTTCTGCTGTTTCTTAGTTGTTTAATGGACTTTTCCACAAGGTTGGTATAAAATAGCTCATCATCACAGGTTTATGCATTTTGAGGGCACCTGAGATCATACTACGAGATTAACAGTGTTAGCTGGAGGCCTGATCTAACTGCTTGACTTGCACGTATAAACTCTTACATATGTGTAAACACTTTGCACTCAGGGAGATGATGCATTTGTCTTACCCACATGAGTGTATGAAGTCCTGGAATAAAGGCAATCAGGCTTAAATGCTCAATAAATGTTAAACCCCCAAGTTCATACATAAAGTTTCTATATAGCTTAAAATGGACACTTACCCTTACTGCTATTTGTATAATAAACTTGAACAGAAAAATGAAGAGATAAACTTGTTAATGTGTGACTGTACGCAGATACTATACAGATAACCCAAAACCAAGAGAATATGCGACCCTAAACCAATACAGACACCTGCAGCTATTAAGAAAGAAAAGGTGCTCAAGAAAAATATTTCAGGGAAGCAGAATTATTTATCAGCCATGTAACAAACTATAATGAAGTAAGCAAGGGTAGCATGATGGGGCTTTGAGGCTGGTCTGGTGGAAGGTGTCCCTGCCCATGGTAGGGGTGTTGGAGTTAGATCATCTTTAAGCTCCCTTCCAGTCCACATCATTCTACAATAGAAAGTTTTGTTTAAAATATGGGAAGCTGAGTGAAGTAAGAATTCCTGTAGAAGTCAAGAATATGAATATTTAAAAAAAGCCTTGGAATTTCCTTAAATGAAGTGTTCTAAAACTACCTTGAACTGGGAAGCAGGAAAAACTGTAGGCGAAGGACTTCATAAGTAGCCAGATTATAACTATTTTCAAAAGTGGTTTAGGATTAAGCACAGAAGCTGATACAAATTTGTAAGGCCAACAAAGTGTTAAAAAAAAAAAAAAAAAAGAACCTCACCCCAGCTGAGATATTTCTAGTAGGAAGCAGGAAGTGGTTCACCTAATTCAGGAAAATGGTCTCACCCAAAGAGTTGTGGTCAACAGCTCCATGTCTGAGTGGCATGACCCAGCAGTGTGTGCACTTGCAGCCCAGAAAGCCAACCGTATCCTGGGCTGCATCAGAAGCATGTCCAACAGGTTGAGGGAGGCTATGCTTCCTCTCTACTCTGCTCTCATGAGACCATACCCGGTGTCTCCAGCTCTGGTGTCCCAGCATAAGAAGGATGTGGACCTGTTGTAGTGCGTCCAGAGGAGGTCACGAAGATGATCAGAGGGCTGGAGCACCTCTCTTATGAAGACAGGCTGTGAGAGCTAGGCTGGTTCAGTCTGGAAAAGGCTCCAGGGAGACCTTGGAGCAGCCTTACGTTACCTAAAGAAGGTC
Source organism: Lathamus discolor (assembly GCF_037157495.1). Lineage (NCBI taxonomy): Eukaryota > Metazoa > Chordata > Aves > Psittaciformes > Psittacidae > Lathamus > Lathamus discolor. The sequence goes on along the minus strand of NC_088886.1, from coordinate 54,935,217 downwards.
TAAAAGAGATATGGAGACTGTTCTTTAACAAAGGCACATGGTGATAGGACCAGAAGGATGATTTTAAACTGAAAGAATGTCAATTTACATTAGATATTAGGCAGAAGTTCTTCCTTGTGAGGGTGGTGAGGCCCTGGCACAGGTTGCCCAGAGAAGCTGCGGCTGCCCCATCTTTGTCAGTGTTCAAAGTTGGGTTGGACAGGGCTTTGAACAACCTGTCGAGTGGAAGGTGTCCCTGCCCACAGCCGGGAGGTTGGAACAAGATGATCTTGGAGGACCCTTCCAACCCTGACCATTCTATGATTGCATGAAAACAAAGGCTGTGAGGGCAGTTGACCAGTTTCCCAACTATCCTTGAAGTTTCTCCTACCAAAGTTATTGGCATAAGCCATAGTACCCAAAACACAAGGAACTGAGCTAAATAAAAATGTTCATAAAAGTTCAAAAAGGAAATAAGGTTTTTTTTTCACAAAGGTTTTGAAACAGTCTGCAAACAGGGACAGAGCAACCTAAAGCCTAACCGGTTTTTCAGTAAATTATGAACGGATGACAGTCTAACTTCTCAAGTCAGGACAGAAAACAATGTCTGAAAAGGTCATTCCGGACCTACAGCCCATGCTCCTATCTTTAGCCTAGTGCTTTGCCCTATTCTAAATACCCTAATAAGTAAATGTAGTATCTTGTGCTGTATCAAATTGTACAATACATCTTCAGGGAAAACAATAACCGAGCTCTTGTGCATGTTTTTCCCAGAGCCAGGGACTGAAGCCATGGCATTTGGATGAAAAAATCTTTATTCTTGCCCAGTTTTCTTCTGTGGAGCCAAAGTGTCTGATTCTACTGGCATCCAGTTTCAGTTCTGATTTCAGCCCAGTGAACCTGGTAACTCTGGACTGTGATCTTTTACACCATAGAATTTCTCATCGTCTTTGTAGCCAAATTCATCATCATCACTTCTCACAATAAAGTAATGCTGCTGACTGCTTCAGATTGTTTCTCACTGTACTTTCTGGCCTTTCTATCCTGGAGTTCATAGAACTGACATGTAGACTGTTTTTCTCTTTTAGTCTTTTCTTTCCCTGATTGTACAAAATTAAGGAATCACATCATCTGTTTCAGTCATCTTTGCTTTTGGCAAGTAGAGTTTCAATATCCATTTCCTGATCCTACTCCTAAATGATCATAAATAGAAAAACGTGAATATAAATATACCAATATGAAGTCAATGCCAAATGACTCTTATGTCCCCAATGTCCTATATAATATGAATATAATCACCATTTCAAATCCTGCAAAAAGTTTTTACATTTGCATTGTCACTGCAGGCTCCATGAAGCTGAGACTGGAGTGCCTGAGGTTCTACAGCACGCCAGCTGATCCAGCTGAAAGAGTTCAGCTTTAGCTTTTAGGCTCAAAAAACTAGAAACAGTGACCCCACTTTCTAGATGGCACCAAGCTGCAACATAGGCAAATAAATATAAACCTTGTGTGGATAAGCATGTCTCACTTCATGGTCTAACAAGAGAACAAAGGCACAGGCTCTCCGATTTTGGGAAAAGAAGAGCTGGTTTGTAAGAGCACCAGCGTTTATGGCGACTAAGACTGAGATGCAGATTTCTGCATCATTTCCTAAATACGTGCTCTTAATTGTTCCCTTTGAGTCTTGATCTACTTTCTCTTTTAAAGTGTCCATGCCTGAGAGAGCACTTCTCTTTGGCTTTGGCCAGGGACAGCAGATTTCAGCTTCTGCTTCCTTATCAGTTAAAATGAAAACAGGCACCCACCTAGCACATGCAGCTGGTATTTCTACAGGCCACCAAAAACAAAATAGAAATTTGCACCAGCAAATTACTCAATTCACATGGGCTCAGGGTACCGACAGCTTGATGAAGCCATCATTAAACAATAGACACTTCTAGTTTTTATGGTGAAAGATCTTAATTGCATTTTTCAGCAGACTTTTTTCCACTGATTTTAAAGATGCCCGGATTTCATTCTTAACTCTCAAGGATTTTTATTACACCAGCAACATACATCACAGTCTGGTATCCTTATATATTGTTTCAGTAAGGAGTCCCATCTTGTTTTATAAAAAGGATTATTTTGATGATCTTGGCCTGTTTCCCATTGGCCATTCACCTTGTGTTGGCACCCACATCCTGGCCGGGCAGCACCCTCCCAAGGGACAGGGAAATTACGTCTTTCCTAGCAGTAAATGAACATGCTCATCTGGAAGAAGCTTTAAAACGTTTCCCGAGTTAGTTTTCTGCCAATTCAGTGGTTTGAACCAGCTCCATGGATGGTGAGGCAATTTCTAGAGCCAGCAGAGACGGAGCAGGATCACCTCTGGCCAGGGGCCACTCCAGCAGCCCCACCTCTGAGGTGAGGGAGAGTTTCACAAAGCAGCTAGAAGGGATCATAAGTCAGACACTGAGAAGTGCAGGCTGGAGAGTAATGGCACACTAGATGGAGATTTCTTTACAAAACATTAAAGTTACAATTTGTTTGATGCAGTTGTTGAACCTCTGATTAAAGAGCACCTTATTTTGTGCTCTACTGAAAACAGTCTTTTAGAGATTAAGAGTCTCTTAAGAGTCTCGCTTTAGAGATTAAGAGTCTCGCTGGTGCTCTTGCAAACCAGCCCTTCTTTTCCGAAAATCGGAGAGCCTGTGCCTTGTTCTCTTGTTAGACCATGAAGTGAGACATGCTTATCCACACAAGGTTTATATTTATTTGCCTATGTTGCAGCTTGGTGCCATCTAGAAAGTGGGGTCACTGTTTCTAGTTTTTTGAGCCTAGAAGATTAAGAGATTAAGATTTGCTGTGCTCACTTTGAGAGAGAACTACAGCTATTCTCATTCCAACGTTCTCAGACCTTTGCTTTTACCACACAGACACTAAACTACAGTTTCCTAAGCAAAGTGTGAGAACACAGGAAGACAATCTGCCTACATGCCAGCAGGCATGCAGGAAAGGGATCAGATACTGGCACAAGCATTCCCTTTCAGACCTATACTGTGTCACTTCAGTCCCCCTCAGGCCAGGCATGGCTTTCTGGAAGCATCAGCCCCTCTGTCAATGAAAAGGGCCATTTGTCCCCGGTACCATAGTGCTGCAACAGTACAGCACTGGTGCTCAGGGGAGGCGCCAAGCAGGTGTTCTGGATCACTGCTTGGTGGCCTGGGCTCTGGGCATCGCTCGCTGCAGCTGCTGACACTTGCGTCCTGTCCATTTTCAATACACCTAATACCTGTGCTTGTGTCTCTACCCAGCATGCTAACACCAAAACAGGCATCAACAGAGTAGCAGAAATGAAGGTGGTCCCATTTCATCCATCACAGAAGCCAGATCCAAACATGAATTTTCTCAATTGTCTGAGCTGCTTCTCTACAAAGGAAGCCAGGGCCACTACCACCACCACTACCAAGGTTTCAAGCTCCCATCACTTTCAAAAGCAATACAGGTCCAGCGGTTACTTCCCAAACATCTAGCTTTTGGGGAGAAAAGCTTTTCGTCCCCTCCCTAATATCATTGTTACATGAAGCCATCTTACAGCCCAGTGCCAGGACCTAATTTCTGACCTTGGAGGTATGTTCAATTGCTTCAGCATCACTTTGCATATATAAACCCAACCATGTGCTAATGCAACAAGCTGCCCACAGCTTTGTTGTTCTGCATATGCACAATTACTTGCACTGAGTCTCTAAATTAATCTCCTGAGTCTAGATTAACTCACAGGGAAGAGTGCTTGTCACAGCTACCAGGGTGGATGCTTGCTTTTCCATTGTGGACCCATGCCAAGTTCAGTTTAATCCCCCGCTGCAGAGCAACCCATGCTTTCCAAATGAAGGAGGACAAGTTTAGCGGATAACATAGCAAAGCAGAAAATAACTCTATTTCATGAGAGGTTTTGAAGTTCCTCCATTTATTTTTGTTCCACTGCAGAAATGTCGTAGTCGGTTTCTTACATCCCAGATGACTGACCAAACCACTCAGGATCACAGAGCTACCCGCAGGGCAGTTTCTGGATTGTCACCAGGTACCAGAAAACTGTCATATCAGCTATGTGTGACTTTGTATCTTTGGGTCTGGAATTCAAGTGTTAGACTAGCCTCCCACTTCTGTTTTACTGAGGCTATTGATAAAAGATGTTCAATACCACTTAATTTGCATTACAAACATAACTGGTCCTATGAAGTGGAGGGGTTTTTCTTAATATAATAGATTTTGTAATTTAATTAGAAACTAAAATAAGCAGAGATTTTGCAAAATTATTGCTACTAAATTGCTGGTTTTATTTTTTTTTTCCAGTTTAAATTCTTAATTCAGACAACTTTAAAGTTCTCATTCAATTTTCTTATAAGGGCCCAAGTGCACCAAAAGGTTCTGCAGGCATTTACCACCACCGAGGGCTTGGCTGCCTCTGCTCAAAGCTGCCTGTGATATAGTGTTCAATCTGGGATTGGACTTGCATAGAAAAGCATTGTAAAAAGAACCATTCCTTCACTTGAGAAATGTTTGGTTTGTAAGGGTTTGGGGTAGTTTTGGGGAAGGGGTGAGGGTTTTGGGTTTTGTTGGGGTTTGGGGGTTTTTTGAGAGTAAAAGTTGTCTGCTAAAAATCTTTGTCATGGGAAATAAAGTTCAGTTTCCAAAATTCTGGTAGACTGTCAAATACTAAAATAGTGTTTGAGGAGTCCCTGCCACTATTGCTACTTAATGATACAATACTGAATAAAAATGCTTCAAGGTCGTTGCTGTGGAATACTTAGATCACCTGCAGCTATAGGAATATGCATCCTGTAATGTATAATGAATGCTGAGACTCTACTTTTATTTGCCCAGGGCTTGTTTTGTCTTAAAATGTTGGGGTTTGCTTTGGGGTTGCTTGTTTCAGTAATATTTGTCGTAGATTTAAAGGGCTTAACAACAGTCCAGGGAGAATTCTCATGCTGGTGGTTTACATTTTTACATAGTAAGTATTAAACTTTTTTGCATAGCTGATCTTCAACTCATCCAAGATCAGCTTTAGCACAAAAATCACCCTCGTTTATAACATTATAGCTAGGCCCACTGGTAGGCAGGATAATGGGGAGGTAGGCTGACCTGCCCTTCCCCTGAGACATAGGAGAAATAAAAAGGTTCCCTGTCCACTCCTAGCTTAAATGAGATGCTAACAAGAAGCAGGGAACCCAATACACTGTCAAGTCTCTATTTCAAAGGAAGCAGAACACTTATGTTTTTACGAATTGTGCTGAGAGCCAAAGGTACTGGATAAACATACATCATTTCCGTGCAGTTTTATGAATCATTCTGTAGCATGTATTAATCCCAGATGGTATGGGAACATCACCTTTGAAGTAAACACTGGTGTCTGAACCTTAATTTACTACTTCTGACCAAAACCACCACAGCCCTGTAATATACACCTAGAAGGCATAGCTCCCTGTTGTCTCTCATCTCCTAAGTGACATCCTTCCTCCACCTGATGATTTAAACTTAATTTAGATGCTTCAAAAAGCTTAAGAGCCCATCAGTTCCAGGCCTGCTTAACAGATTTTGTCAAGCTTTTAGGTGTTTGACAATACCAGGTTATTTTCATTGTACCGCTGGAGAATGAATGCACAGACAAGCATTGCAACATTTGGTTTTTAAAGGTACTTGGCTGCCTATACATACAGGTAATTGCTCAGCACTTCTAGAAAGCACAGAAATAGAAGTGAGGCTGGTTTTGAAAGCACTCATTTCCTTGATCATCTTTGTGGGAAGACGACCTAAGCCAAGAAGTTAGGGTTTTTTACAGCAGCAAAAGTTACCCTGCCTTTGATCATTCCTGGGATGAGTCTCGAGTTCAACTCCAGCTGCAACTCTTGAGTTCCACTAGTCAAAATATTCCAAATCTTGAACTGTTCAACAATATCAAATACTTACTACAGTCCTCAAAGAAAGTAAGCATCTACAGAGGCCTGCAAAAAATGGAGTTCAGCTTCTTGATTCACTTTTTCCAACAGTGGCAATGCTTCTGCATGCACTTTAGTGGGGATTTGAGAAACCTGAGACACCCAGCCACAGCACCATTACCTCAGTCTAAAGCAAACCAGAGCCAGTTAATTCTGGATGACTAACTGCTCTGTGAAATCCCAGAGATCAATGACAGAATGGCCTGTGAGAGTCAATAGGATGAGAACTAAGGCAAGCTATAAATAAGCATTAACTCCCAAAATACAGGATCCTATTCACTAATACTTTCTTTAGACATACAGGATCTACAAGCCAACATCATCAAAAAGTTTTGTATTCGAATAGATAGAGGTTCATTCCATAAATGATCCCACTGGCATTTTCTCCACATTGTATGTAACAAAGTTCAAGTTAACGTTTTTAGGACATCATTTCTAAGTTATCAGACCCTAGATTTTCTGAGCTGTTTGCTGGATACTGGACTTCTTTACAGTGTGCTATACTGAGGAACCTGAAATCTCTTAACAAAAATGGATCAGCCGTCACAAAGGTCCAACTCATGGCATGCAGATGACTTTGAGACAAAAATTATATGGGTTTTTTTCATTACTTGCCAAAGGCCATGCAATTCATCACTAGCCAAGGTTAGATTAGTGACACAGTTTACCTACCTGCTCAAGCCACAAGACCCCGTTACTGAAATAAAGGGTAACAAGGGCTCAAGAAAGCTATCTGAAATATTCATTTTCCTGTCCAAGTCTAAGCATACTAAAATGATTGGATCAGAACAACATACATTTTTACTGAGATAATTCAATAAGCTTACCGTTTTCCATTAGCTAGCAATATATTCTCGTAAACACATTTTTAATTCCTGCACAAATCAGATGAGTTGTTCCATCATGAAATAAGAAAATACATTTGACATGTCTTTTGCCATTTAAAATTATCTTATTCTTCTGGGATTCAAGCAACTGTCCCTTAAGGCGTGCCAGGGGCATGTGAATGGTAATGCAAACAGGAGTAAGGTCTGGAAAGACTCATGCAGAAATTCTCTTGAATTTTTAAACTTATAAAAGCATGAGCTTATGCCTGCAAACATGCACATAACTATTTGGTATTAAACCATATGAAATAAAGTATCAAAACCATCTTTCCAATTGAGTTATTCTTCACTTTTATGATTTATTATTACATACTTTAAATAGTTTGTCTAAAGTCACATTTTTCTCGTACTTAATGAGATCCACATATGCATTCAGGGGCCATACACAGGATCTGCAGTCCCCAGGCTCAAACCCTATTTCCAGGTTCTATCTTGCCTTCGATAGAGAGCTCATCCACATTTGTAAAACAAATTGCATCCTGTTGTCATTTTCTAAGACTTTCAGTCACCCACAAGTGACTGGAGAAAAGAAAAATCAAGCCAAGGAATAAGAAGGGTCCAGCAGGTAGAGTAAAAAGTGACAATGTATCAGCAAGGTAAGAAAAGGTATATACAGACAGGCTGCACTTAATCAGTCGAAAACATTTAATACATATGAATGCTTTCCAGCTGCCTAAACCCCAGTAATTCCTGCTAACTGGTTGCATGCATAATCCTGACAAGGAGCATTTATAAGCTATTTCTTTGGCACAGAACTATTTTAACATGCTTACAGCTCACACCACATTTAGAACCTAGTCTCTGATCACTGTAAATACAATGAAAGATTCTTCCTTTCCTCTGAGTTACAGGAAAAGAGGACTGGAGCTGCTGTGCACAAGCTCTGGATAAATTTCAGTTTGGGATATTTCTTTGACAGTAAAAGACAAGATGAGAGCACAGACAATCCACTGTACTCCCACGAATTAACATCAGATGACTTTGCACAGTGGCTGTGACAAGCAATAATTTGAATCCAAACCATGTAGAAGGCCTAATTCTGTTCAGGCATAAATTGGAGCAACTCCACTGAAGCAAATCCAATTTCCTGCAGAGGTAGCACAGGGTGCACACGCTGCAGTTCTGGGCATTGCTAGTTCCAGCAAAGGACCCCATAAAGCTATGGCACTGCACAGCGACATGCCGACTGGTTTCTGTACAAAACCTGGAGCCATGTGAAAAATTCATCCGCATCTTTATCACAGGAATGGTACCACCCATGGTGACAAGTGCCAATGCCAACTCGCTCTGCAGCAGCTTCTCTCTGCAAGGACTACAAGTTACAGCTGTAGCCAAAAATCACCCTGACACTTCTCAGAGCTCCTGTTTTCAGATCAGCTCTCCAGTGCAGCAAAAAAAAAGAAGCTGCAACACTTCTCCTGGAGATCTTCTGTGCTACTCCTGCAGATGGACATCCCCCTGTGCCAGCCCTGCATCCAACAACCCTTAGCTGCTCCATTTCCCACCTCTTCTCCACCCTTCCCCTTCCTAAACCAGTGCATAGGCAGGTCTGATGGCAGATTTTCCTGTATCTCTGGTCTGTCTTTACAGCCTCCTGGGACCCAGAGGTAGAGTCTGGGCATATCAATCAGCCCTACTAAAGAACACAAGAGAGCAAGGTCCTGCATTGACAGTAACAGCCTGACCAGCCAAGGTGGGGGGAGTTTGCATGTGGACCACAGACCCAACAGCACTGCCTCTGTTGTGAATTATTTTACCAATTTTGCCCATTCCCTCTGGACATGAGGAACTGAAGGTGTGTGCATTAACTTACCAAATGCAACAGGACACATTTACATCTTGGCAAAAGCTTGAAGGCAGTTGTATTGTCACCTACGTCTGCTGTGACTACAAAAAAGTAATTGCATGTATAATTTGCATATGCAAATTATTCCCCAGATTTCATTAATCTGTTCCTAAAAATGCTGCCAAGGAAGTGGGAGGATTGTTGAAGGATAGATTCAAGAGGATAAATTAATTTGTTATTCAATAGAGCAATTCTCCCATATTTTTTTTTTTTACAGTCTTCCCCCAGCCACTGGTGCACCATTATCAGATTAGGTAACATCTAATCAGGCTACCAGATTACTGTATTTTTGTATGAAACAACAAATGCTTAATGGGTTTTATTTCAGAAGCAAAGAGATTCATATTACAGGACATTAATGCTATGAAAAAATATCTATATTAATATCTCTCAGCAATAAGGGATATGAATTAATGGATAGATGACCCAGTTACAAAAATGAAATGGTTTAAAAAAATTCAATTTGATGTATTTTAAACCTCACATTGTTAAGTTTTGAATATAGCTCAATAAATCCTTCTGTTATGTAAAAATGTACGCCCTGGCACAGAAACAAATTTGATTTTAATTGAAAGAATTATCTTGACAGATAGACTTGAAAGAATAATCTTGACACCCTCTAACCTAGGAAGCAGGGTTATATTTCATAATGAAGCTCGCATTCAGAACCTTGATGGGCAATATGCTCTGCTGCCTGCCTGAGTTTTAATCCAGCAGCAAGCAAAGGCACTCCAGTTATGGCCAAAAAAAGGTTAACTGCTTTTGGCCATCACAGCCAATATTCCTTCAGTCTAAGTGCCACATTGCTGAGCAGCTGATGCTACCACCAAAATGAAGAGCTTAATGGGAGTAAAGGGGTCAGCATTCACCACTGCTTCGGCAGAGAGCTCTGATCACTTCAGTGACAGCATCTGACAAAGGAAAGTCTTGAGGAAAAGACCAAGCCCTCACTTAATCTTCAGCTCCATCTGCAGCATCTCTAGTTTCTGTATTGCATATCTCAGTAGCTCTATATTCTTCTAAAGAACTGAAATGAACACAAATTTAGTCTTTAGTTCTAAGAAAAAGAAAAATGCCCAAACTGCACTTCCTCTAATGAATGGTATTTTCTATTATTCCACAAGTTTTTCTGCTTGCTAACCTAGTTATACCTCCCTTCTCTATCCAACTCCTACCACTCAGCTTCAAAGAAGCCAGTCATCATTTACTTTCTTTATTCCATCTCCAACAGCTCCAATACCACCCAATAAAACTGCACTGAGTAACTCTTCAGAGCAAATGTTTCAGACTAAGGGCACTTCACTCAAGGTTGGACCTTGCAATACTGCCTGTATAAACTAAGTTGAAGCCATGTCAACTTCATAACTTTTTAATGCTAAGTCTCATTCTAGGATGAAGAATTTTTGGGGAAGCTTGAAAGTAGGCTGATAAAAAGAAAAATGGAAGGTATTTTTAATAGCTGCCCATTTGTTTTATCATGTCATCACAGTAAGTCAGCAGCTCAGAGGCTTGTAAATACTGTCCCACCACATCTCTTTGGTTATTACTCAGCCAAGCTTTTCCAAAATATTTAAGTAATCATTCTCTATCTCTATTAAAACAACAGATGGAATTCCCAACCTTCAATTTTATGTCTGGATTCTGCAGCAATTTATTAACAGCTTGAACTCTGTTCTCTGGAGGGTTTAACCTGATGGTTGAACCCAATTACATTACAGTCCTTTGTTCATCAAGGGACATATGTAATATGATATTAAATATGAAACAACTCATGCCTGAATAATGTAGTCTTTGTGATACAAATTGGTGGAGTATGGAAGCCCAAATTTCAAGCACACAGACTGTTCTTAGTTCTCATCTTACATCACAAAAATTCCACTAATTCCACTGCTGTCAGCTGACTTAACTAATGTAAAACTAGCATAAATTATAGCTGAATCATGGTCTCTCTCTGGTATTATCATCAAGCCATTCTAGTCATGTAGTTCACAGGCTGGGTTATTACTCCCAGAAAGGAGTATACATTTAAATCAGTATAAGCCTCCTCCGTATCATATCAGTGCCACCAACACAACCTCGGGAAACCCCTCCACACACACAGTACCCAGGCTGTAATCTCATGCAGCTCAAATAGTGTTTCAACATAACATGGAAACCTCCTTCACAGAGTGAGAAATCTCACACTTTGCTGTAGCAGTTGTATTTGCCATTGTATTTTAAAAAACACTCCTTATAAGCTAACTTTGACGGGTTAACATACTGCTTTTTCCATTACGATTCCTCCCTTCTTACCCTATTTTTTCCTCCTTGCTTCACAATGCAAGCTTTGAATGTTCATTACTGTGCTGCTCCCACAAATTGTTCCTAGTCGTACACTTCATGGAAGGCATGCCATTCCTGACCTGATCCATCAGGCTCAGGCACTCCTACTTTGTATCTATGTTCAAGATGTACTTCCACTGCCAAGCACAGACTGAGAACAAGTTGGACCAATGAACACCTAATAACCAAGCAAACTTATACAAAGAAAATGTCACCTGCTAAAGAGCTGGTGCTTATTTTGAGATCATTTACATGCTCATTCTAAGGCTTAATGTCCAGCTGAAACATTGCTGTCAAACAGTTCCCTAGTAACACATGGGACCGAGTGCATCCGTTTTTATGTTAAGCTATAATTACAGTAGCAAGTAGCACAGTTTGAAACATCCAGTGCACTTAAATTTGCATACTTTGGACACAATAGGAGGGACAACATGGGTGGGATCACATCTCCCTGAACTGCAGATCCTGAAAACCCACACCTAGGTAGGATAGAATTGTTTTATTGTCCATGGTAGAAAAATAAGCCCTTCAAAAGTGTAAATAATGTCATTATGAGACAGATGTTATAGATTAATTATACTTAAAAATACAGTACTTTGACTTTAGAGTAAGTAGCAGCTCAGGTAAGGGTACCTACAGTGTAGGTTTCTAAATGTGGAATGAGTAATTCTGCATATTGTAGTCAAGAGGAGCAAGCTTGGATATAACCAGTTGCTCTGATGTTTTAAAACAGCACTTGCCCTGACCACAAAGTCCTGCCTAAAATCATATTAGTTAATACATTCCTTATATATTAAATCTAGAGATGGCCATGAAGACCAGATCTTTTCCTTTGCCAGATGTCAGTCTGCTAGAAAAATTGTACTTTTACTTGTAATTCAGGTTAAATGCAGTTTAAAGGCTGCAATTCTGTCTCCATCCCATGAAGTTGTTTGGTTGCCAGCTCTAAAAACTTTAAAACCAAGACTGGATTTTGAAATTATTTAATCAGAGAGCAGTAACACTTTCTTTATGGTTCAGTTTATCACATGTAATTGCCAGTGCTGATCTACACAGAAGAATTCTAAATCCCAGACCTAAAGAAACACTAACTTACTCCAAGTTTTGGTTCCAGGGGCTGGGAGGTGAAGAACACAGCTGAGTTTTTGAAGGAAGTCTAGAAAGTTTTTAATCATTACCTTTCATATCAGGAGGTCCCCTCTTCTTTTAACCTTTTATAAGATCAGTTTACAGTTTGTGTCCTTTAGATTCTTGAAACTAGTCATATTTTCCAAGTACCTTTCTGGCATGAATTTAAATCAGATCAAAAACTCAATGACGGACTCCATCCCTAAACCTTGGTACAGGAGGAATTTGACTGCATTGTTCTAAGTGCCTCCATCTACTTGACAGTTGTGTTGTTAATGTTTTGTAATGCAACACTGTACATAGGCATCAAAGCACTGCAGGGGCCCACTGACCTAGATACATGCCCATACTGTCCCACACACCCTGCCACTCATGACTGTCCCGCCTCAGGGAAAATCTCTTGGTCCTCCTACACAAGATCCAAACCCAACTCTGCTTAACTTTTGAGATCAGACACAATGGTCATGGGTAAAACACACTCTGTATGTGTGCCAACATGCTGATCCCCATCACAACCAGCAGGCAGGTCTCAAGGGTACCCAAAGTACATTCAAAACCTTCAGAACTCTCAAATGATGCTGTAAATAGTCTGGTGGGGGAGCTGGGGATGTAAGGGGATGTCTCCTTCATAGGCTGACTGCCCAAGGAAGGAAAAAAAAAAAGATGTGTAGTTGCTAAACACTTCCATTATATATCTCCCAAAGTATAAAGGTGATGACCACACTGGGAACGCAAGCCAGACCAGTTTCACAATCAAGAAGTCTACTGTGCTACAAGTCATTACCATGAAGTACAGCGAAACAGGAACCTGATAGTCCAATAGACAGCATACCAAAGCTGAGTGTGTAATAATCTTGCCTCTGCACATGGCTTAAGTCTGCAAGACTCTGCACAAAAATCTTGGATTATGCAAGTGTTGTTGTCCCTTTTGTAAAGGGTAAATATGTTCTACTACTAAGTGGGAAATTTGACCTATACTAGAATTATAGTCATAAATATTACCTGTGATTAAAACAGATCAGTCAATGAAATGTTTCATTGTCCTCTGATGTTTTAAGTGGGCCATATTTGTAAAATGATGGCTTATTTGTGCTGTACCTGGTGTTATCCTTCCTCACACAAGGTTATACTCAAGCCCATTAACTGCAATGAGAGTGATGTCTTTGAAGAGCTGAAACTGGGCCCTATAAAGGGAATTTTACAGAAGTCACACTGGGCAGTAGGTGCTTTATTTTTAATTGTCTAGGAAAACAATCAGCCATTATCATCCTAACTATTAGGAAGTTTTTTTGCTGCAGCATAAAGTGACTTATTCCTATTTAATAGATTTTGTTGCTTTTCTCTAGTGATAAAAGAAAACAGCATAAAGGCTACAGATTAGTCATAAATGCAGTACTGCTGCCTGGTAACCAATCAAACTTTTCCCAGGAGTCCAGGATCTCTGTTAAATAGCTACCAACAAGCAATTGGGAAGGTAGGAAAAAGGTGAGAGACTTTGTGCTTCTTCGTAAAACAATATTAAATTTGCAGTTAAAGACTTCTTTCCTATTTTGTTGTTATACATTACCATATAAAAAGCTATTGGGTTTGGGGTTTTTTTCATATACACAGCAAGAGAGCTCATGATACATACTACCCTGGAGCTCCACCTGAAGAAAAAGAGACATCTGTATCAAGCTGGCAGCACTCACATGAAAACCATACTCTACTGGCAAATATTGATCCCTCTGAGCGAGAATTAAGTGAATTTCACTGATCCAGTCAGGCAGGCGGCTTATCATCCTGTAGGCAATGAGGAAAGGGAGAAAAGCTCTCTAGAGACAAGGATCCAGAATATAAGCCAAATAGGTTAGAAAGAAAAGACACTCGACTATCCAAGCTAAGAGCTGCTGCTTTTTAATATTGCTTTAGCTGTTGACTTTACAAAGTGCTTGTCAGACATGTCTAGAACTCAGGGAAGGAGCAAATTCCAGATCCTAGACCTCACAAATTATATACAAGAGCAAATGGGAAAGAATGAGCAGCACTACCTCAGGAACAGTGAAAGGAATCTATAGATGACAGAGCTCTTCACATCAACAGTGGCTCCAGGTCCCTGAAGAGAAGAGTCAGACCTCCAAATTCCTCTTTTCAGGTTGAGTAAGTTAAGGATGTACTCTCCTTTAATAAACCATTCCCAAGTGCAAGCAATAAAAACCTTAATTAGTTACTGTTTATACTAATCAATTTAGGTGATAGTAAGATGTTTGGTTACAGTGCTCTTCTAAGTCATAACAAATAAACAATGAAAAGAAATATCATTCAACAGCTCCCAGTACACATAGAGGTGTTTGACTGGCACTTGGCATAGGGCTGAGTGAAAAGAACTACAAGAAAGGCTCCACATTTACTTTACTAGTTTCTAGGGCTTCTAGTTCCCACTTCTAGAATGAGGTAGGTTAAACAAAAAATAAAGCCACCTGATAATTTCACCATCTCATATCCGATAATGGTCTCAAAACAACCATACTTACTCGTAAAACACAGAAATACTAAGGGAAGGACTACTGAAGAGCACATGCAGGTCTGAACAAAGGCCAGAATCCATACCTGCATGCTGTGACAGGAACATTATGCTGTACCTCCTCAGCATTAGGCACAACACCCTCAAACCTCAGCACAGATTTGTGCCAGCTACAGTCAGCAGCAATGAATACATAAGAATCAGCCTGTTTCAAGCATCACCTAAGCTACATTTTTTCCTTCCTGTTGCCAGTAGGTGTTAAGAACTGGAGTAAGAGCATCAGAGTTACACTGAGGGGAAGACAGTATTGCAAGGGAGCTAAACCTCCTTAAAAGAGGGCTAATTCCCTGCAATCAGTTAAGGTACTCACGTGTTCAATGGACAAAGTCATCTACAGTGGTGAAGAAACAGGCACATCCTGTGCTACTCTATCAAAACTTACCTCTGGAGGCACCAGCTAAGAAAAAATTTCAAGGTTTTGCTGAGATTAAAGTACCAACCATAATGACTTCAGGGTAGCTTTACCAGCTTATTTTTGCATTAATCATGCAGCAGCCATGAGACAGTTGTAGGTTGCCATTTTACCTGTTGCAAAAGTCAGTTTTCAGTTCAATATACGAAAATAAAATGTAGTTATAAAGTAATTTACACCCAAATCCTTTCCTCCTGAAAAAAAGCCACCAACACATACACTCAAAATAAAAGAGAAAAACAGAAATAAGGAAGGCAAGTAATCATTAACATCCTCAATTGAGGAAATTCTGATGTGGTTCCTTTAGGATAATATTAGTTTCATTGCTTTCCTACTGAGAAAAAAAGAAAAGAAGTCCTGTCAGATATATTCAACAACTAACCTGCTCCCAGACTCAGGAGAAAACATGGGCCTGCTTTCTGGCAAAAACAGATAGGGCACTACAAAGGGACAGTAGCTCCCTGGGGAGCAAGAAGCAGTTCCAGGATGCACCAGGGCAGGGTCTCACAGCCAAAGTCCATCCTACTTCACCACCCCAGCCAGAGAGCAGGGTGAGCTAGATAACTGTGGCCAGGCAGGACCTCGGTGATGGAGCAGATTAAACATCAAGCCAGGATGTGATCTAGAACCACAGACTGGCAAGGGAATATCAGTAGTGCTTTGAAGACCACTAAACCTACATACAGCTGGTAAAGAAACTAATAACCCTGGGCTGAGCTTAAATAGTGCCCTTGGCCCCACTGGCAGGGTGTGGATAGGAGCCCAGGTGGGGATGTTCAGGACATTAAGGTTTGTTGGTGCCCTCAGAGACCAGATGTTTGCTGCTACTCCTTCTAACTGTCAAATATATTTTTTATTACCTTTTTCAGGTGCAGGAGAAAGATGCATATATGTCTCATATGTGCACATCCAGAGGAGATCTTTCTTGGCACTTTTTCCAGCACAATCCTACTGTTGAAATTAGGCAATCCATCTTCATTCACTCCTGTAGGAAAGTCTTCACCATCTGGCTCAGTAAGTGCTTTCACCCAAATAATTTGGAATTTCTGCCATATAGTAGTGTGAGGTGGTTTATATCATTATTTTGGGATAAAACCAACATGGCAGAAATCCTCTTTTTTACTGGAGCTTCCACCACTACCATCACCCCTTGAACTGTGCTACTGATAAGAATATATTTCTCAGTGTCCATAGGGTGCAATAGGAGAAAGATAATAAAACATTCAGTCCAGGAGCATGATAGGATACTCCCTGCTTCTATCTTTTAGGGATAAAAAGGGCCTGTGGGCAAACATGTACACAATCTCTGTAGGCGCCAGCAGGGTGGCTTCAATCAACACATTCTATATTACATAGATTATGTCTCTAATACATGCACCACTAAATGGTCTTTCCAGCTTGCCCAAAATCAGTCCTAATAGAATCTCCTTATATCAGAAATACAAGTGTATTGATCTTTATTTGCCCATGCGTTACATAAATACTGTTTTATGCTGAATGCTATTCAGGTCACAGATAAAGAAATCAAAAAGTTCAATGTTAGTTTGCAGTAGGCTGAATCAGCTTATTTTTAGTTCTTTTTTATTATTTGTTTTATTTAAATTATTTGCTTAAATTTCTTTTGCTCTAGGAAAGTCTATGAAACCTATGAAGTGCTTTATCTTTTCCTTACTGGAGCTAAAACCATGCGATAACTGTAAGTCTTCCACAAGTGCTCCCAAATATTTAACTTGTGGTTTTATTTACACACCTTAAAAAATTAGTCTTTGAAGATTATGATGGGGGTTTTTTGTCTGTGGGAGAACATAATCTTCATCCAACTTGTAGAGGAAAAAGACACTCTTCCCAAATGGAGCCATTTACATTTCTCTATTCCTATGCAAAAAAATTTGCCACATACTCGCAGTGTTAATGCTGTCTCCTTGCAGTAGACTCTGTCCACATATGCTAGAGGAAAAGCAAGAGAATCATAGGGGAAAACACAGGCTAAAGCAAATCAGCCCTTTCACATTAAATGCTACCATATATAGTGTTTCAATTGGTTGATATTGATACTGTAATTTTGTATGTTGGTGGCTGCATGTGCAATCCATAACAGCAAATTACTGCAATCACCAGGTTTACCAAGTGCTTCTGATTCATTAGCTACTCTTTGATCTAAAAATTATATTTTCCTATTAACAGTTAAGTACCATAAATGTACATTAATTTAAATGACAAGGGAGATAAGCTTAAATAACACAAGAAAAAATAAGGAAAAGGAAAAGACACAGGATTGGGTAGTCATGTATTTAATGGCAGTCTCCCCACTATGCTCATTCCTTTTCTTGCTTGCTTGCTATAAAAATTGCAGTGGTTGTTACTACTAAGGAGAACTTGACACTGCAACAAGTCCTCAGACCCCTGAGATCTCCCAGGTCTGATGATCGTTTCAAACTGCTTGTCTTTCCCAGTTTCCTTTACCTCAAGACACATTATAGGCTCTTGACAGTCCATCTTCTGTTGAGAGATGGGCAGAGCATTTATGTATATATAGTTAGATGACCTGAGATGACATTCAAGACCCAATTCTTATTTTTACTAAGGTTGCCTTATATTACGATAAAATAAAGCACCACTAGCAGGCATCAGGTTCTCGTAACTGCGTTACTGCCTGTTTTTTCTCTGGCTAAAAGGTCTGTGGTGAACACCAAGAGAGAAACCAGAGTCGGATAGTAGCAGATATAATCAATCTTAAACAAATCTAAGGTATGCATCAACTGTATGCTCATTAATTATTTTGTTGTTACTGTGCTCAGATGCCCCAGTGGCACCACGCCATATAGTAGAATATGTACCAACACAGCTTCTTTACCAAAAGTAGACATGCTCCATTTAGCATTATAATGTATTTTATAGTATATCAGCACATGGAAAGTGAAACACTATTTTCCTTTCTGGATATAGAAATACGTGTCATTGCTAAGCTCACAGCTGACTATTATCTAGTGTAGACAGCTGAGAATGTGAGTAGGTTCACTAAAAACACATTGCACCAAAATTTCTACTTCTCTTCAAAGAAAGGTTAGTCCATAACAAAAAGCAGAGGCTATTAAAAGATGCTCAGTAAGATACATATTGTCTATTCTCCAAATGTCTGTCACAGATGGTTTTCTGTCTGTAATTACCATTTGAGAAAATACTGATTTATGTTCCACAGAACACAGGAAAAAATACAGAAGGAAATTAGTGCCAGCCACTAGAAAGGAACAGGCTCTACTAAGTAAATTGCAAAGCTGTAGGAAGAGCTCCTATTACTCAGGGTTGAAACTCTCCTAACATCCAGAGAAGAAGGCTGAATGATGTGCAACATGTCAACATGTCCTTATTTAGGTACTGCTGCATTAGAAGGGCTGCCAAACAACGGGAAAGCAGTTGGACCATGAGGAAAGTAGGTACAAATGTTTAGTGCAATGGCTCCGAAGTCACATGTACAGGAAGCCCATAAGCAAGCACTAATCACAGTGTAAGACTGCACACCTAGTGACTGCGTAACCCATACTATCAACATTGAGAAATAACAGCACCCTGGGCTGCCAGTTCAAAGAATTTACTGCACCTTTCCTCAGGCTACTTCCTGCTTTTACAAATGCCAGTTTTCTGGGTTACATACAGAGGTACCAAGTAGCAAAGCAAGAAGATGTATTTCCATGGCCATGCCCTAATAAAGGCTATGCAAAGGACACTTTTCTTGGCAGGTGACATTCATTCCCACTGATCCCAAAATGTGCTGTCAAGGTAGCACATTCTGCAACAGATCTAAAGGAGGCTCAACACTTGTCAAGTCTCCTGAAAAATTCCCATCATCTCAGAGAGCTCTGTAGACTCCAACATAAAGTTTACCATCTGATAACTAATCAACCATACAATAGCTAATACAACCTTTCATATGGGCCCTTTTCAGTGCCCACCTCAATGCAATATCTCATCATGTGCAGCCCCACAAACCTAATGGAAGATGTGGCCATGTGAGAATAAATTTCAGCAATATCGTTCTACTGAAATAATCAGTTCAGATTCTTGTTGTGATGCTTCACCTTTAATTTAATCACTACACCCGATTTAAAATCTGTTATCAAGAACAGCACCTAAAACCTGTGATAGAACATTCTGCCTTCATGTGTTTGGGGCCTCCTGTCTGTACTGAGCAAAGTCAATACTGCTAAGTCAAAGCTTGCTCTGTGTCTCAAGAAGGTAGTTACCAGTTTTCTTTGAAAATAAGCAATTTTCTCACACCTGAACACATTTCTGGCCAAATGGACCTGTACAGGCTTTACCTGCCAATCCTTTTTTTACTGTCTCAAAAAGTTGAAGTTTGGTAGTTTGGAATAAATTGAAAACACTGGCTCTTCATTTTTATAAAAGAAAAGGTTTTTTCATTGAAAAATGAGAATTTGTTAAATTGCTACTGAAGCCGAATCCTGCAAGGATTGTGGAACTAGGACCAACATCTGCAAAAATGGGTCTAGTTTTATTGCATTCAGTTAACTGAAATATATAACTCACCCAGCTATAAAGTAGGCTACTCAGCTGGGAAACCAACGTATCTTCAGTTTTTGACATTTTAGTATATAAAGATTTTCTTAAATCATTATTTGTTGTTATGGGCAGATCTGCTAAACTGCATAATCCACCAACTCCATCCGTAAGGACAAAATAAGTACTTGTCATTCAACACTCCATCTACCCTCTCTGTACCAGATGCCTTCCTAATCTTCTCTTCATCATCCAAACTCAGCTGCAATACCTACCCTGAATATCACTTTGTTTTAAATGAGTTCCAATAATATGGTTTATAAGGTATAGATTTTAAGTTAGTAGAGAGGGCCTGTGTCTCGATGGCTGTTAAGAACTGGATGTGTGACTGAAGTTGGATGCAGGATTTCCAAAGGACTCCTGTGGGGCTGCAGTACTGGTGGGCCAGGTCATTTCTTCCACTGCAGTACATCAGAATCTTTATCAGTGGGGTCACTGAGTACTTAAAAGGCAAAATCAGTGAGAGCACAAGGAAACCTGCATGGTCATTTAGACATGGAGATGTAAACGGCAGGTGAACTAAGATTATACCTTTGGTTTAGCTGCTGATTTCCTTGGTTATTGTTCTAGAGGTCAGTGATTAGGAAATAATTTTAGGGAATGTGTCCTCCAGTGGAAGGTTCATCATTTATATGAATTATGGACTGGACTGATGATGATGCATCAAACAAAGACAGCCCCAGGAAAGAAAATAAGCTTCCAGATCAGGCACAATGTTTGCACATATTTTTGGATCCTGAAAAGCACCACACAGAACATTGCATGAATTTATAAATAAATTAAATGCTTGAAACCAATTTGATGCAGTTAGTCAACCCTAAAGTGAATTGTTTTGAGCTATTCACTGCTGCTGAACAATATGTTTTCCATAGATTCATAGGTGGAGCCAGTATCTCACTATCTGTAAAGCTGCCCTGCAGCTCCCTTGTTTTCAGCTCCTTAGAACCATACAATTTTTAATAAATTAAGCTCCCATTTTCCAGACTCCTCTTTGCTTTAGGGTAAACATTTTGGAAAATTTTAGCCAGGAAGAAATACAGCCTCTTTTTTTTTTTTTTTTTTTTTTTATGTTAGTAGATAAGACTCTGAAAAAACAGAAAATATTTTATTGTGTTTGCATTAGTAGTTCCAATGGCTTTAGGCAACGTTTGTGTCCCCTGCTCTGGAGCAGCAACATATTTGGCAGGGAGATTGTGTGCTGGCAGGTCTCTACATTGGGAATGCAACTTTTGCCAAAAAAAATGGAAATGTATCCTAATTTGGCCAAGTCATAAACTGTAACAAACCGTGCCTTGCATGTACCCGTGTATCCTGCTGTACCTGCTGGATGCATGCAGTTAAATTCTCTGAGGACTGCATTTCAGTAGAAATGCTCAGACTCAGAGTAGCAGATGACTTTATCTGCAATTTGTCTTCTGGACTGTTCTGGGATCTTCCCACACTGGGCCTGGAACCAGTGACAAGAAGCCTTTTCTCCAGTTTTTGACAGACTGCAGACTGTCTGCAGTCCCTGCTGGCCTTAGAGCTTGTGCGAGAGGAAAATGTCTGATTTACACACAGAACCAGCAAGGGTTCGACTTCAGTGGAAGAGAACAGAGGGTAGACTTCAACTGAGGCAGCCAACTGACACTCAGCATGGAGGAGGAATAAAGGGACATCTGATAAGCAGCTGTGTTCCCTGAGAATCATCATGTTCGGGAAGGCAAAAAAATAAAGGAATAAAGAGGTGATCACAACCCTGAAACAGACAACAGTGGGTGAGGAACCAGAGAGGAAGCTGGGTCACTTTGAGGCCATGACTTGAGGAAAAGGACAAAATCCATGTGGGCAGCTAGAAAAGACTTAACAGTAAGTCTGGGGACCAGGGCCTGAGTGAAACAGCCTAGCAGAAAGGCGCTAGTTCCACCAAGGCTCATGAGCCTGTCTGTTGATGCTCTGGGCTTTTGGAGATACTTGGCTGTGGTGAAACTGATCCAGTAGGATAAAGACCAAGCAGCCTGGGCCATGGACACCAGAAATGCTTTGTCACAGGCATTATGGCTGGGAATGGGGACTGAGGCTGAAGGCTTGAGAAGGAGGTCTAAAAGGTAAGAGAATGTCTGCTGGAAAACTCTTAAGTGCAACCCGAGATAGTGCTGAAAACCAGCACTGGACTTGGAGAAGAAATAGGTTAAGGAGGTAGATATAGGGAAGAAGAAACTACATAATTGTACAGTTTAAAGTGATATCAAAATATATAGGCACAAAGACACAAATTATGGTTGCACTGACAGTTATTTCTGGCATACCCCTGCCAGGCAGTCCTTGCTAGCGATGCCTCCCGCAGATGCGCATCATTCCAAGTCCCAGGGGAGCGCAGCCACGTTGGACACCCCCATCCCCAAAAGCACACAGATACCTAAATAGAGCCACCGGTCCCTGGCAGAGAAGCCACAGACAGGTAGGTCGGGAACAGGCACGGCGCTGCGGCGCGGCCGGGAAGTGCCGGCGGCGGCAGCCCCACCGGCACTTCCCGGCTTTGTAGCCACGGGAGCCACGTTTCCCCCAAACGCTGCCAGCACTCGATACCCTCGGGGTGTCCGGCAGCACTGACAGCTGGAGCGGGGCCGGGTCCAGCCTTGTTTTGCGGAGCGCAGAGAAGGTGACCCGATCGCTGGGAGCCAGGGTGAGGCGAAGAGCAGGCGGGGGCAGAAGTCGCCTTTTGCTCCCCGGCGCCTTTGATCAAGGAGCTCTGCAAAGCAGGAAAAGATGCCAAATGATTTTTGGAAAGGGAAGAAGGAGTGGTGGGGGGAGGAGGAGGGGAGGGAGAACGTCCAAAAAGAATGGAGTGCCGTTGTTCCGCGGTGTCCCGCGGAGTCGCTGATGCCGCGTCCGACCGTGCCCCCTCTCCCCCTGGGGGCTGGGAGTCGGCCCGGTGCTGTCCCCCCGCAGCAACAGCGAGGGAGGGCTCGGCACAGCGCGCAGCGTCTCTGAATAAAGCGGTGGGGAGCGGCAAGGCTGCGGCCGTGTTAAAACCTTGCCTTCAGTTGCAAGCCTGTTTCACTGTAGCAGTTATAAGAGGATAACATCAAACTGGTTTGCAATATGAAACCTCAAAGAGCAGAAGACTTCTCAGGGCTAGGGTTGTTTGGCTGTAGGGATGGCCAGCAGACCTCTGTGGATCCACTTACTGGTTCTTTAGTGCTCTCCGAAGGTGCCCACTTGCAGAGAGGTAAATGCGGTGACTCTGCATGCAGACTTGTGAGTATGAAGCCTTTGCCTTTCGGCATCGGCTTGCATGTTGTCTCTGTGACTTTGTAAAATCACTTATGCTGGGTTAGTAAGAGTTGGCAACCCATCTTCTGTGTTTCACCGTGACTTTAAACGAGTCAAGGACGTTTGAAGTCCAGGGAAGGTGGTTGACAGATTTTCTTAAAGTTACAATATAATGTTGCAGCATGTCACATTAGCATTATCTCTTGGAAATAGCATGAAGAGCAGTGCACAGGAGTTATTTAATTGACGGTCGTTTTAGAGAAGTTCTGTTTCTTTTGGCAAGTCCGTCATGTCTAGGAAGAGAACCAACGTGCCAGAAAGTCTGTTTCCAGTAAGTTTCCCCTAAAAAAAAGGGGAAAAGATACGACCAAGATGGGGTTTGTCTCCAAGGAAGTTCAGTTTTTCGGCACTGTGTTTAAATTTCAGGAATTATGTTTTGTAGTGGGATAGGGAAGTGACAGAAGTGTGGGTTTCAGTGGAAGGGTCCGTGATTTTCATGAAGCATCAGGATCTGGTACTGCAGCTAATGAGAAATTGCAGTTTGTATTTCATACATCCAAGAAAGAGGCCTCCCGTGGGAGCAAACAGCCCAAGTTTTGCTGCTTTCCGTGGAGCCGAGATCAAGGCCACAGCAGTCCACTGGCCAGGCTCTGGGTACTCCCCCTTGGCGCCGGAATCTTCACTTGGGTACCACAGCAAGTGTGGTATATGCGGGTATACCCACGGTGTGTTCAACTTAGAGGTCACACTTCAAAGCGGTGGGAAGAGTGGGTGAAAGCATGTGATAGACAGCTCGAACATGCACGGCTTGGTTCTGGGTCCGTTTTAGCTTTTCCTTTTTTAAGCTTGTGCTGCTGTCTGAGTGGCGGCAGAGACTTGTTTTCCTGATTAAATACCCTTCGGTACTTCTCTAAGGAGACTTGGCAGGAGGTGAGGCTTTAGGGAAATAGAGTTTCATATGGTCAAGACCTTTTTACAGGCGACACTGAGAGACCGGGACCATCTCGTCCCCTCTTCTGCTTCTGGTGCTGTACTGTACCCTTAGAGGAGCTATTTTGGGAGCTCGGGTATGCACAGCATTTTTGCAGCTACACAAAATAAAGAAATTTAAGAACAAAAGATTGCTCTGGACGGTCAAACTGGAATGAGTTGGAAGGCTACATTTAGGAAGTGGTTTCTTGGACACTAATTAGGACCATTTGCTTGGGGTTGCCATTATTTTCCTTTTAGTCTGGAGGGCACAATAGATCAAATGATTTATATATCATTAACAATTCTTGTTAACCATAAGCAGGGTTGGGGTTTCCATACTGATTACTGAGCAATGCAGTGAAGACTTGTTTTATTTCTCCTCCAGTGTCTATATGAACAAGTTAACGGGAAAGACCAGCCCAAAAGGAAGAGCTTCAACTCACTTATGTTTTTTAATGTGTGAATATTAACGTCTTCCACCCTGCGAGAGAGGCTGTGAAACCAAAGCCCATCAGCCCTTTGTGGCTTCCACAGTTGAAATGCTGGCGTTTGCTGTACCTGATCCTGGCTCCCAGTGAATGCATTTTAATTGTAATAAAACACAAACTGAACCATATGTGCACGTGTGTTTCGGATGCCGCATTGTTGATCCCCCTTTCCCTTTCTTCTGAGCTACAAGTAACGGGTTAGAATCTCATAATACGGTGAATTTCACTTTAAAACAAACTGAGAGCGAGCATATGCACTCATTAAAACTCCACGGATTTATTTAACGTTGATTTCGTGCGCGCCGTGATGTCCAAGATGACTGTGGAACGCCCAGGAGTTTCGGGAGGGAGGGAGGGGCGGGGAGGGACGTTGTGTTCTGTGTTGTGCTGCGCTGTGTTTTGCTGCTCTGAGCACCGGGCGCTGCTCCCCACCGGCAGCTGCGGGTGCCCCGGGCTGTTCTCCCCCGGGCGTGAGCCCATCCCCTTCGGTGCGCCTGGGGATGCTCCGGCCTCTTTGTGAGATGAGTCTGGGGATGCCAAAGCAGCAGAGCGGCATCCGGCCCGGAGCCCTTCCGAAGGGAGGCCGGGGGAGCCGCCGACTCCAGGCCGAGCCCGGAGTCCCGCCACGGGTCTCCGGGGGGCCGGGGGGTGGGGATCCTGCCGCCGTGGGGCAGGGGCGAGGAGGCTCCCTGACACACTCATTACCGGATTAAACCCCCGGCACTGAGATGGGGGAGGGGAGAAAGAAAGGCTCCACAGAATCGCTTGGGTTCCTGAATAATGAAAATTCTTTGTATTTGATTAAACATCGGACTGTTTGGTGTCCACGTTTGTAAAAGCCTTTGAAAGACAAAATAATTCTGTTTGCAAACATAACATAAAGTGTAAAGCGCGCTACAAATATTCATGAGCACCCAAGAGGTACCGAGCACTCCTGTACGGTAGAGGCAACCTTGCCAGGAGCTCCTTCATCTTTGTTTCATTAACAAGAAAGTTCCCCTTTATTTCCTGCTAGAGTTACTGATATCCAGACTACCGTATTTATTGTCTCGCACGACTTTTCCCACAGATTTTCATTAAGACTAAATGGTACTCCCAAAAGATGTTCTATCAACCATCTCGATGAATTGCTGCTCCCAGAGAACCCCACAGAAGCTCAGGCCTGGCGGGTACCTCCAAGCTGAGCCGCTCTCCGGTCCTACCTACCCCTTTCCCCGGCTCCCCTCGGCAAGAACCTGGAGCCAGGGGGTGCCACACAGCAGCGCCGGTAGGGACCTTGTTTGGGAGGGAGCGGGATCACCCGGCGGGGCTGGATGTTGCAAACGGCAAGGCTATTTTTCTTTCCATTTATGTACTTTCAAATGAAGCAGACAGTTTCATTTAGAAGGGAAACTATTATTATTTGCTTGGTGTCCCATTTTGGTCCTTCCTCAGCTTTGGTTGAACGTAATGTCTTGAAACCTATTCCAAAAAGATGCTTGCACAGTCTTCCAGATGCTAAGACTTAGATCATTTGAACGTCAGCGCTGCCTTCTGGTAACAGAAAACATCCAAATGGATTTCGTTTGTGTATTAACATCCGTCAGATGGGAGGGTAGCACAGTTTAGAGCTAAAGTCTGTTTCCATCGTTTTAGCAACCGGGTCCACATGAACATCTCGTCTGGCAAGTCAATAGGTTGAAACTACAGCGAACAGACTGAGTCTAAATATCTGAAATGACTTGGAATAGCTGTACTAACAAATAGTGACTTAACGTATGAGGCTATTACCGCTGTTTATATAGCTCCGCGTGTGCATGCAAATAGACTGAGAGGGGGGTCATGGCGGGGAGGGACAGCTATAAAGGCACCCGGTGAGCTGTGCACCCCGGGGATACGGGCTGAGCCCAGCCCCACTGAGAAGTGCCTCCGGCTGGTCCCGGCTCCGTGCGCCAGAACCGAGAGCCGGTCACTCTGGCTGAAGGGCCATTGGCTACCGGTCGCCCCGCCACCACTCGGCCTCCGCTCCCGGCCGTCCTGCGAGGTGGGGAATGTGTAACGCCATGTTCGCCTATGTCGCCGCCACGGCAGTAATAATGAAATAAAGCATGACAATAGTTAGGCGCGAAGCAGCAGGTGGCTTGTTACAAGCCTTGCATATTCCTCTGCCTCCTGTTTCCATTAGAGCACCGGTAATTGGGGGAAAAATATTTTATGCGCTTTGGAGAGCAAGCGGAGGAGCAGGGAAGAGTCAGCGACTGCTCTGCCCAGCCGGGCCGGGCTCCCCAGCGCCCCGGGCCCCGGCACCCTCCGGCAAAGTCTCAGCAATAACAACCGTGGTGATTATGATGACAATAGTAATTATTACTCTTGTACCTTGGCGCGGATGTCTGCTGCTGTCTCAGGGAAACTAAGAAGAGAGCAAGTCCCATGAAGGCACCTCACTCTCCCTGTGCGGTCAGCCATCTCCCAGCCCTGGCACAGACCGGAGGGTTCAGCTAATCCGGCCCGACGGTGCTCCCGCTTTTGCCTGGAATGGCTTTAAACTTCCTGCTCGACAGAGGATTTCATGTAAACCTTATCGTGAAAGTGCTCGCTATCCAGACCATGGGAGCAAGACGGACTTGCGCGGCCCAGGCGCCGGCAAAGCAAACTCTGCGTGCTCAGAGCTGCCACTCACCTGCCCCAAACCCACTCCCCCAGCAGGGAGATACTGCGGCCTTTCAGTTCTTGGCCAGCAGCGGTCCCCGCTCGCCCTGGCTGGGCTCTCCAGGTGAGCTGCTGTCAGCCGGCCTGCGCTCTGGCCGCACGGCCCCGTTAGCAGCGCCGGCGGCGCCGCCCTCCTCTGCCCTCCAGGCCCTGCCCGCGGGAGGGCGGGCGCGGTGCTGCCGTGGGGCCTCCCCCGCTGGGGAGCCCGGGGCGGGGAGAGCGGCTCCCCGTGTCACCGCGCTCTGACCCGGCCATGCCGAGATCCGATCTGCCGGCAGCGCCGGCGGGTCCCGGCCGCCCGGCCCCTGGGAGCCCGGCCGAACCCCTGCCTGCCCGGCGGGGCGCACCTTGGCGGGGAGCGGAGCCCTGCCCTCTCCGCACACCGCCGGGTCTCCGCTCCCTGACCCGCTCCACGGAAGGCCATTAGCATCCCTTGCTTGCCTTTTTTTTATTATCATCTTTCAATAGATTGCCAAGCCGGCCACGCAGCCCTCAGGGTCACATGGCTCAGGGGAGAAGAACTGAAACTGTCACGGGAGTTAAGATAAACAGGCGAACAAAACCAAAGCGCGGAGTCATCTCGTGTTCCAGCTCCAGAAGGAGCTCCCCGGCCACCGGGCCCTTGCCGTAAACCCCTTCCTGCGAGAGCCGCCCAGCCGCAGCCCCCCCGGGAGCGGCCGGCGGCCGGCTCCCCCCTCGCCTCCGGCTCCGGCGTGTCCCCCCCGCCCCTCTCTGAGGACGGAGGCTCCGAGCACGAGAAATGACTCCCGACTCTCTATTTTTCTATTGTTTTCAGCCGGTGGATCAATTGTCATCAGTACTGTCACCTAAGAAGCAATGATTCCGATTCATCTTGGCATCTGATTTTATTCTAATGGGTTAAATTGGGTTCACTTTTACAATTACCCCAGGTTTGACTGCGTAGTATTGCATGACAACTCACAGTTTCATCGGGTTTGGCAAAGCGAGGTTGCTCCATGAATCCGTATATCATATCACATCAGATCAGGCTGAAGTTTGCTGTTTAGCGACTCCATTTGAGAGGCTTTTTATGAAAGTGGGAAGGGTTGATGCAGTCCATGGCTGGTTCAGTGCGATTTGAAAGGAAAAAAAATGTGGCGAGATGGCAACAACACAGGGTTTGCTGCTCAGCTGTGAATAAGCACAGAACGAAAAAAACGACATGATGGGGGAACGCTCATCTCGCTGCAATATTTTTAGCAGCCTCTCAATCCTCGCCTTTTTTTAATTTCCTAATATGTTCTTTGCTTTATTAGTTTTATTTACAACCAGCTCCCCATTAACACCTCACCTGATTACTGAGGAGCTGAGACAGCTAATCAAGAAAATCCAGCAAACCAGCCAAAATTGAGAGGTGGGATTTATTTTTGCTTTCATTCATTCTTCTTCTTTATTTATCTATTTGGGTTTGGGAAAAGATTTCGAAACAAACAGAAAATAAAAGGCAGGTATAAGTGTATATGAGAGGTCAGAGGTTAGAAATCCACGTCAATTCTATATTAGAGGCTATGGAGGGGAGCGGGGCGGGGGGGGGGGGGGGATCTTTCCACCAAGCAGCTTGTTTATTTTAATTAACATAGGGATCCTCTGCTAGGAACAAGGAACAACCTCCATCTACTGGCTAGATCATTGCGTCTCTTCTCCATCCAAAACCCATCCCTCATCACTCATTAAGGAGGGTACAATTTTGGAAGAAGCTTCTAAGGTCTCAAGGTAAGCTTCTGCATGAGCCTTTGCTAGCGATGCAGCTATTTGGACCTCACGGATGTCATTCGCGGGGTGTTTCTTTGGCGTGGTGACTCTTTTGGGTTTGGTGGTTTGGTTTTTTTTTTCTTAAACAACGCAGAACGGTCGCTTCCCCAGGTGTATTCGCAGACAGCATTTGGTGTATCTGTGTTTTCATCTAGAGGAATAGCAGCTGAGGAAGACTAAGCCATTCAGCTCAATTAGGGGGGTAAAAAGGAGCAAAAAAATAAAAAAGAAGGAAAAATAAAACCAAAAAAGACTGGGTTGTGGTTTGTTTTTTTTTTCTTCTTAGTATCTTTTTTCTTTTTAGCTTTTTTAAATTTAATTATTATTTTTTAATGGAGTGGCTCCTTTCACCTGTCTGTGAATAGAGCCTACTGTAAGGGAGTCCTTTTCAAAAGCATCAGAATATGATAATTTCCAATGGCTTCTTTACAACCGGAGTGCAAACACGGTTATGGTTAATATCAGACAACTAAGAAGCTAATAATGCTGAGGTCCTGGGCGGTGAACAGTTCCGTGTTAGACAATAATCCGCATCTCCCACTTTCTTCTGGCCGTGTGCTCATTTGTTTGTAGTCAGTCACTGCACTTGGCTATGTGTCTAGGATTACTATGCAAAGCACCTAATTGTTTATTGTTTAAATGTCATCTCCTTAAGCAAATGAATACGTGGATTATTTTACATGTTTTCGGATTACCGGGAGGTACAAGCATGTTGGAGGCTTGGGGTTTCAATTAGATGATCCTTACGGTTCAATATGACCTGGGCTAGTGTTATTCGTGCAGCCCGGGGGGGAGAGGGGCGGCAGTGCACTAGCCCTCCCGGCCTTCCTAGCACGGGAGTCCCAAAGTTGACCTGCGGTACACTCGGGAAGGCTCAGGGCAGGATAAATATGTGGAATTCTAAATAATGCCGGATTAAAAAAAAAAAAAAAAAAAAAGCAAAACAAAAAAAACAAAAAAGCCAGCAACCAAAACAAAACTAAACAACAAAACGCCCCAAATCCATTTAAATGCTGAAAACGACATTAACTACATTTGATGACCCCACTGAGAGATGTAACTATTCAGATTTTCCTTCTTTGTGTCTAGATTGCTCGTACTAGCAGCGGACTTCACAAAGAGATGAGGGTGATCATTAATAGCGCTGTACTCAGCTACAAGCTCGCAGAGCAGAAAATAGAGTTAGGATTTAAAAATAGACCTGGCTTTAACCACCCGACTCGCAGGCAACAGGACCGTAATCGTTGCTGTTATTACTACGAGCTTTAAATTTCTGGAAATAATTAAACTGGAAGTGTCTTGAGAAGTTCAGGTACCTGACGGAGACGTGTGAAGTTCTGACGCCCTTACGGGGCAGGAGGCTGCTGACCCGGAGCTTGCAGCCCGGGACGCGCTATGGCCTCATCTAGGATGGACTAAACCCACAACATTTAGGTTCAAAGAACGTCCCACTACCCCCCCCCCCCTCCCCCCGCGCGGCTGAATGCCCTCCCTTTTCTTCTAATTACTGATGGTCAATTATTAATTTGCATGTAGACCTTGTTCTAAATCCTCAGAACTAAACGCAAGCTCGTTCACGCTGTAATAGGCTTTAGAGAGTAGCCCGTGGCCAGGAAGAATAAGGGCTGTATCGCAAAGCGGATCTCAGTGACCGCATGCTGAAATCCATGCAGGGCACACGCTAATTACGAAGGTGGAAACGGCTCCGGGCAGGGCGGCAGCCGGCGAGGCAGACGTTTTACCTGTGGAAATCCCAGCAGCGATGTGTTTGCTCCCCCTCATCTTCGTTAGCTGGGGAGTCCGGGTACGGCCTCGCAGAAAGGAAAAGCCTGAGAGCCTGTCACGTTACTAAAACGTTCTGAAAATTGCACATCAGGTATCCTTCCCAAAAAGCTGCGGCAGAAGGGGGTAAAAGCGCCCTGCAATGAGAACCTACGTTTCAGAGGCGAAGTGCTAATGCAGATGGATTCGTAAGGGATAAACTGGTCGATCTGGATTTCAGATTCCCTGTCGTGTTCTTTGTGAGCTGTTCTTTCCCCTCCCCAAGCAAACCAGCAAACCCGTGTAGAGACCCCCGCGCAGCAGCGGCAACCTTTCTCTACCAGCCTGCCTTGGAGCAGAGACGTTCCCGTTTGACGCGAGGAAGGAGAGCTCAGGAACATTGAAATAGATTTACCTTGATCTTCTACAGGCCTTTTGAAAACGGAGAAGTCACGTTTGATGCTAGCAATAAACTTTCCGTGTCCCTTTAGGTAAGAAGTGGTCTGCCAACATTAGGATATTGATCAGAAAACGTCTGGGAAAACCCTGGCCTCATGTACTGGAGCAGCAGTAGCTAGTAGCGTATCCCTAACCGTACCTGGTGGAGCAGAAAGAAAGGACGCTCTAATTAATTAAGTGTGCCCAACCGGAGGAAGTTCAGTCATTTCGGACTTTGGTTATGAATCTGCCCAATTATTCCTAGCGGCGCCGTCGAGCTAAGGTAGAGACGGGAATTTAACAAGCAGTGGCTTTGGTGTCTCGGGCTTGGATGGAAGCTTTGGCGCTGCACCTGCGGACAGCACCTCGGAAAGCCCGAGACAGCAAACTGCAGAGAGGAGGAAAGAGGATCGGCTTGCGCTCGGGGGGCGAGTGGCCCCCGCTTTAGCTGAACGGAGGGAGCTGGGCCCAGCGCCCCCCAAGGGGCTCCCCCGAACCCCTCCTCCCCCCGCTCGCAGAGGGCGCGATGAGTGTGACCGTCCTCAGCGCGGCAGGGACACGGTCACGGCAAAGCGCTGCCGCGGGGAGTACGCGGGGGGGGTGGGCCGCGGGTGTCGGCGGTCCCTCCGCTAGGCACATGCGGGTGGCTCTCGCAACGCGGGCACCGTGGGACTTGCGGAGCCAGCACCGAGGAGCAGGAGCAGGCCGGAGCTGAGGCAGCGCGAGTTACCCCTGACTAAATACCTGTGCGGGAATACAGGAACATTTCATTCAAAGGGAAATAAACGAAACCAGACCCGAACGTGCCAGGAGAGTGGAAGGGTTATATTGCAGCTATCGGTAATAAACTCGTCTCTAGGTGAGGGGTTTTTCACCTCTGTCGACAGCCGCCAACACAACCCCACAAGCCAGGTAGGCACACGACTGTGGAAGCAGGGTTTGCGGACTGCAAGCCCTTCTCCGACAGGCGTCCCCTTGTGTCGCTCCCCCCGCACCGCCTCTCCCGTCCCCGCCGTCCCGGGCGGGCTGCGGCTGCGCTCCCCCTGGCCCCGCGGGTCCCTGGCGGGGCGGGAGGGAAGTGGCTTCTCCCGTCTCCCGGAGCAGCCGGGGCACCTCGGAAGGGTGACAGGAACCGGGGGGTCCTTAGCGAACGGCTCCCGTATCCCGGATCTAATCACCTTGTTTATTTTTTCCTGATGGCTTGTTGTGCTAATTGACTTGTTTTCTCCAAGGAAAGCCTATCTCCCCTCCTCCTTCCCCACACACAGATTTTCTGTTCTCTCCCCCACACTCCCTCTTGTTTTTTCTTTCCCTTTTTCTTTTTTATTCCAGACCGGGAGTGCTCTGCAGGAGACTATGGCTTGTGGAGGGATCTATCCGTTTTAAAGGAGATTCCCTTACCCCTTTGAGTCTCTTTGGTTTTATAGCTATTACTCTCTTATTAAAACACACACACATATACAACACATTGATTTCCATCCAAAAGGGCTAATTACATTACTTACAGTAAATAGCAGCCCTGCTGTCCAGGGTCTAGTGTGCCAACAGAGGAAAAAAAATCCCAGCTTATTTCACTTGATTGACTTCATCTTTGTGTGAAATTGTGTTTTATGAGCTGTATTCTGGCACTCGGCAGAATGTAGCAACATTCAATCTGCAAATAACATTAATTTTAGCTACTTAGGGGGAAAGAGAAGGGAGGAAACTGGCTGCCTGAATCTTGGGTTACATGGAAGAGGTGACTCGAGGAGCCCCTGAGGATGTCTCTGGGATGCTTTGGAAAGGAAGTGGGGGCTGGGGTACTTCTTTCACTAGTCGCGCTCGGGTTCGGTGTGGAGCGTCCCCCAGGGAAAGGGGAGCGAAGAACTGCCGCCAGGAAGATCCTTCAGTAAGGATCGAGGTGTCAGGAAACAGCCGGCAGCTGTTCCAGGGAAAGGCAAGGAAGAGTGGTGTGAAAAGTAAGTAGGAAAAGGGGAAAGGAGGGGAGGGGGAGCAGAGAAAGAGATTAGTCGGGAAGGAATGTATCGCCGGGTCCCCAGCGCACAAAGAGGGCTCGCAGCCCTCAGCCGGGGAGTGGGCAAGGAGACAGAGCCCCGCCAGCACGTTCCAGTACCGCGCCGCCCCTCCGCTCCCCGTCGGGGCAGCCCGCGGAGAGGACCGGAGGTCCTGCTGCGGGTACGGGCGGGTCCCGCGGGATTGGCGCTCCCCGGCGGCAGCAGGGCGGGTAAAGCCCGGCTAAGCGTTCCATCCTCCCGGGAGCGGGGCGGGCTTTGCTCTCCGACCGCCAAAGGCAGCGGCCGCCGTCCCTTCTGACCACGGCTGCCCGGGCCCGAGACGCGGGGAACGGGCAGCAGTCTGGCCGCTCCGTCCCGCTGCGGCTGCCCCACAACGGCGCTTCTCTTCCCTCTTCCCTCCCCGCGACGGAGACAGGAGCGGCGGTCGGTGCCAGCCCGAGGGGCCGCGGAGCGGAGCTTCCCCCTGCGCGGCTCGGCGCGGGGCCCCCGGGCCACCCTGCCCCTCGGCAGGCGCCGCAAACTCCCGGGACTCCGCGTTTGGGGGAGGTAATAAACCCCACCCCACCCACAGACCGACTGTAATGTTTGTCACTGCTTGCCCATCACTAGGGGTTGAGAGGAGTATGACAGGTCTTTGTTGTCTGAATAAAA
Organism: Lathamus discolor; assembly: GCF_037157495.1. Classification (NCBI taxonomy): domain Eukaryota; kingdom Metazoa; phylum Chordata; class Aves; order Psittaciformes; family Psittacidae; genus Lathamus; species Lathamus discolor. Next base: position 54,901,486 of record NC_088886.1, on the reverse strand, counting down.
ATCAGTGGCAGCTCAAGGGAGAGAACTCCTCCTACTAAATTATCAAAAATGGGCTGGCTTTAGGCTCTTAACAAATTGGACAGAGCTCCGGAAAGCAGCAGTCCCAAATCCAACCTACAGGCACTGGGAACTTTAAAGCAACCGGGGACTGCTGAAAATAGCACTTCTTTTTGCTTTCTTTGTATTCAAAACTATATCCTTTCCCGACCGATTCTCCTGCCCTAGGTCCAAGTCTCTCCAGTCAGGAGCCCCAGCTCTGCAGAGCAGTATCAGATCCTTTAGCTCGCTTTTATTATTTTATTTTTAAGATTAATTATTATTACATTTCCTCCCCTCCCCCTTGTTTATTTTCTGCACATCTTCAGGAAGCCCTCGGTGCTTGTGCAAAGAGAAGCTCCCATTGCAACCTCCCTCCCTGCGCTGTGCGCCTCGGTGTAAACATTTTGGATGATCTAAAGACTCTGGGGTCTGTATATGGAAATAGTAGGGTGCAGAGCAGAAGAAAATACTTGTCCTTTCCGTCCCCCAGCCATGCTTTTCCACGGGATCTCCGGAGGCCACATCCAAGGAATCATGGAGGAGATGGAGAGGCGATCCAAGACCGAGTCCCGCCTGGCCAAAGGGGGACAAATGAACGGCCGAGAAACGGTAAGAAAGGAGCTGGCACCCTTTGATGGGAACCTCTGGCTTTGGGGAAGAGAAAGGAACTGCTTCTCCTCTGCCCTTCCCTCCTATCCCTCTCTTGCAGAAATCCTCTCGGGGCTCCCTGTACACCCACCGTAGTGCCGGGGGCCGTGCTGCCAGGCCCAGTTACACGTGTGTGTAATCGATGCTTTGCGTGTGCTCTCTGGGGTAACGGGAGGAAAGCTTTTTAGCTGGTAACCGGGGCGGTTTTGCAGCCCCTGCCCCTGCTCTGCTCGCTGCGGCCGCTCTGCCTGCCCGAGTGGGCTCCAGCTGGAGTTTCGGAGGTGTACTGTACCTTTTTTTCGCACTCCTGGCACCTCCTAAATTAAACCGCAAACCGCGACCGCTTACTTGTCATAACCGTTTTTAGTCCGAAATGTGGGATTGATCCAAAGAGGCACCGCTCTCTCTGAATGTTATGCACGCCGACTACCTTGCTTAGCAGTAACATTCTTTTCTTACTCAAAGGACCAAACTCTCCACAAGTGTTCTAACGGGATGGTGGAGAAACCGAGTGTCACGCTGTGTTTTGTGCAAAGCGAGATCTCCTTTTTTCCAACTTGTAGGGCTTCCGCCGATCGCGCACAAGGCTCTGCACACAAAGTAACGGCCTGGAAAACTGCTTTGAGGCTTTGAGCCATAGGGTCCTACCCCCTTCTCTTAAATAAACTCCCGCTTTGTTATACGAGGATTTGCAATGTAAATTTAACTCGCCTTTCCAATTGCTGAAAAAAAAAATGTAAAAGAGAAAAGAGGGGCGAGGAACAGCTTCAGCTTGAAAAATGATCCCGGAGTTGCCACTTTTAAACAAGTTGCGACTTTAGAACAAGATTTCGGTTTTTTTCCTTCTCCTGTTTATCAGCAAACGCTGCCCCGGGTTTTCCGGCAGAGCTTTTGTCTCGGCCGTCCCTCCGTCTCCCTTTGTCCCGAGCGACACTCCTCGTGGGGAGCAGATTAACGGGAACTTGAAGAAGTTTCCTGATGAAAACACCCTAGGTTTAGCTGAGACCAGCCTGTGCCCACGTCCCTGTGGAGAGAGCGTTGTCACTCACTATTTACACCATCCACCTGTCCCCTTTCTGCTACTCTTGTTTTAAATGGATTGACTTGCTTTGGAGACGGAGGTTTTGGCTCGTTTAAGAGCGGCTGAAAATTTACTGGAAAGTCGGGGCAAGCCTGAATCCTCTGCCATAAAGTTTTGGTGCAGCAACCGGTGTTTTTCTACTTTAAAATGCCTTTCTTAGGGAGTGCTCTAACACTAAAACTCCAAAGTAAGGAGGAAACTACAGGCTTTAACTTCGGTACCTCAGGAAAGAATGGGCTTTACTTCTTTTCCTGAGGCCTAATCAGTTGTCTTCGCATATTGAAATGACATTAGATCGCTAGGAGAGGTTTAATGGGATAAACACGAAAGCCGAATCGCGGTAAACAGTTCCCCAGCGGGGATGGTCCCGGTTCCCCCTCAAACTTCCCGCCGGGAGAGGGCCGTCGGTCCCAGCGAACGGTCAGTCTCCGTGTACCGGCCGCCGTGCCCAGCCCGGGCTGTCCGCTTGTCCTTCTCTCCCTGTCTCATCTCCTTCTGGTGTGGTTGTTTTGCAGAACATGCCCCCAATGAGCCCCGAGAAGCCTGCTTTGTGTGCTGGTTGTGGAGGGAAGATCTCAGACAGATATTACCTGCTGGCTGTTGACAAACAATGGCACCTTAGGTGTCTTAAGTGCTGTGAATGTAAACTGGCTTTGGAGTCAGAACTCACCTGCTTTGCCAAGGACGGCAGTATTTACTGCAAGGAGGATTACTACAGGTACAGCAATAAGTCCCCACAGGTTCAAAAGCTCGTCCCCTCAAAAGGCATTATGAACCGAAACGCTTTTTAATCCATACGGGCTTTTAAAGGTATCTTTTCGCGGACAGCGATAAATCCCGTAAACGTATCCCCTCCAAAAACTTTCACGCGTTCAAAACCTGAACGGATCCACAGTGGACACGCCGAGTGAGCGTGTGTACCGGTACACAAACAGACGCGGGAGAAGACCCCGGGTCTCCCGCTGCTCTGCGGTTTCCCTCCGCAGATGCCAGCGTAAGACCCAGCAGAAGTTTCTCTGCGCCAGTAGTTTACCAGGTTTTCCGCTGCTGGGAAGAGGGCCCTGGGGAAGCTGCAGCAGCGGCTGAGCCGGCGACCCCCTGCGCAGCCCCGCAGCTGTACCGCCAAGCAGCCGGGCCGCGGGACCGGTCATTCGTTGCATGTGTACGTTACAGCTTTCCCGCTGCCCTTCTTGTCTTTACGCGGATGCCGGGAGAGCGGGGACTCGTTTCTCCCCCTCCGCGTTTCTCCATGTGCAGGAGCAGCGGGAGAGCTCTTGCAAAAGTCCTAAGAGAACCTAATAGATCAGCTTGGCAGAAGGAGCAAGACGCTTCCCCTGGGATCCCAGTGCTGACTCCCCAGTGGTATTTCCCACCAGCCGGAGCGCCGGCAGCAGGCTGCCAGGGACCATGGCCCGCACTAAGGGTCATCCCGAAATGGGAGGGCGAGACCCCTGCGGCCGGGGGGAAGGCGGGAGGCTCAGGGCGAGGTCTGCCGTCGCCTTTCTAGGTGATGCCCACTTTCCTGTTTCCTTCAGAAGGTTCTCTGTGCAGAGATGTGCCCGCTGCCACCTTGGGATCTCAGCCTCTGAAATGGTCATGAGAGCCAGGGAGTCGGTTTATCACCTGAGCTGCTTCACCTGCACCACCTGCAACAAGACTCTGACCACGGGCGATCACTTTGGCATGAAGGACAACCTGGTTTACTGCAGGGCCCACTTCGAGTCCCTTTTGCAAGGAGAATATCCCCCCCAGCTGAGCTACACCGAGCTGGCTGCCAAGAGTGGAGGGCTGGCCCTGCCCTACTTCAACGGCACGGGCACGGTCCAGAAGGGCAGGCCGAGGAAACGAAAGAGTCCTGCCTTGGGAGTGGACATCGTCACCTACAACTCAGGTGGGAAACACATACCGAGCTCCCCGAAAAGGGCGTTTTCGGGCTTCCCCTTAGCTAGGCAGCGAGCGAGGAACTCAGCCAGGCCAGATCCTGCTTAACCATTGGAAAATCAAACAAACAGCCCTCTGAGGGCTGGAGCGTTCGCAGGAAAGCTAACAGCAGCCCTCCTCAAAGGCTGTCTTTGCCTATTAATGTCAAACACCCGAAGTTAGCCACTTCCCATGGTAAAGACAAAAAAAAAAAAAAAAAAAAAAAAAAAATCCCAGCTCCAAACCCACAACTCCCTTGCTCTAAAAGAACTTCAGATATACTGTTATGATTATTTGTGTTTTAGTATTATTAAAAAGTACTTCACCAGTTAGACCTCATATATGAGGTAATCAAACGGATCAGAAAAAAAATGGATTAAAGGTTATAGTACATGGCTCCTACAAAGCCAATGGAGTACACACACGATTCCACTTAGATAACCAATTTATAATAACTAATTCTTCAGGCTGAATAATTCTGTGTTACTGGCACATAAACGAGCAAACTGTACAAGAAGCCAACTAGTGTTTTTCCCTGTAACTAAGCCCTAACAAATATAATTAAGGATAGCGTTTTCTGATCTTTCAACGGTAGGAAAGGAGCAAGTGTTGCCCTGTATTAAGTATCTTCCCTAACTTCAGTTACTGAAGTACCAAAACCATGTCTAAACACACAGTGTTAGGGACCGGAAGTACAGGGGTTGCAGGTATGGTCAAGCAGTTTAGGTAGCGTTTAATTGGATGGAAGCCGAAAGCAGTAAGGGGAAACCCGAATTAACAAGCTACCTACTCCAAACATTGCTTTAGCGAAACGCAGGCTCCCCATGAACGGTAAGGAGTAAAGAAGGGTGTGGGAAGTCAGGGTGGTGCAGGGCCCTTTCCTATGAAGCGGGAGCCGAGGAGCTCCGACCCCGGAGCACCTCTCTGGGCAGCGGCGGAGCGCTGGCCCCGCCGAGAAGAGAATCAGTCAGGGCCTCCCTCCCCTTCCAACTAGCGCAGGTCGATAAAGTGCACCACTTTCGACCTAGAGGTCTCTCCCCTCCACCCAAGTTCAACCGGCCACCACTGAGATTCCTAAACGACCCTCCCCCTGCATTCCCTCCCCTTCCAGCAGCAACTCGGGGCTGCTCGAGAAACGGGCTGCAGCTGGGAACCGGGAGGCTCTGCAAGGCCAGTTCATCTCCTCTGATGCTGAGACCTTGGAGAAAGGGTAATCACTGCGCTAATTGTTCCTTGTTAATTGAAGATGACATTGGAATCCCTGGCTACGCAGCGGTTTCCAATCAGTCCTGAAAGCTCCTAAAGCAAAGGGAACCCGCAGCGCAGCCAGGATTCAGGATTCGTTCAATTCTGGCTCTGAGCGGTGCATTTCCTGCCCGTTCACTCTGTTATGTCTGACCCGCACCCCACCACTCTAATTCCCGCTATCCCGAGATGGAAATGTTGGCAGGGACTAAATAGTCCCTGTAAATTCCGTTAGAATTAGGACCAGAATTTAGGGAAAAATGTAAAGTTGCGGGTATGATAAAACACGCCTTAAACTTCAGGTCAGGACTCCAGAGACACTTCACATGCAAACGCCGTCATAGCTTTTGTGTGTTAGTCTTAAAACTCCCCTTCTGTACAACAAGGGGGCATATAAGATGTGCCTCTGACTCCAAACGAGATTAGGAGGCGCTACCCGTTATGAAAATACAGCTCACTGCATTGAGATCTCACAGAACCCTCGGGGCAACGGAGAGGAAAAAAGCAGTGTGTTGCTTTGGACGCAGGCTAGATGGCGGAGACATTTGATCTGTTAGAGCCGTGATTATTGTTATTATTTTTAAGTATTATCTAAAAATGGCCAGGGTTGACACATGGTCTCGAGAAAATACAGTTTGCAGCCAAACTGTACATCCGGCGAGAACTACTCCAGCCCATTGACCTACTGCGCTTCAGATCCAGTGGGAGTAAAACGAATCTGTAACAGTTACGAAATGAGTTGCAGTAGATGAAATCGCTTCTTGAAAGAAAAAAAAAAAATCTCTTAATAATTGGCAGTCACTCTCCTACACACATTTTTCGTTCTCTGCCCTGTGACTCGGTAACTGTTCATGCACGTAATCATTTACAAAGGGCAACCAGTCCACAGAAAATTAAATGCTGGACCCCTGACTGCAGCCTTCAGAGGGAGAAACGGGGCAAGATCTGGAGCCGGACCCCCTCCTCCTCGCAGCTCGGTCCTTTTGCTCCGCGGCCCCGGCACAGCGGGCCGGTTGGCCGCCGGCGGGGCGCGCAGCGGAGCGATTCTCCCCTCCCGGGCCGGGGTCCCCGCGGCCTCCCCTGCTCGGACAGGAGACCCGAGAGATACAGGCGCAACCCTGCCCCGTACATCCGCTCTAAAGCACACACGGGCCAGGAGGCTGCGCTCCGCCTCGGAGCTGGCAACTTCTTAGTGACTGCTTAAGTTTACTCTTGTCTCTTACTGTTTGGTGAGAACCGCCAGTTTAACTTCCCCAGTAACCCCCGGCCTAGGTTTACTGGTTTTACCGAACCGGTCACAGCATAGGGTGCCCATATCGATGTGGCAAGCCGTTGGAAAGGAATCCTACCTTTAAAAATGGAACTCTGGTTAGGCTAACAACTTCGCCAAGCTGCGCATAAACACTTGTATTCATTCACCAGCGGCCTGGCAGTACCCTGCTCAGGTTTGTGAGAACATTGCTTTCAGGGCAGCTGAGCACAGGGCCAGAAAGGCAAATCAAATTCTGCTGTCAGATCTACAACAGCTTTTCTATTCTGTATTTTGTTTAGTAGTTTAATTTTTGCTTCTCAGCTCCTTGGTTGTAAAGTGGAAACACAACAATAAATAACTCAAAATGTTATGAGGTAAAAGCCATTCATACTTGCGAGCTGTCTGGAGTTAATGTGAAAAATGGAAGAAACTATTCAAAAGTACTTAAAACATTGAAGGCTTTCTCTATATTACCTCTTATATCATAGAATTAATATGTATTTTGAGGGAAACCATGTTGACTTACAGCCCACAGGATATAGAAATGAGATGGTGAAGAAGATTTCCCTAGGAAAATATTTTACACAGCTGTTGCTCAAAGAGCTGTTTACGTTATTTCACTATATATGTATGCGTGTATGTGTGTGTGTGTGAGTAAAACTATGAAGAGTTCACTTGAAGAACTCTTGGCAAGAAAAAAGCAAACTGTTCTAGCTCTATGCAAAGCAAAATTACCCCCCCCCCCCCCAATCCACTGAAAAGAAATGAGCTTTGCCTCATTTTTTGCTTTTCCTTAGTTATTTAGGCAACAGTGTAAAACTCTGCTCTATGTTGTGGCCAAACCACATAGCACTGTTTCACCCATGTAAAACAGAGTCAGACAATTGTTGTATAAACTAGGAGCCCTCTTTCTATTTTGTCTTGAAAATGAAAGCTAAAGTAGATCACAGACGAAAAAGTACATCACAGAAACAAAGACAGTAAGCAGGACAGAGGAGCCCAAAGAAGTTTTCATTGCTGCTGTAAACCAGAGCGACCCAAGAAAAACAATACAAACAAACAGCTTGCAAGTCTCTGAAGTAAAACCCAAGGACTGAATTCTGGTACTCTAATTTATGTCAGCTCATAAGTTACAGCCCACGTATAGTTTGACTGAAGGCAGTGTGATTGCTTGTGAAAACAAGTAGTAAATACAACCCAAATCTGGTCTGAAATTATTTTTAAAGCAACTTTCAACTCCTGGTATTTTCAGAAGTGTCAGCATACTTTGTTTGAAAGTGCAGATACACTTCTTAACAGGGCTAGAAGTAAATCTAGCTATAATTAAATATTCACCTGATTTTCTGTCAGAGCGTTGACTTACCAGCATCTGTTCATGCTGACTTGTCTTATAATTCAAAAGAGAAAACACCTTCAAGAAGCTTTTTATTTTCTCCTAGTTTCAGATTGCTTTGCCTCTGTTTTTAGCCCTGTCAACATCAGTCTCTCTGTATTGGGTGCTTTCCTTCTTTTCCCTTCTCTCTCTTCTTTTACTTTTCTTTTAGAACTAAGGATCAACTAGGCCTAGTAAATAATCCAACAATTGTTGGAAAGCAGTTCAAGAATTCAAATGGGCAACTAATGATACTTGCTCTAGTTTGCAGACATTCTGAAACATTTTTAATTAGCTGCTCTTTAATTAATATTCCCTGCTATGATGACACCATTAATTTTCTCCTCTGAGATTGAGCTATCTTTATAAAAGATATGAGAGCTTGTTAATTCTTGTGAATTGATAACAGGTTTGAGGTTTTTTTTTTTTTTAATAGATGTCTGATTTTTTATTTTTTGCCAGTACTGGAATTTCTTTCCCTCATAAGAAGCAATGATGCCATGGTCCCTGAATAAGTCTTGTGTACAATTCACACCCACCAAAATGTAATCTGAAACAAATCCATCTTTCATAGGCACTTTGGAAATCCCGAATCAGTGAAAGCAGGAAAACTCTTTTCAAGTTTTGAGCCACTAGTTGGTTGCTTATGAAAACATCTTAAATCAGTACCAACTAAGTGCTGTTGCTGATTGGGGTTGAGATTGGGGAACTGAATCAAGCCTTGATGCAACTTCTTTCTAGACATGTTCTACAGATGAAAGTCTTTGAGCAGTTCATACACACTCCCAGGCACAGCTCAAGAGCATTTATTTTATTAACAAAACCCTCCAGATTTTATGCTTTCTGGAGGAACTGTCATAACGAACTTTCCTGCTGTACATCTCTTTTTATAGGTGCTTGTGATGTGGGGGAAAAGCTCAGGAACATTCAAAATGCTGGTTTGACCTTTATTGTTCTCTCAAGCTAAGAGTGTTTCTATGAGTGAGATTTCAAAATCTGAATGAGATTTCAAATGACTCTTTGAATGCCCAAAGCAAAACTATCACCATAGGAAAAAAGACTTGTTTGAAAATAAATGCCAAAGGAGAGAGAACTTTCTAAGTCTGCCTTTAGCAGATACAGGCTGGGGGGACATGGTGTGTTTAAGAATAGGAAAATGTAATCTTCTGGATCTTTTTTTGTCTCATTTAATTACCAAATCTTTACTTATTCTTGCACCATCTTAGCCGTTCCTTACTTGTTTCCTTCTTATTTTGCTTGTTTGTTTGTTTGCTTGCTTGCTTGCTTCCTTTTTTCCTTCTTTCCTTTTTTGCTTGTTTCTTTTCTTCCAGACAATATGTGACTCAATATTTTTGCCTCTATCACTTATCCTACCTGATGCATGGCCACTAACTCCTGGTTTCATTTTGTTTATTGAACAGGTTGTAATGAGAATGAGGCAGATCACCTGGACAGAGACCAGCAGCCTTATCCCCCGTCCCAGAAGACAAAGCGCATGCGCACCTCCTTCAAACACCACCAGCTTCGTACTATGAAGTCCTACTTTGCTATCAACCACAACCCAGATGCCAAGGACCTCAAGCAGCTTGCCCAGAAAACAGGGCTGACCAAGAGAGTTCTGCAGGTAAGGTGCCACATCACAGGCTTGATAGAATTTTCCCCTACCCCTGCCAGTCAATAGCATTTCCCTTATGTGTAATGATAGTGATGTATATAGAAATACTTCCACTAGGTGTGTCCCTAGTGGGTGTGCAGAGGCATATGTGCCAAATGTGCCATTAGTGCCAAATGTATGCCCTACCGTATCAAGGCAGCCAAATACTACAATGTGAGTTGCAATTAGTTGCATCCTCAACGTTAGGAAACTGTCTCAAGAGTCTACTGACCCAGTAGGATTCCTGGGATCTGTAGTCTCTCAGTGGTGACCTTATTAAGGGCAGAGGAAGAAAATATACCAAATTTATACACACTGGGTGAAGCCTTTGGGCTCCCCTGAAATAGTTAATACGGCCCCTCAGTGAGCAGATCCCCTGATATGTAGAAAGGAAGCTTTGGCCAATATGATCCTCCATGACCAGCTGGCTCCTTCTCTCAATGCCTGTTAGACAACTGTTACCGTTAAGGGCCTACATAGTAAAATGTCACTTCTCTGTGAAGGACAGCCTAGAAAATTACACTATAAAAACATCCCTATACAATGCGTGCTATCTCAGTGAAGTTAAAACGAACTGTATATTATACACAGAGTGCCAAAGAAGGGCAGCAATAGAGGTAGAAGGAGAATCTATTAGCTGCAATTCCTTGTCTGTGTTACATGTTGCCTAAAAACATTTTCAGTGAACCTTACAGAACAGAGAGATTAGGTGACCCGTATCAACAATCTGTATCATAGGGATGTTGTAATTACCCCTCTTTCCTCTTTGGTCTTTTAAAATGATCAAGGCAAACTTTCAGCTTTGGAGAAAATCTGCTCATTCACCCTTTGCCTCAATCTTTATGTGTCTCGACCCCAAACCTACCCAAGCCAAGAATACACTACATGAACATCAAGAAAGTCTCTTTCCTTGAGTGAGTGAGTGAGCAGATTTTTTCTTAAGGCTGCTTTGTGAGGTCTGCACACTGGGCTGCAACGTTCCAGTGAGCACCTGTAGCACTTGGCCTTGTATGCAGGGTCCTGCCTGTGAAAGAGTCAGTATCACCAGTAGCAAGTGAAGCTATAGAGTGACTTAGTCTATTTGCCACACATGAACAAACACCAACAATTACTTAAAAGCAAGAACAAAGACAAAAAAAAAAAAAAAAAAGACAAAGCAAGCATCGGTAAAGAAATCAATTGGGATTGGTTTGCAGGTTTGGTTTCAAAACGCAAGAGCCAAATTCAGAAGGAACCTTTTGCGGCAGGAGAATGGGGGTGTCGATAAAGCTGATGGCACCTCACTACCGGCACCGCCCTCAGCAGACAGCGGCGCACTCACTCCACCCGGCACTGCGACCACTTTAACAGACCTGACCAATCCCACTATCACTGTAGTGACATCAGTGACCTCTAACTTGGACAGCCACGAATCCGGGAGCCCCTCACAAACTACCTTAACGAACCTTTTCTAACATTTCAGTTTGGTTTATTTTTTTTTTTTTAATTCTTACTCTTCATTATTATTATTATAATATTATTATTATTATTTTCAAGCCTTTTTTTTTTTTTTAATAACAAACCCACAAAATATTTGGGAAAATAAGCAGCTTCATGTGTAGCATCTGCAGCCACTTGGCAAGTGAGTTTGAAGTAATATATTGCTATAATAAATGAACATTTATTGCTGTTAAATTGTACTCAAATTTTTCAAATTCATCAAATAACTGAAGAGAAGGTTATGACGCATATACGCATATAATAAGTGCCTCTTAAAATTGTATGTTACTTATTTCCACTACCTTGAAAAGAATGAGTATTGACCCTTAAAAAAAGAATCTTTTCCATCCTTGATAATCAGATAAGAATCAGTTTAATTGTAGCCAAAACAATGCTGCTTCAGGATTGAATGTTCACTTATAGCATTTAAGAACCCCAAATTTTACTTAATTTTTATAACACATCTAAAAGTTTTTAAATGTTGAAAAATAAATACTAAATGAATTAAAGTTCTCACTGAAATAGCCAGACTGGAAATGCAGTGCTTTTTTCTAAGGCGCTAGTCACAAGCCTGATCCTTCCTGAGCACTGGGGATTCTTACTGGGATAGCTAAATTCTCCTCTGCCAGATCTTCACCCAGCTGGAATGTCCTTGGCCACCACTGAAAGCTGTGCCTGGGTGGAGGGTCTGGAGAGAGAGACTCAGTGATGAGAGTGCATGTGGGTTAGGATGGCAGGCCCAGGCTGCTGGCCTCCAAATTTGCATCCTGTACAAGGACAAGGCAAGGAGGCAAGATCCAGAAAACACTGGATACAAAATGAGCTCATTCCTATATATGTTAAAGTAATGACAGCAGAATAACAGCTCAAGTGAGGAGTCCTACTGATTCGAAATATTGCATAGGGAGGGGTTTTCATCTTTGTCAAGCAGCTCTGATTTGGAATGAAAGAAATATTTGAGCAGTTCACTACACGGCCTTGATACTGTACCATTAAAGCAAACAGGAGGTTGCTCACCTACTTTAGCAAGCACATAAATCATTTCCCAGCATGTGCGCTAAGTGAGTTTTTGATAAATCATACTTTTTTCAGGGAAAATGGAAATAAGCAAAATATAATTTAGTAAGATGTTTAAGGAAAATTATTTCAGTACAATTTATACATTACTATTTTGAATTTACTTTAGATGTTTCCTGAGATTGTATCAGACACTATGTTTAACACATGAACTTAAAATCTTTTGTTCATTAATATCTCTAACATATACTTTAACTTTTTAAACTTTGTATTACAGAAAAAAAAGCTAGCAAAAATTCTTACAAAAATAGGAATTGGCAGTGAATAATTTCAAAGCAGATAAACTCAGAAGCCTTGTGGATGCTGATCTGAATACATTTCTTAGTTTACAATAGTGATCTTTCTTTTTTTAAATTTTATTTAAGCTAAAAGTCTGAATGGTCTGGGCAGTGGTGAATGTTCATTTGTATCCTTTTATTGTAGTTGAACACCAATTAGATTGTGGAGAGTCTCAGAAACAAAACCGAACAAAAATCAGTCAAGATTTATGTCTTGCTTTTAGTGGATTGTTAAGAATAACTTTGCACATATATCCCACTTTTTAGACACCATCAAATCTCTTTTTTGGTGGTCAAAGTGGCTATTTAATATATTTTAAAGGTGTCCTTTTTGGCTGTATAAATGTGTGGTTACATATTGACAGTTCACTGCCCACATTAAAGTGCATTATTGTAATTTTTGCTCAGGGTTTTTAGAAAATTAGCACAGAAAAGTAGCTTATTTTTAAAAAAAGATGATGGAAGAGATGTTAACACTGTAATAGAAGAAAGGTGTGTTTGCCATTATATATTTAGCAAGTATGGTTATCATCTTCTACGGATATTAAATCTTGACTTTTCCTATTTCTATTACCTTATGGGCATTTACCACTAACCAGACCAAACGACCTTGGTAAGGCTGAGATCTTTATTAATACACTTTTACAGGTAAAATATTGATACTTATAAATTTTGTTCTTTGACAGAACAATATATGGTACTAGAGATCTACTTTATTAAGTAGACTAATTAAAACTCAGTTCTACTATGTGCCTTATGATATACCTTGGGAGTAAGTTTGTGAAAAATCAGGATATATGTGTTGTTTGTTAAATTAACTGTTTTAAGCCCTTTTGACACCTCACTAGTTTTGTACTGTTTTACCTCTTATTTCTGAAACTCTTTTTATGGTGTATCCTGTTAGAGGGGACAAACATGTCATAGAAAGCAGTTGTGCACTCTTTCAGATATAGTTGATAAATCCAATAATCTTATATATTGAGCTTCGTGTTTATAGTACAGTAAGTGGTCTAGCAAAATTGTCCATGTTTCTTTGTTTATTGATAAATGCATTGTATAGAAACTATTTCCCCTAAATATTTATGGACCAAACAATTGTGATATATCCTATTAAATTTGTGTGAATAAACCATTTTGAATCTAAGGAGTTTTATTTCCCATCAGTTTTTTTGTTTGGTTTGTTTTGTTTGTTTCTTTTCATTCCTTTTATTTTAAAGTCTACAATTACCAGTGCGTCTCTTTGCTTTTACGGTACCTGTGAACAATTGGTATTAAACACAGAAACACGGCCTTTTAAATATTTTTAAATACGGTTCCTTCTTAGGTTTTCAATTTCTTCATATTCAATGTATATGCTACTGCTGGTGCAACTTAGATTTTAGCCTTTTAACCTCCTTTTTTGAACATGCAAAGTAATGCCCCACTGATTTGATACTGAAAGCCTGCCTTAGACTTCTAAAAAAAGCCAGAAAACTAGCAGCTAAAGTAATTGCATGAAAAATATAACCTAAATAATATAATGAAATGAATCAAGATTTAATGCTAGGTATATTGAACACAAAATAGAATTGCAGACCCCGAAAAGCCAGGTTGCTCTGTAGTTTAATAAATTGTCACTATGATTTCTTTCAGGGAGAACAAATCATGGGGCATTACAGCCAAACATCCCGACGTTTGAAAATTCCCTAAAGTATTAAAAGAAGGGGAAAAGTTTGATCGGAAATCCACTGCAGTGAAGACAAAGACAATATTAGGTTATGATAATCATACATTTAAAAATCTATTGAGCCAAAAAATAAAAAGACTTGATGTCATTTCCTGAATGTTAACAAAACATATGTTATTTCATGGTGTCTAATTAACAAAACTGAAGGCTTCAACAAATGGTGTGGTATTAAAAACAAATTCAGAGGAACTATGTATAAAACCAGAGCAACCTGGCAGCAATCTACCCAGTCCATATTTGAAGAAAACTTTTCTTTAAAAAAAAAAAAAAAATCACATTTGTCAAGCACAAGTACTTGTAAAATAAAATCTGAGTGCATTCATTCCACTTGCTTGCTAATGTGTACTAGTCATATCTGTTAAATGGACTTTTGTAAATTCAAAGAGAACTTTTCACTCATTTGAGACCATAGGAATCAAAATTCAGTAACTTTAGTCCTATTGTTTCTGAATTTATTTTTTTTAATGAGACAAATCTGCATGCACTTTTCCATCTGTCACATATAGTGTACATTTCTGTATGATGAATTTCTCTTTGCTGTTTCTTGTATAATAGCTTTCATTAATAAACATTTTATTTGATGCAAACATAGTTAAATTTATGTAAACACATAGCTAATTGTTTCAACTAATTTAAACTTTTCTTTTCAAAAGAAGCAGTACAGTGCAGTTCCAGTTATATCCATCTAAAATTGAAATGAATGAGGTAGCAATACTGTTGCACAGTGTAAAATTATTTCCTTTAGTGTTAACTTTTTAAATTTTTTAACTTCTCGTATAAAACTGAAGTGTTAAAAAAAATCCCATCAGCATTAACAATAAAACAATCCTCAAATTCTTCATCAATATAAGAAAACATAAGCAGTACAGTACAGTATGTAAAATCCTCAGTCACTTTTAGAATACAAGGATATAATTTGTGGATCCCTAAGCTGTTTACATGGTCACTATGCAAGTATATTACAAGAAGTTGGTCCTAAGTTTCCCAGTCCAAATCGCAGATGATTTTTACAAGCCAACAAACAAGTGTATAACAATAACCAATTCTTAATAATGAGGTTTTGTAACTGTTAAGCAACTATTTGCAGAAAGATTTTTTAAAATATATTCCTATTTAGCTGTATAGCCAAAGGTATGTTAAACAAATTAACATATAAAAGACTTGCCAGAAAATCTTTCATTAAGATGACATTTTTATTATATACTAATGAACCCTATGTAAACAATGTAACTTTTATGAATGATGGACATTAAATATTTCACTTACGTGTATTCTCAGCATTTTGCATGTTTTCTTAAACTTTTCCAGTTTCTGAATTCTAAAAAGAAAACCATACAATTACTAACATAACACAAAATTACGTACATATTGCTGCAGTCATCTCTGGAAACCAGTAACCAAGAGTGTTCTAACGGCAATAAAAGGTATCATTTATTGGTGGCAATTATGGGAAGCATTGTTTAAACAACAGTTTTATAGTCTGTTGTAAAGTTCTATTGAAAAAGGTTAGCATGTTGGACTTAATTCAAATCAGCTTGATCAGAAATTTAAGTATATTGTGAAATTCTTAAACTAAGCCTTATGTGTATTTATTACTGCAGAAAGTAAGTAAATGTAGGAAAGCAATTATTCGTGTTACAGCAATAATGTGGTTTCCCCCTGTTGTCCATAGGAAAATATTACAAACATTAATTATTCAAATCAGTAAAGAACTTGGTGGTGTTTAAGGCCACGAAAAAAAAGCATGTACTGTAATTTTTCTTTTGTAAATCACTACATTCCTTAATAAGTTCCTTCCCCCCAGTTGAATACTTACAGGTTAGACATTAAGGTTTGATTTTTCTTAACAACATTATTCTTTGTTTGGAGGTAGGTCTGTACATTGTGCTCTGATTGACCTGACTAGTTGCATTAGTTCTTTATCTTTAAAAAAAATCCAAATTTTTTTGAAAGATAAAGAACTGTCTCCTGTACTAAGACAGCAAACTGGTTGGAAAGGCAGAATTAAATGAGAAAGAAAGAAAGGAATAATTTCAGCCAAGATCTGAGAGAATGAAAGACAAATTTAGGTTTTCAGTATTGTTGAGAAATGCATTGAGGGTCGTTCTAGTGGACACATATCTACGTCTAGATGCATCATTTCTTTGCACTCCTGGTCTTGAAAAATAAATCAAGATTGCGCGGTCCTGGAACATCTTATTCAGAATTACTGAAGAGAAATAGCTTGCAGGACCAGGTCAAATGACAGAAGGCTGACACCACAGCCCATTGAAAGTGGTGAAGATTCTCTCTCTAATTCCATGGGCTTTCATCCAGGAGCTGAACATGGAGATTAAATTACTCTCTTGCCTCTAAAGAAAGCATAACCTTCAGAATGAGACAGAATATATAGGACAGCCATGCCGTTTTGTACTTTGGACTTCATTCTTCAAAGCTGCTAATCCAAGCACCTGGCACATGCATCAAATTGACTTCAAAATATTTCTTCCTCCTTCACCGAAATACAGGACACAAATTATACTGGAATTTCCAGAAGCTACTACAGTGTTGGAGACTTTATTCAGTTATTCTGCAATGTTGAGCAATTCTTCTGCACTTCTTACTTGACACAGACTTATCTTGACACATACCTATATACATCTCCTTGTCTTGCCTTCAGATAACCAGTATTTTCGTATTTATTTAAGTCATTCAAACCTACAGGAAGCAACTCTCCATGCTTACATGTGCTAGCAGAGGCAGTTGTCATAGTTTTTGGTTTGATACTTCCTTACAGTAAAATATTTTTTTGGAGTAGTTTTTTGTTATTAATTTTATATGGTTTTCTTTTAGTTTTTATAGCTTTGGACCAAAAAATTGTAGGGCTTGAAACATCTATGTGTACAGATTATCTTGCCAGCTTTTCCTATAATGTCTAGAAAAAAAAATCTACTGCAATTGTTGAATTCATGGCTTGCACGGTACTATAAGAGCAAATTTATCATAAGAAATAATACATACTACATGCAATTTTAATGTTAACTAATATGATAATATTAGAAATTATAGATCTTTAGCTGCACTCATTTCTGGCTCAAGTGTGCTTCTGTTTTTGGAAATGGAAATGTAAGCAAGCATTCTTTGATATTTCTGGTATTTGCTATTGCTAGGAGCAGAGGGCTAGACTGAAGGTCTGACCTAGCGTGACAAAATTCAGTGCTATTTTCCAGTTTGCCTCCTTTTCAAATTGGACTTTAACAGAGAGTAAAAATAAATACTGCAAATAATAATTTTACTGCTAGAAAATAAGGTAGATATGCTTCCCTTCTGCACTTCAGTTACACACTTCAATACAGATTCCTAAGTCTGAACTGATGCACAGCCTTTTGAATCTTCGAGACTGCTGCACGTAGCAAATAAATAATAAGGGAAAGGACAAGCTAAGAAATGGTTATCAGCCTGCAAATATAAGCAGTCACTAGGAAAGACAGATAGCTTTCTATTTATCAGACTAAGAATCCTTATTTCATCATTTTCATTGAGGAATTTGGACTTGCCTGAGAGTAAAACGATCAAATAGCTTGCTTTGCCACATGCCTTTTGTTCCCACAACTGAGGTGCAACAGAGAGCAATCTGCAACAAGAATTTTTCAGGAATAATTATTTAGCAAAATAACAAAATGTTGCTCAATATTCTAAAACCAGTAAAACAAAATGCAACTTCAGGAAAGCCAAGAGCGCCAATTGCTTTTATCTTAAGTTATAAATATATACAGGCTCATGATTTCTGTTCAATTCATAGAGGATAATTAACTTTTCCAAACAAATACATATCCCATCTCAACAAAGAGCTATGTATGGAGTGTCGGTAGGGACAGTAAGACAAGTTCAGAAAGTAACCAACTTTGCAGCTTAGAAGTGAGTACTTAGTGCTCAGGCTGCAGCCACATGTGCTAGAGAATACCTCTCATTTTCTTTTCTGGCTGTCCAGGAGAGTAATTTTTGACTTTATAAGAAAGAGTGGGCTACAGAGAAGAAAGCTAAATAGACACTGTAAAGTACGTGAATGGGATTGTGTGCCTTTTATGTGCCTGCTAGCACATTTGATCTAAAATGCTGCTGCACTGGGGCTCCAAATATCACTCTTAAAGGAGCTACTGCTTTCATTCTGCTTTTTTATTTGAGGATGCCTTGCTTCTTGTGTATGAGGTTATACAGATAAGCTATAACTGCATTAGCTGAAGTAATTTCCTACCACGTTTTGTCAAAACTGTTCTTAATAATCAAATTATTGGACAGCTATATATATATATTTGTGAATCTGGCTGGAGCAGATTAGGAAAGCAGAGCTCTTGCTGTTCATTACAAACTATTAGAAAAAGTTTGTTCACCCACGAGTGCTTTCCACATACAACAATGCTAGAATTGCCCTGAGAGAATTATTTTTTTCTGCTACTTCACCTGTAACAGCACTAACATGGCACTAAATACACAGTAATTAGTGCTTCATAACACAGACTTCAAAATACTGCTGTGCAGTCCACTGCAGTGGATGGACCCAAATCAAGCAGTTCTCCAAATCACAATTTACCACTCAACCAGTATCATTAAAAGATTATATCATTTGGAGTGCTCAAATCTTCTATAAATAATACCCGTATCCTGAGATCTTTTTGCCCCATTGTACAACAGTAGCAGATTAAAACCGGTGTCCTTGAACCTATTCAAACTCTCTAAATTCAGTATATTTCTGAACTGTTGAATTTTGGTGAAATCTTAAGCTTTTTGATTAAATTTCTTTGACTTCCTCTTTTGGATCTGTCTGAAACAGAAAATTAGTCTTCTAATGGGTTATTAGCCTTTCTCATCTTTAGCAAAACTGAAAAATGGAGTAATACATAACATCAGTGGAAAAAACAACCTTACAGAACCAAGATTCAGTTCAGAACTGTCCTAAAAATGTACAGAGAAATGTTGTTCTTTATTTGTTTGTTTTTGGAAGAGAAAAGTAAAAGGGAAAAATGGTTTTTGGAAACATGCTGTCCAAGAGCTACTTTCCTAAAGCCACTCTTTTCAGCCTCTAAACAATTTTGCTATTAAGTTAAACAACATTCCATTATGAAAACCTCTTAATTTTAAGCAAGCTGAATCCTCCAATTTCTTCTATTACTTCTTGCTTTCCAGTATCTTGGAATATTTGTGTTTCCACTCTGTTTTTGCCCATGTTAAGCCAATCTGTGCAGGATTGCACAAGCAGCCTTATCAGCATGATGTACGTTAGTTTACAAGATCCTTCACTGGATATAAATCGTAGAACTAAACATACCTTACTCCTAGTTATATTCCTCAAGCAGCTTTTATTCCTTTTATTAATCCTGTGGCCTACATGGTTTATGCAGCACCCACCAACAGGCCTGGTGGGCAGAGAGCACTAGTGCACCCTGACCACCACCACCGCCACCGCCACCGCCACCACCACTGCCACTGCCACCGCCACCGCCACCACCACCACCACCACCCACAGCCCAGGGCACCATTTAAACTGGGCCCTGAGGACCTTTTCTTTCCTGAGCACTGCTGCGTGACCTGGCTCTGTTCCCTCAAGGTCGCCTATGGATCCTTGGGTATGGTAAGAAAGTGAGTACTTTATGGGTGTTTTTTTGCTGCCTCCCCCTTCATGGCTCCATTTTGTAGCTCAGGTTCCTCTGTCTTTCCTCTCAGGACAGAGCTAAGGTTACCGGTTGTTTACTTACAAAACAAAGGCTGAAATAGGGTGCTGGCCCTTGAGGCTGCAGTAACCCTCTCCCTAGTACGTCACTGGGTCAGCCTGGCGCAGGGTGGGCCTGTGCCTTGTGGGCTCATCTGGGGTGGCTGCGTAAGAGCTGGTGGCTTCCACAGGGCCTGCAGGCACCTTCCCTTCCCTAAGCATCCCGGCAGCCTGAAATTGCTTTCTGGGGGGGAATCTTGGGTGAAAGCACTTGGGGCAGATGTGCTCTGGTTTCAAAGCTTTAGGGGAAAAGAAAAATACCGGCATTTATGTGCACTGAGCCTGCCTTGTGGTGGTGTGCTGCAGGGATTCCATAAGGCTGCTAGTCTCGCACTGTCCTATGCAGCACACTATAATGCTAATGGGCAGCAGAACCCTGGTAAGAAAAACTAATTAAGCGCCTCTTTTTACTTCCAACTTGCATCCATATGCTATGATCCCAGTTGTGGAAACATTTATGCATGTCTTTAACTTCCTTATCCTGTGTGACACCCCTGAAACGTATTTAAATGAAATTATTTGCAGTGCTGGACTTAACTGGAGGCATAAACCAATAAAACCAGAGTTTAGTGTATAATTTAGACCAACTCTGTTTCCTTCTAAAAGACTTTAAAGATTTTCAGGTGTGTTAGTAGAGTACTAGCGAAATATCCCTGTAGATGTTGAAGTTTACCTTGTTTGTTGTCAGTTGCTTATATTTGCTTAGGAATTAGTATTAGAATGAACGGAAGCAGTTGGGTTAATGGTCAAGAGTACAAATGGTCAAAGGATGAAACTATTATCTGAAAACTCTGCAAATACGTCACTGCCATATAGGAAATACATTCTGCACATATGTTATTCATTTGCTGACTGGCATGGAATGAAAAGGCCTACTTTTGGTATTTCAGGTTACAGCAGATGTTATTTTTTCTTTGCTTCAAAATTATGATACTTAATATTCAGCCCACTTTAAAGTAGCTATATGAGAGACAAAGACAGCAATAAAGCATGCCCAGAATTTGGGGTTTACTGCCAATGTACAAGTACAAAGCACTGGGGTTTTCAGTTGTGTCTGAGCCATGAAGAGGATAAGCAAGAACCAACCTGGACAGCTTTTAGAAAGCTGTGGAAAAAAAGGTGTTTCAAACTCAAGCCAATATTTCTAGGGTGTTTTTTTGATCCCGATTTCCTTGCTCATGAGTGCAAGTGGTTTCATGTTCCTTCCCTTTAGGTAAAACCATCCAGGTAACCCAAAGCCTGAAGAGGAAAGAGAAGCAGAGTCCACTAATGATTTCACAACAATGCTAGCAGCATTTAAAACCCAGTTCCACCCTCCACACACAGTTCCACATGGTCACCTCAGTAGGATAATAGTTTGCCCAGAACATAAATCCCCTTGTGTGGTGACTGTCAATTGACTCTGACTGTAAAATGCAGTGAGAGCAAATGCAGTGGTGAGAACACATGCCCATATTCGCATCGCTGCTCCCCTGCTTGCTGCTGATGCTGACATGTGTCAGAATGGAGGCTGCTGCTTCCTCTCTGGCTAATAGGAGAGTATGTCTTAGGGTGGTTCCTCACCTGTAGTGCTAATGGCAGTCCTTTTTCACATCTCTAGATAGCTTTTCACATCCTCTAGAAAGCTGTTGTTATTCTCCTTCCTGAGTAGCACTGTGGATAACTGACCAGTAACTAATGTCAGAAGGCAGAATACTGGTATGGGCATATACAGTATCAATTTGTAGTATTCTGCTTGCACTGTGCTATGTACAGATGAAATTCAGAATGTGTGCTCTGAAGCCTCTTCGGAATTAGGTCTGACCCAAATGCAAGGTAAACATCTATTATTTACTATCAAAATGGAGAACAGCAATAGGAGACTGAACAGGTAAATATCTGTCCCTTTCCCAGAAGGAAATGCTATATGCTGTACATTTAAACTCACTCAAAGGTATGTAATGAACTGAAGAGTTCCCTGGCTCAGCTTCTTAGAAGATAATGCTGTCAAGTGTGCAAATTCCTTTGTGGTGAATGTCAGGTAACTGACCTTACACATACCAGTGCTGCTCCTGTCTTTAATCAAGTTAGGCAGTGATTACACTTGAGCAACTTTCAAGACAAGCAGACCTGTAGACTCCAAAATGCGGAGTCTGTGGTCCTCATTCATGTGCCCTGATTTTGCACTACATCTTGTTTGAAAGGGAAATGGATCATAGGCGTTTACCACTACATGCATAGAACAAATTATTGGAATTAATCAACATTATTTGCAGCAATTCTCAAGTTCAGCAGTCTCTTGACGGTTAACAGGTATTAACCAGGTGTCTGTGTATTGGTTTTAAGAGCAAGGAGTGGTGGCAGTACTCCCACTGACCCTGGAGAACCCTTCCCTCCATGTAGATATTTCTGTGCTAGTGCTGCAGTACATCATTAATATGGCATTAGTGAAAGTGAAATCCAGTATACAGTACTGGGAAATAGGTAACACTTACAATGATGACAAATGTAACACATACATAAAATTATTAGACTATTTTATGGTTTGTTCCGTCTGTGTTTTCTAGTAGACTTACTTACATAACTGAAATAGTCACTATGTAGTCTCCATGGTAAATAAGGGTGGTAGGCTGGTACACAGGTATGGAATATATTCTAACCACCTACCTAATAGCATCTTCTTTTCTCAAAGGTTTTCTGCTGCAGCTCTGAATCTTAGAATCATAGAATAGTTTGTGTTGGAAGGGACCTTCAAAGGCCATCTAGTCCAACCCCCTTGCAATGAGCAGGGACAGCTTCAACTATATCAAGTTGCCCAGAACCACATCCAGCCTGGTTTTGAATGTCTCCAGGGATGGTGCATCCACCACCTCTCTATGTCCTTACTGGGTTTTGGGTTCAGATCTTCATCTCCTTCTGAAGAATGTCATATATTTATGGCACTGTGAAGCAACTAATGAATCGTATCAGCTGTGTTTCTAACACCCCAGTAACACTCTTCAGGTATCACTTGCAAGATGAAGAAAACCAACAGAAACACTTTTTCTTCTTTTACCTTTGCCTGTAATTATATCACTTTGGTGAAGCTTTGTCCAAATTCACACTGAAACTGTGAATGGCATCAAAGTCTGTGGTCTAATTAAACCCATTCCACTCAAAAAATTCATTCTCTTTTCCAAAAGCTACTTTATGTGTGTATATATATATACACACAAAAGTATGTATATAATGAGTTTGCTTGTATGTGCTAATGTCATCTGTTTCCCATTATCTATCCTTTGAGATCTATATATAAGGAAACATTAAGCGAAACATTTTTATTAGACACTTTTAAACTACATGAGAAAATTGAGAAAGTATTCAACAAGTAGGGCAGTTGGTTAAGTGAACTAGCTGTATCCAAGGCAGCATTTGCATCCTAGATCATATGTTGTGACAATGAGGTTGCTCCACTTCAGATTTATCTAGCAATGACTGCATCCAGCTGTTTGACATCATAGTCAGAGGAGATGATTCACTCCGGAGCCTAAACTTTGGGCCCCGTGACTTTTGACTGTTCTCTCTAAAGGTTTGCTTTCCCCAGAAGTCTTCCTGAAGACGATGTCAATCATTACAAAATGACTATAAGTATGTGCCAGTATTCTTACAAAAATGCTACTGCATGGTTGGAATTCAAACAATAGAGTTGGCATTGTATGCTGTAAGGGCTGCTAACGCAATTTTTCAACCTAAACCTACAGTCAGTCTTAATGTTGCTCACATTCCTATGTACTTGCTTTATGATGTGGGTGTTTCCAGCAGCCACAAAGGCTTCATGCTTCTTATGGATGTTTCATAGTCCTACGAATGTGGTGAGGCAAATTTTTCTGTGCTCTACTAGGAGGATTTCTCATTTAAAATACCAGTAGGATTTTTTTGATGTAGCAAAAATACTGTAGCTTTTTGTACCCTAGTTTTCAGAAATATTTATCTGCAACAACATAGTTACAAGTAAAAATTATAACTTTAAAAAACTTTTTAAGAATAGTAAAACTGTTTTAACTAACACCCTGGCAAGTAAGCTACTGCTCCTTGTGCTTTTGTACTTTATACATCCTCATCTAAAATATTGCCAAAGGCCTTTCTTTTTAATGAAACAAATTGTGTTTGAAACTAATTTCTACCTGATTAGTATCTCCAGAGTTCTCCATTCAGTCAATGGTTACCTATGAATAAGTATTGGTAATGCCATGTATTTTCTCTCCAAAGAGCAAGGCTTTCTCTGTTCTGTTTTGGTCTAGCTGTACACACCAAAAAGCAATACCAAAATAATTACCTGCTTAAATGATTCAGGGTTGGATTAATTTTATTTCAAAGGGTCTCATTGTGTAAAATACCACACAGATTTTTGTGAGAGCCAAAGCTACTCAATACTGGGTTTTTTTTGTTTGCTTGTTTGTTTGCTTTTTTTTAAAAAGCAAGATGGGAAATTACTTTTTTTTTCATCTAATATCTGGCCATCATTCTATTAAGAAAAAATTGCTTTATCATTTGAAGTCTTTCTTGGGGATCAAGAAAAGATAGTGTCTGTCTTCTGTTTTATATGAAAATTTGATAGGGAATTTGAGTATAGAGGAAAATAGAGCTTCCCTGTCTGTTAGTCTCCAGGCAGTAGCACAGTACTGCTGCTAATTGTGGTGGCATAAGAAGGCTTTAATAACAGTCATTTCTCATAACTGAAGGACTACATCTGAGAACACTACTACCCTTCATTAGCACCTTTTTAATCATTTCACTGCCTGCAGATCAGCATATTTTGCATTGCTCTATTAAAAATGACCGACATATATTGAAGACAATGATCTGCGGCTTTATAAAAGAATAAAACAATTTCATTTGTTTATCAGCTTGCTGTAAATGGGCAGCACAGCACAGCTGACTAGTAGGAAAAAGATTTCTCTCCCATTTCTTCATCGATGAGAACTAAGGCCTCTCTGCCACTAGAGGGTGAGACAGCTACAAGCCAAATACTGAACTTTTAGTCGTTCCTGTAGAGAGTACAAACACAAGTTAATATGCAGATAGGACCTTGGTTATTCACATTTAGAAGAGAAAGATGCATACCACGGACACAGCAAGTACTCATACTCTTAAAGCCAGAGCTGCAAATAAATATGGGAATGATCTGTGGTAATGAACAAACCCCACTATTTAGACAACAGATTTTTGGGCCTTGGAAGGCATTGTTAAAAAAAAAAAAAAAGCTCTGATCTTTATTCAAGTACTGAATCAAACTGTTCTGCTTCTAGGAAAAATGATTTCTGGCTTAAAATGTCTCCCTTTTAGTAAAAAATTTGATAAAAAGTTCTGACTTCCTGCTTGCTTTTGATCTACACCTTCTATACTGAAGAATTTCTTACTCACATTCTAGTAGTTCTATGGCTTTTCTAGTATTTCTTCCCTGTTATTGCAAGATGGTCTGATACAGTTGGTCTGGTGTATCTTTCAAAACTGTGAATTGTTTTCTGTAGTTTAGTATGGTTGTGCATCTTGTCCTGGTAAAAAGCACTCATTCTTACTAACATGTCCGATGTGTCTTGACTAAACATTTTAGAAATAAGTAATGTTTTGATGCTTGCAGATTCTCTCAGATTGTTTTCTCTGAAGACTTCCCTAACTCACAAAGAAAATATGCCATTCAATTTATAAAAGCTACTCTTAAATCAGAGATTTAACAAATCAGTATATTGTGTATTCAGGAACAATATTTCCTGCCCTAAAACAAAACTAAAGTCCCACAGGGTACTGTAACATCAAGTAATATTTTCTTTTTTGTTCTTACAAAGCCCTCTGAAGAACTCTGTCTTTAAGCATGTTTTGACAGTACCTGCTGTCTTGTTACTCCGTTATTGCTGCAGGATTCTGAAGGTTCAAATTCAACTTTCCTTTTTTCCTGAAGACAGACTTTGATGCTGGTTTGTAAAAGATACTACAAAGTGCATGTATGGGGTCAGTAGAAATGAAACTATGTGTCACTAAGCTGTAGTAAAAGAAGAGGTGAAAGAGAAGAAAGTATTAACTACCATAGATGGCTCTAATGTACTATCTGGGAGATTTTAGTAACTTATTCAACTTAAGTAGAAGACAATTTTGGCAAGAATTAGAGTCCATTTTTGAGATTCTGGTCTAGTTGGAAAATGGTAACATTAGTCTTTGTATAGGGTATTACAATGTCATGCTACAGAGCTATCAGATTTTTTTTGAAGCTTTTTGTGTTTGCCAACAGCATTTAAATATTAAGGAAGTTAACTGAGTTTGAAGTTACATGTAGGTTTTCACATCATCTGGCCTGAAAACTTCTCATGGCCAGACTTTGCTTCATGCGCAGATCTTGTTGACTGCATTCTTAAAGCATAAAACCAGTTCTTCTTCAACCTTGTTGAAATAAATAGGGTTTAAGAACATATTAAGCTAATATTAAATAGAAATTCACTCTGCTTTTCATGGTTTACTTATGGTTCTTGTATAATATTTACATGACTTCAGGAAAGCTATAGAATGTTTTTCCCTTCTTTTAAGAAAAGGTTTTATTAGAGAAATGAATGCTTGTTATTCCTTATTTTTTGAGGATTTTAACGAAAAGGAAACAAATGATGAAATGATTCCCTTGTGCTGATTTTAAAAATCCCTGGCTCCTTTCTATGGGATCTTTTCTTTTAGTGTCCTAAATACCATAGAAGTAACAGAGCGTTTACATTTGGAGGCAATGACTACTTTAATAATTTCAGAAGAAGAGATTTTGAACTTTATCAAATAATTTTAACCCTCAAACATATCTAAAAGCTTTATTGGTGGTACAAATGAAATCACATGGAATAGGCAGTCAGAACATTGTTTTGCTACTCTGAATATTGTGTAGAAAGCATGAAGTGCTAAAAGCAGGTTTTTTTTACTACAACACTAGTATATTAAGCACAGTTTCTTATTCTACATAGTCTTCAGCATCTTTCTGCTAGTGATTTCTATAGGATTTTCAGCTATTTAAGCACTTTGCAAGAATACATCCCAAACCACTTTTTTTTTTTTTTTTTTCTGGACAATATATCTATGTCTATAGTTATTATAGTTGGGAAAATTGGAAATCTGTCCAGCTTTTATCTCCTCCTGTTCCAGCAACAGTATTAGATGCTAGCTGCCTACTAGCTTCTAAGGCTCAGAGTCAGACTCAATGCCAAATCAAATGACTAAACTCACTGTTAAATTCAATCAATCACACTCACTGTCAAACTACTGTTAGCAGAAAGGTCCTTTCAGTTGAGATGCAAGAGTCATGATTTGATTTTTAAGTAAAAAGATGATGTAAAAAGCCTGGACCTTGATCAGTTTGTAAGGCATTGCTGCTATCTCTCCCTAGAATGAATATGCCAAACCCTAAAAACTCATCTGTATGACTCCTGAAAATTATGCTTGGGGAGGGTTGGTGCTATTTAACTTGATTAACAACAGTAAAATTCCTGGAAGTGTTAGATGAAGGACCCATGCAGGAGAGAAGTGAATTCAGTCATGGCTTGCTCTCTTCGCATGATATAATCTGTGTATTTGTGGTCCACTGCTGCACTGCTCACATGGGCCTACTCATACCCAAACAGTCTTGTTACATTGCTGTTATAGAACTCTTTTCATCTGGGGTAGGTGATGGAGGGACTTTCAGACTATGGTAAAGGGAATAATTTCCCCAGGGCCAGGCCTGGCTCTGGACACTCATCTTCTCACCATGGTATGGTTAGTGGAACCATAAACTTCTACTTCCTTTAGACTAGTGAGTAAATTAAGCTGTTTATATGTTGTCTTGCAGTGCTTCTGTAGGCTACCTAAGACACAAAACAACCATTTAAGTATCAGTTTTGCTTTCACTTGATGTCCTCCACTGTGCAGAGCAGTTCCTCAGGCTCTTTTGCAACAGAAGTGCTTGTTGCTTTGGTGCCATTTCACTGCTCTGGGATTTGGGGAACTTCTCTTACCTTGTCTGAGCTCCTGCTCGTCTCTTTGTACGGCTTGGCTGCCAGCTTTAGCTGATCTGACATTCTTTCCCATAGAAACACGAATGGGAATGGCAGCTAGCAGCACAGTGGTTCTCTGTTGCTTATTTTATATGTGGCTGTCAGTTAAAAGATGAACATGCTATTTTGCAAACAGCTTCTCCAGACAGGCTACACAGGACTGAGCAGAGTGAGAAAACCCCTACCATCCGTTTTATGAGACTGTCAAATAAAGCTTATTTGATTAAACTTATATGTTTTGGAGTTTCACAGTATTTTTAGGCCTGAAGAACTAAGTAGTAAACATATGAATTAATCATTCTAACTGTTCTCAACTTTCAAAGTAAATTATTTGTTTTAAAGCTTGAATATGTCACACAGTAATAGCATCTAACCAGCAGCTATGAAATCTCTAAGGAATCAAGGAGATAGAGAAATCTCAGTAGGCAAACGGTAATGAATGGGACAGCAGAATGAAAACAGCAGAAAAGGACAAGGTGTTGCGGGGGAAGAACTCCAAAGCCTTAGTATTCACTTTATCATGTATTTTTGGACTGTGCTGTATCATCACAAAGATAACGCCTGCCATATAAACTCAGTCTGAAAATTTTAGTCAGGCTTTTACTTATGGAAGTGCCAGAGGAAACAGGTGGCAAAACAGTGGATTAAATTCTCACCATGGTTGTACCTGATGAACTTGTAATGGGAAGGGTAAAATCTATTTTTACTCATTTGCTTTTTGTGGTATGACACTAAAGCCCAATGCTTTTTTATTCTCATTCTATTTTTCCAGCTAAATTCAGATCCAGGCAGAAGAATGGTTTAAATAAGTTATGGCAGGAAAGCTTCTGGAGGAAAACCCTTCTACTATGAGTCTGATAAATTTAACTGCTTTTTGTGGGAAAGGAATGAATTAAGAAAAAATACGTAGTGAACTATTTCTGAAATGTCTATTAAAAATACAGCTAATGCTTGAAATACACCCTTTTATATTGTACACTAAGACACAACAATGTCTTAGTAAAATTTTCTTGAATACTCTTACACATACATGTGAGAGGCTGGTTTTATACTGCACAGTACCTTGGAGAACCATCTATCGTGTAAGGTGAACTCAAACTTGAAAATGTTACCATTGCAGACTGTCAAGTTTTATTTCCACTTTTTGATCACTTTGGTGGAAAAAAACCCTAAAACTCTTCATTAAGTTGTAAGACACTGCAGTGTAAGTAGAAAGAATATTTCTACATTACAGACTAAAAGAATAAGTCATGATATCTTTGACACATGATGTAAGTTTAATGTTTGAGGCCCATTGTTACAGAATATATGGAATACTGAAGTATCTGCACCAAGGTTACTGAAGTTCATAATAGCATGCAACATCACAATATATTAATATAACTACTTGAAATGATATAATATTGTATACACTATTATGTTGTTTTGAATTAAATAGGTTATATAAAGTATAACCACAATATTTGAGTATTTGAGTATTCGAGTTTTTGCTGGAAACAGACTACACCTAATTAGGACATTATGGCTGAAAAGTTATTGCTTACTAATGATATACTGGTGGTGCATTTGGATAAGTCTTGTACTCTTATTGCATATGAATGAAGATATAAAACATTTAGGAATATGGATAAGCAGGCTGTAAATACCAGATATACAGGCTTAGTAGAAACATTGAGGATGCACAGAGCTTAGAACAAACTCCCATCTACAGATGAAGCAGTACTTTTTGCGTGTATATTGAAATGATTCTGTGAAACCTCACCTATATGCACTATCTATAGGTGAAATTAGGCTCAGATATTGCAAAGAAGATGGAATTCTACTGTCAACTATAAATGCTGGCTATTTACTTAAATGCCTTCGTCTTAACCTGCAGTTCATTTCCTAATAAAAGGGAGCAACATAAAGCCAGTATCCAGCGGCAGTGCTAGGAGCTTGCAAAGGTAGCAACTAATCCAAAGGTGCTTAAAGCCAGTTCTGGGAGCTGAATATTCCCATTCCTATTTAGGCCTTCAGTGCTGTTTCTAGCCTATATGTTTAACTGCAGATGGTTTAATGTTGATTATGGCATAAGCCTAAGGAAAGACAACATGTTAATATCACTTATGATGTATCATTTTTAATGCATTGGTTTAAAAAAATAATACCCCAAAGTAATGCAGCACTTCCGTACCCTTATCTCTTTAAAGGCACTTATTAATAGGTAGCTTGAGCTTGCAATTAATTTAACAAGGAGCAGAACCAGTGAATCCTGTTTTCCTTTGGATTTGTCTCATGACATGAAATGAAGTATAAATGCTGTTCCAGACTTCTAGAGCTTTTTTTCTATTTGGGTTACACTGGTTTCTAACCACAGCTGATGTGCTGTGGCTGCCTTTCCCACCAAAGGGTCACCTACTCACCAACGTATTTTTAGAACATTTACATATTAACAAAATTAAAGACTCCTGGGGAATGTATGCAAAAATTACTAGGAGAGGGCATGCAGATGACACAAATCTTGCTTTCTTAGAGAACTTATCCCAGACATTAAAATTCCATTAATTCTTTGTGATTCCTAATGTGTTTTGTAACAACAAGAGATGGTACTAGATTTTTATACAATTCACCCTTGGAATTTCCAGACAGCTAAGGCTAACTCTTGTCTTTATATAATCTATTTTTCCACAAAAAAAGCAATGACTGGTAAATATCTCACGCAGGGAAGGTAGCAAGGCCTGTGATATTGTGGAAGGGTGAGGGAAGGAAGAAAAAGGAACAAAATATTATACGCATGACTTTTTACAGTTTAGAAAAGCTTTCAGGTAGATGTATTCAAGCTTCTTGAACATATGGACACATACACTGATTCAGTGCTCAGAACTACTTTTTTTTGCAGCTGAGCAACAGAATGTACTGTTTCTTTATGCTGCATAGAGATTGAGAATTATAAATAAAAACTATTAGCAGATAGTGAGATCTGGGATCAGTAAACTCTTATCCATAAGTACTGAGAATTGTGAAAGCCTAAACATAATAAGGATAAAATAGTAACTCAATTAGTTGACTTCATTTTTATCTATGATTCATTACATTTGGTAACACTCTTCTACCAAATATGGGCATAATTGAGTTCTGCCTTTTGGAGGAAATGTGAACTGAGACGAATTCATCATTTAAGTAATACTGAATGTTTTGAAGCAGTCAACATCTGGCAATTAAAGGTGGCAAAAAATAAAGTTGTTTTTAAGAGCAGAACAATTCATACAAATCAAAATGGGAATAATTTTTTGTTTTTTTTTAAGGGAGAGTGCTCTAAATGGTTAGAGAAAGAAAAGTATAATGGAGATGTTGGTAGGCTTCCCATGTATCAAATCTCTCGAATGAAGAAGCATGAAGTATTTTATGTAAAATATTAGAAGGGAAATATCTCAGAATAAGAGTATTACTGGCAGGTTTCTGCTGTGGTCTACTGATATCAAAGTGAATGATACAGGTTTCATACCAGATCTTAGAAGAGAATGAAAGAAAGTAAACAAGTCAGTTAGAAATGGTTAATTTAAAAAATAAAGGTAAGGAGCAACCTGATACAGCAAAGAATGTATGAAAACCAAGAAAAGAAATCCTGGGGTAGTTTTAGTGGATCTGCTGTTTAGTAACTGGAAGTAATGATTTTGGTTAGGACTGCTTTGCCTTGTGAAGTGTCCTGGAATCCTTTTTTGGGAGGTGTAGACAGAGGTCATGAAACTCATAGTTGAATGGAACAAAATGGGAAGGAATAATAGTAGAGCAGTCACCACTTTTAACTGCTGCAAAGTGTGCCCTGAATCTGTCAGCAGGATTTCTGTTTTTGTTTTTCAGGAAAAAAAGTATAGCAAAACAGATCAAACCTAACATTTTTTGTCTGGGTCCCCATTATTCACTAGAGGAAATGACAAACTCGTTTTATGTGATTTATATGGCTAGCCCTTCCTCCTTCTCAATTCTGTTTTATTCATTAATTGCAATTCTCAGTTTTTGTTCCAAGCTTATTAAACTGGATTATCACCTCTTCATTCCAATATTCTCTCCTAGTTGCCCGTAGTTATCACTACCTTTTTATAAGGGTTGATTTCATAACCTTTTGATCTGCTTTAGTACTTCACTACTTGTACTTTGTAACACAACCATAATTATTTTTCCTTATGAAGAAATGCAGTTTTGTTTTCAAGCTACTGAAAATTTTTAATTTAAATGGCCTAAACATTCATTGAACTCTATTTACAGCCCATCTTACAAACACTTGTTTAACTGTAGTTAAACCCAGGGTATTTTCAAGATTCAAAATTAGATCTATAAAGGTTTATACAGTAGGGGTGGCTCATGCAGGTTGCAAATAGAAATTTAGGAGGAGGTACATTTAAATGAAGAATCCTAGTTAAAAATTTTTAACAATTGTGCAATTTGGAGCAGTAGAGAAAAAAAACAAACAAACCCAAACCAAAAAACCCAATATATCTATAAAGATATTAGGGCAATAGAAGGAAGACTGAGAAACAAAGGCCGTGTCCTATTGTGGGCTCAGAAGGGACATGTGAATGTATGCTCTCAGCATGGCTCTGATACTTGCTTCTTGACCATACCATGATGTAGAAGTTCAGTATAATTGAGAGGGAATGTGACTTCATTAAAGATTAATATCTACTGTGGTTGCTGAGTAATAATATTTCCTTTAAGGTAAGCATCCATTTTAAATGAAGTTACTCAGGCACTATAGTTCGTGTTCTACTGTTCAATTGTGCTTTAGGCCTTAATAATGTTTTAGACTAAATATTCCCAAATCTTGGAGTAAACCTTCTACTTTCTCCCTGTCCTTCTCCTTTTCTATCCCAAGGCTGCAGGTGCCTGTTTAGTGATTTGGCTTTCTTAGGCTGAAAAAAGGACAGTTTAGCATGGTACTGGATGGATCAAAGGTCTTCAATAAATCAGATGAATGTGATAATTATAGCCACATTTTTCCTACCATATTAATGTGGGGTTTACTCGCAGTAGAGGAATTAATAATCAGAAATGTCTATTTTTAAACTATTTTTTATATGTTTTATTTTAAACTACTAAGTATGAATGATGCTTAGTCTTGGGACTAAAATTTGGTTTAGAAGATGGGTGTTTCATGTTTCAATATAATACTGTTATGGTTAAGCCATATCAGGTTGTAAGCTAAACTTTGAACTTGACATAGCACAACTAAATCCTCACATCAACACTTGTCAGTCATAGTATACAGTTCAAGAAAAATACTAGTGTCATCCATAGAAGACAAAGCAACATTTATTCAAAAAGAAACTATACCAGCAACTCAAAGAAATGGCTTTTAAAATATAATTACACCCAAAGGGAACAGACACATTCGTTGGTACCTTATGCTTTATAAAGCCATGGGAGTTACCATCAGATAATAAGTGTATTACCTGTCATAACTTATTGCTTAATTATTATCAGAAAATCATAGAATACCAGGTTGGAAGGCACCTCAAGGATCATCTGATCTAACTTTTCCTGGCAAAAACATGACCCAGACTAGATAGCCCAACATGCTATCAAGCTGAATCCTAAAGGTGTCCAACACTGGGGAGTCCACCTCTTCCCTGAGGAGATTATTCCAATGTCTGATTGTTCTCATTGCGAAAAGTTTTCTCTGGTGTCCAACTGGAATTTCCCCAGGAGTAACTTGTACCCATTACCCCTTGTCTTTTTGATGTGACTCCTTGTAAAAAGGGAGTCTCCATCTCCTTCATGGACACCCTTTAAATACTGGTATATAGTGATTAGATGTACCCTGAGCTTTCTTTTCTCTTTGCTGAACAAAGCCAGTTCCCTCTGCCTTTTCCCATATGGCTTCCCAGTTCTTTGGTCATCTTTTTGGCCTTTCTCTGGGTCCTCTACAGTCTGTCCATATCTCTTTTGTATATCAGGGACAAAAACTGAACACAGTATTCCAGATGTGGCCTGGCAAGCACTGAGTGGAAAAATGACATCTTCATCTCTGCTGGTGATGACCTTGTTGATGCAACCCAGCATCCTGAAGGGTCTCTTTGCTGCAGATGCATACTGTTCGCTTGTATTTAGCTTGCTGTCCACCAGGACCCCCATGTCCCTTTATACAGAGCTGCTCCACAGCCAGGTAGATCTCAGCCTGTGCTGCACTCCTGGATTGTGTGTTCCCAGGTGCAAGACCTTACACTTGTCCCTGTTGAACTTCATAAGGTTCTTGTCTATTTGATACAAATTGGAAATATACACAAAAAATAGTGGAGTCTTAAGTTCTTTCAAACTTGGGAGAAAAAAATAGATTATAATGTCAAGAACCTAGTTAAGTATGCTGAATATCTGACCCAGATAAAGAAAGAATAATTTGGAAGAATGAATGCAGTGAGATTTTCTTTAATGAACAAGCCTTTAAATGCTGAGAAGTACATCCTTACAGCTGTGCACAATCTCCCTCATTTGTTAGAGCTCTATCTTGGTATTATGTCATATCAAGTGAGACCACATTGGCATTTGTTTGGAATGGATATACATTTCCTCGCAGAGTCATATGTTTGAGACTGTTTGAATTCATGCTCAGGTTCAGCCCAATTTTTCTGATCATTCAGTGTTGAAAAACCAAATGAGCTGCTCCAAATGAGATATGGGAACTTCATGCAACATTGTTGTATCTGGTAAGAATCTAGGCTAGACATGTTTATATTTGTTCTTCCCTTTACACTTTGTTTTGCTGCTGGATTTCTTAATGTTCCCTTAGGGTATGTCCTTGTTTCTGATATATCTTCTAAAAATTTGGGTTGCAATAGATCCTTTACTAGTTTATTTTTTTGTCTTAATTTATGCAGTGTGTTGTCATTCAGGCTGTGAACAAAAATAAAGGCAGTTTATTTCCTGGATCTACTTTTCTATGCAAAATAATAAAATGAGGGCAAACAAAAAAGGAAAGGCAAATTGTCCTGAACCAAACAACACCTGAATACTAGTTTTTCATCAGACTAGTGAAAACTTTATAACCAAGAACAGAACAGAAATCACTCCTGTATTTCTTAAGTCTTTAAAAAAGATTTGCCTGGAAGATTTTATGGAAGTGCAAATTAAATTTGGCAGAAGATAGGTAAGGCTCAGCTACCTGCTAAAACTTGTCAACTCTTAATTTTGCATCTGTTGTTGATCATACTGCAGGACGTGATAATATGTTTATGATCACGTCACTGCAGTTGAAAAGGCAATGTTAAATTGTCATGTCTAGTCAAGTAGGGGGCTTGGTCTGTCATGTATATTTGATGATAAACAATCCCACTGAAGCATAGCTGGTGTACTACAGCAGTACCCTTACAGGAATGACTTGTGTTTAGTTTTGTTATTTTTCGCTGCCTCAGGCAGAAGCATCTATATTCTCAAGATATTTTAAACAAAGTAGAATTACAATTACGCAGACTTTTAACAAAAGAGTAATTCCATCTGTAATCCTGGTTTTGTCCTAAGGGTTATAATTTTATATTTTGGTTAGCATCTGAAAAAGAGAAGCCTTGCCAGTAACTGTCAGGTACTAGTAAATAATTGCTCAGTATTCAGGTTAAGTAAAGATTTTGTGCAATATAAAAATTATTTGGCAGTTAGATTTCAAAGTAGCATATGATCCACATTGCTACCCTCAGGTTCCTTCCTTCCTCCTGCATGGTAAAACTTAGTAGATTTCATCTAAAATGTGCATTTAAGTTCCCTTTGTAACTATTAGTCCCATTGCCATTAGTATAGTTGATGCTACTACACTGCAGTAATGAAACCTGAAAAGGTTCTTTAAATGTAAATACCTTCCCAATGCAAATTTAAGATGAAACTTATTTTAATAAAAGGCTTTGAAAAAATATCTTTTTAAAAATTTTGCGCCTTGAAGAAAAAAGGTGTGAACAGATTCTAGCTTCAGACGTTAGGCCATTGTTTGTCATTTGTTGCTATTAAGCTATGCATATTCATGTTATACCTCCCAGCGGTTCAATATATGCTCATGCCATTAGTTTCCTAAAGATCTGCCTTGATTCTCTCTTGAACATTTCACTCTTAACAGCAGGTTTGGAGCTACAAAACTTTATAGTATAAAGATTTATCTGCTGTATAGATTACAATTGTATGTATATAAATATATATCTCATGAATCCATTTTTAGTGGTGAGGAAATATTTATCAGATCTGTAGCTGTATTTTTTAATTATTTCTGAGATATTTTATATTGTTTAATGAAGAAGGTTTTACCCATTTGAAAACACGAACCACCTGATTAGGAAAATACATAGCTGAACTGCTGAGCAGATGAATTAACATGGTTAAATACTCTCTTGGAGAGTCACCAGAAATGCTTCAGCATTTTCAAAGACTTTGTTTCTTAGCTTGCTAGCAAATTAGCCATCTCAAGAAGGCATGTGGAGTTAATTATTTTATAATCATTAATTTTTTAGTGTGAAATTGTTCATGTAGAAATCTCTTTTGGAAAGTGAGAACTGTACAAATAAGAATGGTGATTGTTCCCCTTAGTTTGAACTCATGACAATGCTTTAGTTAGAGTTCATAAAATATTTGAATGATAATTGCCCTGAATTCACTGTCACAGCATATAAGTGCAAGTAAAGAAAGGTACACCTTAGCAAACCACTCAGCTAAGTGCAACTCCAAAGCCTGATGGTCACCTGCATATTCCTTGTTTGCTGTTTTCTTCCCCGGAGATACTTCCAGGAAAAGGCAGTCAAATATTAGCGTGCAAGTGTAGTAAGATACAGAACTTACTTTCTGGTAATGCCATTTATGCAGATTTTCACCCTGTCTGCAGCCTTCTCCTGTCCCAGGGCTCCAGGGAAATGTCACAGATTTGTTGCCCTCCAACTGTCACTTGCTTTTGGTGGTTCTGTACTCCTCCTGGAGCTAAATGAAGTCTTTATCCCCTTTTACCTTCCTATCCTTGCCTTGGATCCTGTGGCACCTAACCTGAGAGCTCTGATTTCCCAGTCTTCTAGGAAAGCCCTTCACTTTCTCTCCTTTCCGGAAAAATGATTCAACAGCTGTATCGGAAAGTTTTGAGGGTGTGCTCTGGAAGACCTTGGTTTCCTCCCAGAACATTTCCCCTTCACACCACAAGGCCTGAGCAGGCAATTATTCAGCTATACTTCTCTGCTCCTCTCCTGACAGCCTAGAGATGCTCTAACTTCCCATGGACCTCTTTCTGGGGAAATGAAATGTCTGATGTGGTGCAGGCCAGGCTGAGCCAATTGTTGGAGTCTTGAGAACACGTGTGTTTAAAAGGAGTGTGAGTGTTTCACAGTAAAATATGAAAAGTCTACTTTGTGGTCTTTTAAAAATATTTCTGGCACAGCAAAACAAGTAAGATGGGAGACAGGCTTTTTGTATGGGATTACTTGGTGCTAGTGCAGCATTTTCTCCTTGCCAAGTTTTTGGTTAAGTTTGAAAGTGTATTTCCTTGAGTATGATGAGGCGAGACACACTTTAAATAGAAAATAAATTTTATTGCCATCTGCAGAGCAATCTGATGAATTAAATGAGGAGTTACAAAAATCTTCTGTTGGCCCTTTTTGAATAAGCAGGTTCGTATGGGTTTTATAAATCCAGAACTGGATTTTTAAATATGCCTCCCTCAAAATATATCACAAAGTAGTTTCTTACAGGGTGACAGTCTTGGTCAGATTATATATTCCTTTCTGATCTTCTGTCCTAATTTGAGATATATATATATATACACACATAAGGTATTTTAAATGAGATTTTAAAAACAGCAATGTGACCTCATTGACAGCAGAAGCCCTGATCTGCCAGTCTTCTGTCCCATGTCAATTATGGTGAATGGTGGTATTAATATCAGCATATAGAGGCCCATTTTAACCACATGTTATGTGAACATCTACAATAAGTATGCAGTAGCAAAGGTATGAATCTAAACCCTAAAACTTACTTACTGGCCCAAATTGCACTATCAGAAGTGATGGGAAGATTGTAGCAAAGTACCAGGAAACCAGACTGGTCTAGGCTAAGGCTCTGTCAGCCCCCTGAAGAGATGTGCTCAGTCTGCTCAGCTGTGGTCTACTGCATGGTTGTGGGCAAGTTATTTAGCCTGTCCAGTTACTTGACTATAAAATGGGAGGGGAGACATCAGTTTTGTCTTTAGTCTGTTGATGTAGAACAAAATGACTTTTCTAATGCATGTAGTACAGAGCACAATGAAGTCTTTTTGAGATATATTATAACATGAATAAGATAAAATTATTCTGCTGTGTTGCTATGAGATTTTAAACCCATATATCTGTACTAGTAATATATTTTGAACAGTTTGAGACACTTCAGGTGCTGGCATTCATATACCAGAAATCAAACACAGCAAAAAAATCACACTTTATCACCAGACATCCTGTGTCTTACTCAGCTTTAACAAGTAACTTCATGAATTTTAAACAAGAGTTTAGGTATACCAGCAGCTATAAACATCTGTTTAAACATGTTAGGGATTATTAGGGCAGTACCTCAGCCTTGTTAACTTGAAGTGTGAGCCAGGTTTGCAGTCCAAAGCAAGCATAAGAAATGTGATGTAGCAAAAATAAGTGAAAAACCTCGTTTTTGCAGAGTGAAGACTAATTGGACATATACAATAAGTACACACCAGCCTTTAAACTTTCATTCAAATCTAGTCCAGCCGTAAAACCACAGCTGTTCAAGCTAACAAAGCATTATGGGTCTAGTCCTGCAAATGAGCACATGAATATTAGAAATTAAAACCTGCAGTAAAAGTCTTAAGACACAGTTTGTCACACCTGTACACAGCCAGATCCCACTGAAAATAATACCAAGATCAGAGTCGGACTTTGGTGTTCATTATAAATGCGCTCCAAAAGTGTATGATCAAACAATAATTAGTCTCAAACTGGTTCTCAAACTTCCAGTAGAATGCTGTAGGATTAGGGAAACTGAGACACAGCCAGTGAGAATTTTTCCCATGCAGAAAGGTACCCATAAGTGTTTGTTCATTCTTTTTAGAAAAGATGGGGATAACATATATCCGTTTCATCTTAACTCTTCTCCAGTACGCTTTTATGCCTTAAGCATAATTGAGATATTTTGCCAAAGCTTCTACTTCATCCAAGCAAAATCTCATGACTGGTTGTGGTATTCTTCTGAAAGTGGTTAGTGTCCTTCCTTTGAATCTTGTTCTGCCTGGCCTCTTTGATTTTGTGTTTTCTAAACTCTTTCCATTAACCAGGAAATACGTCCTTCAAGAATTGCTGCTGTGAGAATGACATGAAGATCCTTCTTCTTACTCTTTCATCCTCACACCTGTTTCCCTCCACTCAAACTAAAGCTTTAGCTATTCCAACATAATCTTATGATGACTGGAGTTTAGTTCATATGTAAAATGGCTAAAACAATGCCCTTAGTGTTTCCACTATGTTATTCCTTTCCTCCTTTTTAATCATTGTAAACAAAATTAATCTTTCTCTCATTTATGAAGTAATAATTTTAACAGCATTTCTTTGTGACCTCCAACACCTCGGTGACAGTTAAGTAAGCCTTGCGTATTTTTTCATAACTAATCGAGATTTCTCTTTTTTTATTAATTCACACAACTGGAACGTAAAATTAAGTTGCTTAATTGTGTCAATATTCCTTTCAGTTCTTTCCTGCTTACGTCTGCTCAATGTGCTGTTAGATGTTTTTCAATCTAACTTGTTCAATGGCTTAATTCTTTAAATCCATCTAACCAAATATTTTTCCCTCACACCATATGCAATAACTGTAACTTTCATATTTTATCACTGATCAATATTTGGGTAGTTCTCAGTTTCAAATGGGATAATGAAATTAATTTCTATGAAAAAGCAGCATGTCAATTACAGCCTAATGTATATAGATGAATATACATTTACGTTTTAGTAGGTTGTTTTTCAAAGTAATGTTTTAGGGAATGTAGGTGTTTCGCTGCACTGTACTCTTCAAACAGGATGGGTAGAATTATGTTTAGAATAGATGAGACAATAAAAAAAAAATAGGTGTGAGGATGGATTATTAGAATACCTTGCAGGGAAAAGCTGTTTGATTTTAAGAAATTGAAGAAAAATGGTACAAGCATTTCATACTTCTTAGTGTGTGTATATCGTGATGATGGAGCACAACAACCAGACACTTAAAAGTGCTAAAAATCTACCATCTGCCTCTTGAAGTGTCAGGGGAAGGAAAAAAGACAAATCACTCATAGAAATATGCTTAAGCAGTTTGCCAAGAGGCAAATTTTGCTGCAGAGTTCTTAGATGATTCAGTGTATCCTCTGGTTTGACCAAATTATCTTATTCCTGTGTCAAGTTATCTATTCAATTTCTTAAATACATCCTTTTTCTTGTTAGGAAAGCACCTTCAAAATCCCCCTTCCTTAAGTGCTGAAAGCATGAATGGCTTCCCGAATTTTCTGTTTTCTATATACATAGACTGGGAGGAGTCTTTGAAGAGACCAGTATTGAGAAGACTTTTAGCAGTAATTGCCACTTAAAAGATTAAATTAGTCAATATAGAAACTGTCCTGGACTATAATTCTCCATCATAGACTTCTATTTATGCCTTTTTGCTGGGTAGTGTTTTTGAAGAATGTAAGGCAGGTAGTGAAAACTGTATCAATCAACAGTGATTTGGTGGAAGGTGTGTAGAAGCTGTTGAAGGGTCTAAATCTTACCAGCCTCAGTCTGTGTATTCTTCACTGCACTCTTGACTGGGCTAATTTTTCACTAAAGAGTGTTTTGCTTTTTTTCTTCCTGTTGAAATATTAATATTCACATTTGAAAACAAAGTCAGACTTATTCTGATGTTGCAAATGGCATTGCTACAAAGAATGTTCACATCTCCTAAAATAGTGGCTCCAGCTTCATGGGTTTTCTAGCTGGAGTCAGTATGATAAATAAATTACAACTGTGGGAGAACATAACCAATATTCTTCAAATAGACTGACCAGCATATCTGAACAGTTGCTGAGATATGACAAAAATAAAAATCTAGGTAAAATTGTGTTTTCAGTTCTTGAAATGTGCATATCTGGGAAAAAGAAATCCCTCACCCAGCCCAGCAACAACATAAAATCACACCATATCCTGGGTGTAACCAATGATTTTATAAATAAAAACGAATTACCTTCTAGCAGGGCTTGATTACCTTCCCTGATCTTCAGAAAAAAAAATTACAGCAGTAAGCTTGATCAGACATAACAACACCACCAGAAATTTGTTAGGAAACAGATGTTATTCGGTGCAAATCTCATCCACCTTCCAGAACTAAAAATAGCACTGAGTCTTACAAATTATTAAAGTTATTCTAATACAGCCTTCAGAAATCTGACAGTGTGGTGACTCTCTACATAGTAGTGGCATTGGGCCAGAAAATGCAGAAACAAGTATGTGAATTGTATTTCAGCATGAGAAAAATGAAGTCTTGTCATTTTCTTAATTTAGTAGTGGGACGCTAAGGATACCATGTCGATACCACGCCTGAAAAATGGGATTTGTTTGATTTGTGCCCATAAATTCAAGGTAAAAGATAAGTTTGGCTCTCTTAGAAAACCAAAGCAAAAAAAAATGTAGTTAAACATTATTCAAAGAAGGTATTAAAAGCAAACAGGGAAATGACAAAACCAGTGCTGCTTAGAGTGACACATTTGACAATTCTGAATCTGACAGATTGAGTTAATGTTTGAGGTTTTTTCCCTAGCACTTAAATCACTTCTTGCTTTGTTTTGAAATTAAATAATCCAAGCATGTTTAAAAATTACATAACAGATTTTTTTTTTTGTGAAATTTAAATTCAAGAAAGCAATGACAAGTGTTCTAGTACAAAAATAACACACCTAATTTCAACACCTGAAGTCAGTGTAATGTCTAATGTACAAATTATAAGGTGTATGGTAGAACAATTCCTTTAGTTTATTCTTTGGGTCATAGTGATACAAAGTTTTGTAAAATTGTTAAAATATGAAATTGAAAACCCCACAATGGATAATAAATTTCATCAAGAATAACACAGTTTTTCAGTATTAGTTAGCAATTTTAGCTAAGCGTTGAATCCTATCAATCCTAATTCATTACTAAAAGTGGCAAATCCTGCCTTCTGACAACCCAGCATGTATGTTCAGGCACCAGCTAGCATATTCAAACAATCATTTTTGTGCCCTTAGGCTCCATCCTTCCTCAAACCTCTCCTTTACTGTGATATCGACAATAAATTTGCCAGTTATGAGTCTGCTGATACAGTGATATCACATGCTATCTTCTGGATCAATAATCTGTACTTTTTCTTCCAAGCATCTCTACCTCTTTTTTTTTTTAATTCAGAGCAAGGACCAGTTCTGTTTTGTACAGTCCCTTGCACAATGGTCCACAGCAAGTACTTGTAGTTGCTATGGTAACATAATAGCTATCGAAGAATATTGCAGTCTAAAAAGAATGATTTAGAAAACATGTCCCAGCAATATAATGTAGGTTTCCTTTCTTAGGGAGCACTCTTCTGGTTTTCTATTTCTGCTAGCCACTGACCTGCTTTCATAGTAATCAGGAATCCATCCTCAGTTTCAAATAGGATAGCACAGGTTGGTGCTAACTGGGTGAATTAAGAGTGAATTCGTGAAAAATAAGGAAAGCAAGACTTTCCTGGAGCATGTGTCTTGGTACCGAACCTGTTGAAATGGACTGCAGTAGCCAGTGAGTGAATGGAGTGATAGGTTGTTAAAGAAATCCTGAGTTCTTTAATTCTCACGTTAAGCAAAGGGTGGGAGGGAAAGAAGAGACTCGCACAGAAGAAACCAGAGCCACGGTGAAGAAAGGAAGGAACAAAAGTAGGAATTTCCTCTTTGTATCAACAAATGTGCATTTCATTTTCTTTGCTTTTATCATACATGGGAGTTCCTCTCTGCCTCCCTCCTCTCATATCATTTGCTTATTTCACACTTTGCTGTGTCCTGCTCAGGAAGTCAGTTTCAGCGTCTGCAAATGAGTTTTATGTGCTGTTGCCTACCTTCCTGATTTCTGCCTTTGTACAGTTAAACTACTCAGAATATTGTCATTGTCAAATTCAGAATATATTCCTTTGTGCTACAGTGCTAGGAGGAAGATACTTCACAGAGGAGACTTTAAAATTAATGTAATGAGGAAGACACAGAGGAAAATATGGTGCATATTTGCATTGCAACTCCAACGACAACAAAAAAATTGAAAACAAAACAAAACATGTTTGCAATGTGTCACCCTGAAGGATATCTTTAAGTCGAAATATTAAAAGCATTCTCACTAACAGCAGACTATGCCAGTTGAAAACAAAGCCAAAATTTGTCATAACTCAACAGCACAGAGCAGCGTATTCAAAGCAATTCCACACTATTCAAATGTCTTCCAAACATGTGGTCTGTTTTTGTTGTTTCTTTTTTCAGCTAACTTCACCCCTTTTTCTCTCTCCTCTGTTTTCTAAACCCCTCACATTGTCTGGATTCTGATATATGATGTTGATATATCTGAAGTATGTTTGGTCAGGGATAAGGAAAAAATGCTCTGTCTATTCTTCACCTATTTCTTTTATGATTAAAATTTACTTCCCTCTCTAAGGAAGGCTTGGGATTTAATCAAATAGTTGGATAAATAAATATACACTCCTAGGTAGGAAAGATTCCTTAAAAAGATACTTTAAAAATTGTAATTTAGAAGATGCTTTATAGCTATAATTTGTTCGCATTATAAGACCTAGAAATGCAATTAGGGCCCTTACTGTATTAAACAGTTTATGAATGCATAGAATTAAAACTTGGAATGCTTAGCGCTTGGTGTTTTACTGTTGACTGCAACACATCAAGGATTTCACCTGTGACAAAAAACATTCCCTGCCCTAAAATTCCTTACAGTCTTAATGAGCAAGACAGATTCACAAGGGGAGGGAAGGCAGGCAAAATGGTTCATGGTTATGAAACAGATCAGCTACAGAGCAGAGAACAGGTCCTTCTGTCTCCTGTCACAGCACAGTGCCCTGGGCATGCTGCCTTGACACGTAATTAACTACTAAATCTTTCCAGCACCCTTTGAGAAACTGGGTAAATGAGCCTGCATTAAAGAGGTTGCTGATTCCAATGCTGATTCAGCTTGCTTAAGCCTTGCTTGAATATCTCTGTGATGTATCCCAGCCTGCCTGTATTCTTCCTTCTGGGAATCTGTGGGGAGTTGCCTTCACTTTAAAAATGACTCTTGGAAGGAAGGCTTGATTTGGACCCAGGGTGGTATAATGTTCCCTCCCTAGAGGAAAGCATAGGAGCAGAGAAAGGTGATGCTTTACCTGGGAAAGAGTGTGGGCAGTGCTGTTGATTAATTGGTGGTGAAGAGTGAGCGAAGTCTTGTAGGGATCTGGGAAGACAGGACTAATCTTTACCGCATGGAGACTGTCATGGGCAGTGAGATCTGTTGCAAGCTTCTATTGGACCATTCATCCAGGCATCCCAGAGCAGGAGAAATGCCAAGGAAGAATCTAAAGATGGATCCTAAGTGCTTCCAAGCTTGTTTTTACTGCACAGAAACCTATGAAAGTTACCATAAGAAACTGCTTTGGAACTGATATCCTTTTCCTTTTCTTTACAGAATTCTCAGATTTATGGTCTTGGCAATCAATAAATATATTATAGGAGACTTTTGCCTTGAAGTTATTTTCATGTTAAAAGTGCAAATACAAGAGACCACAAATGAAACTGGAAGAAAATCGGCCAAATTAATATTTGGTGTCACTGTGCTAGCTTCAGTCTGGGCTAGAATACATTTTAGTCTCTTCAATCACTTTGGAAATAACAGTCGCCTCATTTAATAACTGGGTATGGTAGACCTATTAAATGAAGGTTTTTCAGACTAACTGGAGTGCTGACAGAGATGAAAGAATGGATTTCACAGGAAGTAAAAATCAAAATTACTTAAAATTTTAGGTACAACATCCCTAATGATAGCTTTGAGGCAGGTAAACTTGGGCCTTGAATTTCAGTATTTTGTCCTTAAGTTTAAAAAAAGTTAAAAAAAGTTTAAAACTCAGGAACCAGCTTTAAGGTTTCATTTGTTCCTTTTTTTTTTTTTTTTTTTTTTGGTAGTATGAACCTCTTTCTTTCCATTGCTCTCAGTTTCTGCCTTATTGCTGATTTCTTTCCCATCATTTAGATACATAACTGCTTCTGATTTTAGAAACATTTGAGCAATACACTCACGATGTACTCTGGCTAATCTTACTTCTCCCTCCCACCTTCTAGGAGATGAAGTTTAGCAACATGGTTATGATCTACTTGCAGATTTCTGTCAGTG
This sequence comes from Lathamus discolor, assembly GCF_037157495.1. NCBI lineage: Eukaryota > Metazoa > Chordata > Aves > Psittaciformes > Psittacidae > Lathamus > Lathamus discolor. The sequence continues at coordinate 54,856,600 of NC_088886.1, read as the reverse complement.
GCAGCTTGAGATCAGATGGATGGGATATTTTCTCCTGGGACAAGAGGGTATCTCAGCTCCAGAAATCTTGCAAGGTAGTCCATTAACCGTACGTGTTTCTGCAGAATTTGGGATGGGTCACTCTATAAGGCTATGCTGAATTAAAACATTGTGAAGTTTTGGCCTTGAAAGTGTCTGTACCTGCTCTTGGCAAGGTAATTTGACTTTAGTTTTCTCTCTTTCTTTGGGAGAGATGCTGCTTGAATTATCTATTTCCTGTTGGCTAAGAAGATGCCTGTGGACAAGTACTGTAGCCCAGCTGACACAAAGTGGCTATACTGGGGAAATCTGATCCTGAGTCTCTTTTTAACCTTCCTTAGTATAACATTTTCTTGATCTAGTCTAATTAACCCACAATTTTAAAGGCTTTCAGCTGAACTTTTGCACTAACTTCAATATTTTTAATTTCTTAAAATACCCAACACCTTGCCTGGTTAAAGTATCTTTACTCCCCTGTAGAACTGCAAATTTGCTGCTGTAGACTATGGAATGTAATTTTATAGCTGCACCCATTTAAGTGCCCAAAATATCTCAGATGTTGTACAACTCAAAAGTAGTAAAATATAGTGGGATATTGGAGCCATGTATACATTGTATCTGGGAAATACAGCAGAGAAGTACTCTGACACAATACATTATACCAACCTTATGAAGTTCAACCACGACAAGGGCAAGGTCCTACATCTGGGTCGGAGCAATCCCAGACACAACTACAGGTTGGGCAAAGAAGAGATTCAGAGCAGCCCTGCAGAGAAGGACCTGGGGGTGTTGGTTGATGAGAAAATGAACATGAGCCGTCTTTGGTGTGTGCTTGCAGCCCAGAAAGCCAACCGTATCCTGGGCTGCATCAAAAGGAGCATGACCAGCAGGTCGAAGGAGGTGATCCTGCCCCTCTACTCTGCTCTTGTGAGACCTCACCTGGAGTATTGTGTGCAGTTCTGGTGTCCTCAACATAAAAAGGACATAGAACTGCTGGAACAAGTCCAGAGGAGGGCCACAAGGATGATCAGGGGACTGGAGCACCTCCCGTATGAAGATAGGCTGAGAAAGTTGGGGCTGTTCAGCCTGGAGAAGAGAAGCCCGTGTGGAGACCTCATAGCAGCCTTCCAGTATCTGAAGAGGGCCTGTAGGGATGCTGGGGAGGGACTCTTCATTAGGGACTGCAGTGATAGGACAAGGGGTAATGGGTTAAAACGTAAACAGGGGAAGTTTAGATTGGATATAAGGAGGAAATTCTTTCCTGTTAGGGTGGTGAGGCAGTGGAATGGGTTGCCCAGGGAGGTTGTGAGTGCTCCATCCCTGGCAGTGTTCAAGGCCAGGCTGGATGAAGCCTTGGGTGGGATAGTTTAGTGTGAGGTGTCCCTGCCCATGGCAGGGGGGTTAGAACTAGATGATCTTGAGGTCCTTTCCAACACTAACTATTCTATGATTCTATGATTCTGTGATTATTTGGAGGCAAAAATTAATCTACACAAAATGAAAGCTCAGTAGCTTGACTGACAATCATTGCTGACTGCTTTTGGGAACTAGACTGCTGATTTAAGCCACTCTCCAATTTCACAAATTTCATTCAATGAAATTAAATTTCTTCTGTAGAAACTGAACTCTTATTTCTTTGATTACTATATTTTTGATTTTACTACAGTGCTTAAAACACTGTATGGTTAAGTGATAGCCAGAAACAATATGTTGGATTAACTGCTAGCAATATAACATTCAACTTACAATTTAGAACCATACAATGTATGTGAAGTTTAGTACAACATTATGATTGTCACCAGTGACTTTAATTTCAGTATTTGATTGCTGCTGAACTGTAGATGTTCAAACGGAAATATATGTTCAGATCTGTTTCTGTGATATAAAGGCAATATATGAAGCAAAATTCTGAATAATTTCCTAACACAGAGTAATGTGTCTCTATACTTGAGTGATCCATGCATAGATTGATCCACTACAGGTAGTCTGAAACAACATCTTGTAGCAAAGCTCTCATCTCTAAGAAGGCACAAGTATGCTGTCTTCCTAAAATTTGGCCTGAGCTATTTAAGGTTTGGTATGCAAAATGAGAAGAGAAACAGAATAAATTGAATGAAATTTAGTCTTGCTCAGATTCAGTAAGGTGATACACAATTCATATCTCCTGCATAAATCCTCAAAAAGTGATAAACTGAAATGTCAGATATAATTACACTTTATATAAACTTTCATACAAGATTTAATTACCATATTTTGTGCATACTCATATACTGCGCTGGAAATCCATAGGCTATTTTATCTGTTGGCTTGATCTATAGGAGTGATATAAACAAGTTGCTTTATTCTTTTAAAAGCCTTAGTGGTAGTGTTATAATTTGCTTCACATTTCTTAACTCTTCTACATGCTTGAAAAAAGCAAACCAAGCTTCTTTGATTTAACAATGACATATTAGAAACTGAAACATGTGAAACATACTGGTGTTTTGCAAAAATAATTCTCCTGAAAGTTACTCTGTGCTTATGCTGTCTTCAGTGCTAGGATTTTATACTTTCTTTTTTGTCTATGCAAATTCTACAGTGAGGTTTTATTTTCTTTCTTCTGTTCATTTTGCACTCATTTTCATATATCTGTCATCAGAGCATTAAAAAATCATAAAAAAGCTTGGTGTTGTAAAAGTCCTGACAGCACATTTTCAGCTTGCTTTATTTTTTTTCTTGTTCAATTTACAATCAATGTTTGGAAACATCAAAGCCTGCAGAAGAAGGGTTTTTTTCTTTCTCTATTTTTGTGGTATTTTTTTCCTAGACCTTTTATTTAGCATGTTTCTAACAACTGCCTGTGTCGTGGTTTAAGTGTAGTAGCAACCTCTCTTCCTCCTCCCCCCCTCTCCTACCACAAACTCAAAAGATATGTGAAGTTCCTTAGAGTTTGTGAAGAACAACAAAAGATTGGGTTACTGTTTCCAAGGTTCCTTCCAACCATACAAGCTCTTGGTTTGGAAGGCACCTTCCAGGTCATCATTCAGGCACTACAGCATATAATGGTGTTCATGCAATGATTAAGTTCCACATTAAAAGTAATTAGGTGTTTTGCCTTATTGTTTCATTGGGAAGCTGTTGCAGGCTTCATGTTTCTGCTTCAGCAACTGAAAATAGCTGTGCACAGAAGCGTGCATAGAGTAGTTTCTGTTCTAAAAAATAAGAAGCTTATTTAGAGGACAAATAGAATTTGCATCAAGGTATGATTTGATAAAGATATAATGAAATTAAGAATTTAAATTCCTTTGTTGTCTTACCTAATCTTAGGCGGCTCAGGCAACACCATCTCGCTAATCATGAGGTGAAGACATGAACCTTGCTCCTGTCTCTCCTGCTGTCTCTCCTGCCAGCTCACAGGGATTACCAGATGCAGCAACATGTTTTCTGTACGGCTAATGAATTACTATTCCTGTTGGGAAAACGTATGGGAAGAAAATGAGGCCTGAAAGTTCTGTATTTGCATGTGCAACCTTTTACTATTAGCAAGGTAGAATACAGTGAGGACTTGTGACTGAGAGAAGCAACACAGCCTGGCCTTGGGTTATGATATCAAGGCTCACTTTTAACACCTAGGCAAGATGCTTTTCAAGATGCTACTCTCTAGCCCCATAAGTCTTTCTAATTTGATGTTATTCGATGTGAATTGTGTGTAGGTAATGTTAATTATGCAATAGGTTTTGAAGAATATGTTTTGATTGTACAGTGGAAATGTCAGTCCCATTAACAATCATTATTACCTGTCAGAAAGTAGAAGAAGCTTTGAATGAATGCTAATTTTTGCTTCTTGTATCTGTGCAGATGCATACCAATGTTTCATACACATTTTGTTTGTTTGCATCCTGATCATTAAAACAATCTTTTTTCTCTCCAAGTTTTCTCTGCTTGGACTGAGTCCAGAAAAGAAAAAATGAGGCTCTTAACTTCAGGCCTTGAATGAGCTTGTATTGGATGTGTTTTTGAAACAATAGTTTCAGTTTTCAGAAACTGGTTTGCCTGCTGATGTGTTTCCAGATCTTGTTCCCAGTGGTCTCTGGAATGTATTAAGACCATGGCAAGGGTTCAAGAGGATTGGAGTGGAGGTTTAGAGGCAGCAGTCCAAAAGGAAGAAGCTCGTTCTGTTTTGCTTTGTTAAGGTAGCTAATTTAATAACTACTTCTGGCCATAGACCCTCTCAATGTCTTTTTTCATTTGCCTTTAGTATCATCCTCTCAGTTTGGTGAATTTTTTTGTGAACTATAAATTCTACCATATATTGCTAGGAAAGCCTACAACTATGAAGAGCCATTTTCATTTACTCTAAAGTGACTGGTATAGAGACTGCTTTATCATCCCAGTTCTGTTGCTGGCCTGCTAAACTAAACTGGAGGAATACTTTCCCATTTCCTTGTCTCCTTCTTTTTAATCTAACTGAAGAAAAAAACCGATATTCCAGTAAAGTAGTCTCATCTAATAATGTCAGTAGCTTATCTCTTGACCTGGTTCAATGTGAATGAATCTTCCTTGAAAACAAATGACAAGAAATTGCTTGAAATATTCCACCTGAGACTGCATTAGCTTTGTCAAATGTTATTGTTACAATCTCTAAACATATATCTCCCGATGTAGCCTCTCATTGCCTTAAATGTGTTTGCATTACATTGCATTTTGTTGGGTCATTGTCATCCTGCAGTCAAGAAGCAGATGGATATCCTTCTCCTCCTCAGATTTTTCCAAGAACTAAGTTCCAGTTCATGCCAGAAGACTGTTGTTCCTGAGGTTTATCATGTTCCATTCAACTCTGCTGAGGTTTATCCCCTGTTTATTAAGCACTGAGTTTCAACCCAAACATTAAATTCTCCTGTATCAGATTGACGAAACTATGTATGAATTACATGTACCTGAACACTGTTTTCATAAGACACTTGTTTACACTGGCACCTTGCTGCAGGTATTTCAATACATGGCGAAACAAATGGTACAATGTTCAGCTTTAGAACGGGGTGTTGGATTGCTTGCAGATCTTAAATGAGCCCTAATATATCACTTCTTAACAGGTCTTGTATGAGCACTTGCTTTGTGAACTCTAAAAATTAGGTATATAGTATGTAACAGTATGTAACCATATGACTGGCTATCTAGGAAGTTACAAAAATAATATAAAGTACACTCTAAAAGAACATAAGGCATTAATCTTAGAATATGTAAATTCAGTTATATCAAGAATGAAGTAGCTCATAAAAAGCCTTGAACAGATCAAGAGTTTTTTTGGGTACACTAGGTATAAGATACTTAGAGAAGAGTGATTAATAGTGTTGTTCAGTGAGACTACACAAAAAAGGTGAAATTACTCCCACATATTAGTCTTGAGAATCTCTGAAGTTTAGAGCAGATGAAGAGATGATACTATAAAGATTTCTGTATTTACGATATGAAATGAAGAACTAAGATTTGTTTCCAAGTCTGAAAGATTTGTTTCCTAAACAATGAAGCACTGCCTTACGCAGCTGATACTATGTTCTTTCAAGAGTCCAGAATTACAATAGAATTGCATAAGCTTAAGATCTGAAAAATGACTGATGGAAGATGTGCACCAAATGTCAAGTAAACAGTGTTTGTTCCACTGCTACAATATCATTGTGCATAATTGCAGAAGAGTAATTAGAACAGAAAGCATGATCTTAAATGATTATTAAGTCTTTGAAGGGAAATTTTGGTCATAAACGAATAAATGAAAATTTCTATCAGCTTTTAATGAGCCACAATTTCAGTTTTGGAATTTAAAATTTTGTTTTCAGTACTCATTGATGTGATACAATACTTATATTGTATTTATTTCTGATATGCTAATTACAATTATAAAAAATTGTTTAAATATATACATACATGTGTATATGACACACAAAACCATATACATACGCACACTCAGATGTATACATATAAAGAACCAGAAACCTGCACTGTTCTGAAAGGTAAATAAATCATATGCCCAAATTAAACATGTGAATAGTGTAGACCGATATAAATCAGATCCTTGATGTCAGGTATGGTCTTACGTACCCATACATCGGAGCTCTTCTGTGAACAACATCAGGTATGTGTGATCAATATTGTTCTCTAAAGTAAATCTAGATTTATAACAACAGTGATTCTGCAACAGAGAGATGTTCAGAACTCCACTCCACTCCAAGAGAGGAGTTTTCACTACGTTCTTTCAAGAATGTATGTATATTCAGAAGAAAGGTCAAAAAAAGGTTTACTGTGGAAGCACAGTCTGTCACTTATCAAAAAGTTATGCACAGCAACACTGTGCAGCTTTCCTTTTGATGTTTTATCTGATAAAAACTGTTGTGAACATACCTTGAAAGAGATCATAAAATAATGCCCTTACATTGGCCTTTTAATTAACTATTAATAAGACTCCACTGTTTTACAGTTCAATAACATAGTTTTTCAGTGGATGGTGTGCACAATGTGTATTCACCCAAAGGTTTGGTGAAGGGAATGGAAGAAATCTTTTAAAGTTCCCATTTAATAGTATATGCATTATGAGAATAAGAATAAAAGTAGGCAGAGAAAAAAGATATGCAAATTATAAGGCAATAAGGCAGGCATTGCTGTTAAACACAAATGATTTCTTTTTTCTTGTATATTTTGTGAACCTGTTGAATACAGGTGCTCTGCTGTTTTTTTAATGATACATCCTTGAATAAGATCCTGCATTCCCTTAATCAGAATGACTGAGAAGAGGCAACATTTTTGCTGGAGCCACTTTGCGGGCATGGTACAGTGGAGTTAATCTGCATTTCACAAAAATAAAAGGATTTGTGATAATTGCAGAGAAGGGAAGCTTCTTGCTCATCTCTGTGTTTCAGTGCCTGTATAGCACTTTCCTTCACACTCTGCTTCATAATGACAGTCAAGCAAGCAGCCACAAGCAACTAAATCAAAGCGTTTCTATGTTTCCTCAGAAAAAAAAGGAGTTAAGTAGTTTCCCCATGTTGAAAGAATTTGAAGATGCCAAATGAGAGGGGTGAATTCCATGCTCCAAAACTGGAGTTAATACAGAATGTTGCAAGAAGTTATGCAAGTTAGAGTTCTGCAACTAAAAAGTATTAGATTAACTGCAAATGAATAATTTGAAATATTTCCCAGCCTTTCCTAGAGTGTTTGAATATTCCCAAATAAATATTGAACTTTGGAAGGTATTCATGTCCCCAGGAGAGACAAAAGTTTCTGTAAACTTGACTTCAAGAAGTATTGCTGCAGGCAATGAAATCTATACAAGCAGACAAAGCCCAGGAGATAGGTTGCCTTCTGGCAGACTATTAGAAAACATTTTTTTTTATCAGCTTGCTACATTCTTCAAAATAATAACAACTATTAATTTTAAATAGAAATATTCTCTCTTTGTAGTAGTACTTTAAAAAGCCTTGGGATCAGAGTACATCAGGGTCTTATTGCTAGTCCTGTTGAATGTGAATGCAGTATGGCTCAAATCTGCAGAACAAAACCAGCCATGCCTTGGGTTTTACGCTGTTTGAGCTAGAAAGTGTGGGGCTTTTTTGTTCGTTGGGCTTGGGGTTTTTTTGTACATTTAAATATTTTATTATTCTTATAAACTGTCTAAACTTGTGCACTGGACATCTCATCTCTAAAAATGTATCTTCCCCTACCCTAGAACAACAATTAAGCACTTGCCACTAAACAGCTGTCTACTTCCAGCATTCAACAGAGTACAGAGTGAGGAAAGTGCATCTGACGTGTAACATAGATCTGCAGGCAAAATTAAGGTTTTCTCATGTAAATTAAAAAAAAAAAATAGATTATGGCATAAAATTTAACAGCACCTATTTGCAATCGCAATAGAAAATTACTTGGCAGACTGTTAACTTCAGCCATTAAAATCATTATTCAATGTGAGAGAAACGTAACTTATATTTAACATTCGTCAGAACTTTCTCATTTATTCATTTCAATGACAATGCCTTTAAGAATAATATGACAGAGGAATATCTTATCATGAAATATAGCAAGTGACAGCTCTATTTTAACCAGAGGTTTCTGTTTTCTTTAGTTGAATTACTGCAAAGACTTTGCTATACCTGTTGTTACTTGTAACTATTTAAAAAGTCTTACACTTTCATCCTGTACTTTTGGGATAGGGAGTACAGCAACTTAAGGATTGAGTTCTAGGCATCTTCTTTCATAAAACTCTTTCAAACTGAGTTATATGAAGAAACCTTCAGAAATTCAATAGACGTTTCTCATGTGAAGTCCTGAAATCTTGTGGGGAAATTTCTGTCGTAGGGCCAAAACAATGACAATGCTCAGCTACAGGGATTTAAGAACTGTGTCCTGCAGATTAGATAACCTGAAAAAGTAATAGCAAAAGAATGTGCTGCAATTATAAATAACATCTTAGACATGACAAAAGCACCATGTATTTCTTTTAGATGCAGCAAAGAATGTAAAAAAGTTTCTGCTAACAGTATTCTAAAGTAGTAAGTTTTCTATTTAGATGAATTCTTCCCATTACGTCTCATTATTTCAGTCAGCATTTATGCTTTTATGTCTTTTTTTTAGGAGATATTCTACCAAAAATAAATAATTAAACCACAGATGAACTGTCAAAAGGGAACATTCATATTTTAACGCAACATTAACATTTTGGTAATTAACATGGCAGTTAATGCTTTTAGCAGATGTAACAACATTAGACTTGTAAATTTTAATTAAAGTTAATGGTTCACGATAGCTGTAGGGATCAGGCATCCTCTCTGGATACTGAAAACATGTCTAATGTGATTAGAAATACTAATTGAAGAAAAAAGGACTGCAATAGTAATGACTGTACTTCTTTATCCTACTAAATTATTACAAACCTGCAGCAACTTTAAAAAATATATTTGCAGGAGGAAGCTTGACGAGTCAAACGCTCCCCTTAAAAAAATTAAAAGGGGTCAAAGAACATTGCAGATGTTTTCTGTGTGTTAGAGAGGGAAAATCATTAATTGAAAGCCATTGCTCCTTCTTTAACCTCCAGAGACCATATTCCCAAGAAATACTATAAAGTTATTTGGTTACATTTCACATCCCTTTTGGATTTAATTAGGATCTAATGTGTTAGTTTTAATTCCCTAAGAGGCTTTGAATTCCAATAGCAGGCAGAGAAACAGGACTGGCACTGGGAACTATGACTCAAGTGGACGTTTCTCAGTTTTAGCGCAAGTTAAGAGATTGGTAGTGAGTCTTTTTCACGGCTTGCTGATACATGAAACATTTTAATAAGCACAGGAAAAGGATTAGTTTTACTAAGGGTAATTACAAGCTGCTAGCCACCTATAAAATGCACTCCCATTTTATTGTAAAATGCCAACAATATTTATTTCACTTGTTCTGTGGGGTTTTTTCTTCTTTTTTCTCCTCATAAGCTGGCTCCAAAGTATGCTGAAGTAGGTAGAAAAATTCTGGAGTCTGTATTCTAGCAGAATTGCTACTGAAAATCATGTTCTTTCTACTGGTAGTTCCAGATAATAAACGTTAAACACTGGAAATTAAGTTTGATTTATTTTATTTTTTTTTTACTGACAATAGTTATTTTTACTATAAATGCAGTTATTCCCTGCTAGTGCCGTTAGCTCTTTCTGTCAACACCCTTCCAACATCATCATAAATTACTATTCATTTGCATTGCAGCACAGGCATAGGCTCCATTCTACCAGGCAAAGTGCAAAGACATGGTGAAAGCCAATTCTTGTTTGGAACGGTTGCACTCTAACCAGTAGTGACACAGGCTATGAGAAAGGATGCTAGGAGAATGAATGCTGGTCTATCTTTATTTATTTATTTGCGTTTCTCTAGCTGAAAGGCTAGTACAAGGGATTAGGAAATTTGGTGAAGCTTATATGGAAAGACTGAATAAAGCCATCTGAACAAAATTTACGAGTAACACTGGAATTCAGAACATTTGAAGACTTGCATTAGTCTCTAGGCAAAGAGCCTATGTGCAACATGTATTGGGACATAAATGTAAACACTAAATAATGTTCAAATAATCGTGAACCTGGGACTGCCTTTCTATAACGGTGTATATTTTGGTGAATTCAGATGAGAAGATCTGAAGTGTGCATTTTGAATAGCTGTCCAGTTGTATCACCTGGTATGATACTGTGGATAACATAACACATTTGACTGCAACTTCATGAGGTCTGTGGCTTCACGATTTACTTGTGTCCTATAAATAGCCAAGAAATGCATTTATACTATCTAGTACTTTCCACTGGAAAATCCCAATATATTTTACAAACTTTCTTCAAAATTTTATCTCTGTTACTGCATAAAAATAATAAGTTGCTTCTGTGTATTCCTCAGGGACTCAACACTGTGAGTACAACAGTGTGGATGTCTGTTCTACCCAAGGGTTTAGTCAGGTGGGAGGGGGAAATAAAAGTTTTATGGTTAAGGTTTCAGTTAATTATTTAGACACTACTCCATCTTGTAGACACCACTGAAGCTAATGTGATTCTGCATATGGATCCATAAACATGGATATTTACTTCACTTAAAATGCAACAGCCGTGGATTTTCTCTAATAGTTTACTACATTTTTGTTTTGTACTTTTATAGTAATAATGACTCAAACATAACACAATTTCTGGCAAACTACAACTTACTGAAGGAAAGGACAAACTTGACTGAATTTTCTCTTTTTGGTTAAAATTCCCAGATCCAACAGCAAAGTCCCAGGTCTTCAACTGTATAAATCAGCATGACTCCACTGAAGTCTGAGCAGCTATGCTGACTTACGAATCTGGACTTCAAATATGGACTTCAGTGGCACCAAATATACAATTTATAGGTTTGACTGGCAAGTACATGTTTATAGACTTGAAGCAGTTTCTAATCCTGCGTCATATCGTAAACACTATTGCCTTGGACAAACAGACAGAATAATTATCTAGAAGCTGAAAGGCTTGCCCACATCTGTAAGAGTTTCTCTTATATGAACATGTTTCTGCTCAGTGAAAGAACCTCATGCATGAAGGGTTATTGCCAGATGCAAGTTAGACAGTTTCCATCATTGGAAAAATATACTAGTAGACAGATTGTGGCACTCAAGAGTAGGGTAATCAATTGACTTACAAGGTGGAAAATTAAAAAAATACATAAAGGGAACATGTCACAGATTAGAGGTTTGTTGTCACAGAATTACCAATTAATTTATAATGGTCACAATGGATTGGACCTTTAGATAGACATAAACGGTGTCCTAATAAATAAAAAAATAATAATAATAAACAAAATAATTTTAACATCAGTAGTTTGATGTATAATGGTGTATGATACAAATTTGTTAAATAGGAACAGCTGAGGTAAGATATAATACAAAGGACATACTAAGGATATAGGACAAGGACATAATAATGGCAATGCAAGGACATAGTAAGGGAAGATGTGAATGGCCCGGGGTGTAAAAAAACCTGAAACCTGCTCACCCAGCTGCAATGGAGTTGGACTCTGCATGGACAGAACAGCTTGTCCTGTACTGTAGCTGATCATCCTGCACCACATTTTGTTTTACTTTATTACCAGTGAGCAAGCTAGGCTGGGCTTGCTGAGATAACTATAGTAAACATAGAAATATTTTGTTCCTTTACTTAAAAATACATGTATTATAATAATACATGAAAATAACACTGTGATAGAGCAAAGAAAAATTTTGAAAAAGAGAAATATTTTACTGGTTGGATGAATGCATTTTAGATTCTATCTGTTAGCTTTCAATCTGGAAATAGACTATAATTTTCAGTTGACTCCCACTTTTGGTGTCCATACTCTTTTCCAATAAATGTCAAAATTCCCTGTGTGTGACAAAAAAGCATGAAAGAATCAAAAATAGTACATTGTATTAATAATGTTTTTGGGACTCTAAAGGACTAAAATCTTTCTGTTTCAAAATACTGAATTAAATTAGATCAGCTTTTTGAATCATTATTGGTGGTATAAAATAGGCACAGCTAGCTAGTTGTTTACTGACAACATTGTATTTATTATTTCTTAGCGAAATTTTGCCATGGGTTTGGGTTCCTTAAGCTCAATATCCTTATAGCTTTTTATATAGCTGCACCTTCCCACACAGCTATATTACCAAGGGTTTAGGGGTCTCTGCCATCAATTGAAATAGCTGTCAGCCTTTGGGTTCAGAAGCCCTTTTTTAAATCAATAGTTATATGAAAAAGAATACCTTCATTTTCATCGGAACACAGTTCATCTCTGTAAGTGGTGAACAAAATCAGCTCTGGAAAAATGTATGAATCAATCCCATTCCTCAATATTTGTTGTTTCAGAATTAAAAAGGGTTGAAGCTGGCAGTCACTCCTATGGGGTTTTCCTCATTTATAGTTTAAATGGGTCTTTACGGTCTTTTCTATGAACTTTTTTAATCCACGCACAATTGTCACCTGCACAGTTCAAATAGCCACCGTATAGAAAAGTGCTTTCATCTGTTTAAATTAAAACATTTACATACTATTTTAATTTAATGGCACATAATTCTTTCACTGTGGGACATAAGGATTAATTATTCTTTTATCAATATTAACCAGTAAACTAATAACAATTACAGTTATCTTCTTTATGCCTTTCATAGGCTGACATATCCATTTTCCAGCTACTTTAAATCATCCCATTTAGTGATTTATGTTTAAGCAGAAGTTTTCTATGTATCTTTCCTCTTAGTTTTTGTTTACTAGATACTTTCCTTTTCACCCTTCCTGTTTTCAAAATATTTATTTATGTATGTATTTATTTATATTATTATCCTGCATAATTTTGTACCACTTGAAAACCTGGTCATTTTAGTATCTTTTTTTTTTTCAATTAATTAAAAAGGTTATGTAAACAGCAATGGAGCCAGTGCAAATCCCTGCAAGATTCTAGTAGGAACTCCCCCTATTTCAAGTAGAAACCACATTGTGGAAATGATTATTTATTCCTACCTTTTTTTCCTTTCTGAAATCAGTTATTACCCGAGTACTGGTACTTTCCTCTTATTGCAAGGCAGCTTAATTTCTTCATGATGTTTTAGTGGATTTATCAGGGAGTTTGTTTAAAATACAGGATTTTATATCATCCAAGCTCAGTGTTTCCACATATCTTCCAAAAAACTCTCCTAGGTTTGTGTACTTATAAAACCGTATACACAAATCTACTACTCCCCTGTACGAATACCTCATAGGGATACATAAGCAAACACTTTTTCTATCCTTATCTTTGTTGAATCCTTCTGTCTTTAAATCATGATCATTTATGAGCCCTGCAAAGTTGACAAAAGCAGGCTTCCTGCTTCTGATGTGTTTGGAAGAGGTTTTACAATAAAGTTTGTACCATTACCAACATTTTCCTTCAAATGCTTTTGGCCTGCCTTTGTGCAGTTTTACTTTTAACTTGCCAGAGGTTTTGCTATTTTCTGTTTTCCTCATCTGAACATAATTTTTCTTAGGAGTGCCTTTTTCTTTTTAATACTACCCTTTATTCTCACGTACAGCTTGGCTAATCCTTCAGAGGTGCTCTTTCTGGCTTCGACAGATAATAGATACTCAGAAATTCTAATACAAATCATTTCCCCCTTTGGCTATTCTTTTTAATTTACTTTTAGCAAACTTCCTTGATTTTATGTCATTCTCTTTTCAATGTTTACTGTTGCTATGGTAAATTTATTTGGCCTTTTCACTTCTACAAGACTGTTGAATTTGAATATATTATGATCAAACTTCTGAAACGGTTCTTTGATACATAAGTTCTGAAGAAGGTCTGATGCCCTGCTTGGTTCAAATCAGGAGTTTTACAAGCTCCTCTGATGAATTGCTCTATTTAATGATTTATGTTGTCTAAAAGCTTAAATTCTCAGTAAAGTCATATCATAATATTTATCCAGTGCAGCTATAACAGATCTTGCTTTACTCCTGCCTTCACAGCCTTTCTGATTTCCCCAACCATGCCACAGGCAGCTATCCTAGCCTTTTTACTGTTAGTAACAAAGAACCACAGTAGAAGAAAACTTGAAGCCTGAAAATTCAGGCTTCAAGGACTTAGAGCAGAGCAGTTGCTCCTTTTGATTAATTTCCTGTAGTTCATTGATTTGAAGAACCTAAAGAATTGTTAACCAGTAAGCTGCTATGTTATGCTCCTACCTCTGTGACCCTGAAGTCATCTATTCCCATCCTCCACTGTCCTAGTGAGCTATTCTGCCTGAAAGTTTTAAAGTTTTTAAATCTGTATTTTTCCTGAGCTTTAAGTTTATTCTGTTAATGAACAGCTCAAGAATCTAGATGTACAGAGGTCCAGATAACAGCAGAAAGCAAGCTGGGAATCATTCAGGATGTAGGTCTAAACATTTGAGTTCCCAGTTGACTTTTATGTTGCTACTCAACAGTCTCTAGCTGCTTTTAAGTCCAGTGGTTTAGTCCTGGAAAAGAATGCTGTTTTCTAGTTCAGGGACAATCCAAGCATAACATTGACATTTCAAATAATATAGACTCACAGAATCATAGAATAGTTAGGGTTGGAAAGGACCTCAAGATCATCTAGTTCCAACCCCCCTGCCATGTCATTGTTTGACTTTTTTGATACCCTTGAACCTTGGCCACATTTATGTTATATACATTCACGGATTTCAGTTATAGAGATTTCAATACAAGAAAAGGACTGGTAGGGCTTTCTACAGTCAATATTGATATGTAAATAGATCTGTAATCGCAAGGCTAGTGAAGTGCAGCATCAGTTGAAGAATAGTGAGGTCCTCATTCTTTCTGCCTCTGGCCTGTTTGATTCTAGGTGTAGAGCATTTACTGGCAGCACCTTCAGGAGCTGACAAGACTTAGGGAACAAGCCATGTTCATTCTGCTTCCCGGATCCCTAATTTCAGCATGTCTTTGTCCGTTTTCTCTAATCCTTTTCTAGCTGGTTAAGCAATGTCCCCTCCAGCCTCCAGGAGAAGCGTTTGTCAGAGATAAGCCTGCTCCTTAACAACACCTAAGGATACGAGATCTGGAGTCTCTTCCGCCTTTCTGATTCTGTCTGATATAAAGGCTCCATTACAGAGAATACAAGATGAATTTATTTAACTGAAAATGTGCATTGAAAAGCCAAGAAAAACATCCTTCTGTAAATAAACATTTTGGACAGCACAGATCTGCAGACATTCTTCTGTGGTACGGGGAAGATTTGTCACTTTGGAGATTTAAAATGAATGGGCACCCTGTTTAATTTCTATTAAAGGCTTTTTGCCTGGTCATTGTGATGGACTAATTAATTGAAGCAGCCTCTTAATTTTTAGGTTTTCTGATTCTCAAGCACTAAAAAGCAAATAGGAACAATCAGCCTTTAAGAAGGGTAAGGCTGGAATAGAGGAAAGAGAAGATGCTGCCACAATTGGTAATGTCAGGATAAAGTGGCCATTGGAGTCAGGTGACTAAAAACAGAAGTCAAAATATTATTGACATGTACAGTCAAACAACAACATGGAGCAAATAAAGAAAAAAGAATGAAAGTAAGGGCAGCAAGTAAAAAAATAGGATGAAATATGAAAAGGTCCAATGATGTCACATTAAGCAAAGGAAAACAGTGAGAAACCTACTGGAAAAAATGGCAAGTAAGCTCTGGGTTATTCTCTTTGAATGCATGATTGCAAAGAAAGCTTCAAATGCTACCTGTATGTCCCCTGGTGATTGTGAACTGCTCATTTTCCACCTGAGAGAATCTAGAAAAGAGCAAGAGCTGGATATTATAGTAATAATTGCCTTTATTTGCAAAACAGTGATACCTAATAAGACTTGATATTTTGTGGTCAGCTACTTACCATACAACAACCCCTTCTTTCTCCAACAGAGGTTTTGCAAATACATGACTGTCTCGCACAACTACATTTCAAGTTGAGACTAAAGAGAAAATGTAAACCATTCAGTGGAATTGCTGATTGTAATTCTTTTTAACTTCTTAACATTATGTGGCAGATCTATAAACTTGTCACTCTTCGGTATGTGGGGTAAACTGAAGTATTGCATTTTTTTCAAGAAAACAACGCAGGGAATTCTTGTTCAAGAAACTGTTTCTGAAAGACAGTTCACCCACGAAAAAGAAAAAAAAATCTCTTAATTGTAATTCCAGTTTATTCTTTTGGGCTGTAATTTTTCAAGACTACAAAATGCACTTCAAAGACGGAAGAGACGGAAGAAGAAGGTTATAGGGTATGTCTTTTTCCACAAGCAGAGTGGTCAACTTGTCACTGTATTTGGCTAGTGGCATCAAATAACCCAATGCTAATGAAATGTGCAAAATGATTAGTAAGTGTGTGAATGTCAGAGAAATGAGAACCACCACAATTTAATTCCTTTCAAACTTTGTTAGACTCTGTATCAGTGAATACACTGCAGATTTATCAAAGCTTATCAAAGCTTGCCTCAAAAACAGACAGTACAATTTTGCACAGAGGGAGGTGAACAGGCTTTTCTCAGACACACTGGCCCATTTCCTATTTATTCTGCGAAACAAATCAAGTATAACTTCACTTGTTACAACGGAAAAGAAACAAACAAAAAACCCTGCCCAACCCTTGTGAGACTTTGCTTTGGAAAAAATAACTTTGATCTGACTCAAGGTAGTTTTAAATTACTTTAAACAATCTTATCTCACTGAAGTGAGAGAGATCTCTTTTACAGAAGGTTTCCACCCTTGAGGAAGAAGCCATTTGTAATGTCCACGTTAAAAGCCACAGTAATCCATAACCCCACTGGGGAAATTGTGGTCAGCTTTAACACTTTTCCCTGCTGTTGGTTCTTAGGATCTCTGCTCTGTGAAGCGAATTTCCTCATCCTGAAGCAGCCTAAACTTTCAGGAACCCGGAAAAGACTAGTATTTTTGAATTCAGTATTTTTTAATCTACTTAAACCCTGTGCTGTTGCAAAAGTAGAAGTTCTTGTCATTTTTATTTCTCCAAGTATAGCAAAACGGTGTTTAGGTCAGTTCCAGCTGATACACTCGCCAATGTCTTGCTGATCATCACAATTTACATGCAAAATGAAAAGTATGTTGTTTGACACCCTGTTTTACAAAGCAGAGCGGGCCAAAACTGTGCTGCTCACCGAACTGCAAGCGAGCCAGTCCCCGGTTTCCAGCGGCCTGAGCTTTTACTTTTCCTACCCTTGCACTTCTGGCTTTGCCAGGACTCTGCGCTTTCCGCAATTGATGTACTACCGCAGTACCGGTGCAGATGGAGGCCCCCATCGTGCTCAACAACATAAACACGTATCAGGCGAGTGGCCCCTGTTTCAAAACACAAGCCGAATAGTTTCCAAGCTCGCTGCACATTCTCCCGCTCACCCCAAGGCAGAGGACGCTGGCCGGCGCTCCTGCCGCTGGCTGCCAGCCGAGCTGCCGACCAGAGCGCTGCCGCCCAGGGCCAGAGCCGTGCTGCGCACCCCGAGCAACGGGGCCACCCGGCAGCGCGAAGCGCAGCGCCAGACCGAACCTTCCGCCGGCACGCCGGTCCCTCGGGCGGGTCCCGCTGGAAAGGAGCCGCTGCCAACGCCGGCATGGGACCCCCGGCCGGGAAGGGGTAGCAGCGGTGCGAGGCGGGGCCCGGCGGCCGCTCCGCCTCCCTCCTCGGGGATGCCGGGATGTTTACGGGCCCGGCAGGAGCAGCAGGGGGCAGAGAGGAGGCTGGTGGCGCTGCGGGTGCCCGAGCCACCCGCTAGGAACCCCTTTGGGCACCAGCGGCCAGCGCCGCTCCGGGGCCGGCCCTTGGGCGCCGCAGAAGCCGGGGAGGAGAGGAGGCCGGTTCCGGGCTCCTGTGCCAAGAGAAGGCGGAGCCAGGCTTCTCGGTGAGCGGGGCGGTGGCAGCGCTACTGGGCGGGAGCGGTGCGGGGCTGCAACGGGGGTCCCAGTGGCCGTGCCCCCGCTCCTGGAGGCGCTTCCCCCTCTGCTCCGTGCGGGCGGCTGCCGGGGGCCCGCCTCCCGCTTCTTCCCACTGGTTACTGGCGCTCCCGGCCGTGGCACCATTGGGCGCGGGAGCTGCCGCTCCGCCCGCGGCAGGCGGAGGGAGCGGTGCGGCTCGGGCCGCCAGAAACTTTCTGCGCCGCGGGGGGAGCGGGGTGGCGGCGTCAGGCCCCGCGGCGGGGACTGCGCCGTGCGCGGCGTACCGCTATCTGCCCGGCGGCCGCAGGGGCAGGGCGGGCTGCACGGGGCGGTATGGTGCGATTCCGGGGGGCTGCGGTGGCGGTTGTGCCGGTGGCGGCTGGCCTTCTGCGCAGCGCGGCTGTCTGTGTCGAGGAACGAGCGGGCGGCTGGGGGCTCTGCCCGGCGGCGGCCCGGCCACCTCTGCGCGGCTCCGGCTGCTTGCGGCCTGGCCGCAGTGCCTCTGCCGCGGCTGGGCTTTTCAAGTTCATAGCGCAAGCGGAGCTTCCTTCCGCGGTGTTTCCTCATTTCCCGCAGTTCCATATGTGTTTCTCTGCCCTCCTCTCAGCTGGAGCTTGGTGTCAGCGATGCTTACCCGGTAGCGCAGGGGGAAAGCCCCGGCTGAAGGGTTTCACACAGCGCTCAGTAAAAACAGCGTCGTCACTGGGAGCCGCGGCCCTGTGGCGTGAGTCCAGATTGCCCCGTCCCAGGCGGGAGCCCATGGTTCTGCCCCTCCGCCTCCCGTCCGGGCAGCACCACCGGCCGAGGGAGCCGCCGGGGCACCGGCAGCGCCCGCGGAGTCTGAGGGCAGGGGGTGCCTGGCCGTGAGGGTCCCTCTTGCAGGTGCCAGGTTTACCCCCCGCCTTCTCGGTTGGTGAGGCTCCCAGAGGGTGGCAACGCCAGGGGCACTGCGAGGAGCTGCGGCCTAGAGGGAAAAGCTGGAAGTGAGGCACTCTCCATCTGTTGGGGTCGTCTACCCCCGTCTTCTCTATTTACGTTTCACCGGTTGTACTAGTGCTGGCCCAGAATTCCGTTTTGTGCCCATGAGAACTGTAGCTGTTTGCCTTTAGGATTCAGAAGTTTGGAATATTGTTCTTCAGCTGGAACGTGCTTTGTTTTGCTCTGCATTTTGTCAGGAGTATCGCTTCTTGAATGGTAAAACTACTTAGGACGTTAAACCTGATTCCGATCAAAGGGGATGAGGGGTGTGCACGTTAAACCACACAAGTATTTGGTTCACTTCTTGCACCAAGTGAATGATAAACTCTTGCCACAGTTGAGGTGACAGCACTGTTTTCTCCGGTTGCAATGGCAGCATCACTTCTCAGGAAAGGTCACACATGCATAGTGATTCTGCTAAATAAGCTGGATATGTTTCCTGTATAAAGTTGTATTACAAGCTTGAGATGCAGAAATTACAGTGAATGATATGTTAATCTACAAGGTAGGTACTTTGGATGATTAGATGCAACGTGAATGTTTGCAGCTCTGCTAAATGAGGAAGGATGAAATATAGAAATATTTAATTTTCAAGGCTGTCTAGGAGACAGTTCAGTGCTGCAGTGCTTTAGAAATGTCTTACTTTGAAATTTGGGACTCGGGCTGTCTTGAGAGGGGTAAAATGTAGTAGAAAACAGTCATTAGTTTATGGGCTAGGAAAAACTTGGGCAGGGGAAGGAAAACTCTTGTGTGGCGGAAAGAGGGAAACTTACAAGCAACATCCAACAGCTTTAAAGTAAGAAAACCCTCCAGCTTTGTGGTTTTTTTTTTTTTTTCCCTTTTTGGTACTGAAAGAAAGGCTATATTAAGAACACTTGTTCTTTAATTTCAAAACATGAACCTATTATAAACATCTGATGGTTGGATAGATAACTTCAGAAAGCACACTTTAGAGGCTTTCACTGCAAGGGTAGAGATATTGGCTTTAACATAGATGTCTTGTATTCAATATACCAGTTAATCATTGGAATTAAAAAGTAGTTTGAGAACAAATCATGGAATCCTAGCCAACTAAAAATCTTTATGATTGACTTACTACAGTGTCTTCCAGGGTCTGTAAGAATGAGACAAGTAGAATCTTCAGGGTAGAAACTTCTTTCCAAGAAAGAAAAAAATGTAACATTTTAGAGTTCATCTAAAGATCTGTGAGTGCCTGAGAAACTCAGAGTACAAGAAGTTAGTTGTTCATTTTATGGTGACCTCTGGTATCTTTTGAGTTGTACAATAGAGCCATGTAGCCCACCCCTATCTTTTTTGTGCAAGAGTTGAGCTCAGTTGGACAAAATGTAGCCAGTCCAGTATATTTGTCCACACAGACAGCTGGGTGAGGTAGTTCCTTCATGCATACAAACCCCCGCCATGTATAGTAAACTTAATACAGTACCCCGCATTTACACTGCTCTGTGTTCAGTTGTATCAGCATTGATGCCTTGTTGCTGTCTAAAGTTTGACCTTCTTCCAAACATCTGTGCTGAATGGTTAAGTTCGAGTTACCTTGGAAAGTCTCCTGGGAAAAGTCAAACTGCAATAACTTCTACCTCCAAGGGAATTCTTTTGATTGTTTGGGGCTTATCCAAAAACTTCTCCTGATTCCAGAGAAGCAGTACTTGGGAGGGCAGAATTATCTTATGCAGGTTTATACTATGGATAGTCATGGGAGTTAACTGACTAATTTCCAGAGAATTTGTTCAGCTTAGCTACATTCCATGTGCTTTGCAACAGAGTTGAAAATAACTGACCAAAATACTGAAGTGGTGATAAGGGCATCCTTTAGAGCACTGATTTGATGTATTTGTCACCATTTGACCCTTCATGGCCACATGGGAAGGAACTCGGCCCTAGAATGAAGTACAGCATCACAACCTGTTTCCTTTTCGGTAATTATTGAGAGGATTCTTCCTGTCAGGTTAGTCTAAAAAGCTGAAGAGAAGCACTGTTATTATAATGAGTTGCTTCTCTGAAAATAGTTCTGTGTGTTTGTGTCTGGCATGTGAAACATAACTGCAGTTCAGTTGTGAAATCTTTGGGAGAGGTTTGAGTTAGGTGTTATGAAGTGTTGATGAACCAGACTTTTTCAGTTCATTTCAATCTCCTGTTGTCAGTGTATAGATTGACTAAATTATTGTTTCCTTGAAAGCTGGAAGGCAAAAGTACCACAAGTGAACTTAAAGTTAATTCTAAAATGAGTAAAAACTTGTGGTGGGAAAACGCACAGCGTTCTGTCCTGTAGAGGCCCTTCTTCTGTACCCTTTTCATCCTCATCTGAAAGCAGATCCAAAAAAGGAGTTGTCTTTGCAGCAGTGAACTTCCAGTGCTTGCCCTGACTGAAATTCAGAACTGTGTGTTAGGTATGTGCTTGTGAAGCTCATGGAGATAAGTAGGCCTTCAGAAGAAGAGCAGCAAGCAGCCTGCAAACAGAGCACTTAATGTACAGCTAGTCATCGAGGGTACTCCAAAATAGGAATGGATTGTGCATATTTTATCCAGTGGTGGTTTAATGTAAAACACAGAAACAGCTGTGAGCTTGAATGTTGGACTGCTTCTGAAACAAGTGTGCTGGCTGCTAACTGCTTTGCTTCTGGACTCGAGGATCCTGGATTACTTGCTACTGTCATGCATGGTTTTGGGATTCGAAGGTAATGATAGTCAGAGGATCACAAAAAGCCTGTTAAATATGGGTGGTGTTTCTTTTCTGATTTTATGTAGTACTTTAGTGATTTCATCATCTTTGGGGTAGCACAGATTTTTAACCACATACTGCAGGTGTGTATATATATATATATGTATTTTCTCTCAGCTTGTAAATGTGCATGTAGCACCTACAGTATGATATCACAAGGTGTTGTCTTTCATTTGTTTCTGAGATAATTTAGACATTTCTTTAAGGATTATGTGTAATTTATTCTTAAATGTGTACTACTTCACCTGTAGCAATGTGGATGTTATCAGCCATGGTTGTGGCACAGTTGCATGCAGCCAGCCTTCCCTATTGGGTGGTTTTCCCCCTGTGCCTGGCAATAATAGGTTTGTCTGGTTTTTAATTTGTCCTGAATCTTTAATTCCTGTGTGAAGCTGTGTGAAGTCCTGTTCACACTTTTAGTGAATCACTGCAATATCTCTTTATGAGTAATTTATTTTTACAGATGTATTTAACTGTCCCTTCATTAAGAAAAGGTCTCCTCCCTCTCTGTGTACTGGAGTTGCAAACTTTTGGGGCTTTAAGGGTTTCCAAATAATGTCTTGGATTCCTTTCTCTGAAAATAATTGCTTTTTTTACTTTTTCCATTTATTTTGTTTCCTATTTCTACTTTTCAATACAATATTTTGTTGACAAAACTCTTGGCTTGGTGTTGAATAAGTTGCCTTCTTTCTGTGCTGGCTCTTGCCTTCCTGTCGTAGCTATTTTGAATTTAAGTACTTGTCAGCATCCCTTCCTAAGGGCGAAGTAAAATGAAACATGGTGAGCTAATGTAGTGGCGTGCTGCTGCCAGAAGGGAGGTGTTCAGTTTCTTTTACAATCCCCTTCCTACATTTCCCATCTTTGAACTTCCTCTGCTTAATTTTCCTCTGGCACTCTCCACTACACACTGATTGACCTCAGTGCTTGCAGAACACGAACCTGGCTGCATTAGGGGATTATATCAACTCGGCAAAAAGTCTGAAGAGTTCAAGGTGGCTATGCAGGATCATCTGACAGAGAAAAGGAGAGAAATCAAGATGTTTGGTGTCACTGAGCTATTCAGCTGGTTTATATAACTTCATGTTACTGATATAATTTGACAATAGATTTAACTGGTTTACAGTAGGCTGCTTTACCCCCAGCTATGTTCTTCCCTCTGTCTTTTGGCATTTGCCCTTACCACTGCAATGGAACAATTTGGGGAACTTAACTGGAAGAAAAGGTCAGTTTTCAGTTGGTTTTGGTTACCTTACCAGGAGTCTGGGTGGCCAGAGGAACCCCACTGGAAGGAAGAGGATCTGGAAAGTATGTCTGAAGGCAGGGGAAGCAGCAGTGTCACGTAATTAGTGTTGCCTTAGAACCGCATCGTTACAGAGGCAGTAGTAAAGCAGAGCGTGGTGTGTGCTGAGAATTTGCTTTCTTAATAGTTACATACAGTACTTAATTCCCTGCAGAGCCTGTCGCTGTGACATGATCATGATCCACCTATGTGGATTTACAACTGGCAATTCAGTACAAAGAAATGGATTATCAAGTTTTATTTCCAGGTGAACAGAAGTGAAAACAAAGAAGCCTCTTGAGCAGTTTCACTTCCTGTTTCTTCAGTTTGTATGAAATAACAAACAAATGGTTCCCAAAAGGGCAAGTCAGTGCATGTACAACCCTTTGGGAACACCTTGCAAGATAAGCTGTTTACTTGAGTGATGTAACTGAAATGGGTAGGGAGAAGTAAACAGAACATAACTTCTTAAATTGTGCAAGTAAATGAAGAGAAAGAAAAGCAGACCTGTAAAGCAGGAGAGCTTGGGCTTCCATCTTCTAGTCAGACAGCACTGATAGAGACCCAGCTCTTAGTAGCTGGGGAATGACAGTGACTGTCACATGTGTTTTCACGGTTGGAATAAAAATATGCCTGATAAATAGGGATGAATGGATGAGAAAATTGTGTGTGATCTCTTGGTGTATTCCCCTGCTTTGTTTGTAAATATTTTTTTTTATTTGTGTATGGGTATTTCTGCTCTTGTTAAAACCAACTTTTAACCCAGTTTAGCTACTGTCTGTGTGTGTTTTGGCTTCTTTGACTGGGCCATCGATGAATAGGGAATTTGGACCTAAGTTTGTTGAAAAATTCAGTATTAGTTATTTCCATATGGATAGATGATGGCTTCTTGTAGATTAATGAGTGCTGAGAATTTGTCTTGTCCACGTCAAGGAGGTCACTGCAGAGGGAAGGAATGTCCTGCCATCCCATGGGGAGTATGGATCTGATAGTGTATTAAAACATCAAAGGCTTTTAGAAACTGCTTCTAAAATTAAGGCTAATCCTACTTCTGTGTATGCATCTATTTTCACTTGCTTCCAGTTCTTTGAAAGTTGCAAATACAACTTTTCTCTGATGTGGGTGCTTCTGCAGAGAATTCTACAAATGAGGGTTGGTTTGTTGTTTTTTTGTTTTTTTTTTTTTTTTTTTTTTATTTCCCCACATTTTAAGGATTTTTTTTTTTTTTTTACAATGTGAAGCAAATATTTCATTTTCACCACTGTCAGCTAATAGTAAATGTTCTGTGTACGCACATGTAGGTATATATGCATACTCTATAAATATGCATAGACACATGTATATGTGTGTGTGCATATTTATACATTATTATGTATCAGTATACAGTGTGTATATATATGTGTGTATACTAATTGGGATAAATGACATATTTTACTGTGCTAATGATTAACTCAGTCTTCCAGTCTTGAGTGTGCCTTATCCTTTGCCAGTTAAGGTCTCGATTGTCTTGGCAGAGTTCAAGTGAGTGTCAACAAAAATGTGTTCTACTTTATTAATGGATACATCTAACTTAGCTATTTACAGAGTGCGAAAAAAGAGCTAGTGTGGTAATTGTTTGGCATATATCAAACATTTGCTCTTTGAATAAATGAGTAGTTTAAATAACCAACAACACTGCAGTACACTAAATTAATTAGCTCACTGTAGTATTTCATTGACAGCATTACACTGTTGATTGTATGTTTCTTGCAATTTCTTGTTTAGTATTTTTGAGGAATAGGCAATGTGACCTGGGCAGGAGCATGACCAGTCACAGATCCTGTTGGCTAATGGAAAGGCATTGATTAGCTATCGTTTTTAAACATTTAAAGTGTTTCAGCATTATTTCATCATTTCTAATGCTGTCTTGGAGCACGTAACTTTATGAATAGACGGCACTGTAATGTGGGTGTGTTTAACCAGATTTGATTTTATTGGTCTGTGCTAGTCAGGAATAATTTAATGAAAACACATTACGTATGTGCTGTCATTCCTGTTAGCTAGAATTTTTTTCCAGTTAGGATCTCCTGCCATTTGTGTTAAATACACCCATATTAAATATTGAGTTTGGAATAGAAGTGGCATAAAGGTGGATTATTAACTTTTTGAAATGTATTTCAGCACTTAAACTGCAACTTGCATCTTTCAAGTTGCAATCTGGGGTGGGGGGAAACTGCAACAAAACCAGTCTGAAGTAAGAGAGCAGAGTTTTAGGTGAACTGCTAGGAGCATTAGCTTTCTTGCGCTTTTTGGAGTTACGCAGGTACAGGAAGTATAGAAAGGCTTTGGACATCTCAGTATTCTGAGAGGTGCTTTTGGGGTACTGTGTATGGGCAGTTTTCTAAATATTTCCCAGTCTTCAGGAATGCACTAAAAATAATATTTATGAAATTGAAGTGACTTTCATTTTCCAAATAAAAATGCTTCTATTACAACATCAAAAACCGTGTGTTTCTTGTGTTTAATGGTTTATGCAGAACACCAGGGAAAAAATAACATTTTAATGTTAAAGTGTTATGATAGATTTGGATTCCAAATTGGTTTTCCTTATTGACATGACTTCCCATTTCTCTGGAACACCTTAGCTGTGCTGTCATTTAATGTAATATGAATGACAAAGTTGGGATGCTCGGTTTACAGCTGCTGATTTTCTCTTGCTTCATCCAGCATCTTCCCCATGTGTGTCTTGAACCCCTGCTTTTAAAATCACTTGGAAAATTTGCAGCCTGCACCCTAGATGCTGAACAGGGCTGATCAGTGCTGGTGACCTGACACAGTGCAGGCCAAGTTTGACCAGCAAGCCAGTTCCCTCCAAGCAGACATCCTTAAAGAGGTAAAGAATGACTGTAAAGGGGTTATGTTTCATAAACCTGTAGGTTGGCTGTTTCTTAAGCTGCTGACATCAAGCTTAAGGGCAAAGCTGTTAATGCTGGGTCTAAAGCTTGTCTCTTCCCAAAAGGTGTGTGGCTTAGATCTATGAACTGAGACTTGTAGTTGTGTCAGTCTGGCTCTCCAGGTGATGGAGAGCTGCGCTGGAATCAGACCAGCATGCTTGGGCTCCCTGGCATTAACTGCTGGGATTAACAGTGGTGTGGTGGGTTGGGTAATTGTTTTGGGTATTCAGTAAGGCATTTAGAAATCTAAACCCTTGCTTCCAGAGCACAGCTGCTTGATTTTATTTATTTATTTGTTATTTATTTATTTATTTTGTTATTTTTTTTAATTTTCAACCAGGGTGATTGACTGTTCTACCTAGGTTTAACTTGTGCTTTTGGGTAGCTGAGTCAACATGTGATATAAGTAAATGGGAATATTCCTTTAGCTTGTATGCATATATGGAAATTGGTGTGGTTTTGCTTTTTCCTCAGCTGAGGATGATCCTTATCTTTGAATTTAGTTAGTAAAGATAATTGAAAGTTTATGGGTTTAAAATTTGTCGTTTTAAATGAGTGTTAGATACTGAAGAATGTGTCGAGATACCTGACACCAAAAAGTAAGGAGTGTGTGGAGTGTTAAATGGATAGCTGTCTGTGGCGGGCTTTGGCTGTAATCTAACTGAAATAATAGTTATAGTAAAAACTAAAAATACCTTCCTTAACTAATGGTGCGATCTAGAAGTAAACACAGTACATTCTTTTGTTTGTGAAGAACAACTGAAGTGAAGGTGTGGCTGATCAGCACAATGTGAACAGCATACTCTGAGTTAGATATTATGTGGAGTAGTTGCGTCTGTATTCTGTACAAAAGAAGACTGGGATTTCAGACTGAGCAGAACTGTAACACTGAATATTATTTTAACTGTTTACTTTTTAGAAGAAGTATAGCTGTTCCTCCATTGACATCGATTACTGAATGCTCCCACTTAAGGTCCAAAATTAACAAACAAGTGTGTAGCATGTAGTTAATGGAAACCACATATCATTGAGACTACTAATGATGTTCTCTACAGGAAGGCTTTGTATTTTTTTGTTGTTATTGAGCTGCCATCTGTTAAAACAGTAGCATTATTCCCTGAATACCATGAAATGCATTTCAGTATGAATGGTTTATGGACTTTGAGTTAAGGAAACTAGTGTTTAAAAAGCATGTTTCATGTTATTTGATAGTGCATTTAGGCTTTTCCTCCTGAAATAGTCTGATCATGTTTATTAAGACTTAGTTGCAAAACTTTTAAGTGTCCCAGGGCTTTCAAGTTTTTCCCAGGTATCTTTCTTTTCTTTTAAAAAATTCTATTTTAAAATATATTCCAGTGAAATGGCACCAGAGTGATGAGCTTTGGCTCCTGTTCAGGAGCAGGTCTTCTGATTTCATGAGGAGTTGAGGCAGTCCCAACTCTCTCCTAGCAGGCTGGTGGAAGCCGCCTGGAAAGATGAGTGCAGTTCAGGCAGTTGCAGTTTTATAGTCCAACTTACTCCTGAGGACTTGACACCCTTCTGCTGTCTTGTGGACTTGGGGTGTGGAGTAAATAGTGTCAGAAGAGTTGCTATGCAATTTTAGTTTCAGTTGAAAAAGTGGTCATGTTGTCTGTATCCTCAGGTACTTCATCCTGCATCCTTTATGTGTAGGTGCCACCTGTTGTTTCAATCAACTGAAAAAGACAAAGATTTAAAATACTAGTAGTTAACCAGAAGTCTTCTCATGCCTGCAAAGTGTTAGCAACCATAACTAGAGTGTAAGATTCAGAGTATATGTTAGTGCTAATGTGATTGCTGTTGTGTACAGGTTGGTCTGAATCCAAATGATTTGCATCACCAAAATGATGAAAATCATCTTTGCAAGATAAGTGAGTCAGTCTTTCACTGTCCTATCTTTGCAAGTGGTGTGGTTAAGGCAAAGAGGCCTTTCCTCCTGAATGATCAGTGTGAGAGTATTTAAAAACATTAGATGCGTTTGGCAGTTTAGAGATTTTGGGTGGGATTGTGTAGCTGACTTGCCTCTCCCTTCATCTGATATGTCTGTTTTCCATAAACCAGTGTATATCTGGTGATTGATTTGCAGGAGGAGGTCATCAAATTGCTTGTTTGAAGAAGTGGTAGACGTGTCGCATTTAGATGTGTTTTGTTTGCTTTTCAAGCTTAAACAAGTCATGACTCTGTCAGTATTTTTAGTGTCTTTTCACCATACATTAGAACTTGAAAACCATCTTTGGAAGAGTAATAGTAGTTGTCTCAATTTTAATTTGTAAATATTATGCCGTGATGTGTTGACCTCTGGAGTTTATTATCAAGGTGAAAGTCATGCCTCGCTGTGAAAACAGCCTTCAAGCAGCAAAATCTAATTTTTGCTTATGTTGACAAACAGTACAAACGATTCATTTTGCATCCTTGGCTTTTGGTATGATCAAAATGTCACATTACTCTAAAATGTGAATCTATCATGCAGTCTTCAAAGACAAAATCAAGTTTAAAAAATAAAAGAACTTCCATGTATGGGCAGAAAATACCGATCTTTGCCTTTCTTCTGCAAAAGCAACAACAAATCATAGAATCATAGAATAGTTAGGGTTGGAAAGGACTTCAAGATCATCTAGTTCCAACCCCCCTGCCATGGACAGGGACACCTCACACTAAACCATCCCACCCAAGGCTTCATCCAACCTGGCCTTGAACACTGCCAGGGATGGAGCACTCACAACCCCCCTGGGCAACCGATTCCAGTGCCTCAGCACCCTAACAGGAAAGAATTTCCTCCTTATATCCAATCTAAACTTCCCCTGTTTAAGTTTTAACCCGTTACCCCTTGTCCTGTCACTACAGTCCCTGATGAAGAGACCCTCCCCAGCATCCCTATAGGCCCCCTTCAGGTACTGGAAGGCTGCTATGAGGTCCCCACGCAGCCTTCTCTTCTCCAGGCTGAACAGCCCCAACTTTCTCAGCCTGTCTTCATACGGGAGGTGCTCCAGTCCCCTGATCAGCCTCGTGGCCCTCCTCTGGACTTGTTCCAGCAGTTCCATGTCCTTTTTATGTTGAGGACGCCAGAACTGCACACAATACTCCAGGTGAGGTCTCACAAGAGCAGAGTAGAGGGGCAGGATCACCTCCTTCGACCTGCTGGTCACACTACTTTTGATGCAGCCCAGGATACGGTTGGCTTTCTGGGCTGCGAGCGCACACTGAAGCCAGCTCACGTTCATTTTCTCATCGACCAGCACCCCCAAGTCCTTCTCTGCAGGGCCGCTCTGAATCTCTTCTTTGCCCAATCTGTAGCGGGGCCTGGGATTGCTCCGACCCAGGTGTAGGACCTTGCACAAGTTAATAAATCTTCTGTGCTTCCTATGGTAACTACTATTTGTTACCTATTCAGTAACAAATTAACTTCCACAGAGGGCAGAGCCACTGGCAGTGGTAATTATAGGACTTCTTCCCTTTCCAGTCTTTCCCCAAATTTAACACGCTTTCCCCCCCCCATCCCCCCCCATATTCTCAAATACTTCCAGTCAGTGCTTCTGACCATTCAGACAAGATAAATGGGTTATATGGTTCCTGAATCAATCTGCATCAACTAAACACTTCATTAATCTTGGATAAATGTCTGCAATGGAGGATGAAGAGTTTTGTATTTACTTCTTTTGCGTGGGCATTTTAGAACAAATGTTTGTGGCAATAAAATTATCTATTGGTGCATTATGTAGTCAAGAGTATTAATAAAACACACTGAAATTTTCAGTAGAAATATTGGTGTTATCAAAAATAAAATTCTTATAAAGCCTCTTCAGAATAGCATATCAGAAAACATTCTGTCAGTGATGGATTTCTGTAGCAAGAAATTAGGGGAAGATATAGTGATAGGAGCAGGGGGGATGGCTTTAAGCTGAAAGAAGGTGGATTTAGATTAAATATTAGGCAGAAGCTCTTCCCTGTGAGGGTGGTGAGGCCCTGTCACAGGGTGCCTGGAGAAGCTGTGGCTTCTGTTCAAGGCAGTGTTCAAGGCCAGCTTGGACGTGGCTTGGAGCAACCTGCTGTAGTGGAAGGTATCCTTGCCATGGGCAGGGAGGGTAGAACTAGGTGATCTGTAAGGTTCCTTCCAACTCAGACCATTTCATGGTTCTGTGATAACATCCTGCAAGGTTTTCATGTATTCTTTCCCCAAAATTTGTTGAAATTGCATAAACCCCTGTGAATCTAACTGGAGAGCTTAGGTGCAGTTTTGTGACAACAGTTTAATTCCAGTGCTGGTGTGTTATGATTTCTTCCCTTGATGGGGAGGTTATATGGGAGATGTTGTAGAACTTGGAAGTGTCAGTGTTGGTGTCCTAGGGCTGGCTAACAGGTTGGCTAGCCAGTGGTGTGCTGCATGTTTCTGCTAGCTGTTTCACCCTTTCTCACTACGCTTGTTCTGACAGAAATCTTTGTACTTTCTACCTCTTCTTTGCCTCTCACGTCAGTGAGATAATTGTGTGTGTCTGTTTAAGTTGGGCTTTGTGTTTTGTGTTTTATTTTTTCTTTGGATTTTTTTTGTTTTTCTTCCCCTTGACCTGCCTGAAATTGCTTTTTTGATCTGTTTTAATCTCTTTTATCTTTAGATTAATACTCAGGACACAACACAGAAAGTCCCAAACTGTATGCTTTAAACAGGTGTCTTAAGGGTAGGAAGGCAAAGCTGTGAGGACCCTTAGTCGCTCTGGAGGACATTGTAGCTGGTGTTAGGAATAGGTACTGGTACTGGAATGTCATGGAGTGACAACTTTAAATGGGGGAATGAAAGCAGATTGCTAATAATTATAGGGTTTTATCCAGTCCACTGCTTAGTACACTAGGGCAGTATATTGAAGGCACTTTGCAAAGCTGCTTTGTGATTATTTTATCTGTTAGTCATGTTACCACAATGATGCTGAAGGAATGACAAGCTATTAGTTTCGTAAGTGTTTTGAAATGGGCTTTGAAAACAATTTCTGTGGTTTGCTGCTTTCTGTTGGTAGTGTTTATAAAAATAAAAGTATTTAAAAGGTTAGAAAAGTTTTTATTTGTTTGCATTCAAAGGTGCTGGTGAACTTTCTGTTGTCTTTATCTGAACAGAGATGGCCCTCATAGGCACCAATAAAACTGGGTGCTGCACCTGCTCCGTGTCAACAACATCTCATGTAGCTGGAGAAAGAATTCACTTAGCTGAGAAAAAAGCCTTATGAGCATTTGCATTTTGTATCTCTGGTTGTTTCTAGTAACGATTTGGCATGTTTTGCAAACATTATTATTGGTCAAAGCTTTGTGTCTCTATATTTGCGAACTTGGCAGGCATGTCTCCTCCCGTCTTACTGATGGAATATCAGAGTTTCATAATTGGGAATAGAGGCTGTGCACCTAACATGGTTATCTCAAAGCTCTCTTAGCTAGCTTGTCAGAAAGTAGGAAGTGTTTCTGTTTAGATGGAGCTGCTCTTGCATACTCCCTGAAATCTGCAGTTAAATTAATGCAACATAAACAGTATGCATGCCGAAGTGATAATTCTTATAATTCTTCTTCTGATCTGCTATTTCCTATGGGTCAGAGGTACTGACCAGCAGGCTTCTGTGTAGTTAAACAAGTGGTTTATAATAGAATAAAAGAATAATGGGGTGATGCAGCTTTCATCAGACAGAACTATTTGTCTGGCTCAAGTATTTTAATGCTCGTCTTTTAATAAGAATATCAGATATGTATAGTGAGTTGTTTAATCTTATACAACAGGTAAACAAAGAAAACTTACTTCCCAAAACAGTGCAGGGCTTCAATAGTTAAATGTTCATAGACTGAAGCATGGAAATGAGAAAGCTAATTCTTCAGTTCTGCTGATGTTCGTTGATCATAAACACAGATTGAATTACTGTGTAATGACCATATTTCTCTTTCCAGGACATAAGGGGTGCTTTTACGTGACAGAATGGATGAACAGTCACAAGGCATGCAGGGGCCAACTGCTCCACCATTTCAGGCACAGGTATGTTTTTTTTAAACAGATACTCAAGAGTTGGTGCTATCATTTCTTAAATTGAAAATGAGGGAAATAGGAAACATTTTTTCTTGTGGGGACAGAAGCTGTAAATGTAGAATGTTTTCTGGTGATCTGGAAATTAATTGTATATCAGTCCTATATTTTGTAGTGAATAATTACTTTTCTTTTTTGCTTCCTACTGCTTCACTAACTCTGAGGGTTCGGAATTGGAGTGGGAGTAGGAAGCAAAGATGAAGGCAGTTGTTTTCCTGAGAAATGGTGAGCTGTTAAACACTCTATGTTTCCAAATTCTGTCAGAAATACCATATTTATTTCAGACTGTTAACCTTCATGTGGGGGATTGGAACTGGATAAACTCTTAAGGTCCCTTCCAACCCAAACCTTTATGCGAGTCTATGATTTTCTCTTCTTACACCTCCTGATAGTGATGCTCTATGAATTAACACCATTACCTGTTAAAACCAGGCAAGAGAAATTCCCAGTAGCTGTAGCGATGTTAGAAAGAGGAGGCGTAAAGAATTTAATCTTTGAATATGTGCTGATGGTGTGAAATAAAAGATAAAGATTATCTGAAAAGACTTAATATTCAGATACTGCTTTTTGACATTTTTAGGAAGTAATTCCTTGTACCCTGAAAATATTTATTGTGGTCACCATTCCAATGTAAAAGCTGGAACCTGAATTTTGTGATTGTTAACAACATAGGTGATAAGGTATTTTGTGCCCTTTATTTTGCAAAAACTGAGGTAAATTGTTATAGCTTGTGAAATTTAGCAAATTTACAATAACCAGCTTTCCTTAGCTCCAATGTGTCTACTCATAGCATTGCAATAACAACAAAAAAATTGATTTAATTGCATTTATACCAATGCAAAACAGTTAAACTCAAGATGAATGTATAACTATGTATACAGATACGTTGAGAAAATAATCTGTAATTTTGAAACAAATAAAAACACTTCATTCATATTCTGAATATCATAAAGGGTCCCCATCATTATTATAGAGTTGTTTGTTTTTTTCTTTCCTGACTAAAGAGAACATAGAGCACAGCTGATTAAGGTTTCTGTATTTCTGGGAAACCTTTCTGTGCTTGCTGTTTGCTGACTACAGACAGGTTTCATATTTCCTCATCTGTCTCTGGAGTATTTGAATACCTGTTTTTGATTGACAGAATCCACTTTTGGAGGTCTGATTCAATTTTAAGAATATTACTCTAACCTACGAATTCAGTTTATGAATTCATAATAGTAAAATACGATTCTAGTTTTACTGTTCCAAGGCTCATCTACAGGTATCCATTTTCCTCTCTGGTAAACTAAGGTCAGACCTAAAAGCAGTACTGCCATAATCAACTGAGCACTTTCTGTACAAGAAGAAACTAATGCTTATTCTCAGCTTTGGTTAACTGTCAAGCATTTTCATAATCTGTGTCTCATTATTTTTTACAATCAAGATTATATGTGTAAACAGCACGAAGCGTGATGCTTGTGATCTGATTTTTGGGGTGAAAGTTTTGCAGTTTGTGGATCTGAGCTGGACCTTCATCAGAATATTGAC